>NC_056038.1:642946-1285893 GCF_004379255.2 Salvia splendens
TTTGTGTGGTATTATTTGAAATGTTGATTTTTTGCTATATGTAGGAGAGAATTCAGTAGTACTCGTTACTAGTAAGTAAAAATATGATTTCCCAAAATCATCTTACTTTAGGAGTTTAACATTTCAACAGAACATATCCAATATTCCCATACTCGAACAAAAGGCACCTGAATTCTTAACATGTTGGAGTTTCAGTAATTGCATTTGTTGGAAAGCCATTATCAGGAAAAAAAATAGTTGGTCTTGTTTTAACTGCAGAAAAGTAACAGTAACCTTATTGTATGTTAGTGGTAGGCCGTAGGCATTGAGTTTATAACTCTTACACGATATTGTTCTGTACCTTTTGCGTTGCCTACACAACTGAAAGGAGAAGGGATGGTGTTCCCGTGTAATAGCAATAAATTGTTGGCATACATAACTCACCTAACTCAGATTCCAGTAATAAGGGGATTACACTTAGTTGCCTTCGCAATTTGCATGAATTTGTCCACGGTTACCTTGATTCAAAATGAAAGAAAATTTCAGTATATTTCTGTCCTCTTAGTGAAAACTGAGATGGAAATGATGAATGTAGGTGCTTTTGTAGTCGGGAGATGTGTTATGTTTTACTAGAATAACTGCTTGGAAAGGACAATCAAGGAAATGTAACAGGAAAAAGTATGCTGGTGGAATTTGTAATACTAGAAGATAGCATGATTTGGAAACAACACGGAAAGGCATGATAGAGCCTTACTATATTTATGTTTCTAGGATATTATGTGCGCATTCGAATTCTGAAATTTCATCTTTTCAGCCTACTATTGTGACATTTGTGTCGGGTCTATCGCCTGCCGTCTTGAGAAGAAGGAAAATGGCGGTGTGCGTGTATACATAATGACATTGGGTGTTTTGGCTCCATATCGCGGGTTAGGCATTGGTAAGCCTTATTGTCTCTTACTTCTCTTGGAAATTGTTATGAACTAAGATTTTGGTTTTGTAAGCAAAATTGAGGAACTCAAGAGCCTTAAAAATTGATGATCATGTCACTTGCGAAGTTAACTGAATATTTTATCAGCAAATCGTTTTTTGAGTGCTCAGAGTTATGGAACCAGTCTTGGTTTCCCACTGTAAAGGGTGTATCTATATGTAGTTGATTGCAATCAACAGTATGAGTGTCTCAAGATACTATCATAGCTGCCCTCGATTACGAATTTCAGCAAAGTCTTCTAGTAGAGAATTTCTAGCTGTTGATTAAAACTCTGTTCCATGATGTTTTGTAGGTACAAAGCTGTTGAATCATATTCTTGATCTCTGCACAAAGCAGAACATTGTTGAGGTCTACTTACATGTGCAGACAAACAATGATGATGCCATCAAGTTCTACAAGAAATTCGGGTTTGAAATCACAGACACTATCCACAACTATTACACAAACATCACGCCACCAGATTGCTTCGTCGTCACAAAGTTCATCACCGAGCACCAGTCGGCGAAATGATACACTTGAAGAGAGTTTCTTGAACACTCACAGTGTTGCTCTCAGGAAACATTTTAAACCAGTTTTGGGATCTGGAGAGTGTTGAGTTCAATCATTCATTGTTCGTCGGCAAAACGACTAAAGTGAGTCGAGATTTCTTTTTCTGGAATGTGTCAAGATCTATTATTTCATTGTACAAGGAAAAAAAAGTGGGTGTTGGATTTAGGTGTGTTATGTCAGATTTTGCTTCAAATTTTTGCATTTTGGAAATGAATCGACTCTTGATTACTACTACTATTTATTATAAGCAGGCAGCTTATCATATAACTTGATTTTAAACCTTTTCATTTAGAAGGTTAGTAATTTGGGTTGAAATATTTTTACCTGAAATGAATATATAATTGATTCTCTCTCCCTCTCTCTCTCTCCATGTTTTTTTTTCTTTCAGAAAACTATATTAAAAATAACTTAAATTAAGGACATATATAAGCCACACCAAAACAAGAGAAGATTTCACAGAAAACTCTCGAAACAGATAACAATGAACACCATTCTTGTCTACAAACATTGTAGCAAAATACTCGGACAAAAAATGTACACAGACTAAGCTTTTAGCCCTAATACCTTAAAAACCACCTCCACGATCAGCCGGTCGACCGCCGTTGCAATTTGTGGAGCCCCAAAAAAGGACATCTAGCAACACTCACTCCTTGGACGACTTGTTGATTAGGGACTTGTGGATGTGTGGGATCACACCACCACCAGCTATGGTTCCTTTGATAAGGGTGTCGAGCTCCTCGTCTCCACGTATGGCCAGCTGCAGATGCCGTGGTGTGATACGCTTCACTTTCAGATCCTTGCTCGCGTTCCCAGCCAGCTCCAACACTTCAGCAGTTAAGTACTCTAGAATGGCGGCTGAGTAGACTGCAGCTGTTGCACCCACCCTGCCATGGGCCGTCGCTCGAGCCTTCAGAAGCCGGTGAATACGCCCAACCGGGAACTACAGAGAGAGAGAGATGATGCAGATGAGAGAGAGAGAGAGAGAGAGAGAGAGAGAGAGAGAGATGAAGATATAGCAAATTGCAGATGATAGGTAAAATGAAATAATATATCTTGCCACATTCCAATAGTCGTATTTCGTCTATGACATTACAGGATCCAGACAAGAGACAACCGATAGTCTTGTATCACGCTATAACTATCTACTTCAATGGAAAGAACTAAACGATATGAAATCATAAATCAGGAAAACAGTCCAAGTTAGAATATCATGACTTCGATTTCCATCCTTAAGCTCAAGATAACCTCGTTCCAAACCTTTTCCTTGACCTCATCCAAACACAGTGCCAAGAAATCAACTAAATGAGATAAAAGCCAAAAAACAATTCAAGTACGAAGATCTCAGGTTTGATTTCCATCCCTGAGCTCAAAATCAACCTATTATAGTTCAAAATAACCTCATTCCAAACCTTAGCCTCGACCTCATCCAAACAGGATGCCAAGAAATCTTAGAGAAACTCAATCCAAATATGTTCCTAATGTGATCAAACTAACTCTTTGCTTACGAGAATCGAACCTCAAGCATCAAACCTCCTTTACATAATATTATCACATGGCTAAAAGTTATCAAGACCCCAATTTCCTAGACTTAAGCTACGTAGATTCTTGAACGTATTTTCAGTAGCAAGTTTACCTTAAGAGAAAACACAACCCAGAGAAAAGAACAACTCTGATTCAGTTTCATCATTGATAGTATGAAAAAACACTCCATCTCAAAATGTATTCTTTTTTATAGCCCCGACCTTATCCTCGAACATCAACATAAACCTAAACAAGGAATTCTACAAAAATGGGATTCATCACATGATCATGAAATTCATTAAACTATACAAATGAGCAAGTGAGCATTTTTTTAATAATTCAGTGTTACTGACATTAGTGATACTACTCTCCTCTCAAATCTCCCAATCAGTTGTTTTCCTAAATTCTGAGCAAGTTCTTTCCTTCTTCAAGTTTCTAGGGTTCTTATTTTCCATTTCCCTTTGTATGTGTGAGATCATAAGCTATCGATGGAAGCAACTCATTTCAATTACATGAAACTCTCAAAACACTTCAATCTAAGCAAGAAAAAAAATAGGAACTCCCCATGAGCAGTAGAGAATTACGAAAGCCACAAAAAAGCCCAAATCAGAGTACTACTTTATTTTCAAATTGGCGACCCACGTCAGTGCTGAGCTCACAAAAACGCAATTCAACACAAATTGAGCAGAGAAATTGAAGCGTTAGGTAGAATTGAAAGGCGAAAACGAAATTGGCGACCCACGTCAGTGCTGAGCTCACAAACACGCAATTCAACCGAAATTGAGCTGAGAAAGTGAAGCGATGGGTAGAATTGAAGTGTGATAGGTGAAAATGAGCTAGAGAGAGAAGGGAAGCCTGAAGACCAGCGCGGGAGGAGCGAGTGATAGGCTTCTTCTTGTCCTTGTCCTTATCTTTGTCCTTTGAAGCTGGGGTTTTACCCGTCAGCAATCCCTTGGCTCCCTTCCCCGACATTCTCTCTCTCTGCGAAATGCAACAGACTTTTTAGGAAATTTGATTGAATTGAAAATTAATTGTTGAGTATTGCATTTTGCCCCATGATTTATGGGAATACTGTAGATTCCCCCTAGTAATTTATTGAATTAGATTTAACTCCACATATATATTCATTCAAAAAGGAGACAAAGTTACTAATTACTCCATCCGTCCCACAAGAACATACACTTTTTCCTTTTTATTCCGTCTCACAAGAATATGCATTTTTTAATTTTAAAAACTCTTTTCTTTTTAATGAGGTGTGACTCATTCCCCACTAACAATAGTTTAATTACTTTTTCTATGTACATTTCTCTTACCTTACCAATTTTGCATTAAAATCATACTAAACTCAAAGTGCATATTCTTTTGGGACGGGGCTAATAAAGAGTATAAGATTATACTACTATAAAATAGTAGTATAAGATTATACTATTAAATAGAAAAATGTAATTCTACATATTTTACATTTTATGTGAATTTCTTCGGTAAGCACCAATCTCATTTAGTTCGTATCAATCTAAAATAATCAAAACTTGAGTTATTTTCAAAATCATAGAGAAATTAGATAGTTTTGGGCATCAATTTTTATATAATCTGTAAAATTACTATAATTATACTCCTAAAGAATTTTTAAAGTATAAAAATTAAATTAATAAATTAAAAACACTAATATTAATGTTGACTAAATGAGAACGAAACTTACAATATTTCTCTATACAAAGTATATACTTCTCCCTATGTCCCACGAGAAAAAAACATGATTTTAAAAACATAATTTTATTATTTTTTTGAAAAAATATTACATGCTTGAATCCAGTGATCATATTAAAATATGATTAACATATAAAATTTCTCCATTGGGCCCACAAAATTGCTCAAATTAGAATCATTTATGGATGGTTTAAGTAATAGGAAAATCAAATACTCCTACTAATTTTTGACAATCAATATTTTTACCAATTTAATTTATGAACACCCAAAGATATTTCGAAATAGCCCCCATACGCTTTCATCTGCAAACTCCATTTGACACATCACAGCATCATTACATCACTCGTTGCCAGAATTCAAGACTTTGTCATTTTGCTTTACATCCTTTTGTTCATATTCACCAACAAAGCCGTAAAAACTTGAGATTGATTCTTTCTCCAGAACTTTCTGGGGCTTTCTTTTTAAGGATGATCGTCTAATTTTTTTTACTGAAATTTTTTATCTTGATTTTGTTGGGGTTGCAAAATTCTTGCTTCTTGCTCAATGGCTGCTGCTCCCTGTCGAAACCCTTTTGGGATTAGTGCTAATCTTGATGGGAATTCAAGATTTTTGTCTCGGAAACTTGAATTCTCAGCTGTTAATTTCCCTCCGAATGTCGAATTTTCAAGACTCGGTTTTTACCCAAGTTTGATGTGTAAGGTGAAATTCCTTGCTTCTGTTGTTGTGTTTTGAGATATGAATTGCGTTTTGAGATATGAATTGTTTTTTGTTCATGGATGGATCATAGCTATGCTGTTTCAATTGATACTTTTGTTTACTTTTATTGATGTTAAACAGCTCTTTTATGTGTGTGTGTTTTAATTTTGGGTTTTTTCATGTACCTGAATTATCATTCACCTGTACTTTGATGTGTGTGTGTGTGTAAGTTTTGGGTTTTCATGTATCTGAATTGTCATACACCTCTACTTTTGCATTATGTGTGTGTGTGTGATAATTTTGGGTTTTTATGTATATGGACTATGGAGTATCATTCACCTCTAATTTTGTGTGTGTTGGTTTTCTTTGATTGAGATGATTAAGTAAGAGTAATGAGCTCCAGATTTTGTTTTTTGTTAGTTTTAAATTTCCATTTGATGCATGTTTGGGTACTTGGCTTCGAAATGATTTCTATATATAGATGAATTTCGATAGATTTTGAAGGTAGGAATGCAGCCAATGCTAATGGATCAAATTTGAGGATAATCAATTAATCACGTTCCCTTGTTAAGCATTGTAGATTTGTAGTTCCCTACTTGAATAGTTGGTATTAGGGTTGAGAACTCGTAGCGTTCTCTCATTAGGGAGGATGACGTTGAATGATGCAAAACAAGTTTGTTTTAGTAGTTATGAATAACAAGATTGTTGGAAGATTGCTTGTAACAATATGCTGTAGTATTTCCCTATATTGTGCAGCAATTATGTGCAAGTGTTTTTCAGATCTATACGAGTTGTTAGGTTTTGTCGGTAGAGTAGTTAGTATTAGGGTTGAGAACTCGCGGCGTTCTCATATTAGGGAGGATGACGTTGTATGATGCAGAACGAGTTTGTTTTTAGTTGTTATGAATAACAAGATCATTCGAAGATTGCTTATTGTTATATGTTGTGTTTCCTTAAGTTGTGCAGCATTTATGATGCAAGTGTTTTCATTTATGTACGATTTTCTAGGTTTTGATGTTAACGTGGAGCTAATAAAGTTATTCTCCAGGAATTAAAACAGACTCTATGTTTTTTCGTTTGAGCTTCCACGTGGCTGTGTTTGCTATCAGACTCTACAAAGTTAATGAAATTGTCTTATTTTAGATACGACATATGGCATTTATTGGCACGGGAGTACCCTCGCTGTTTTGGTTACATAGTTTCTTTTTTTGAAATTCTCGTCACTGAATATGACATTTATTGATGTAGGAGCATGGAGGTCTTGTGCATTGCTCATCGAACGCAGATGGTCCAACGAACGAGGAGGTCCTCACACCGGTTCTTGATATGATCGACAATCCCATGAATTTGAAAAATTTGTCTTTGAAGGTTTGCCCATCTTTTTTTAAGATATATTTTCATGTATAAACTCTTGAATTTTGAATCTTGAATCTTGAATCTTGAATCGACATGCCTCTGAAATTGTGTGCAGGAGCTGAAGCAGCTGGCAGATGATATTCGAACGGAACTATCCATCATGTCAAAAACTAACAAATCTTTTCGACCTAGCTTGTCCGCCGTAGAGCTAACAGTTGCTATTCATCATGTTTTTAACGCCCCGGTGGACAAGATAGCCTGGGATATCGAAGACCAAGTAAAGATCCAATTTTTACCTATGTATTTGTGTATAAACATCAATTCATCACTTATTTATTGCGTAATTAGTGTGTACAGCGTCACTTCATTCACTCTCCTCTGCTATTGGCTTCAACAGACATATCCTCACCAGCTTCTCACCGGGAGAAGGACTCGCTTAAATAAATTGGGGCAGGCTAACAATCTTTCCAGCTATGCGTGTTGTAATGAGTATGACCCGTTTGGAACCGGGCATGGATGTAGCAGCATATCTTCCGGACTTGGTAACCCAGTCGAAGTTGCATTTATTTCGTTTGCTTTTTTAGATATCTAATAACGCCTTTCTTTACTAGGTGTTGTTATATCATAGATTGGGCGTTTAAACTCGAACTTCGTGTTTTTTTATCCAGGAATGGCTGTTGCACGAGATATTAAGGGGAAAAAGGATCGCATAGTTTCAGTAATCAGCAATGAAACGACCATGGCCGGACAGGTGTATGAGGCCATGAGCAATGCTGGTTATTTAGATTCGAATTTGGTAGTGATATTAAATGACCGCCATCACGCCTCAAACCCTAAGCTCGATCAAGCCCCGAAGGCTTCGATCAATGCTGTGTCTAGTACTCTGAGCAAGCTGCAATCTAGCCAATTCTTCCGCAAATTTAGAGAAGTCGCCAAGGTATCCATGATCCTCCATTAACGACAAAAACAGTATTAACATGAGGAGATCTCTGCATCTTAACACTTGCTCCGTTATTTCAGGTTCTTACCAAGAGAATCGGCCGTGGGATGCACGAGTGGGCTGCCAAGATCGACGAGTACGCACGAGGGATGGTGGGGCCTACGGGGTCAACTCTGTTCGAGGAGCTTGGGTTATATTATATTGGCCCCGTTGACGGACACAACATTGAAGACCTACTTTGTGTTCTGCACGAAGTGGCTTCGTTGGATTCGATGGGACCGGTTCTTGTTCATGTCGTGACAAAGGAAGAGTATGCCGTCGATGATAACCAGACGGGTAAAGTATCGGAAGACGTTATTGAAGGTTCGCTCCATTTCCGGTAGTTCCTGTTAGTAGTTTGGTTCTCTATGATTGCTTTTGCTCGAATAGCGAGTCTCGTTCTCTGTTTCTGTAATGCTCCTGTCAATGGTCATATTACCTTTCAATCTTTAATTCCTTTCCTCTTCTTGTGATGCTGCCAATCAGGTCCGTGTACCATTGAATCGGGGCCCATCAGGTCTCGACCCCGAACCTATAGCGACCACTTTGTGAAGGCTTTGATCAGAGAGTCTGAGATAGACGACGATATTGTGGTGGTCCATGCAGGAATGGGGATGGAGACGCCATTTCGAGCATTAAAAGAGAAATTGGGTGACAGATTTTTCGACGTTGGTATGGCCGAGCAGCACGCAGTTACTTTCTCTGCCGGACTTTCTTGTGGTGGATTGAAGCCTTTCTGTGTGATCCCCGCGTCGTTCCTGCAGAGAGCGTACGATCAGGTTTTCTAACTTCCCTGCCTGAGCTTTGATCTTGAATTCGGATTTCGAATACATTTATTTTGATTCCGCTTTTGATTTGATCAGGTAGTTCACGATGTAGACAGGCAGAAGATCCCGGTGCGTTTCGTCCTCACGAGTGCGGGACTAGTCGGATCCGATGGTGCCGCGCACTCAGGAGCCTTTGATATCACATTCATGTCATGTTTGCCTAACATGATTGTGATGGCACCGTCCGACGAGATCGAGCTTGCTCGTATGGTGTGCACGGCTGCCGACATCGAGGACCGGCCGGTTTGCTTACGCTACCCTCGGGGTGCCATTGCTAGTCTGGACCCTTACTTGTATCTTCGAGAGCCAATCGAGGTAGTATCACCGTTTCGACTGCCTCGTGTATTTTGATCCGTTATTTAATTCGTACAATCTTGCTTTATACGGAAGTTTCTAATACATTCGATCGTATACGATTAGGTTGGTAGAGGAAGGCTACTCTTAGAGGGTAAAGATATCGCTCTACTCGGCTTTGGTTCGATGGTACACAATTGTCTCCGGGCGCATGCTGTGCTCGCGCAAATGGGTATAGACATCACTGTTGCCGATGCGAGGTTTTGCAAGCCGCTCGACATGAAGCTCGTGAGGATGTTGTGCAAGAACCACAAGTTCCTCATCACGGTCGAGGAAGGTTCGATTGGAGGTTTTGGAGCCCACGTTGCTCAGTTCATTTCTCTCGACGGCCTTCTAGATGCCGGAATCAAGGTAAATGTTTCCATACTCTACGCCACTAATGGAATAAACGTGCTTATGATCGTTTTATATGTCGAGAGTCGACTATGATGAGATTTCTTGGCCGTATGAGAATTCAGTAACACGGAATTGGGGCTGTGGAATTGGAATTGAAGGATTCAATTCCAAATCCGATGTTCGGTACCGCAAATTATATGGTCCTTCAATTCCAAATCCGATGTTCGGTACCGCAAATTATATGGATTTGGAATTTAATTACAAATCCAATTCCTCTCAATTCCACGATTTCAATTCTACATCAAAAGTATATAAAATTGGAATTCCAAATAAATATAAAATTGAACACTTTCACACACTACATGAACACACAACACACAACACACTGTCGCTCGCGCGCGCACACGCACGCACTCTCTCTCTCTCTCTCTCTCTCTCTCTCTCTCATACACACGCACTCAGGCACACACTGTCGCGCGCGCGCACACACACACACACACGCACTCTCATACACACGCACAGAGTCACACACTGGCACACACTCGCACGCAGTCACACACACACACACACACACACACACACACAAACACACGCAGTCAACCATCTTCCAATTCAATTCAATTCCATTACGAAAATGTCGAAAGGTCGTGTACCGAACGGACCCTGAGAGTTTTCTAAAAAATGTCCCGATCTTCGATAAAATCACAACTTAATATCTGACCTTCAAACATCTTCCATTACGAAAATACCGAAAGGTCGTGTATTAAATTGTATTTTATTTGAACTTTGTGACATTCTTGAAAAATGCCCCTATTATTTATGAAAATGTTGAAAGTTCGTGCATCAACCAATATTTTATCAAATGTTGTGGCATTATTGGAAAAACGCTCGGTCCATGTAGTGTCTAACCCACATGCTTCTTTTCCGTGTTTTCTTTCCTTTGTATTTGTTGCAGTGGCGCCCGATCACGCTGCCCGACAACTATATTGAGGCGGCACAGCCTAACGAGCAGCTTGCAGCCGCGGGGCTGACCGGGAACCACATTGCTGCGACTGCGTTGAATCTGCTCGGCCGCACCCGCGACGCTCTTCTGTTGATGTGCTAGTGTATGTACCGTCGACAAGTAAATAAAAAAAATGGATTTAGGGTTAGCATGGACAAAGAAACATGTATAGAGTCTTTGTGCAGAGGTCAGAAAAAACGTCGACGAATCTTTGAAATTTGTCGATTTTATCTTGATCTTTAACAATTGTATCAATTTTATCACAATCTTTTGTGAATTATCAATTCAATGATAAAATTTTCAACTTGTATCAATTTAGTTATCAGACCTCAAATAACTTTGTTATATTTCTACAAAGTTTTTAAAAAGGACTGAGCAAGAAAAAAACACTATATTTGCCCCAAATCCCCAAAATTAATGCCATGAATAGAAAGTGAAGATAGCATTTATCATTTTCCTATTTTTATTTTCAGAATAGTGTTATCTTTTTTTTAAAGGTGATTGTCGGAATAGTGTTATCTTAACTTTCTATCCAATGCATTGATTTTGATCATTTAAATGTTTTCTTCAGCGAAAAAATCCCAAATTTATTTTCACAATTAAATGATAAATATCAAGTCTACTCACAAATTCAGTTTTTCTAATGATATGTTTTACTGAAAAATTATTTTCAATACTGAAAAATATTCTTAGCTACAAACTTAAATGACTTATTTTTCTGTCCAAAAATATCTCTTACCATTTTTCCTCAAAAATAAATAAATTAAAACAGTAACCTATATTTGGAAAGGCTGTTAATACGTACATGCTTTAATTTTTTTTAAAAAAAAAACTCTTTAAATTTTTATTAAAAATAAAAAATTACGATTTAGGTAAAAAATTTAACTGGAAATCAAAAGTAGGTATTTGACCGAGCATTTTATTCAGTAACACTATCGCCGCTTTCTACGATTCAAGTAAATTTTTTTTAAGAAAAATAGAAACATCAATTCTTGCGTTGAATCAATGCATGCAATCTTCACTTTCTCTTTCTCTTTCTCTGTAATCTGAATCTTTCTCTCTCTAAATACAAACCTTCATGCATCAGCATCACTGCATTTCTCATGCATCAGAAAGAGGAGGTGTGTTATTTTCGAGTGACATTTGGCTCGAAACTATGTTGATGCATGAAGGTCCAAAATCTTTTCCACGCGAGGTCCAACATAGGAAAAGATTTAGAGAGAGAAAGATTCAGATTACAGAGAAAGTCCTAAAAAATGTATGCTGATGCATGAAGGTCCAAATCTTAATTCTTGCTCGAACAATCTCCTATGCACACGAGGAGTGTTGCAGTCCTCAAAAAGCAGGTGGGAACGCATTTTGTTGAATTTGAACCCATTTGTTTAATTACTAAAAACGCATTCTCGAATCTGCAGGAGATGCAGAAGAAAATGATGAAGCGCGCAAAGGAAGGGATGAGGCAAAACGCGAGCCAGTTGGATATATACGGAAGAATGCATGCTGTGTTCGTTGATTTTGTAGTGTTTGGATTATAATTAGTCTTAGTCAGTCATATATTTGTCATGTTTCTGCAGCACGCTGCACATAAAGATTTGGCAAATTTGGAAGAAGCTGTGATGGAAACACGACACGATGGTCAAGATCGTGATGAAAAATTTGATCCCGACAAGTGTCTTCATCTCCACTTGCCAATCCGAGTGAACGAGCAGAGGGTGAGCAACTTGCTGCAGCCCGTGCTTGTTGGGATCGCCCTGTGCGCCATGCCCGTGATCAAGATGATACCAGCCTCTGTCTTGTGGGGGTACTTCGCCTACATGGCCATCGAGAGCCTTTCCCGGTAACCAGTTCTGGGAGAGGCTGCTGCTGCTGTTCGTCCCTCCACGTCGTCCTTTCAAGTAACAATCCCCTGATGGAAACGACGTTTTTAGACAGTGACACTGAAGATGAAGGATTCTCCCCTGATGTAAGCGATGCGGAGATTTGAGACAACATGATAACTCACAGGGGGAGGGGGGAGATCAGGCACCGCGAGGTCAGTGAAGAAAGGAAATAGGGTGTGAGTTGGTTATGATTCTTGTGATGCATTGTGTTGTTGTTGTTGTTGTTGCTGCAGGTTGGAGGATCGTCGAGGCAACGAGATGTCTCTTTTTTGTCGTGGATCTTCTTCTTCTTCCTCCTTCTTCTTCTTAGATGCCAACATCATTTTTCTTGAAATAAAAATGATTTTACTGAGATACAAGGTGTGTTTTTGTAGGTTATTTTTCAACGTCATAGTTCGACCTAGAAATTGTAAGTTAGGTTAATTTTACAATTTTTATAAAATATTTTAGGACATTTTTTGCATTTAATTATTTTTTTGGTTAATTCGCAACATTCATGAATTTCGGGATATTTTTTTGCATTTTCTAAACTTCGGGCTTTTTAAAAAGAAGAAACATCTTTTTTAGTACATCGACTATCCTAAATGAGCAAATTTGGTCCGTAACATTTCATAATATCTTTTGAGGTCCATCAACTATAAGTTAATATCAATTCAAATATTTTTTTATTATTTCCAATATTTTCATGACCAAAGTATCCTTAGGCTATGAAGGGCAATTCAATCTATTTACCCTCTCATTTTCATTAAAGTATGTAATTTATTTTTCTTTCTTTATTCATCCACTTTCTTCTTTCTCAAAATTTAAGTTAATCATAATATATAATATATACTACATTGAAATAAAAATTTAATAAAGTTGAAAAATATGATTCACGAACAGTCAAGGGAATAGATATGAGAACTATGAATGGTTTTCATGATGTTGTTGTAAATGACCTAATGATAATATTAAGACGCTACATTGTGATATTAAACAATTAATAGCAACTATTAATTTTTTATTTAATTAAACAATCATAGATTTAAATTAATCATATATTCGACTAAGGAATGCTATTGTCTTTTTTATTAAATTGATTATTGATAATTTCAACTAATTTTTTAGACTACAATTACTACATAAGAGTAGATAAAATAAAACTTAGGACTTTTGAATTATTTAAGATTTTGTGTATGTTAATGAATTTTAATTTATTTTTAATTGTCAATTTTGTATGGCTCTTAAAAATAACATATTCTTCTATGTATAGCCTTAAGATTGAAAAATTAATATTCCATCTAATAAATTGAACTACTTTTATATACAAATATTGTATAGTACAATGATTTAAAATATTACAAATAAGTAAAACTAAATGTAAATAATTTATAGTAATAGAATATTAATATCATTAAGATATTTTTATTTTGAAATTTAAATTAGTGGGAACATCTTTTTTGATACATCAATTATCCCAAATTATATACTTTAATGAAAATGAGAGGATAGATAGATTGAATTGCCCTCATGGCCTTAAGGGTACTTTGGTCATGGAAATATTGAAAATAGCCAAAATGTACTTGAATTGATATTAACTTATAGTTGATGGACCTCAAAAGATATTATGAAACGTTACAGACTAAATTTGCTCATTTAAGATAGTTGATGTACTAAAAAAGATGTTCCATCTTTTAAAAAAGAGTGAACTACAAATAAATAATCATATTTTGGAGTAGCTTTTTTATGTCGAAATTGTCTTTTTTGTCGTCTTGTTTCTTTCTTTATCTCTTCTTTTTTATTTATTTTGATCCAAAGGTCGGAATAAACTAAGAGCATGCACATCAGTGCTCTTAGCTAAGAGCAGGCGCCATGTCGGTGGGTACCCTGCTCGCTGCTATGCTCTTGCCGACGGCACGACCCTGCTCTTAGCCAAGAGCACCACCGTGCCAACGGCAAGAGCACGAGCAGCCGACATGGCATGCTCTGATTGGTCGTTGGTTTATCATTTTTTTTATTTTTGAAATTCAAAAAAAATCTGAAAAATTCAGATTTAATAAAAAAAAATATTTTTCCACTTCCCAATAAAATATATCCATTTTTTCCACACTTTTAATTTACTTTTTCATTATTTTTATCCCAAAATTCACACTTTCATCTATAAATACTTCATTTCAAGACAAAAAATCTCACTACACCAAACAACTCTCTCAACCTCAATTTTTAAGATTTTAATTATCTAATTTTTCATTTTTAGGATTTGAAGTATGTAATTTTCAATTTTTATGATTTTAATTATGTAATTTTTATTTTTTTTTTGTAATTTGTAATAATGGTTCGGGTATTTTTAATGCATTTTAATATTGTGAAAATATTTTTATTTAAATTGAATAATAGAAATGTGGGATCCATGAGCATGCTCTTGCGGAAGAGCATGGATGTGCGTGTTGTGCTCTTGCAAAAGAGTATGGAGTAAAAAAATGAATAAAAGTAGATCCGGGCCCACATCCATGCTTTTTGGCAAGAGCATGGATGCAGGTGCTCTAATTAACTCATCTGTTTGTTGCATTTTAAAAAAAGAAGAGATTAAACCTATAGTCACATTACAAAAATGTTGCTACAAACATAATACTACATTTCTTAAGACGACTCCTCACTAGCCAAAAACAGATGATCACCATCTCTTATTACAGCCAAGTCTTCAATCAAGGCTCCATCTTCTGTAAGAATTCTTGTAGGAAGGAACCCAAACTTCTGATAGCCCCATTCCATGAGCTCACTGAGAGATCCCGGCAAAATCACGACGACACCTTCAGCGTCGTCTCCGCTCCCTGCACGCCTCACAAACACTCTGATTTGTTTGGAAGGCGAGGAGAGAAGCGGAGGAGTCGTGAGGATCATTCCTCCTGCATGATACCGAGACATCATCAGTGACTTGTATTCTCTTCGTCCCATTCAAATGAAGCATTTCTTTTCCAGTACGGGATTTTATGCAGTGTTGTTTAGGAACATCCCGAACAGGAAACATGCCATTTTTAATGGGACGGAGGGCGTAGTGATTAATCTCACAAACTTACCATGACTAGGTGTACCGCCACTCGTTATGATCCCTGCCAGCGACTTCTGGAAGTCGCTGACACTGTATCTTGGGAGCGACGAGGAGGTTACTGTCTGAGGCGAGGAGCTCCTGTCTTCGTCGTCCATGACCCGAGCCAGCGAGGATTCACTTGCATGCTTCTTAAAGTAGGGTGCCTCCTCTCTGTTAAGAGGAGGAAGAGACGTGGTCTTCTTAAGGTGTTGGAAGGTATCAAACAAGGCCACAATCTCCTGGCGGCCTTTGTCATGAGCCAAGGTGCGCGGCGTCCATCCGTGGGAGTCGGGGATATCTATGTCCGCGCCTTGCTCAATCAGGAACTTGACGGTGTCAAGCTTGTTCTGGTCTATCGCGGTGTGCAGGGCCGTGGTGCCACTGCCGCTGAGGGACATCACATCCCCATTGAACTTGGTGATCTCTTTTAGTAGCTCTATGTCGCCTATCTTGGCAGCGTAGCAAGCGAACTCGCCTACATCGCCCGAGTCGAGTTTCGCCCCATTGTCAACGAGCACATTGATCACACCCTCATGCTTCCCCAAGATTGCATCCATCAGAGGTACTTTCCCTTCAGAATCTGCAGAAACACATCAGTTTGGTTTTCAAGTGTTATTTTTAGCAAAATATAGAGCAGAAACTTACCTCTTTTGTTAGGATCTGCTCCATTATCCAAAAGAAGAACCACACACTCTTTGCCTCCATTTGAGGCTGCAAGATGCTGCATACACCAGCAATGAATGAGTTCTATC
The DNA here is from genome assembly GCF_004379255.2 of Salvia splendens. Classification (NCBI taxonomy): domain Eukaryota; kingdom Viridiplantae; phylum Streptophyta; class Magnoliopsida; order Lamiales; family Lamiaceae; genus Salvia; species Salvia splendens. Next base: position 658,941 of record NC_056038.1, read on the forward strand.
TTTACAACACATGATGCTATAAAATGCGCGTCTTACCAAAGCGTTGTGTCCTTCTCTGTCAAGCTCATTCGGGTCCAAGCCTCGTTTGAGCAAACGTTGCAGCAATAGGTCGTCCTGCCTTGCTGCTGCAAAACATAAGGTGAGAGGCATGTCCACTTTACCTTGAGCTAGCATGTGCTCCATGTCGGCCAAGATCTCTTGCATCACCGGATCATTCTGCTGTTTCAGATGCTACACGCGATGATATACAACCCATACGGATCAGCAAGAATTGCATCATCTGATCTGATCAGATGAAGATGAACCAAAAAATGACCAAACCTCAACAAGATTGTTCATGATTATAGTCCCGTCTTCAAGGTTGGCTTGAAGCATATTGATGAGTGAAGAACGGCTCAAGCGGAGAAGCTGGCTCAGCCGTTTCGTTTGTACAGTGCAGACATGAGGCCGGTAGCAGAGAACGCCTACTTCGCCATAAATTTCCCCTTTTTGCTCTTCAATCACCTTGTGTTGTGACATAAATCAACATCAAACCTTATCATAATAAAGGGTGGAATTTCATCAGAAATAGACTGACTTACCACTTTACCTCCATTTCTGTCTTTGATAAGCTCCTGTAACCAAAGGAACAGCATCAGAACACACACACACGCGCACGCACGCGCACGCACGCACACAGGGGCGAGAGAGAGAGAGTGTGTGTGTGTACCACTGCACCAGTAACCATAATGTACATATCAGTAGGTGCCTCATTCTGCAATATTATATCTTCTCGGGGAGGAAAATACTCGCCCTTCATCTCAGAGACCTTTGCAAGATTGAATCATCACCTTAGATCAAGAACATGAAAATCTAGCTAAAAATGAAATGAGGCAATCAATCAGAAACATTACCAGCTGAAAGAGAAGATCTTTTGACACCCCTTGAAACAGATACACCTTTTCAACAAGGTGGTAAAACAGAAAATGCAAAATGCTCGAGCGTATTGCCTTTGGGAGAGCCTCAAGAGTTTCTTGCTGCTGCAGCCCTTCTGAATCAGTTCTATACGTCAAGCTCAGGTGCGCTAGCATCTGTTCCTGCAAGCGTTCGGGCAGTCGGTTCCTCCTTGCGAAGCTTGAGGCCGTCTCAATCGACTCTCTCTAGAAACACACAAATCCATATTCACTTTGAAGCACACAAGCTAACAAATCCATAACACAAAAGCAAAATTTCAAATGTAATACTCACAAACTTCCCAGTTTTAAACGTTGCTTGAACAATCAAGTTGGTCATGTTTCCTATGATGTATGAGTTCATCCCAATGTTGAGAAACACATAGAAAATGGCGAAGATCATCTCCTCTTTGTTCACAGGATGATAATCACCGTAGCCAGTGGTGGTGGCAGTGATGCTCGACCAGTACACTGCTATCACATACCGATGAAACAAAGAATACTGCGCGAAATCTGCATTCACGGCTCCAATCCACGTCTTTGTTGGATCAGGGTGTCTATCAGCAAGAAGATAGAAGAAGCAACCAGCAGCATGAATCTCAAAGAGAACTACCTACAATGGAAAGCATGGCTAGCTCTAAAATGTGAAATCCAAATCCTCATATCACCACAAATACATAAACCATAATATCCCCGAAACACTCACGCATGTAAGCTTTGCAATCCGAACAACGTAGTAGTTACGGTTCCTGTCTTTCTCCCATCTGCGTCAGATCACACACCAATGCATCAGTAAACCAAATAATTCAAAAAAAGCTCAGTGAAGCTTATTTCTTCACCTCTGAAACATGGCACTGGCTCTTCTGAGACGCCAGAGGCGAAGTATACTAACATAGCTATATGCATTAGGCATGATTTTCTGAGCAAGCTGCGAGGGCATTGTGGAGATCACGTCAAAGATGAGCCATGTTTTGGCATATCTCAATGCAATCATCTTATGATCATCGACTAGGAGGTACGTTGACTTGTCAAGGTAGGCCACGAAGAATGTTAAAACGATGTCAATGGCGAAGAATCCATTGACAACGTTGTCTGCGATGCCCAAAGACCCATTGTGCTCTATAGTGAAACTGAATTCGAAAGGGGACACCCATGCTGTGTAGAAAACTAGTAAGATCAGAAATCTCTCCCAATATCTGCAACCATCATTCACAAATTTTCAAGTCATCAGAAAAGAAGTTGACAAAGCACATTAAAATATGGACAAACCATAAGCAAGGAAACAAATCAAGCTAAGAGAATTTCAACTCATCAACAAAGAAATTGACAAAGCACAATCAAATCTGGCCAAATCACGAGTAAGGAAACAAATCTAGCTAAGAGCATCCACAATGGCGGCGAGTCCACCGGCTAGCCGATCCCTGGCGCTCGCCGGTCCGCTCGCCGAACCATTGCAGCCGGCGAGCGCCAAATCAGCGAGAAAAACGGCGAGCGCACGCCGATTCCCGAGCGCTGGCCGATGCGCTGGCCGATCGGCTGGCCGCCATTGCAGGCTCCCGATCGGCGAGCGATCGGCAAGCGGATTTTTTTTTATTTTTCGAAACACTATATATACGCGATTTGCACGTCATTTTCATTTGCACCACTTGTTTTAACGAGTATTCTCTCTATCTTCATTTCTGTTGGAAATCGAGATCGGAGCAAAAACGAAATGGAACAACAAGAACACGAGGATATACGTGGTTCGGCGTAAGCCTACGTCCACAGGAGAATAACGATTCGATTTACTTCAATCACGATCAAGAACTACAATCATACAACAAGATCACACACTCAAGAACAAGCTACTATCTCTTCGCATATGAACTCATATCACACCGAAGACTATACAAGCTAATTCCTCACAAAGATAGTGTGTATCTCTCACTCTAGCTATTGATTGTTGTTATGATCTCTCAGCTGATTTCTCTCTCTCGTTTCTTCTCAAATGAACTCTTTGGATTGCAGCAATATTTATAGGGATTGTATCATGCAGTTGAAACTGCCATGAATGTGTAACAGCTTTAATAGCCGTTGCATAGCAGAGTTTTGAACTCAAACTTCTTGACCATGTGTCGCACACTCCACGCTCGGTTCCGATGCACCCTCACTCGTTGTTATCATCACAAAACTCCTAACAATTTCTGTACAAGAGCAACAACGTGAAATGGAGCACAGCAACGAGCCTACTCCAGGGACGAGCGGGTCTCAAACTCCCACGGTACCCGTGGGAGGTGGATGGGGTTCGATGGCCGGGTACTACAACATGTACCCTTGGCAGCAGATGATGCCCGGGATGGCATCCGGGGGTGGTATGCCGGGATGGCAGGGGATGCCGGGTGGGCCGGCGATGCCGGGCGGGCAGGGGGTACCGGGGATGCAACCCGGGATGCATATGATGCCGGGGTGGGCACTCGGGATGCAGATGATGCCGGGGTACCCGGGGATGCAGGGGACGCCGGGGGGGGGGGGGGGGACAACGTCTATCGCCCCAGTTTTGATTTTATTACTGCTTCGCACACATCGACCCCAGCGGAGACGCAGTTCACTGGGTTTAACACATTCTCCTTAGAGGAGTTGGGGATAGATCTCGGGGATGCAGACACTCCCGTTCAAAAGGGGGGAGTAGGGCGGGGTCGGGGCGCGCCAAAGAAGAAGAAGGGGAAGAGGGTGGTTGGCGAGTCATCGCAGCCGACTGGTGACGACAGCCAGGCACGGAGGAAGTGGACGGACGTGGAGAACGTCGCGCTGTCCAAGGCGTGGGTGAGTGTTTGCGATGATCCCCTCGCCTCGAACAATAAGAGGATCGTCAACTTGTGGGCTAAAATAGCAGCAGCCTACAAAGCATTTTGCCCGGAGGGGAGGCCACGCAGCGGGGAGGAGTGCCGGAAGGGGTGGGACCGAATCCGGGCTGGGGTCTCCCGATTTTCTGGCTTGTACACCAACGCCCTCCGAATGCAGACCAGTGGCCAAACTGACGAGGACAGCAGGAGGATAGCGGAGAAAGCCTTTCCCCAGCCCGGGCTTTACAAGGAGTTCACCTACTGGAACTGCTATGAGGTGTTGATGGATTCCGAGAAGTTTCGGGCAGGTGTAGATGCTGGCTGGCCGAAGAAGCAGCGTCTGAACTATACCGGTGCTTACAGTGGCGGCAGCATCGGCGGTTCCCACGACCCCCCGAGGAGGTACAGGACACCCCGTCCCCTCCCGCGTTTGCTCGCCGCACTCGCCCGGTTGGTCAAAGGCGGGCGCAACGGGCTCACCAGACCTCCCAGGAGGTCGGCATCCCCCTGTTGGCGGGTCGACATTCGAGCTCCTCTTTTTCGCGCGTCAACAGGCGCGAAGTCAGATGGTCAAGATCTTAGCTGAATGGAGGGCGGCAACTGACCCCGAGGAGAAGAGTTTTCTTCACGCAATGCTCGTGAGTATGCAAGCCGATTTGAATCCCGCCGCGGCACAGGTGGGGGGCTAAGACGCGGGCTCAGATGCCGCAGATTTGGGGGTCCCGGATAGCGGCGACAACGGCGGCGGCGACAACGGCTAGGAGTGAGGCCGAGATGGGGGCTCGTGTGTGGAGGACGAGTTTTTTTTTAGATTTCTATAATTTTTTTTAATTAATGTACCTTTTTTAATTAATGTACTTTTTTAAATTTTAATATTATTATTGAGTTTTCTCGTATCTTAGTCGTAAATTTAATTGCGTATTTTGTGTGATTGTTAATTATTTGTTTTTTATAATTTTATTTATTATGGCTAGGCTATTGCTTGTCCAGTTCCTTGTCCTGATGATGTGGAAGGAGTAGTTTTAGTGCTGATGATGTGGCCGGAGGAGTTTGTGGCTAGACTATGGCTGGGCTATGGCTGAGCTATTCTTATTGTGGATGCTCACAGGAGAACTAATCTCAACAACACCACTTCAAGTCATTGAGCCTCTCAATGAGAGCACCGATATTACAAACCAAACACGAAAACTCATCCCAGAAGAATTGTCTATCAAAGACAGTCCAAAGAAATTGACAAAGCATTATCCAAATCATGATCAAGGAAACAGAGCTAAGACATCGACAATGCACTATCAAATATCGCCAAATCATGAGCAATGAAAACAGAAAAAAAAAAGTCACTTCCCGAACAGTATAACTCATCTTTCACAAAAAAACACACCAATTGAGAGCATTAAATCAACATAAGCAATCCGAATTAGGGAATTAGGTCAAACCACGAGCTAGCAAAAACAAAACCGAGATGAAATTAAGCGAACCTATAGCGCCGATCGAGCGAGGAGATGACGAAGGAGCGGAGCGTGGGATTCCATGGGGCATTGACGCCGAGGGCGGGGAGGATGTCGCTGGTGACGCTGTGGTAGCTCCGATCATCGGCGGAAGCTCTCTCGATTTCGCTCTCTATCTCTGCGATTTTGCTCATCGAGCCCATCCCCGCTTCCCAGCTGTTTTTGCGATGCTTTTGCCGCCCCATCTCGCGTCCCCCCTCTCTCTCTCTCTCAGATTATTCTTTTGCGAATTCTGCACCTAATTTCGCTATGAAAAGAAACGGTGCATGCAGGAAAGCAGAAAGAAGCTACGTACCATTCATTTCTGTTTCCATTTTTGGGTATTTATAGTTTTCCTAGGGATGTCAATCGGGCCGGCCCGTCGGGTTTCAGGCCAACCCTACTCGGGTTGCGGGTCAACCGGGTGCGGGCTAATCGGGTTGTGATTTCTTTCAGGTTATAAAAGGTAGCCCTTAACCCTAAAAGCTCAGGTTTCGGACTAGGCCAGCGGGTTAATCGGATTGCTGCCGATAATATTAACATTCGATCAATCCAATAAATAATGATTAAAATTACTAATATTCATACAATGTAAAACATTTAATTATGATATATTTGATATATATGCTTAAACGCAATCATAAACATGATCAAATATTAATATTTAAGACATTTCGTGGAATTTTAATGCATGTTTTAGAAATTTAAATATTTTTTTAGTGAATTTGAAGTTTTTAATTTATTTATCAATTATTATATTAATAAAAATTCAATATATAATTTATATATTTAATTATAAAATTGAAAGTTATTTTTTAGTTAAAATTAATTAATGAAGTGTCGAATTAGGAGTAAAAAAATAGAGTAATAAAATTTTATCGGGTTTTCGGGCCAGCCCATCGGGTTTTCAGGTTTGGTCCTGACGGGTTGCGGGTTAATCGGGTTTTGATTTTATCGGGCTAAAATTTTCCAGCCCTGACTCTATAAATTTGGCGGACTATTCGAGTCAGTCCACGGGTTACAGGCTACATTGATATCCCTAGTTTTCCATTTTGAAACAGAGATAGAAGAGAAACTTTTTTTTGTCAAGATTAGTAAACGAATTAGGGTTTTGTTTATAGGTGAATGAATTTAATTTTTGATTGCGTGATTTGAACCCGAGACCTTTGACCTCAAACCTTATCACTTTATTACTCCCATCGTCCCAGTTTAGGAGTGCAATTTAGTTAGAGCACGAGTTTTAAGAAATTATTGGAGTGTGTAATAATTGAAGTGAGGTGGTGGTTGTTGGAGTGTGTGATAATTAAAGTGAGGTAGTGGAAAGTGAGACCCTTTTGACTTTTTGTATGTTTAAGATTTTGTTTTGTTTTATTTTTATGAAAGTAATAACATTTGAGTGTAAATTTCATCAACAACGAGGTTAAATTTTATGTCCAAATATGGTAAATTCTAAATGAGACTTTTAAACTGGGACGGATGGAAATGACAAAACATGACTCTTAAATGGAATGAAATGACAGTTTCTTTACATTTTCTTTGTAATTAAATTTCATTTTTTTTTCATTCTATCGTATTAAGCAAACGAATAAAATAGAAATATGAATTACATTTTATTCCATTATATACCTAAAATGGTCTTTATATTTTGTTTTTTGAAATGATTAAACACTATTTTGAAATTTTCTAAAGTAAGTAGTGAGTACTAGTATTTTTTAATTACAATTCGCACACATTATCGAGCCCACACACTGGACTCCAGCCACGATTCAAACCACTCAGCACTAGCAGGCTCGGTCATAGGCCCACGCAGCATCAGACTCATTGCAATCGCCTTCCTCTCTCTGCCCAAGCGCAACATTAGACGGTCCATGCATCTTCTGGATTACTCTTGATTCGCATATCTTATTAAATCGGAATAATTAAACTGATGTAGTCGAATCGAGTTATTATAAGCTTATATTTTAGTTTAAACACTTGTATCTCTCACGTATCTTGGTTTTTAGGAAACTATTTAAATACTTGTATCTCTCGTCTTTTACGAATATAAGAAAAATTGATTGATAAGCTTTCCACACTTATATCATCTCTGTCTCTCCTTTCTTTCTCCGACCCTAAACTCAACACGGAAACACTTCTAGTCAACTGCTCATCGACGCACTCTCCAATACCACCCCAAAGCGTATGAGTATATAGCACACCTCATATCATCTGAAGTCCCAATTATTTGTTAGAACTAAAATAACTTATAAAATGAATTACGCTTTGTTGTCAAAATATTTTATCGTACAATATATGGATTAGTACATGCTTGATCAATAAATATAGGTTTATCTGAAAAATAATAAATTCGTCAATATCCATTGAAATATATTTTATCGTACAATATATGGATTAGTACATGCTTGATCAATAAATATAGGTTTATCTGAAAAATAATACATTCGTCAATATCCATTGAAATAAGTAGTGATTAATTAGCTGAAATTATTTTTATTAAGAATGACTATTTTTTTTTTGGTTAAACTGTGGAATATATTTATACGCATTCACTTCTCTTCAGTTCGAGTTTGTCCGGTTGTGTACAATTTCATACAGTAGCATGCCTTCCACATCACCTCGCTGAAAAGTCGCCAAATTCCGTTCACAAATTATCAAAAGCTCAAAACTCAGGACGCACAAAGCAAAAACATAACAAAGAGAGAGAGGCAAAAATGGCGTCGACCTTGTCCAAATGGCTTGTAGATCCGAAGCGCAACCCCCTAGCTGCACTGCACATGAAAACCATAAAAACTCGCCTGAGCAGATACGGTACCAATTCATTGTTTATGCACATGTGATGCGTGTTTTTTTGTTGATGAGATTCTGATGTGGAAATTAGGGCTACGGTATGACGATTTGCACGATCCAATGTACGACCTGGATATAAAGGAGGCGCTGAATCGGCTCCCGAAGCAGGTCGTGGACGCGAGAAATCAACGCCTCAAGCGCGCTATGGATCTCTCCATGAAGCACGAGTATCTCCTCGAAGATCTTCAGGTGAATATTTTTTATTGGATTGAGCTTTTTCATATCTGTTTTCATGATTTCGTGATAATATAGGGGCCTGAATATTGTGTCGGTATGTATATCTATGTGTATCTGTGTGCATTATTTGAGCTGAATATATGAATTATGGTTGTCAATCTCTTGTATGTGCATTCCTGTTATTAGCAATTATTAGGTGTCTGGAAATATATGTACAATGCTACGGAAACAGAATTGTTTACTTTTCATTTTCGAAATTGTGATGTTTTAGCCATATAATCTTCAGCCTTCTTTGTTGATATTCATGTGCGCTTTCGCCTTTTCGATTGGGTATGTGGTTTGTGTTATCCTCTTTCCGGAATCCCGACCTACAATCAAATTCTGCCCCCATTAAGCATGATTCTCTGATATTACTTCATGAGTTTTTTATAGAACTATCACGTGGTAACATTGCTCTAGCAGTTGCTTGTCAATTTGCTTGATACTCATGGTATTTTGCATCAAAGAAAGGAAGTGTGACGAGCTTATGCTTGATTAACTTTTCTTTTTTCCATTCACAGGCTATGCAAACTCCATTTAGGCCCTATCTACAGGAGATGCTAGCTCTTGTAAGTGCCTCTTGTGACTTATATTCTCTCTACCGCATGAAATGCTCCTACTTATGCTAATTTTGGGTGGTTTTCTGATTTCTACAATACTGCTTTTCACTCTTCGTGTGGTTAATATTGCGGTTTTACTTCTATATATATAGACTATATTATGTTCTACCGTCTGTAAGGTTTCTGATTGCTATGAAAAATTGTTTCCCAAATCCATTGCACAGCTCAGCTATACTATCATTTTAGTTTTGCTTCAATCATGTTGTTCCTTGTTTATGCATTCTAGTTTTGGAATCTGTTGTTGTTCATCTTACTTCTCGTTTGTATCTTTCTGAACATGGCTGGACTTGCTAGAGATAATTTTGTGAATGGTCCTAAAAATTCTTATGTTATCCGACCGAAAATAGATGATATTAAGGCAGGAACTGCCTTGTCAAAGTTTCACAATTGATTTGGATTCCCTTTTATGTTTTCTTGGAAAATCTAATAGTTGAAGTTAAACGGAGAGAGATATCACAGTACATGAGTACAGTATAAATCATGGCCATTTGTGTCTCTGATTTTTTATATTCTTGTTTCCATTTACTTCTTATACTACTATCAGTTATATGGGTTTTCCTACAGGAAGTATTGATTAACCCTTCACTCTTGGTGACTCTACAGGTTCAGAGAGAGAGAGCTGAGCGCGAAGCACTTGGTGCCTTGCCTCTCTATCAACGCACACTCCCCTGAGTTCATATCTCACCTTCCCCGGGGCGGCCTGCGACTGAACAACACACTTACTTTGATTCAATAAGGACCAGTCGTCCCAGTCCTTTTCTGGGAATGACAGACCTATGATGATTTGAACAGATTCTGCTTTCAATTGATACCCAGTGAGCAATAATAAACTCCTTCATTTTGAAAGTTTTGGTTCACATTTGCAGTTTAATTTATGCAAACAAGAATTAGCATTTGTGTTTTTTCTGTCCAATTTCTGGGAATTCACATATTCAATCCTCTCTTTGTGTTGAATTTAGTATTTGTCATAAATTGATGAAATGAAAATGCATAAATGTTCCTAAGTTTGTCTGTCCCCTTTGTTTCATTTGCTTAGTGGAAAACATAGAGCTATATTAATAAAACTGACATTAAATATTCTCTGGCTATGTTTGGATGGTTCTTCTCATACATATATTCATGTTCTTGAGTATAGTCTCTATCATATCTATCCCCCTAGCAGCCGCCACGCCATTGGAAAATAACATTACCGACCCTTCTTCCTCGGTAGAACGGAACTTGCTTGTGGCCCTTTATGACGATGGGCTCGATCCATGAGAGTCTAAGCCGGTGGGACACAACGGCGTTGTGTTCGCCGCAGAAGTGAAGTCCAATGGATGGCTAGTGGGGCACAATGGCGTTACGATCCCCATTGGAGAACTGAAGTCCAATGGGCTTTGAATTGTTGAGTATCCATCCGGTGGAGGCAGTCCAGACACTGGCAGGAGATATGGATCGGGAAATCCGGCCAGAAACTCCGATGTCCCCATTTTCGTCTCATTCTCGTGTAGTGTTTCAGTCCCGGGAGGGCAGGTTTGTGGGATTAGTGCAGGGCTTGAAACCATGGTTTGTGGAGAATTCATTGTGGAGTAGCCTCCTTCAATTGCCATTACCTAAACAAGAACATGTCGGAGAACCTTAGACACACACACACACACAGAGAGAGACACAGACAGAGTTACCTTAATTTGATTTTGTAGTGTCTTTATGTATTTTATAGCATCGTCGAATGTGGACTGTTTGTCTCTCTTGAAAAATGAGATTAGTATCAGAACATGTCAACTAAATTAAGTAAATCGAATACACACACACACACAATTAAGTAATTCAAATCATATAAACACACACTGTGTGTGTGTGTGTGTGTGTGTGTGTCAATTCTACCTTACTGCAATAGGGAATGAGTTCTTGAAGAGTCTTCATCTTAAGCTTGAGTCTCTCCCTTCTCAACTGTTCATATGCACAACGTAAAAAGTAAAAACCAAATAATCAAGTTTCTCTAAATTCAATAGTATTTTAAATCAAATAACCACTATTTGCAAGGATATTCTTATTAGTAGTTTTTTAAAATATTGGAAATCAAACTGATACACATATTAGTAACATAAATACCCTTAACACATAATAGTATCATAAACACCCTTTAAAACATAATTGTATCATTTTAATTCTCATCAACCATTCTCTAACTAAATACAGTAATTTTTTTGTACTCATTTATGACATTCTAATACTATATGTTTGACTTCAAACAACACACGATCTCTAACCAAACTAAAAATCACACACTATTAAAGACAACTACAAGTCTACAACATATATTAAGATTAACACATCCAGTCAGAAATTAGATGAAATATACTACAAATATTAAAACCAACAAAATAACACTCACCCTTTCACTGTGGCTATGAGACTGAGTGGAACGAGTCTTCTTCTGTCTCTTAATTTTATCACTGATTTCAGAATCCCCCTTCACATCATCTTCCTCCAACTGAAATTCAACAATAAAATAAAATGGTCAAAAAATGAAACTACAACACTATATTATCAAATAAATTGTAGCACGCCTCTCCATGTGATGCTTCCTCTCTCTCATGGAAACTTCTAGAAATGGTATCTCCATTGCCTTCAAACTTGCAATGATTGGAATCTCCTCCCTTGTAAACTATTGGAGAAGTTGGTGTGTTTTGATGCCATGATTTTTGCTCTTCATTGCTCATTTCTTCGAAATAAAAGAAAATCACTCTCAAACTTAGTGTGTAGTGTGTGTGGGGGGAATTTTATTTGCTTCGAAATAGAGTCGACTGAAGGCGGTTTTGGATCCCTAGTAAATGTTATGTATAGTCTATAGTGTATGTGTGGAATTTGATTTATTGTAAATAAATATCATAAGCCTTATGGCCCATTTGGTGAAGTGATGCTAAGATGGCCAATTTTTTTTGTAAATAACTGTTAAAAGCAGATAATAAAATAAAAAAATTATTAGGAATTTTTTTATGAAAAAAAGTTAAATAGTTGAAAAAAAAAAAGGTGGACCATGGGCTCTGCTTCAGTAAACACGTAGCAAAATGTTCAACTATATAGTGTGTTAATTAAGTACATTACATCTTATTTTGTGCATGTTGTTAGAATCATTGAATTTAAAAAAGAGATTGAGTCAGTTCATCTCTATACTCTAAATAGATTGTTCGAGATGGCAGTGTGCGAATTTGTACGTCAAATTGCTTTTAAAATTTTATTTTTATTTTTGCAAATTGAATATATCAGGTATCAGCCCTAGCTAGTTTTCTTAAAGTTGCGTGAAAAATAATATACTACTCAGAATTGTGGCTTTTATCTCCCTGACAATTTGGCCCCTAGATTTGCACAAAGTTTTTGCCATGGAGCTACAAAATATTTATAGGGACAAATATATCTTGTTGTTTATCACTAATTTAGGAAAGTGGGCTACAAATACAATATATATTAATCATAGTAGTACTAGTTTGATGGAGTAATATATTTTAGAATTCTTTAAAAATAATTTTCTTTTTTAACTTAAACTAGGTTATACCTCATCGTAATCAATTATTTAAATAAGTGATTCATAGTTTAATTATTTTTTAATTGAACCGCTTCGCAATTCGGTGTTTTAATTGCAACAGTTATTTAAATTCTAGAATTCTAGACTTCGCTAGAATGTTACTACCAATTACCAAAAATCCAAAATTTGCAGTTGGAATTCTTTTTTACTTTCGACGATATTTATTATTTTGACCCCTGAGAATTCTAAATATTATGTTCCATTTTTTATCCCCGACTGTAGAGTAAGATTATTCTAAATTAGAGGTTTGTGACCATTTGTTTGTTTGTTTGTTTTTTTGTTTAGGGTATCCATCTCATGATAATTTGTGTTCTTCACGTAAATGACGTAAGATTAATAATTAAAAGTGTATCAGAATATTGAGCCTAGATTCTTGCTTTAGTTTATACTACTAGTTATTTCTGGGATTACAACTGATTGTTAAAAATTGATTAAACCAATTTAATTTGATGAAATTATATATACATATTATTTTTAAATTCATTGCTCATATATTCTTAAATGAATTCTTTTCATCCTATCTCACAAGTTTTCCTATTAAAACTATTTCTGAATATTATTTTCTCACAAGATTTTCTATAAATAGTTAAAAACATGAATATTATTAGTACATGATATTCAGTCGATGAACTATTTATTGTACAAAATTGCGGCTGTGGAAAAATTGGGAAAGGCTGGAGACGACACGTATCGCAATTTGCAGCCCAACAAATCATCAAGGCGGTGATTGCTGTAACAAGTGGGCTGTTGTAGCAAGTTCCAAGTGGAAAATTGGAACATTCGGCTTTTCCTCAAAATACATAAATATCCTACTATTATATATATTCACCCATAATATAGATATAATTGAATTTAAATTTTTTTGGTCCTTGCTAAAGAATGTCCGACCATCAAAATAGTCGATATGTAAGTAAAATTAAGTACTATGTATATAAGAAACACTTACTCTTCCTCTTTCTCGAATATAACTATTTATTATTCTTCGTGTCTCAAAAAAGTTGAATCATTTCTTTTTTATACTCGTTTTGAAAAAATTGCAATAAATAATTAGAGTGGATAAATAATAACGTAAAAGTGAGAATAATGTAGAGAAGCATCTAATCTACATAATTTTTGCTTTTACTTTACTATTTATCTACTCTAACTATTTATTACAATTTTACAAAACGAGTGAAAAAAAAGTGACTCGACTTTTTTGGGACAGAGAGAGTATTATTTTATGAAAACGAATGCATAAAATGAAACACCCTATTAACATGGAACAGAAAGAGCAATGCTTTCGGAGCACCAAAGTATTCGTTATTTTCATACTTAGGTTTGAAGGTGCTCGATATTTTTTGGTTGAAGTTGAAACTATGTGTCTGCGTATGGGTACTCGATAAAGCCTATTTTTATAAGGTCTTCTAAAATTCCAATTAATTGATATTAGTGTGATGTATATCCGTATATGTGATAGGTATTTGAATTTTATTTATATTAGAATAAGTGAATATCTCAATATAAATCTTAGAATAAGTGAAACTCATACGAAGGGGGCTCAACTATAGAAAAATTGATGATACTACTATAATTTGTTAATAAAGGTGAAAAATTGCCATATTGATATAAAATATCACAATACACTAGTAAATCTGAAAATGTACTTGTCACGCCCGCCCACCCCAGGGGTGTTACAAACGAGGCGATCGTGACCAAGTGACAAACATTAAGAATAGCATTTAAGGATAACAGTTCATAAGAAAGACTCAATTAGCTTAAAAGAAATATATATATCAGAGTGTATGATACACAGAGTGCAAACTCGACTTTAGCTCCAAACAAATGGGAAAAACTTGAATAAAATCAGAGTGTCTTTTCAACAATCAGCAACTCGAGATAAAATTATCTCAACAATACTTGGCGGAAGCATTCGAGAGTAGAATACTATTACGTATGAAGACATAATATATTCAGAAAGTTTTATTTACAATCTTCTTCACTTTCATGCTCAACACCCACCGCGCTCGTCACCGCTCAACCTGCACATAGAGAAAACATATGCATGGCTGAGTACTTGGTGTACTCAGTGGACACGTGCCGAAAATATATTTATAAAAACAGATTTTGTCAAGCCACTCTTTGAGTGAACTCGGAGTTTTAGGAAAAGTCCGAGAACACTAAACATTTTTCTTTTCCTTTTTCAAAAGCGATCTTTCGATCTATTTTCCTGGAACATATGTCGTATCTGACAAACCCGATTTCACTATCTCTTGTTCATTCATCATTCATCGTTCCTTTCATCATTCATCATTCATCATTCATCATTCCTTTCATCATTCATCATATCTTAACATTCAAGTGTCGGGGAAGTGGTTACCTCCCACGGTCTCCCATCAATCCATTCCATTCATCGTTGTAGTCAGATAGGCATAGTTCCAAAACAAAATATGGCTTGACATAATCTTTTCAACTTTATTTTCCTCAGAACGTTTTTGAAACATAAATCATTTTTTTGTTCCGTCAAGATCGAGCATCATCTCATATCACATCAACAAGTCGAGCAAATCACAAATCACTCGATAAATCAACATATATATCACATAACATCACTTTCACCTTAATTATTTCACTTTAAGCACATAATCACATCAACATCGAATAAAAATTAATAATACTCGCAATCTCAGTTAAAAGAAATTTCGTCTGATATGAGATGATGCTCGATCTTGACGGAGAAAAATGATTTATGTTTCACAAACGTTTTGAGGAAAATAAAGTTGAAAAGATTATGTCAAGCCATATTTTGTTTTGGAACTATGCCTATCTGACTGCAACAATGAATGGAATGGATTGATGGGAGACCGTGGGAGGTAACCACTTCCCCGGCACTTGAATGTTAAGATATGATGAATGATGATAGGAATGATGAATGATGAAAGGAACGATGAATGATGAATGGACTGATGAATGAACAAGAGATAGTGAAATCGGGTTTGTCAGATACGGCATATGTTCCAGGAAAATAGATCGAAAGATCGCTTTTGAAAAAGGAAAAGAAAAATGTTTAGTGTTCTCGGACTTTTCCTAAAATCCCGAGTTCACTCAAAGAGTGGCTTGACAAAATCTGTTTTTATAAAATATATTTTGGCACGTGTCCACTGAGTGCACCAAGTACTCAGCCCTGCATATGTTTTTTCTATGTGCAGGTTGAGCGGTGACGAGCGCGGTGGGTGTTGAGCATGAAAGTGAAGAAGATTGTAAATAAAACTTTCTGAATATATTATGTCTTCATACATAATAGTATTCTACTCTCGAATGCTTCCGCCAAGTATTGTTGAGATAATTTTATCTCGAGTTGCTGATTGTTGAAAAGACACTCTGATTTTATTCGAGTTTTTCCCATTTGTTTGGAGCTAAAGTCGAGTTTGCACTCTGTGTATCATACACTCTGATATATATATTTCTTTTAAGCTAATTGAGCCTTTCTTATGAACTGTTATCCTTAAATGCTATTCTTAATGTTTGTCCCTTGGTCACGATCGCCTCGTTTGTAACACCCTTGGGGTGGGCGGGCGTGACAGAAGAAAAGATTATGTCAAGCCATATTTTGTTTTGGAACTATGCCTATCTGACTGCAACGATGAATGGAATGGATTGATGGGAGACCGTGGGAGGTAACCACTTCCCCGACACTTGAATGTTAAGATATGATGAATGATGAAAAAAATGATGAATGATGAAAGGAACGATGAATGATGAATGGATTGATGAATGAACAAGAGATAGTGTAATCGGGTTTGTCAGATACGGCATATGTTCCAGGAAAATAGATCGAAAGATCACTTTTGAAAAAGGAAAAGAAAAATGTTTAGTGTTCTCGGACTTTTCCTAAAACTCCGAGTTCACTCAAAGAGTGGCTTGACAAAATCTGTTTTTATAAATATATTTTCGGCACGTGTCCACTGAGTACACCAAGTACTCAGCCCTGCATATGTTTTCTCTATGTGCAGGTTGAGCGGTGACGAGCGCGGTGGGTGTTGAGCATGAAAATGAAGAAGATTGTAAATAAAACTTTCTGAATATATTATGTCTTCATACATAATAGTATTCTACTCTCGAATGCTTCCGCCAAGTATTGTTAAAATAATTTTATCTCGAGTTGCTGATTGTTGAAAAGACACTCTGATTTTATTCGAGTTTTTCCCATTTGTTTGGAGCTAAAGTCGAGTTTGCACTCTGTGTATCATACACTCTGATATATATATTTCTTTTAAGCTAATTGAGCCTTTCTTATGAACTGTTATCCTTAAATGCTATTCTTAATGTTTGTCCCTTGGTCACGATCGTCTTGTTTGTAACACCCCTGGGATGGGCGGGCGTGACAGTACTGTCACGCGAGTACAGGGACAATTAATGAATCAATGTTCACCTGAAATAATATTTTTTTAGTTCCAATTCACATATTCTATTATCCAAAAAAAGTAATCTTATCAAAGAAACTATAATAGTATATTTATTGATTATTGTATAATATGAATTAAAAATATATATAAATTTAGATGACAATTATGCCCATCCCCAAAACTGGTGTCGGCCATTCCTTGATAGCCAATATATATTGGTATAGGTGCATTGAATCAATTCATTGATTTACATAAACTATATAATAAATTTATGTGTCACATACAAACTATATTGATGAATTTAATATTAAGCACATATAATATACTCAACATGTGAAAATACAAAATTACACAAAACAAAATCAACTTCCTACATTGGCTCATTGGGCCTAATTCTGTTGTGGCCCATTGGAGCAGCTTAATTCAACTTGAATGTAATTATATACTCCTATCATGTGTTATTTTATATATTTAACTTTTGAAATATTTTGAAAATACATGTGACGTAATTATTTGAGCTAAGTGTCATGTTTTATTATGTTTTACTTCACTATTTTAACTCGGAAAATACACACGCACACACTTTTCTATTACACGCATACAACAATAACGGCAATAATAATATCTATTACTACTGGTAAGTGGCTCATGTTCTGAATAATGCAAGAAAACGACCGTTTTCATTCTGTGTCTGAACCGCTATACCTGCATTAATTATCACACTTTAGAATTAACTTCACACCTAATATCTCTTAAACAATTAAAACAAAAAGAAATTGTTAATTATCTACCATTCACTAGATTCAGAGCAGCTTTGATCCTCATCAACAACGACTTGATCATAAAGCGGTGGAACGATCCGAGTTGGCAACACTCTAGCCGTTGATCTTCCACTAATCGGATGCGATTGATTCAATATCTTCAACATCGATCAACTTCTAATGTGAATAACTTGTACCATAAGAAAAACAAAGTGATAAAGAAAACCACCTGATTATAATAAAGAGGAGGTTGTGATGGCAAGATAGATGGATCATAGGGTAATCCCATGGGGAAATTGGCGGAGGAGAACACGTTTACGGGCGTTCTCATCCCAATCTCGTATTTCATTTCACCAGTACCTTGCGACAAGGGCATCGTTGCACCCGGAGGCCGTAATGTGGACCAAATTGCCCTCATTGACATCATCTATGAGTAATAGAGGGAAAAATCAAACCCTCACAACAAATAATTTAATTAATTACATTGAAATTAAATACGAGAATTAGTAGAATGTACCATTTGAAGTTGGTATCTTAGGTTATTTATGTAGCTGATGGCATCATCGAGGATTGATGCTTGGCCTCTCTTGATACATATGGAGATGAATTCATTAATAAGATATGTACACAATATTATTTAGTTTTATAAATTAATTTGGAATTAAATAAAAATCAGAAAATGGAGATTAAATGATTAATTAACATACCTCACTGCAGTTGGGGATTAATTCCTGGAGAGCCTTCAATTTTCCATTAATTTTTTGCCTCGATAACCGTCGACAAACCTATTCAATATTACAGTAAAAATGTTAACTTATTTTATAGTTATAATAATTAAGAGATGAAGAATTGTTTTTTTTAATCTCACTTTCATTACATTTTTTGGTGGCAAAAGCTTTCATTTTCCTTGTTATTTGTAAGATAAATAGAAGGTGAATTAGTATATCAAATTCAGTGCTATTTTTGGAACAATGATCTATTCATATAAATATTTTATGTGTGATCTATATTTGTTATAAATAAATACTTATAATAAAACAAAATAAGCATAGTCATTAAACCAATAAAACCCTCAAAATATTTTTATATTCTAAATACAATATATATCCCATCTCATTTCATCAATTTTTTTTATATGAGTGTATAAAATTTTAGTCGGAACATTTAAAATTTAGCAGGTTATTCGAGCCCATCGAACCGACGTCATCAGTGACACATGAACAATCGTCACAGCAAGTAAATTCTGATGCTGCGACTGTATGCAGCACCGAATATTCTCACGCACTCATTCTTGATATATAGTAGTATGATATTCAATTTAATTTAATTTAATTTGCATGTGACCAGGTAAATCTTTAATATTATAATATATATGATCAAAATAGCTACATACAGTATATAATTATATATAACTAGATTCCAAATAACCTATATGGAGTATTAAATAAAAATAAATAAACTCACCCTTCGTGCTTGAATACTACGTTTTCCTTTTGATTGTTTGCTTGTCTCTGGTTTCTCTCTTTGTCCAGCTTCCTGCAGGCAAAATTATCAAATAAATTCAGGTTCGATTTATTTATTTTTTTCGAAATAAATTTCATACTACTTCTGTATATATTGCAACTCGGAAGAATTCAATTAGGTTTTTTATTATAAAATATTTGGAGTCTTACTCAATTAACTATCAAGAAATGAAAGAATTCAAGCATTTAATTTGGAGGTTATTTGCGTTTCGTTAAGAGGTTATTTCAGGAATAAAAGTGTTAATTAAGAAATACTACTATATATTACTACCAATTAACCATTATGAAATGAAAGAATTCAAGAATTTAATTTGCATCCTGAGCACTAAATAGGTTATTAGTTAAATAAATTTCATACTACTATATCAATTTATTTCTTGTTTGTCTAAATCTATATACAGAGTCTAGATAAGAATTCAAATTAAATAGTTGATTTATTAAGAAATATTAATACTTAATTAAGTACTATTAATTAACTGATCATCTTGTGGTATTACTCTTAAAGAAGGGAAATGAAACAATTTCAAGAATTTAATATGGATCATGAGCACAAAAAGGTGATTTATTTGCGTTATCGTCGTCGAAAAACATGAGATTATCATGAATATAACATATTCAATAAATGAGAGAATTCAAGAGTTTATTGGAATTACTTTAATTTGTATTATGAACACAAAATAGTAGAAATGAAAATTGAATAGTACTTGCATCTTTTCTTGAAGCATGCATGCTTGGTCGCTTGGAATCTTGATAGTATCTTGATATTATATTTCTTGAAATATCTGAAATCAAATCTTGACAAATTTGAGAATCTTTGGGAGATGTGATGCTTGAATTTTTTATAGCTACGAAGTCTATATATATACATATATTGTAAATAGTGAATTATTTTTTACATTGAATTTGGTCATTCCACTAGCTTTTGTACATAAAAATATTTTTAAATTGGTGCATGTATGTAAATCGATTATCCGATGCACACTGTTATGCTTGTAATCTTGTGTAAAGCACAACTCCTTTTGTTCTATTTAGAGAGAAATACTCCTATTTCTTTTTCAAATACATGATTATTTAATATGCGTATGTTAAATAGAGAGAAAATAAAGTTAAAATATTTCGAGCGACCGTCAAACAATGCACATTTGATAAACTCGAATGGCTTGCATTTTGTGTGAATAGTTACGACAAACTTATTGTCTATCAAAGAAAAACAGAGAAATGGACTCGAGATTTACTTAGTTGATAGATCTAGAAAACAAAAGCCGTGAGGTCGAAGTTATGTGTAAAGTCGGCGGTGACTTAAAAAAAAATTAATATAATTTCTCGTTACATGATGGACTAATGGTGGGGTCGACCGATCCTGTGCGATGCCAGCTATTTCCGCCGCTGAGTTCAATATATATCAAGGATTTATGGGGAATGTAGCTTTGGACTCAACTGCTTTTTTCCCTCACTCCCTCACTTTTGTCGTTAACGTTGTTTTAGTGTAGAAGATTTCTAATTGGTGGAGTGGGACTATGAATGTGGTGACAATTTTGTCTAATTCTTGAAATAAAGTTGTGGTTTGGTCGGGTAATTTGACACATAACATAAAATGATACTCCATGGAATCGTTAGCTCTAATAAACACATAGATATATATATATATCTATCGAATAAAAAACCCATATGTATCTAATATTGTTCATGTACAATGCCAAAATAAAGAAACCAAATACTCATATATATTACCATCCCATTTTCAAATTTTATCTCGAATTATAATTTTTATTCCATAAATATATAAATTTCGCAATTTTGATGTTGGAAAAGTGTATATATCTATCATCTATTCGAGTGTGGTGTCAATGAAAAAAATGAATCTATCCATGAAAACGGCGATCTAACAAGAAGTTCGAGGGTGAAGGCGTGGAGCTAAGTGAATGCAAGCAACATAGCAATATGATGAGGTTACTTGAATATTAGTAATTCTCACATATAATTAACTTATTTTCCTATCATTTTAATGTAAAATTAATACACAAACTAAACTTAAATTATACTAGAATCTTCTATCGATTTTATATCAGATACTTAAAACTCAAGCCGTTATAAATAAGCAGGGCAATCGCATATAAAGAATGTACTAATAGTTGGAGATTTGAGTCATTATTATTGAGATAGATAGTAAACAATTACTCCATTATTATTTTTAAACAAAAATATAGATTTCAAATTAAAATCGATTTCCTCTTGAGACGCACGTGTTCCATCACCGGCTTTTGATCCAACGGCCCAGATCATCGCGTTAGCTCAGAGCTAGTTCAAATTCAAAGACCCTTCACTACTAAACCTACGCCTCCAAGCTCCAGTATATATATTCACACATAAACTAATTCACTCAGCGCTAACTAATTTCAGCATCAATCTCGATCATCTCTCTAGCTTGCGCCATCGGCCGTTGCTTTCTCGCCTCTCTCCAAAGGATCAGCCGGCGATCGAATGGTAATCGTCTATTTGTTTGTGTTTTTCGTTTGGAGGTGGTGGATTTACGTTTGTGTTGGTGTGAATTACTCGATTTTCTTACGGTTTGTTGATGTTCTGAATTTCTTGTTGCGATTTTAGGCGTTGCCGAATCAGCAGACTGTGGATTACCCTAGCTTCAAGCTTGTCATTGTTGGAGATGGCGGAACCGGTAATTTGTTGCGTTAGATTAACGCGCACCTGGCATTTCGAATCGCATTTTCATTATATCATCTGATCTCGTTGAAAATTATTGTTTACATTAGATTTTGGCTGCGTCGGTCAATGCAGCTTGTCATATTGTTAACTGAGGTTATGAGATTAGAGTTGAAATGAACTACTGATTTATATGAAAATTTATGACGCTTTGGATGGAGAATTTTCGTTTTGTGTGTTTTGGAGTTTGGAGTGTATATTATGCGAATGCATTAGTGATAATATGAAAACTTATGAAGTTTTGGATTATATATTGTGCGTCTATCTTTAGGAGTAATAAATTCTACTACATCAAAGGAACATGTGTTGAATAATTTTTATTTTAGGGTTTACTTTGTGATATTGAACATTGTTTTGTATCTAACTTAGTACAGGTTTGAGCTAAGATTTAGCTCACAATTTCCAAGTTCTGGATTGAGGAAATATGCAACTGGCTTGTTTTATTTGTCTAATTTAATTTGATGTTTTCTTCCATGATAATACAGGAAAAACTACATTTGTGAAGAGGCATCTCACTGGCGAATTCGAGAAGAAATATGAACGTAAGATTAATTATCATTGGCTGTCATGATCATCTGCAAAAAAAGTCTACTTGCTTTTTTTAAGTCAATGGTTTATCTTAGTGAATTTTTCCCTTTAACAGCAACTATTGGTGTTGAGGTTCATCCATTGGATTTCTTCACCAACTGTGGGAAAATCCGTTTCTATTGCTGGGACACTGCCGGCCAAGAGAAATTTGGTGGGCTTAGGGATGGATATTAGTAAGTGAATTGATTCTATCAGTTTATTGTTTGTATTATTAACAAAGCACTAGATGTACCAATATTTAGACTTGTTCAAACTGCTTCAGCATCCATGGACAATGCGCCATCATTATGTTTGACGTGACAGCTCGGTTGACCTACAAGAATGTTCCAACGTGGCACCGTGATCTCTGCCGGTATGTGCTGCTGTGTTTTCTGCCATTTTTGCTGAAGCTCATGTAACATAGATTTGCTTCTTTCCGATTTCAGTGTCTGTGAAAATATCCCGATCGTGCTGTGTGGGAACAAAGTTGATGTCAAGAACAGGCAGGTCAAAGCAAAGCAAGTTACATTCCACAGGAAGAAGAATTTGCAGTACTATGAAATCTCAGCAAAGAGTAACTACAACTTCGAGAAGCCTTTCTTGTACCTTGCCCGGAAGCTCGCTGGGTATGTGAAAACGAAATAGTACTTGTCTATTTTGTCGAAGTTCCTCGTATATTGTATTCCAAATTGACATTTTTCCCTGGCTGCAGTGATCTTACCCTGCACTTTGTCGAGTCCCCGGCCCTGGCTCCTCCTGAAGTTCAAATTGATTTGATTGCACAGAAACAGTACGTCTTCTATCCATCGGATAATGTTCAACTACACATGAATCTTCTCCATTTGTAATTAATCACTCTTTTCTTTGTAGGCATGAAGATGAGCTTAATCAGGCAGCCACCCTTCCTCTTCCCGATGATGATGATGATGCATTTGACTAAGGAGTGCTCGCGTCCCAGTTTTCCATGTGCGCTGGTTGCGGTTTTTTGTTGACGGGTTCTAATGCTAGCCGATTTGTTGATTTCATATGGTTGCAGGGAGAATGGTCTTTAATCTTCTGAAATATGTGAGATGGTATTATTTTGTATCAACTTAGCTTTATATGAAGAATTGATATAAATATTTGCCAGTGTTGTTTCCTCTGTTTTTGTTTAATGTTAATTATTTCAACGGAATAAATTGTGTGGTGAAATTGGAAAATATTATTGTGATCTATCTAAGTGAAATTTGAGTAATTTATGATATTTCTGATCAAAATTATGCCACACAAAATAATGAAAATATGGTTGCTGCGAAAGTTTCAAAGTTCTAAATTAGCGATCGGTTTATCATGTGATCTATTTTGTTAAAGTTAGTATGAACTTTATTTATATAATCAATGACATTATGGTATTAAAAAACACATTTCCCTTATAAACTCACTCATCGTTTTTTATCTTTATATTAAGGCTAATTTTGGTATAAAAAAAATACTTTTTATTAATGTGTCCAATAATCTAGAAACAGAAGAGAATAATAAATATGAAAATAAATAATAGAGAGTATACTATATTGATAATATTATTTAATTCTTAAAAAATTTCGTTATTATTCATTTATTTTAATGAGATGACAACTTGGCTCAAATAAGAGTATAATAATTTATTAAAAGATTATATTTTATTGAGATCATTCCATATTAGATCAGTAGTAAATATATTAATTATTATTCGAACTGGAGGTATGACAAGTCATTTTGAGTAAATATCAGACAATAAAATACATAAAGTATTTTCACAGTAAAGGGCTTTGGGCTGTTGAATATGGTCAAAAGAAAGAGTACATGGCATGATAAAAAAAGATCCAAATCTATTAACAAGATGACATATAACAATAGTAGTATTCACAATATTTACATGCCAAAATGCTACCCACAACATTATTACTGCTTTCTCTCAGCTTCCTCAACTGTTTCCTTAGTTGAATCAAGTTTTGCCAGCTGGCGTCTTAGGACCGATGACATGTGTCTGTTGCTAGAAGGCCAAAAACAAGTCACTATGCACAAGGGTTTCTGATACATATCAAGTAACAAATCATTAGCAACAAATGATCACCTCTCCAATCTGCATCCAGTCTGAACACTATAATTTCTCATAATCTCTACAGCTGCATCTCCAACTCTTTTCATCTTCTCAAGAATGTTTTCAAGGCTCATTCTCAATCATCGAATCTTACCACCATCTGTTAATCGAATAAAGCATGACTTTATGCAATGTTCTATTGACATTAAAATTTTCAATATGGTTAAGATGTAATTTGAATTAGTGCTAAAGAAAATACAGCTTTGGTACAAACAACCCTCTTAACATTTACCATCCTCTGGTAAATACATCCTATAATATCGAGTTAAAGGGGGGAGAAAAGGAGATAAAACGGAAGTGGCATAAACCATGTGATACCAGGGAGTGGCCATAATCGTAGCATATCTATGAAAGTAGGCAACTGAATCACCCAAAGTTCAATGCCAAGAGAACCCTGGCATCATCTTTGCACCATTGGAAGCAAATGATGCATGCTTCAAACTGTAGCCCTGGAAAATAAGTACAGGATTCAAGTATGATCAATACAGCCTTAGAAAAATACATGTGCAGAGTACAAGAGCAGCCAAATCGAATGGAGGAAATCATACTTACATAAGTAAAATCATCAATGCCATTGCACACAGAATTTCACTAATAAGCAGCAATCAAACTATATAGTAGTCGACAGTGACCAAATTAGTCACTCTGTAGAGTAGAGCCAAAAATGCAGTTTTGATTAAGTTTCAGACATGAAGAACTAGCAATACATTGCAGGCCAAAGTCAACTGTACACTTCAAGATTCAATTTCTCATGAACATCTCATCAAAAGCTAAGTAGTCAAAATACTAGAAATCTGCAATGCTGTTATGCAGGGCACAATATTTAAAGCTAAGGGACATCTGACACCAAATGGTGCAAATAGAAGGTCTCTTACTTGATCGGATACAACAATAGTTGGCATCTCTTGATCATCAGATGACATATTTGGCTGGTACACCCAATTTTTTGGCATGAGCGCTTGAGCTTTGCTCCACTCATTTCAAAAAGAACTAGAAGCAATAGAAGACATAACAGATCATTAACAAAAATGGATACAGTAAAAGCCTTGGAAAAATGCACTACATTGATGATAAATTAAGAATTGACACACATATCTTAGTTACAAAATGTCAATCTGTCTGCAAAGAAATATGGAGAAGATACAACTTTGCATTCACGTTTCTTCTTACAATGTTGACAAAAGATCAATTTCTACAATGCTGTAAAACAGAGCAATGCTATACGAACATTTTGTACAATCATCTAACAGTAATTTGCAGTTTTAGTGGAAATTAGGTGTTTCAGCTCCTTCAAATGTTCATCATTTGAAATGTGGAGCATAATACGAAGATTAGTCAATAATGCTTCCTGATCCCAACTTAAGGGACCAGAAGCATACAAAGCTTCCAGAGTGCTGCGGTAAGCATGCAACTCTAAGCTATGTATACTGACCTCAACCTCCTCATTTGAGGGGAGAGAGGAACTCTCCCTCTCAGAGCCTGGACGATGATACAACTCTGCATCACTAAGGGTGTCTGTCTCTTGGCAATGCACAGGCATAAAACGATTATAATAGTTTTTAAGACACAGGTTAGTAACGCTACAACTACCAACTGAGCTAGCATCATTGTCAGAACTATTTAATTCAGAATTTCTGAACCCAGAATACCCAAGAGCGTCATTTAGTTTTTCCCTGTCCATTTGATCATATCCGTTTGTTATAGCGTTACAGGAAGCATGCATGTATCTTTCACCCAAAGTTTCGTTTGGGTAAGCAACAGCATGTACCTTGTCAAGTACCCGGTCAGCAACCACTCGCTGCTTCCGGCCTTCTTTCTCAGCGGTTTGAAACTTTTGTACATATCCGTCATTGGCTTCAATAACAGATGAAACATATGGGGACATCCTCTTCAGGGATCTTGAGGAGATCACAGCAGATTCCCTTGGTGCAGCTTCATCTTTGAAGTTTCCAAAATCTTCTCCAGGTTGATATTTAACTCTAGAATTGAACGCTGGACCCTGGGAGTTCATCTTCAGACAAAAATTTGACTTTGATGGTTTGCTCACTATTAAATCATCACCTACTTGAGGAATCTGCAAACAGAAATGAGGAGATCAGTTGATTCAAATTCGGAATATTTAAGATCTTAAGAACATATATGCAGTAAAAAATTCCATAATTTTTTGGAAAACAAATTTATCAAACAAGTTCAACGAAGAAGTTTGCCCACAAAGTTCAGCAGATATCATGATTGTACAAGTAAATATAAGAAGCACTTAACAGAGAGGACACTAGTATGCAAGAAGAAATCCACAAAGGATGAGAAGAAGCATACATATAGCTAGAAACAAGACAACTGAATACCATTGGAACCTCCATGTAGATATAATTCTAAGGTGGAAAAGATTTAAGTTGTCTCAGAAAGTAGAAACCAAAAATACCTTTGTCGATTGAACCCATTTTCCATCATGCCATGTCTGTCTCATCCTGATCTTCGTTCTATCAATAGCAACTTCCTTTGAGTACCCAACTAGTCTCACTAAATATTGATTCTTGCATGTCGAAACCTTGGGATGGATATTCTTATTTCTACTTTCTTTTTTGCTTCCTAGAACATTCACGACCACAGCAATCTTCCAAGAATATTGATGGAAGACCTCAACAACGTCTCCAGTTACGAAACACTCTGCACCTTGTGGAGAAGAAGGGCAAGGTATCAATAACTTCCTTGAAACCACCTCCCTAGTTCTGAATCTCATTGCGGTCTATCTTCTTTAACAAATATTAAAAGCCTGTGAAATAAAGAGTATATGTAATTTAAAAACCAGAATTAAAGGATTAATCGATCACAGTAGAAAAACATAACATTAACAGCATAATTAACCAAAACTGGATCGTATTACAGGTGTGACAAATCCTTAAAGATCATAAATCAGAATTGCACTATAAAATTCCCCCAAAACTGTAACTTATTCATCGTTTTACATTTTTCAAAGCACTCCAACAGAATCCACATAAAAGAAGCCTAGATTATTCATCGATGCTGAAAAATAGTAAACCGTTGAGGATCAGTTCTTCCTCATGCCTATTCCTTAAGAATCACCGACTTGTTTTTTTTAACAAAAACAAATGAAAATATTACCTAAAACAAACAAACTCTATGCCAATTTCCGAATACCGAACCACCACCCGATAATCGAAAAACAGGTAAATTCACAAGTCATCCATATTATTAAAGTGATTTCACTAACAACGACAAAATAATACGCGACACCGAATCGGCAACAAAATGTCGCAACAGGAAACAACAAAAAACGGAATCAGAAAGATCACTTGCAGTTAACGATAAATTCGACAAAACCCCCAAATCAAAGGGCTAAAATTCGATCGATTTGGGGTTGAGACAGCAGACATGAAACCTCGAAGAGAAGATCACTAACCTTTTGGAGAAATTGGACAGGTAGTAACGATCAGCGCAGCCTGAATTAGGGGGTTCAAATCTCAGATGCTCTCCGAGAAACAGATTATTGTTCCTCAGTTTTACGGCCTAGGGCTTGTTTTCGCGTGCTTTGAAGAACAAATTTCAGCTCTTCAATATTGGTAACTTAGAAGAGAGAGAAAAAAAATTGAATATCATAAAAGAGTTATATTTGTAAAATTAATTGAAATCGGCTATTCCTTCTTCCCTTAAATTTTGTCATGTTTTCCATTTTCATCTGTTCCATAAATTTTATCACATTTTTCTTTTTACTATTTTTTTAATAAGCCTCGTGTTCCATTGACTCATTGCAACTCACATTTTATTATAAAACTAATATATAAAATTACTACGCGGCCTCTACTAATTTTTTCAACTCACTTTCTATTAGAGCATCTCCAGTAGGCGGATGTCCCACTCGGACATCCACTAGGACATCTCAAAAACACCTCATGCCACGTCACTAGGTCTTCCCATCCCACTGCCACGTCACTAGGACATCCCCTACATAATCCGCCCTTCCCATCGCCCTTCCCACTAGAGTTTTTTTTAAAAAATTAATTACCGGACGTCCGACCCGGACATCCGACCCACTCCACAATGGCGGACGTCCGCCCGCCCGTCGCCCGCACGTCCGAGGACACCCGACGTCCTCACGGGACGTCCGTATCCGACCTTCGACACCACAATGGCGGACGTCCCGGTCGCCCGTCGCGGACGTCCGACCGGACGTCCGCCATTGGAGATGCTCTTAAAGTGTCCAAAGTGGTAGACAACAGTTACGCCACAGTCACATAAACACTTCCACAATCATAACAACTTGTCCAGCCTAATAGATAGACATGGCAACCACAAATCACATTATTTTATCAATTGTTGGTATACTTTAATTAGACTATAACAAAATTAATTGGGCAAAAATATATAGAATGGAATGGAGTGAAAAAAATGAACTGGGAATATATATTTTATAGAAATAAATTCAGGAAAAAAATTACACCTTCGGGTCCGACGCGCAGGTCGCCACCACTGCCCCTACCACGCCGCGTTTGCGGCTCCACCACCCCCACCCTCTGCCGCGGCACAACGTTTCCAGCCGACGGCGGCGACACCACTATGGGCACTCTTACATTTTTAAAAAGTCGTGCCCAATAGAGTGTGACAAAATGAAGGGAGAAATGAGTAATTTTATGGGACATCAAAATACAAAGAGAAACTAGAAAACAAATTTTGAATATGAAAATGTTAGTCGAGACTACCTAATTTTACGGTTTGCATATGTGTATTATTATTACTCCCTATTATTATTAATTGCACTGTCATATGAGTATTTATATTTTAAATCATAATAAAGTATAATATTCACTGTCAAGCTTTAATTGTTTTTAAGAACGGTGTAAAATTCATAAATGTCAATAATATTTTTAATGTATTAGAATCAAACTAAATATGTAAAACGAAATAAACAATATTAAATATACATCATACAAATATAATACTCACATAAAAGTATAGAACAACACTGTGTCAAATGTAGAAAGGAGGGAGTAATGACAAGCCATAGTGGTATAAAATGTAAATAAATTGATGTGTATGAATAAGTACATCCACAGTGGGGCGGACGATAGGTCGCCCGATGCTTCAGGCGCGTCATCGTCCTCCAATATGGGTGCGCGGACGATGGACGATGCGTCGTCCTCGCCCTAAGCTTAGTCCGCAGACGAAGCGCGGACAATAGGGCATCGTCCGCGCCATCGACCGCCCACTGTGGGCGACGCGGACGATAGCGCGGACGATGCAACACGTTTTTGTTGTTGTTTTTTTTTTTAATTCGGAAATTTTATTTATATAAATACCTCATACCCCACATTTCATTTATAACCTTTCATTTGAAAACATTTAAATTAATTAACAAAACAATAGTAAAACCTATAGGGAGCCCCCTGCAAGTAGAAAGGTAAGAGGATAAAATGCTGACGTGGCGGTGCATAGAGCGGACTTTAGGGCGCCCCACTGCTGAATGCTGATGCCTTAATGAGTTGGAGACAACCGTTCATATATAATTTTAATATAACGACGAAAATAGAAACTACACCAATTTTGCGATCTTGGTTTAATCAACTCATTAATTATTCCAACTATTTAGTTATAGGTTCATCTGAATCAAGTATTACCGGTAAGTATGATTTACTGTCCAAAGTTCAATATTAATGATTTTATTGATTAATCCTGTTAATTATTCTCATGTATCGATACTCATATCACAAATTTTATATAAAAAAAACACGCCAAATCTTGGTCAACATTTAACAGCATATACCAAGTTTCTATTCTGGGGCCATTAAGTTATGGAGTACAGATCCTTCCTTTTATGTGTCTTTAATTTTCATAAAGGTTAGCTCTAGGCGTATATTTTTTCATAATTATCACTCCTACAAACAAATTTGTACTATTATTCATAGATTTATGTAAAAATTGGTTCCAATATTCTTTTTGCCACTAACTACTTAAATGATTTACATTATTGATATTTATAGATATTTTATATTGCTAACTACACCTTCATAGTAATACTAATATGTATAATTATTAGATCATTAGATCTCTAAAAATCTTATGATCCTAAATTAGTTAACAATTGACCACACCTCTATAGAAATACTAATGTGTATAATTATTTATTAAACTAAGTATTATTGAATATAAAAAGTATATTATCATAAAATTATTATTCCATATGTGTTAAGAATTTTATTCAGCGTAAGATCAGAGCAAAGTGAGTTATGCACAGTAAACGAAAAAAAACTACTTAGTATGAGTATATAACATCAAAATAATATCAGTAATACACATCAACCAAATCATAGCCAATAGGTTAAATAGAAGCTCAAGAATAATCAGAGCAAAATGGCTTATGAACAATTAACAATAAAAAAACTATTACTATATAACATCAAAATAGTATTAGTGATACACATAAATCAAAGTACAGCCAATAGGTTAAATAGTAGCTCAATAATAATTAAAGCCAAACGAGTTATGAACTGTATAACAAATAAAAAAACTACTACGAGCATCTCCAATGCACGGATGTCCCACTCGGACATCCACTAGGACTTCCCAAAAACACCTCCTGCCACGTCACTAGGACTTCCCATCCCACTGCCACGTCATTAGGACTTCCCCTGCACAATCCGCCCTTCCCATCGCCCTTCCCACTAGGACTTCCCGCAATAAAAAAAATCGCAAATTCACAAATAAAGCAATTTACGGAAATAAAATTTCAACACGAATACGAACGGAAAAAAAATTTAATACCGGACGTCCGACCCAAGCCACAATGGCAGACGTCCGCCCGTCCGTCGCCCGGACATCCGAGGACATCCGACGTCCTTACGGGACGTCCGTATCCGAGTTGCTTCGTTACAATGGCGGACGTCCCGGTCGCCCGTCGCGGATGTCCGACCGGACGTCCGCCATTGGAGATGCTCTAACATCAAAATAGTACTGTATTAGTGATGCACATCAATCAAACTGCTCAGGAAAAGGTTCTTTGTTATACATTAACCACAACCAAGCCTAATTATATTGTTGATAAGGTATCAGTAAGTATATCAAAATAAATAGTCATGCTAAACACATCCTTCCATTTATATTGATCTCCATTTAATGACACTATCAAATTAATCACAGACTACTTGGTATCCTTTGGCGGATAGCGTCAAATTAAACATGGAAACACTTCGCCTCGTGGGAAAGAACATGCTACAAATCCGGGACGGGGGCTCTCCAGACACAACTACTTGGTACTCACGCATGGCACTGGCGGCGCTCGTGATGGCATTGATAGCATCCCAGAACCTCGTGAATCCACCCGGCGCCAAGAGGCAGGAGGACACGCCATTTCACAAGGCAGGTGATGTTGTGATCGCATCTACTCTCCCAGATATATACAAATATTTGATGCTAACTAACATGGTAGCACTTAGTTCCGCCCTCCTCACAGTCTTCCTGATCGCCATTGGATGGCCAACCAGAAACATTCGTCGTCTAAGGTGGATGGCCAAGTCTGCTATGTGGGTGTCGTTGATAGCTATAGCAATGAGTTATGTAGGACCGACAATGGCGATTGCTCCCAATACGAAAATAAAACCAGTCAAGCCTGTTGTTCGGATAGCAGTAATGCTTGTGTCCATTGGCATCACTCTGGCCATATCGGCCTTTCATACTCGTGTAAAAGAGCTCACGAATCCACACCGCGGTAGTGTGTATCAGTAGTGTTTTATTATGCAACATTGTTTCATTTCAGACATTGATATATATTGTAGTATGTGCTTTCTTATGTATTAAGGCTGCATATTCTATGTATAACAAGATTTGATATCATGAGATAGGTACCAACTCTACAAGCATATTATAAGAATATAGCACACTAAATTGCTTGCAGAGGAATTCTCTTTTGTGTGTCAAAATGGTTTTCTAGCAACATAGTGATCATCTTTTCATATGTATCACATGTATTTTGGGAGTGACCCAAAAACAAATCCGTGCGGGCTTGACCCAAAGCGGACAATATCAAACTAATGTTGCAGTCGACGATCCTAACAAGTGGTATCAAAGCCCAGGTGGCTATGGGTTGTGCCTGGATAAGCCCCGGTTATGGTCGGGTCCTGAAGGACTCGGGTTAGAGTCGGGCCCAGGATGACCCAGGGGCCAGGGCTGGAACGACCCATGTTCGTGTCGACTGCGTTCCCGATGTGGTCTCGGTTTGAGGGGAGGTTTGTTGGGGTACAAACCCATCCCACATCGGATGAGTAGGGGAAGTTGGAAGGTGTATATAATTCCTGTCCAACCCCTAGTTTGAGGCCTTTTGGGAGTGACCCAAAAACAAATCCGTGCGGGCTTGACCCAAAGCGGACAATATCAAACTAATGTTGCAGTCGACGATCCTAACAATGTATTCAAAAAGAAACAAGATTACAAAATGAACAGAGGGCTGCAACACAACATGTATGTATGGAACGAACGTACAATCCACATATCACAGGAAAAACTTGTAATTAAACACGCAAACAAGCAAGCTCACCGATCCACCAATGCCACTGTAGAATTCGAGTAAACGCCATGCCATGGCTTCTGTGTCTCTCTGCTTCACCCTCTCCATTGATTTTGGAATAGAGTGTGAACAGAATCTCTCTATTTTGTATTTTCAATATCGAATTGTATCCGCAATGTGAAAACTCAAAAGCAAAGTTAGGGCTTGACCCAAAGCGGACAATATCAAACTAATGTTGCAGTCGACGATCCTAACAATGTATTCAAAAAGAAACAAGATTACAAAATGAACAGAGGGCTGCAACACAACATGTATGTATGGAACGAACGTACAATCCACATATCACAGGAAAAACTTGTAATTAAACACGCAAACAAGCAAGCTCACCGATCCACCAATGCCACTGTAGAATTCGAGTAAACGCCATGCCATGGCTTCTGTGTCTCTCTGCTTCACCCTCTCCATTGATTTTGGAATAGAGTGTGAACAGAATCTCTCTATTTTGTATTTTCAATATCGAATTGTATCCGCAATGTGAAAACTCAAAAGCAAAGTTATGGCCGGACCGTTTCAATATCCTCTTTTTTGGGAATATGACGGGATGTTATATATGTAGAACTAATTCCTAGATCGAACCAATCATTATTAAATAATATCAAGTTCATTTTAAGATCGTTTTAATTCATTCTTTATCAAATGAATTAACACGGTCTAAAAATGAACTCAACATAAAATGAACTAAAGCGAATTAAAAATAATTTTGTACTCCTTCCGTCCCCCATTAAATGTCCCATTTTTTCTTTTTCGTCCGTCCGCCATGAATGTCTCATTTCACTTTTACTCTATTTGATAAGTGGACCCTACATTCCACTAATTCATTTCACTCACATTTTATTATAAAATCAATATATAAAAGGATGACCTACATTACACTAACTTTTCTACCCACTTTCCTATATAAAGTCAAACAATTTCTTAAAACATGTGCTGGTCAAATATGGGACATTTAATCACAAACGGAGGGAGTAATATCTAACAATGTTATAAAATGAACTCAAACGAACTAAAAATGAAGGGTTACCCGACCCAATATGTCTTTTAGGTACCTAAATATCCGTCACGGGTATCCAAACCCTAGGTATCCGAATACCCAACTCTTTACATATATTAGCAATTAATAAAAAAAAATTAAGAAAGAAAAATATATTCAATTTTTTAAAGCTAAATTCTCTTTATTCAATGAGGATATTTTATTTTATTTTTATTTTGTATGCTATTTATGTTTTTTATGAATTTTAAAATATCAACTATATTGCCAAGGGAGGTCAATGACTAATTGAGAGGCGACGTCAAAGAGTTTGTAGGATACAACGTAATAGATACAGAGACAAGAAGAAAAAAAGAGAGGGAATAAGAGCAGGTCACTTTAATGAAGAGCCGGGTGATTGACTTATTTATAAATATTAGAAAAATTACCCTAATTAATTATAATTAAATAAATAATTCATCTCATGCACAACAAACCCATATGGCTAAACCTAATTAAAAATTACCTCGAACAGTAAATTTCCCCAATTGCAATAACTATTTTTTGGCTCATTGTTAGAATAAAAATACTAAGGGATATTGACACCTAATATCATGAAATTTTGAAATTGACAAATAATATCACGAACTTTACCCTGAGTTTGTTATTTTCCACCAATGAAAAAATTCCGGAAAATATAATATCATTTTTTTCGTAATTTCTCGACAACAATTTGAGAGTTTTAAGATTTTTAATCTTTGAGAATAGTTTTTCTTAAAGCACACCCTCCAAATTTGTTCTTCAATCTATTAATATAGCCGAAAATTTTTCATTGGTGGAAAGTAACAAACTCGAGGTAAAGTTCGTGATATTATTTGTCAATTTCAAAGTTCATGGTAAAAACCCAACTTTTTGAAAGTTACATGATATTAGGTGTCAATATCCCAAATACTAATACTAATAATAACGTAAACATACTACTCCATCCGTTCCTTCATAGTTGAGTCATTTTTCCATTTCGGGAAGTTACTTCATAGTTGAGTCATTTTCTTGGTAACTTTTTTCTCTTTCTTACTTTACTTTATTCTTTATACTTTATTCACTTTATGCTTTATTCTATCTACCTTTTCCTTTCTCTTACTTTTTTATCTATTTATTTAACCCACCCAACATTCCTTTCTAAAATTCCATGCTGAAAAGTTTCGCTTCAACTATGAAGAAACGGAGGGAGGGAGTATCTATCTATCTAGCTGAAATATGACATTAGCATTTGGTAGTGTGTGCGTGAAATGAATATTTATTATGGGCCGATTTAATTATCCTATTGGGCCTTCAGCAACAATATCAATTACCCAAAGCTAAAATGATACAGTATTTATTAATTTTATAAGATAAATTGGTCATTAGTAGATTAATTTTCACTAATTTGTAATTTTAACAAAAATAAACATTGTCATTTGACATCAATGCATAAATTAGTACTTAAATACTCCGAGATTAATTTGGTTCGCAAAATTATATCCCGAGATTAAGTATATAGTGTGTTTGGTTCATGAGATTCAATATCACAACACAATCATAGATATATAATCACGGGATAATTAATCTTAACTAACCCCACAACTATAATAATCTCAAAACTCAATCATAGATTATATCTTAATATAATTTTATTTAGGAAACCGAACACCACCATAGACTATAGCCACAATTTGTTAAATATAATAGAATAATCTTCTTCATGTAAATTAATTTGAATGCATTTGTTTTTTTTTGGCACGAATATAATATTACTAATATATTTATTGTTATTATTTGGTAAATGCAGGGATATTATTCCCAACAATGAAAAAATCGAGTAACAAAAATGTGAGAATTGATTAAAAAAGCCTCAACAGTTTTTTTTTAAAGAGTTTTTTTGGTATTTTAGACCTTCTTCGTACGATCAAATTACTTGGTCGTTTTTTTTGGGCACTTTCGAATATTACTGTATTGTAGTACTATTTATTCTCCCAACAATTAAAAAAATAACAGGTAAGCAATATTACTAGTATTCGTCAAAATAAAGACACAGTCTCTCACACACACAGTCACATTTTCTGTGGAGAGGAGCAGCTCACTCAGCTGCACCGTTTGGTAAGGGCTCAAAACCCTAGCACAGATTCTACTCGAATCTCCTCGTTCTTCTCTCGACGCTCCGAAATCATGCTGTAGTCTAATTTTTGCTGTTTGCGTCTTATTTTGGCTATCCGTTTTGGGTTTCTGAGTCTGAATTGATATTTTTGTTGCAAATGTCTTCTGCTTTCTCGCGAATCTAGATTGCTGGTGTTGTCGTCATGTATAGGGTTGATTTTGAAGTAATTCGTTTTCCGGTGTTTAATTAAGCTAAATAGCTCTTCTTAGGGTTTAGGGTTTCAGTAAGTTTATGGATTTGTTATTGTGCGTTTGCCTGCTTGTCGATGAAATTTGATTTGATATTTTCTTGCTTTGTGGTTTGTCGCATTGTCATCTGCGTGTAGTTGATTATTATGTTTTTACTTGAAATATTTGTAGGATGGTTCACTTGGTTAGAAATTTCCGTCAGACTGTGATGTAAGCTGTTACTTCATGAAAATCCTAACAATGTTGTAGGATTTTGGATCTGAGTTGCTGTAGGATTTCCGTTGACTATTATGTCAAGGAAAATGTTCTTTACGTTAACTATTTACTTGAAATATTTGTAGGATGGTACACCTGTTAGGAATTTCTGGTACGATCGTGATGGAAGCTATTATGTCATGAAAATCCTAATAATGTTGTAGTATTTTGGATCTGAGTGGCTGTAGGATTTTTGTTAAATATATTGTCAAGGAAAGTGATATTCGTGTTTGTGATGCGTACCTTTGTAAGTTGCGTGCTTTGATCTGAGATTTGTTTGTGCTATTGAAATCAGTGGGAGCTGGTGAATCCAGAGTGTGTAAAATGAGCAAGGGGAAAGTGTTAGTGTTCTTGGATGTCTCAATTGACGGAGATCCTTATGAGAGGATGGTTTTTGAGGTATTATGTTCTTTTACCTTTGGATGAATTTATTTGTGGAAACTCGGTGAATTCACATTATGTTTCCCCATATAAACTGATGTTTTGATCCCATGTCATTGTTCACTGATGTAATGCAGCTCTTCACTGATCTTGCTCCCAAGACTTGTGAAAATTTCCGTGCACTTTGCACTGGTAATTTCTCCATTTTCCATATGCATTGCATATCATGCCTCTGTACTCATAAACTTGAACATGCACGAGTCCTGATTTTTCTTTACCATATGTAACTTCCTATATATTTCCTTAAACCATTGACCTTTAATGATTGATTGTTTTAGTGAAGTCGCGACGCAGCTATCACTGGATTGTCAAATACTAATGTGTTAATAAGTTTCCTTGAAATGTCCCATTTTTTATCCTCCATCCATTCATCAATCCTTTGTTCAGCGTGGTATATTTGTTGTTCTTATTCTTTACCTCATTTTTGTTTTCGCATTTCTGCAGGAGAAAAAGGTGTTAGTGTTAAAACTGGAAAACCACTACACTATAAAGGAACATTTTTCCATCGTATTATCGGAGGATATGTGGCTCAGGTATGTTATCTGCTTTCTGTATATTTTTTAAAAAATGCTTAAAGATCCGAGCTCTATATGATGTATTTGCTCTGGCCATTATATTGGTTTAGCATAAATGAGAAGTGACTTGTGTTTTAGTTAGTTATCCTTGTTTATCCTGTGACAGGGCTGATGGTCATGACTGCATTTCTTGTGATATAGTTTTAAGGTTGTACTTATTGAATTGTCCATTTTTATGATTTACTAAAGCATGCTTAAAAAGCACCCAATGCACTGTCTTTGTAGTTACGTTTTGACAGCCTCTAATTATTTTGCAGGGAGGGGACTTTCTTCGGAAAGATGGTAAGTTATATGTGAGCATTGGTGTTATGCATGCCATCATTCTCTATAAAGGTTCTTGAGCTGAAATTATTTCAACTTTGCAGGTAAACATGGGGAAAGTATATATGATGGAAAGTTTCCAGGTATGAAACTTTCTTGGTTTCATATTTTGTTTTTCTAGTTTATCATTTGGGGAGAACTGGTAATACTTGGAATAAGACATGTATATCTGACATTTAAAAACCTATATTTGCATCTCCTAGTTCAGAGAGATAGGCATATCATTTCCATATGTTTTTCTTTTATCAACTTCTTTTTCTCTTGAGAACAAGTGGATTTCCTTTCTATTGCCTGTGAAGGTAGGGGATGACTTTGACCTTATTCTCGCTGCATTGGAGCTTCAGTTCACATGAGAAAATTTGTTTTCTCTTAATATGGTAGGGAATGTAAATGTTATTGCCTGCATTGTTTGGCATATATTTTGAATCTTATAGAACATACGACTTGGTTTACAAGTGTCCAGACACTGTTCCTAAGTTGTGTTGATCCCTTTTAAGCTTTATCATACATCAACCTTTAGATTATACTTCAGCACGCATGATTCCTGTTCAGCAGCATACGAAGTGATATGACAAGCCAATGCAAAAATGATTATTAGAGTTGCCGAGCCTTGGTTTGGTGCTTGTCCTTGCATACTAGGCTACTAGCCGTTTACTTCAAACTCTAGATGATGTAGAATCTAATTTGTTCGGTGAAAATAAAAACTTCTGTGGGTTATGTGATATTGAAATTTGAAGCCAGATCAAAGCATTGACCTTGTGTTAGTGTCTTTGAAAGCTGATTAAATTGGATCAGATTATTGACCTGAAATCCAGCACATAGAACTGTATTTTTGTGTTTTAACTGCGAAATATGTTGGTATGCTTGGACCATGATACTTAACACTACTTGCCCTTTACTGCAAACTCTAGATGATGTAGAATATAATTTGTTTGGCGACCATAACAACTTCAGTGGGTTATGTGATATTGAAATTTGAAGCCAGATCATAGCATTGACCTTGTGTTAGTGTCTTTGAAAGCTGATTAAATTGGATCAGATTATTGACCTGAAATCCAGCACATAGAACTGTATTTTTGTGTTTTAACTGCGAAATATGTTGGTATGCTTGGACCATGATACTTAACACTACTTGCCCTTTACTGCAAACTCTAGATGATGTAGAATATAATTTGTTTGGCGACCATAACAACTTCAGTGGGTTATGTGATATTGAAATTTGAAGCCAGATCATAGCATTGACCTTGTGTTAGTGTCTTTGAAAGCTGACCAAATTGTATCAGATTATTGACCTGAATAGTGATCCAACATAAAACTGTACTTTCGTGTTTTAACTGCAAAATTTGTTGATATGCGTGGAACAAGACACTTAACACTACGGGTATGGTTAATAGCCTGCATGGTTTTTTATTTCTGTACATCATTTTTCATGTGGTGCATTTGTATAAAACTTCTTGTTGAGTTACTTTCCAGTATTAAACATAAATCGCTTATACAACTGTTTTCTGTTTTCCAGATGAGTCTACGAAACTGAGACATGATGGGCCTGGTTTGTTATCTATGGCCGTTGCTGATCGCGACGAGCGAGGCTCTCTCTTCAGTATCACCTTTAAGGCCGATCATCACCTTGATAGGTTCTTATTCCTTTATTTCAAATGCTGGACTGGTTTTTCTGGGCTGAGAATCTGATAGCTCACATGTATCTCTTTGTACTACATATCTTTGTTCAGAAAATAGATTTATTTTATTTAAATCCAAATCCTTATGAAACTTGTGAAATATATGTATCCTTCCATAAAAAATTTTGTGATTACGCTTTGCGATTGACGAGAACTCATAAAGACAACCATATATGCCATGTAGTGATGCTTTTCTAGCTGTGTGGCATGACTGTTTTTTTCATGTTTTACCGTAGTTGAGCGTTGTTTGTATGATCGACAGGAAAAATTATGTCTTCGGCAAACTTGTGAAAGGCCATGAAGTGCTGAAGAAGATGGAAAATGTTGAAGATGAGGAGGGAAAACCTACTGTGACTGTGAAAATTGTCAATTCTGGAGAACTACACGATGGTAGGAAGTTAACCCTGTTTCATGTTTATGTATAAATTTATAATTATCAATTGTTAATGGGAATGTTATCGTGATATGAGCTGTAGCTAGGTGCTCTGCTACGTAGCATCGATATATGTTTTTGACTCGTCTTTCTAGTTCTTGTTGGACATCTTTTTCATTGTCTTACTGCTCTACTTA
Organism: Salvia splendens; assembly: GCF_004379255.2. NCBI lineage: Eukaryota > Viridiplantae > Streptophyta > Magnoliopsida > Lamiales > Lamiaceae > Salvia > Salvia splendens. The sequence goes on from NC_056038.1 coordinate 699,265, forward strand.
TGCTAAACTGATTCTTGGAGTATATAGATAAAAAGAAGGGGAATAAGTTGAAAACGGGAAAGGATGTGGCTGAGGAAAATAATCAAGAGGCAAAACACAAGGGGAAGCACAAGAAGTCATCAAAGAGGAGGAGGAAAAGAAGGAAATATTACAGTTCTGAATCTGAGAGCTCAACAGAAAGCGATATGGATTCTTCAGAACCTGATACTGAGTCTGATTCGGATGATTCCTCCTTAAGTGACTCTAGCTCTTCAAGTGATGATAGGCACAAGAAACGAAAGAGATATAAGAGGGACAAACATAGGCGTGGCAAGAAAAAGGATAGGCGACATGAAAAGCGACGCAGGAGGCGCGATAGAAAGTCAAAACGTAAATCTAAAAGGTTAGCAATATGATTTTGTTACACCTTAGATGCCGTGCTCTTTCATATTCTAGACGTTTATGCATGGCTCCCTAGTTACACAACCTTAGCTCTCCAAATTGGAGATGAAATTCCTGCCTGTCAGTACATTGGTAGTATCTAAATTTTGACCTCCTTAGTGATATCATTTCAAAGTCCAAAGTACAAATTTTGCTATGCATACCCCAAAATCTTAGTAGCTGTTATGAGTCCCAATCCGTTAGTGGTCGAGGGAACTGGTTGGTGGTCTCTGTCTAATTATTTTTTATCTTTTGCAATATGTTATAGGGGTAGTGTTTCTGATAGTGAGAGCGAGAGTAAATCTGGAAGTAGCTCTCAAGATGATACTGCAGTTGGTGCTTCTGATGGGAAGCATAAACCCTCTGGTAAGATATTAACCATCCTCTTAGGAGGTCTTTTTTCTTTCCGCTTGTACTCATGCTTAATGTTTTAATGTTCCATCTTTCCTGAAGGAAATCAACTGCTCGAGCGAGAGAACGCAAAACTTAATCATAAGAAAGGGGAGGCAGACATTTCTGACAAGGAAGAGGGTGAGTTCCCAAGGGAAAATGGAGACCATCAAAGTAATGGAAATGGAGTAGGAATTGGATCTGACCGAGCTGCTGATAGACACCCTGATGTATTGGATGATCTCCCAAGCAAATCTAGGTCTGCACCCCTATAATTCATGTTCATGTATATTTGTGCTTATTCTCTAAAAACTGGTGATTTAATGGATCTCTAATCGGCAGGAGTCGAAGCTTGAGTCCTAGAAGATCCATGAGTAAAAGCATGAGCCTCAGTCCGAGAAATGCTGGCAAAAGTCCTAGTGCCGGTGCAAAAAAAAGCAGGAGTCGGAGTCCTAGTGGCAGGAGAAGCCCACAGTATTATGGCAGAAGCAGGAGCAATTCTCCTGCTAGAAGTAGTCGCAGCAGGAGTCCTGCAAGGAGCAACAGGAGAGGGAGTCCCAGCATGAGCCCACCAGCTAGGTCTCGTTCTCAACAAAGTCGTAGTAGAAGTAGAAGTGCCACCGGATCTCCTCAAAGGGGAAGAGTGGTTCAGAGCCCAGTAAGGACCTCATCCAGAAGATCACCATTGAAACCAGTCAGTCGTAGTCCCGTGAGATCTTCTCGGCAAAGTCCAAGCAGGAGCTCGGGCAGACCTTCTCGAAGGAGCATAAGCAGGAGCAGGAGCAGGAGCCCAGTTCGATTGACCCATCGAAGTGTCAGCAGAAGCTCTGGTAGGGTCCCTGTTAGGAGAAGCCCTAGTCCAAGTCCAGTGAGGGCGCCTAGAAGGACCAATCGACGCAGCTTCTCAAGGAGTCCAATAAGCACAGGCCACCGGGGTAGGTCACCTGTCTCTGATCGTCGTAGGAGCTCGTCGAGAAGTCCTTCAGCTGATGGATCACCCAAACGCATTAGAAGAGGAAGGGGATTCAGTGACCGATACTCATTTGTCCGGCGTTACAGGAGTCGCTCTGCTGAACGGTCTCCTATTAGGCCATATCGCTATGGTGGTAACCGTGACCGGTGAGGAACACTTTCTACTTGTAATTCCTAAACCCATGAATATTATTCCTTGCTTAATGTTTCTTTTATTATATTCTGTCAGATACTCTAATTACCGAAGGTCCCCTAGGCGTTATCGGACACCACCTCGAGCGAGAACACCCCCAAGGTTTGCCTTTCTTTACGTAATTTAAAAAATTTCTACTCCCTACATCCCGAGTTAATAGACCTTTTTGGGATGCCTCAAGCTAAATGAGTCATTTTCTCTTTTGGCCAAAATTCAACCAGCTTACTTCATTCTCCCCTTTTTTTTTCTTCTCTTCACTTAACTCACTAAACACCATTTTTTTCTTAAATCTCATGCAGAAAGAAATATCTCTATTAACTTGGACAAAGTGAGTAGTATTTTTGTTCATTTTATACGTAAGTCTCATGTTCCTGCTGAAACTGTGCAGATATAGGGGCAGGAGAAGTAGGACCCGCAGTCCGAGCGTCTCTCGCAGTCCAGTACGCTACCGTGGCCGTCGCTATAGCCGCAGCCGCAGCCCTGTTCGTAGCCGGTCCCCTTACCGTAGCTCACCTCCAGCACGTCCTGAAAGGCGGAGGTCACCTTCCCCAAGCAGGAGCCCCAGCCCATCCGCATCACGATCACAATCACCACGTGGTTCAGAATCCCCAAAGCGCTCGGATAAAGGTCGTTCGAGGTCTTCCTCCGGTAGCCCCCCTCGCAAGACAGGCCTGGTCTCCTACGGCGATGGCTCACCCGATTCGGACCGCGATTGATTTTGCGCTATGCTGTGTGATCTCGAGTTTTACTTATACGAGTAGTTTGTCGAAATATTCGGAACCCGGAGCGATACTTAACGAAGGCTAGCGTCTTGTGTGTATGGAACAATGTTGTTTTTAGACTTGAGCTGAAATGTTGGGCTTGCAATCTCTTTCGCTACGTGGAAACTATATTTTTACCCAATGATTAATTTCTCGACATTCCAGTTTTTTTTAGTTCTATGCCAAATTTTATCGAATTTTCTTATACTTGTTGAAGGGCGACTTAAAAAGCTCAATTTGCTTCATTCTTCTACATGGTTATTAGTGTTTAGTTTTGCTACAATAAGTGTGATGATGATATATATATGTTATGCGAGCGTTAAATTTGGTCCAATCCTCTCGTTTAGGTCATATTAGTAATATTTATTTATATGTTTTCTACGTTTTGTTTTTAAATATAAGGTTAATTGTTTATAAAATAATAAAAATTAAGTTATTTTTTTATTTATTATGCTCCTGTTAAAATTTCAATTGCAAACTAGAAGTTTATAAAATTCTTAGTTTTTCGTTGTACTAAATTTGTTTTGTTTTAATTTTAATTGCTTACACCGAAAAATGATTAAATTATTAATTTTATAAATGATTACAAATGAAACCCACAACTTTGAATAGGTTAGATTAATGGGCCCATTACGAATGTAGCCCAATTCTGAGCCCAAATCTAAAAAGAACACTCGACAGTTTCCCGCCCAAACATCTCTCTTCTATCCATTTCGTTTTGGATTAGCTCATACAGATACAGTAAACGGCTTAAGCAGAAAGAAAAGGAAAAATTGAAAACAATATCCTTTTTTGTAGATCAAATTGACCTAGGCTTTTGAACATCACTGCAATGAAATCGGAAAAAAAGGATTATAAGAGAGATAGGGAGAGTAGGTGAGAAATGCAGAGGCTGAGCATTAGGTATGTGATTAGGGTTTATGAAAATGGACTCTCCTGAATCTTCGTTACCTGCTTCCACCTCCAACGCTTGTGATACTGCCACTTTTCAAGTACATTCACTTACTCTTCGGTTTGTACCTGGAATATGTTGTTTAATCGGTTTGTATTATGAATTTGTTGTGCTGTGGGTTTTGAATTTAGACTAGAAGTAGGTTTTAGAGTAGCGAGAAACGGGAAATGCGTTTTTACTTGTTGATAATATGAGCTGGTTATGTGGGGTTCGGTTTGGTAGATTTTTGTTTGCTTATTGTGTTTTGAGTGATGATATATGCTATATATGCATGGGAATGGGCAGTCCGGCAAATTTACTGAAATGTGCGGAATTATGTTTTATCAGCTAGTGAATTGTGAGGGTGCATGAGAACTTGTGAAATTGATCAGAATGGGAATCAGTTGAAATTGTTCATGGAGATTCCACTTGTTCTGGGCTTTCTAGAGGTTTATAGGCTTAGCTATTGTCGCATGCTATGGCTGTTTGATGGGCTTCGAAGTGAATTTTGGATGGACCGGTTGTCAAGATGATGTATAAGGGCTAAATCAAGTATTTGCGTGTTAATATTGACTAATTGAGGTTCAATAGTAATAAGACAGGAGATGGTGAACATTTTTGTGGAGAAAATTTGACGAAGAAGAAGATAAAGTATGTGAGCTATGAGGAAATTATGCATCAGTGTGGTGTTTATATTTTAGTTCAGTCTTTGTACAGGGATGGAACTAAGATTTTGTTTTATTTTGGTGAGGCAAGCATCCTTATTAGTCATGTAAGCAAGGGAAGTTGGAGTCGGCATTTAAATCATTTTTCATTTGTAAAGTTATAGAATAAAATTCCAGTTACTACTATCATTGCTAGGTTTCTGGCTCCTGTTTCCTGACCCTCTATATGGTCCATTATGTTGCTTAGATTTTGCTTTACGAAGCATTTTCTTGCTTGCATGTAAATTTTGATATTTTAGGTGGATGTAAGTTATCTTTAATTTTTACTTTGAAGCATTCACATGGTTGCAATAATATCCTTCCTGTGTACCTGTATTACAAAATATATCATGCCAGCAATCTGGATATCATAGACTAAGTTGTTCTTCAACAGATGGTATTTCCATGGTTTAACCTCAATTTGTTGTTTGATGTGCTTTAGGACTCGCCTGTCTTTAGTTACATTTGCAACCTTTCACCTATACAGCCAGTCAAAGCATCATCAGTTACACAGGGTTTCCCTGGGCTCAATTCTCCTCCCCTCGTCTTTACATCTCCTCAACTCATTCCCCACAAAAGGTTATACATTTTTTGAGTTCATCAATTTCCGCTTAAGATTATTAATATCAAATGCATGGTATTTTAAGAAAATAGAGGAGTATTTTAATAATTTATGATGTAAATATGTAGCAGGGCTCAGTTCCCCAGAGCTTCTTTTCCCAAATTACACGAACTGTTAGAAGAGAGCAAGAATAATGGCTCTACGGTCAAGGGGAATGGGGAACAAGATATTCAGCTCAGCACCAGTGTAGTAGCTTCCACCGAAAAAGCTTCAGATAGCAGCAATTCTGTAGATGAGCTAATCCAAAGTCCCTCAGGATCCCGCGAACAGTTCTTGAAAGATATTGTGAATGTTGATTCTCCCGACCCTGACTTTTCCTTTGATTCAACTATCAAAAAAACTGAACACAATGATCAACTAGCAAATGCTCCAACATGCTCTAAGGATATTGTAGTAAACCTTCGGCACGAACTTAATTCTGGAATAAATGGAGAATTGGCTGTAACGCATCCTTCTATCTGCAAGGAAACTGAAGATGCACAAACTGAACATATATTGATTAATGCCAGTGCATCAGAAAAGGATGAAGTTTCTGTTAATTGTTCAACGGTTGGGACTGAGTTGCCTGCAGACAGTGTCAATCGCGGTGAAGACAATTTCACGACCGAGGTAAGTGATAGTTTCAATCAGTGCATTATTTTTTATTAGAAAATTGTTTTGTCATAATGATTTTCTTCATAATTCAGTCACAGAATGCAAAAGCTGGACAGGCTGCCCCCTTGGACCAATCTTCTCATCTGCCCACAGGATCAAAGGTAAATGGAAAATATACTGAACATGTTGTTGTGACCACTGGGGCAACCCTCCACTATAAAGGAAATGTAAAATAATTTAAGGAATGGGTTAAACATGCTATACATTAACTTGAAAAATTGATATTACATATTCTACAATGCCGTGGTTCAGTGGAGCTGTTTATTGTCTTCTGAAATTCGTGCTTCTTTTACTAATGTCATTTTGATTCTAAGTTCTCCAAATCTTTGCTTACTGGCTACTGCTCAAGTCTGCGCATCCTACATTTGAGTTATGTTTAAAAAGTAACTATGCTTTCGATGTAAGAACATTCTGTCTGCAATGATGTCTTGACACAATTTTAAGCTTATTTAGACCCCATATCTATTCATTATACCGCAGCTTTAAGTTTTTTTGGTGAATGGGCTTTAAATTTGCTAAATTAATCAGGCTTTTCAAAACCGTGGGGTACGTAGGCGTTGTCTCCTGTTTGAAAATGCTCAACATAGTATAATTTCAAGTAGAGAAGCTCAAGATACTTCAGATGGTGAGAGACCAAAGACACAAATCTTAGAGACACCATTGACACCCATTGATGGGAAACTGTACCCTCAAAATACGTTGAACTCGTCAATCAAGCTTCCCAAGCCTTCTGGTTTTGGCTTACACCTGAATAGTATTCTCAATACTGTGCGAGCTGGATCTGCTGCAACAATAAATGTGAAAGCAGCTCAGTGGGGTGAGTTTAGCATTCTTGGGGATATAGATTTACATTTATGATCAACTCTTATTATCTATCTGATTGCTTGACTGAGTCTTCTTATTTTCTCTGCCAGATTGTTTGTCAGCAACAACTGATGGAAACAAGCTTGAAACTCATGACTGTGCATCAGATGGTTCATCTTTGCCATTGGCCACAAATGGTGTTAAACCTGCTAATGATTTGGTCACCTTTAATTCAAATGCAAACCAGTCAATTTTAGGCAATAAGAGGGAAACTACTGAAAAAGATAGTGAACTGAAGGGGATCAACGATTTAAGCCCTAAAAAGAAAAGGCAAGCCTATGAGCGTCGATAGCATATAATCATATCATGTGATGCTATTCTAAGAACCAAATTCTTTGTGTCTTTCCAGGATGAATGCAACTGAGAGTGGTGATGGTCGTAAGCGTTGCAACTGTAAGAGGTCCAAATGTCTGAAGCTGTAAGTAGTTGCAACATTCTTCTTATTAGTTGTGTTTTGCATCTTCTGATTTACCTCTTTTGGCATTTGTTTCTCTACAGTTATTGTGATTGCTTTGCTGCTGGGACCTATTGTGCTGATGCTTGTTCTTGTCAAGAGTGCTTTAACAGACCTAATTATGAGGAGAAAGTTATGGTGACAAAGCAAAAAATTGAATCTCGGGACCCATTTGCATTTGCTCCTAGAGTTGTACAACACATCATTGAGCAGTCCCCTAATATAAGTTGTGGGGTATTCTTCTGAACAGAAACTGTTGTTGATGGGGATATAAGCAGGTCACTAATTCAACTTTGACTGCATGCAGGAAGATAGATCCAATTTCACACCTGCCTCAGCAAGACATAAAAAAGGCTGCAAGTGCAAAAAATCGATGTGTCTTAAAAAGTATTGTGAATGCTATCAGGTATATTGTCTTATGAGTGTGCATATCTTGCATTTTCCTTCATAGAGTACTATTTTTCAGTTTTTTCTTTGATATCTTTTGTTTTTCTCTTTGTGTAGGCAAATGTTGGATGTTCAGATGGATGCCGCTGTGAAGGATGCAAGAATGTCTTTGGCCAAAAGGGAGGTATGATTGTCTCTAAAATACTTTTCCCGGAATAGATACACCACTATCAGAGAATATTGGGGCAGAAAGATTGAAGATCAGTAGCTTCATTTTGGACAAGATAACAGTTTGATATAATTTTTCCCGCTTTTGATTTGCTTAATGTGTTAAACCTACGTTTTCGTCTAATCGAGATTCTTTTCTCTATTTCCCACCAGAATATGGAATGGCTAAGGTTTACTTGGCTGGAGAAGATTCCCAAGAAACAACCGACGACTTGTTTGTACAAAAATGTGAGATAGATGCATCCGGGAGTCATACAAGCCATACCGACTTTGCCAATCCGAATAATTTGACTCCTCTCACACCAGCATTCCAATTCTCAAAGTAGGATTTAACTCTTCTTACACTGATCCCGCTGTACTTGACATATAATGAAATTTTAATGGTTATTATGGGTGTTTAACATGCTTTTTCTTGTTCAATTCTCTATTAACAGTCATGGAACTGATGGATCAGTGGCGTGTTTCCCTTCTGGAAAGTACTTCCAGTCGCCCGAATCTGGTTTATCGTATGCAACACCATACACGATGTCCTCAGCGTCTCACAATATTTCAGCTAATAATGCTGTAATTCCTGAAAGTTCGAAGGAATCTCGTCATGGTAATGGCAAGACAGTGGATGAATTCTCAGCAGCATGTTCCAGGAGTTCCCTTGTCTGGCGCGGATCACCAATTACCCCGATGGCTGAGTTTAGTGGGAGTAAAGTTCTGCAAGAGGATGAATTTGAGTTTGGATTATCTAACACCGTGCAAGATGATACACCAGAAATACTGAAGGATAGTCCGACGCCCCTCAACACTGTGAAAGCTAACTCACCAAATAAGAAAAGAGTGTCCCCACCTCATGGCCGACCACACGAGTACACTTCAAGTTTATCAGTAGACCTTCGAACTGCACGCAAGTTCGTACTTAAAGCTGTTCCCTCTTTCCCACCTCTCACACCATGCATTGATTCCAAAACCCTGGGCGTGCAGCAGGATAGCTCTCCTGAAAATCGCAGTGCCAACAAGTAGACGAAGCTGTTAGATGGTAACACTTGAACTCAGTTGACAACCTGTGATTAACATCTAACTATATGAACTGAACCACAATTTTCATATTTCTATACAGGTAGCTTTCATCCATGGACATTGTGAGCAATCTTCATTAATCACGTCCCGCCATCCAATAAGCAGATATGCATTCGACTCTCGGGATGTATACTTTTTGAAGATCAAATGGCCCAAACACCATGTTTGAATATTCAAGAATGTCATCATCACCATTACCATCAACATCACCATCATCAAGACTGTGAGGTCTCCATATCTTCTCCCATCTCAAACTGCACCTCTTGCATATTAAGACTGAGGTCTCTGCTGTCACGAGACGCAAAATCTAGCTCACAACCATCGACCATGGTACGCAAGGTCTAGCTCAAAAAAGCTGTTGATGCATACTGGATAGTGTGGTTCTCTACCTTCTTTCAATGCTTTCTATATTAGCAAAGGTAGAAAATATAATAGGAAGTAAATATGGTGTTTGCCTTTGCTCTTTTGAAGAGGCTTTCAATTTCTCAAACCACAAAAATTGATTTTCGAATTTCTTTCCCACTGCAAAGATTTGCTCATTTTGCTTTAATTTGCTGCACAGAAATTATGTGTAATTATTGCATTAAATACTACATTCAACCAAAAGTATAGCATTGATTTTTCGGATGTTGATAATATTACTAATGCATTTTTCTCTAATATAGCATCGAATTTTCGGATGTCTGTTATTGTAAAGGGTGTGGTATTTGTTTTGATTTTGAAAGTAATTTTACGTTAGATTTATTGTCATTTAAATTATGATCTTTTGTCAAATTCTGATCATTCTCATAATCTTTGAAATCGGAAGTCATATTTAAACCAAATTTCGCCATCGCCTGTTAGCATACAGATTACAATGTAAATTAACCTTGATTAACAAAATTTATAATGTTTATTCCTATATTTACTGGAACAAAATGTGCATATCAATAAAAATAGAAGTATAGTTCGTAATGTGTTTAATACCATTGGAAACTTTGTTCTAGTCTTTAAATCTTTCTGAGAACTATGTATAGTATCTGGCTAGCAATCATATACACTACTATATTTTCCTTGTGATCATATTTTAAAATTAATAAATATACAACAAACTAATTTAAACTAATAGGAATACTAACTAATTAAGTCAAGCCCAGTATTCTCAACACATATACATCAAAAAAAATTATTGATGGTGAAATAACATACGATGCAACGACTGATCATTGGCATAAGAATGAAAATGTTAAATTGCGACATATATCTCATCCAATCGATGTGACGTATAAATCTGAAAGCAATGCATTTCAATAAATAAAAAATCTCACTCTGCTTATGAGTAGAGTTGTCAAATGGGCTGGGCCCGTTGAGGCCCGCCTATATTGAGGCCCAACCCGGCCCAGGCTCATGTCTGAGGCAGGCTTAGCTGGGCCGGGCTTTTTCTAATTTGGTAATCCAGGCCCACTTGCCATGCATGTGGCCCCTGGCCAGCTTTGTTTAAATTTTTTGTTGTTGTATTTTAAATATATCATAATGGGTTTGTGTTAAAATGACAACACCTCTTAAAGTGACACCGTGACACCACATATCCAGCAATATTATAAACGCTACACAACAATATTAGAAACGCTACACAGCAGTCTATAGATTGCTGTATAGCTTGTTGGATATTGCTGGCCGAAAAAATTGTTATATACATGTTGTATATTGCTGGCCGAGATTTTTACACTTGAGCATTTTTTTATTGCCACATGACAGCTTATTATTCGTCCACGTGTACAAATGATTGGCTAGGAATGGTGGTATGGTGTTATTTTAAGAGCTGTTGTCATTTTAACGCACCTCTATCATAATGTATTATATGCAAAAATAAAAGGTATAACTTATATTTATATCTCATTAACTAAATCTATATTTAAATAATTTGTTTAAATCCATTTATTGACTTTGAATTAAGAATATTTTGGATGTTTTTTATTCTATTTAAAAGTAAGTACTAGCATATAATTAAAGGAATAACCAATAATGTTAGTTTAGTTAGTAGATGATGACATATATGGGTTGATGTTGTATTTTTTAAAACTACAAGTATATGAACTAACTAACAAATTTAAAGAATTCTATAATTATTCATCAAATATTAAGGTTTAAATATATAATATTCTTAAAGGTAAACTTCAGAACATCTTTTTACATCTTGGATTAAAAATATAAGAAAAAAGTTAGATGTAGGCATAATTGAATGTTGCATTCATGATTTAGTTGAAAACTTATATTGATACTAAACTATTATTGTTAGAGTCCGTTCGGAGACATTCGAAAATTGGAATGATATAGACAAAATTAACATGTCTCTTGCACAAGATGACATGCATAAATAGAGAAATATACTACTATTAGTGATTAATCACCTAATTATATTTAAAAAATGGTTATTTGCATGTAAATACACGAACTTTCAACATTTTCTGCTGTATCCCCTGAACTTTTATTTTTGCATGTAAATACATGAACTTTGAATTTTTTTGATTTTTCCCCCATAAAATTTTTTTAGCAAAATTAGAAGTGATGTGGAGTACACTTAGGATATTACCATCTACGAGGCAAGAGGTGGCAAATCAATATAACATGTTATTAGCATGTAAATAGACCAACTTTCGATATTTTCTGTTTTTCCCCAAATATTTCCTTTTTCTAATTTAAATGTATGAATATTGAGAATTCTAATTTTTTTAACAATGAATAATTTCAATCAAAATAATACTTACTAATAATTTTACCCTTTTCCTAAATTGCAACTTTAGTTGTTTTAGACGATAAATTAATTTAATTATATTCAACTGTCTAATGTCTTGAAATTTGTATTTCAAATTGCATTTGATTAGAATGATGATTGTTTTCATTTTTATATACTAATGCTTTATTTTCATAATTTAAATGATTATGTAATAATTTACATCTATTCATATTTAATTTTTATTATATAATTTTTATTTAAATGATTATTTAAAAAATGTTATTGGAATGGAGTATTACTTAAAAAAATTCACTCTCCGTAAATTTTGATATATATTATAAATTAATATTCACACCTAAATTTAAAACGCGTTGGGCATTAAATAATTTAGAACAACTTTATTGTTCGGGAAAAAATTATAAATTTTCAATGTTTAAGGGAAATTCTAGAAAATCTTAAAGTTTGGGGGAAATTTTAGTAAAAAATTAAAGTTTGTGTATTTTTGAGCTTCAATACTCGTCGCTTTTTGCCACGTTGGCACATCCGACGTACACGTCAGCTTCAATTTATAGAAAGATTATGCTTTGAGGAAAAATCAGAAAAATTGAAAGTTAATGTATTTAGATTCAAAAATAAAAGTTCGGGAAAAAAGCAGAAAATGTTGAAAGTTCTTGTATTTACAGGCAAATAACTCTTAAAAAAACTAATTATAGAAGGTGGGTCTCTGATGGGCCCGGGGGCCTGGGCTTTAGATGGTCATGGGCTAGGGCCAGGGCCCGGCTTGAGTTTACAAAATGACCCAATAGGAGCCCATCTCAACTAATGAGCCCCGCCCATGCCAGCTTCGTTTCACTGGTGGGCCGGCCCTTGGCCGACCTATACCGGGCTTGGGTCGAGCTGGCCCGGCCCAGTTGACAACTCTACTTATGAGTGAGGACAACCTGAAAGCGTTTCAAGCTCAATTATCTCTACAAGTTCAATTCCAGTTTCTACATATTCGTAGCTTACGAAATAGTACTAAATCATTTTTCTGTAATGTACTCCCTCCGTCCCCAAATTTTGTCCCAGTTTGACCGGACATATGTTTAAAAAAGTGTAATAGAAAGTGGGTTGAAAAAGTTGGTAGCTTGTGGGTCCTATTTTTAAAGTACTAGTATTAACACCCGTGCTATGCACGAGACATAAAAATTTCAAATAATGAATACAAAATGTAATAAATACATAAAAAAAAGAATTAAAGACAATGTGAAGATTTAAAAAAACAAAAATTACATATCTTGTCTCATTCTAAATGAAGAATTTACTACTCCCTAGTAAATGAAGAATTTACCGCTCTAAGATTTGAACTTTTTTCTATTGCATGCATATCAATTGGTGTTAACTTGGTGGTGTTTTCACAACATCTTGTTCTATTGAAATCTTCTATTGTAAGCCTTATATCAAGACATTCTAAAATTGAAAAATGTTTGTCTGCATGCAGCTGTAAAGGCTCTCTCCCCAAGTATTGGAAATTGGTTCAGTGTCTTTATTAGCTCTCTTTTACAGGCTATCTTTTCTTATAAATTCTTTAACCAATAAATTTGTCCTTATAATTAACGTGGATCGAGAGGGATACTTGCAGTACATGCGATATAAATTGCAGGCTTGCACTTTGTTTAAGACACAATGCTCAATATGGACCTATATTAATTAGTTGTATTTCTCTGATTATGTCTTTAAGTAGTATTAGTAGTTCAGTCAGATTTTAATTACTCGTATAAATTAGGTCTTGAATATTATTAGTGGGGTCAAATTTAAATTAAAGTTAGTAATGTTTGATATTTCTGTTTACACTTAAGTCCCATTGTTTTAATTAATTAATTTTTTATGAGTCTCATTTAAATTGGGTGAAGATTATTACTATTGGGGTCAGATTTAAATTAAAGTTACTAATCTTTGAGTTCAGATTAATTTATTACACATGTACTAATTCCATAATCCATTCCCTGAATATTATTTGTTTTTTAAAAATGATATTAAAGTCAGATTACTCACTTTAGTTATAAGTACTTTGATGAAATATACCACTCTTTCCAATCTATTTTAATTCGACTTCTGAAATATAGATTCCGATGATGAACGGTACCAAGAAGCAGTAGATCTGGAGTTCCAAAACCTGGTTGCAGCGGTGCAAGATGAAGCTGACGAGGCGGAGGCGGTGGCAGTCCCTCGGCCGTTCTATCATCGGCGGTATATCGACCGTGACCATGCACAGCGGTTCAAGTGCTTCAACTTGCGATATGATGCCACCGGCCGACCCGGCTTGTCGACATATCAGAAGTGTACGGTGGCAATTAGGCAGCTTGCCTATGCCGGGCCCGCTGACATGTTCGATGAATACCTACAGATGGACGAAACGACTGCCCTACAGACGTTGAGACAGTTTTGTAGGGGCATTAAGGATATCTTCAAAGGGGAGTATCTACGGAAGCCAACGACCGATGATTGCCAGAGACTTATTGATATGCACGGGACTATACATCATTTTCCAGGGATGTTGGGGAGCGTCGATTGCATGCACTGGGAGTGGAGGAACTGCCCGGTGGCTTGGAAGGGGCAGTTCACTTCTGGTTTCAAAGGCCGACATCACACGATAATCCTGGAAGCCATTGCTGTGCTGACTACCGCTTGCGAATCTGGCATGCCTATTTTGGGGGCAGCTGGGTCGAACAACGACATCAACGTTCTACGATCGTCCCACCTATTCAATGACGAGAGCCGCGGTGAGGGTCCGCAAGTTAGATTCATGGCCAACGGCACGCAGTACAACATGGGATACTATTTGGCCGATGGGATATACTCTCGCTGGCCCGTGTTTGTGAAGTCGATCCGACAACCCGTTAGGCCGAAGCAAACCTACTTCGCGAAAAAATAAGAGGGTGCTAGGAAGGATGTTGAGAGAGCTTTTGGTGTCCTCCAAGCGCGATGGGCCATTATACGGTGCCCGGTTCGACAATGGCACGAAAATGATGTCTCAGACATCATGACTGCATGTATCATATTGCACAATATGATAAGAGCTGACGAAGGATTTGCTGCAGAGCGATGAACACCGGAAGATGGTGCTAGTTCGAGCTCGGGTATTGCAATGGAGCCCCTGCAGATGGGTGTACCACGTACTAATGAATACTTGATCCAGCGGTACACTGATATGCGGAGCCAAATATCGCATACATCACTGCAGACTGATATGGTTGAAGAGGTGTGGAACCGTAGAAGGATCGCTACAGAGTGATATGGGTTTTCGGGTTGTTGTTTTTAAAGTCGAAAACTCTCGTTGTATAATTTTCCTATTTTATTAATATAATACAACGAAGTTCTTGTTACACTTTTTTTTGGTTATGTTGTGATTTTTTTTATTTACAATCTAAATTATTTTATTTTAATTAAAATTATAAATATCATAAATTCTAGTCTAATAAAATTTATTGTAGTTAAATTAAAAATATCATTAAAAAAGCAAACATTTTTTTTTGAGAGGGCCACATTTCGTGGCCCTTGTTATTTATGTGTTTTACCAATGTGGAGGGCCATGGAGAGCCACATTTGGTGGCCGGGCCAACTTTGGTGGCCTTCAAGGGCCACCATTGTGGACACTCTCAGCCTCCGATATTCAGGATCCGATACTGAATTAGGATGGTAATGGAGATCAATATGATTTTTAAAACTTTTTTAAGTTTTTCCGTTAGATCTAACGGTAGTTCTTTTCTTAAACCACCTTTTCAGTCTTTGATATCCGATATTGAATTAGGATGTTATTCAGCCTCCGATATTCAGTCTCCTGATCCAGGATGATATTGGAGATCAATATTATTTTTATTTTTTTTTAAAGTTTTTCTGTTAGATCTAACGGTAATTTTTTGAATTAAAATGTAATTATATTATTTTTTTGAATTTTTATAGATATTTGTATTCGATAATATTTAAAAAGATTTTTTTTTAATTTTTGTTTTGGTGTTGGGAAAGATTTTTACTTTAAATTTGTTTTTATTTATGTTTTTGTGTTGTGAACTGCTTAGAGCCGTCGGTTCTAAGATTTTTACTTTAAATTTGTTTTTATCTGAGATCAATATTGATCCTACGGTCCTCTCAGTAGATGGGAGGTACCTATCTGCCATAGTGACTGGGATAAGCAGTATTAGTTGTCCGATCTAGGATCAATGTTGATCATACGATCTTTAGTTGCCGTGAGAATCATTGAATTCCTATTGGCGGATATGATGTTACCGGATTATCAATATTTGCCGTAGGATTTGTGTTTCTTTTCATCAACCACATCCCCTGGACTCACCCTCAGGCTCTGCAGCTAGCTGTTGGAATTTGTATCATGTTGTTAGGACCCAACAACAAGGGCAGTAAGCAGACCTGATTTGTGATAAACTCCAATTTTGGTTGTTGATTTGTTAAATGATTCTTTTTTACAGTGTTGGCTGAATTCTTACATCTTCCATCTATGATAAACTGCAATTTTGGTTGTTGATTTGTTAAACGACTTCTTTTAGCAGTGTTGTGCTGAATTGTTTCATCTTCAATCTATGATTAAATGCAATTTTGGTTGCTGATTTGTAAAAACGAAGTGTTGTGCTGATTTCTTACAACTACTGACCTTATTTCTGTACTGTGACTGTGCTTCTTGCCATGCTCTTTTTGTTGTTTGTCTTTTGTGGGGAAAAATAAGACACTCTTTATTTCTCAAATTCTCTCAACTTCTCAACTTTTCAACTTGTGAAAATGGTATAACTATGCCATATTTATAGACATTCATTCTCTATTCTAGAATTCTCTACTAGATTCTTTAATATTTTATATCCAGATTTTTCTCCATAAAAATCTAGATATTTTAATACATTCTAGGGAATTCTACTAAAAATATCTGGATATTTCTCTTACTTAATTCTTTTATATTTTAAATATCTATATTCTAAGAATTCTATCTGTGGTTAATTCTACCAAAATATTTAGATATTTTCACTCTCAAATCTAGATCTTAAACATGTAGTAATACGGAGTAATAGTTTTTTTATTTATTGGAAATAGTGAAATTATTAGTTTTTTTATTTATTGGAAATAGTGAAATTATTCGTGGGACGTACTTAGAAAATTGTAGGACACATACAGATATTTCTTATTACCAAAATTGGACAGCACAGTAAATATGGAGAAACAAGAAAAACTTTTATTAGGGTATAAAAATACTATATATATATATATATAAGATGAATAATAGTAATAGAAATAATACTTGATAGTATTGTTAGGTATAACCTATAGTATATCAGAAAAATTCTAGATATATATGCTTGCAAGTAAAAGGGAACTTTAAGATAGTAGGGTTTGTGTAATAAAGACAATTGAACAAAATATTCAAGTCAGATTTCGATCAAAGTGAAAAATAGGATTATTGATCTAATCAAAATTATTGTAATTGGAAAACAAAGATTTAATTAGCTGGCATATTCGTCGTTATATATACCATGAACTTTGATTCTTTGAATTGAGGCATTCACAATGACTAACTATTGAATTTAGGGTAAATATTTGGACACATTATCCATTGTTTCCAACTTATAGCAAAAAAACAATATGAGATTTGACCTATTTGATTTGTATACAATTAAGATATGTATACTTTTTCAGATCGATTAAAATGCTCAAAGCAACAAAATAATAACGAGCAATAGCGTTCAAGAGAACAAACAAAACAATCATACACAACAAGCACTAACAACATTTACCTAGCACCAAACTACATACATATATATATATATATACATATATATATATATATATATAGGATTGTGATCAAGATAGAACCATTCTTAAACGTAGAACAAATGTCAAACGGAGGTCGTTAGATCTTTTAATCCAATGGTGTTGATTTGCACAACAACTTTCCATTACAACCAAAACTATTATTAATGGGTGAATGCAGATAAGTGAAAAAATAAAGCATGCATGGACTCTTCTTCGTTTCATTCATTCTTCCATCAACATGTGAGTTTTTTCACATGTTGAGTCCGGAATGTCGTGAAAATATAGTCTAATATGTATGATTTTTAATCTTGACCGTCATTTTTTCCTCATCCAATGAATAAAATATGTAGAGTTCTAGGTTCTACACTTAAGAATGGTTCTATCTTTAACGCAACCCTATATATATATATATATATATATATCGATAAAAAAAGTACAACATCCAAACACACATATACTCATCGAGATCACAAAACAAACTTGCAATTCAAACACATGGAAAAAATACACCCATTGAATAGCATCTCAAAAGGCAATGCACCACATGCAATGAAACTCATGAATAGAAATGGAACATTGTACAAGACTGCCCTCTAGTCCACAATTCAAATCACCGTAACAATAATTAACAGTGGCGCTGTACATAAAATAAATTATTACTCAATATACTAATAGTGGCGTTGTACATAAAATAAATTATTACTCTCTCTGTCCCTGAAATTTTATCACATTTTCTCATTTCCGCCAGTCCCATAAAATTTGTCACATTTCACTTATTACCATTTTTTGTAGTGGACCTCACATTCCACTAATTTATTCTCACCCACATGCTACCAACTTTTTCAACTCACTTTCTAATACATTTCTTAAACCCGAGCTCGATAAACTGTGACTATATATTGGTTGTTTGTTCATGTTGTAATAGCTATATATGTCAGTTTAGTTAAGTTCGTCCTTTTCATTATTCTTTGTTTTTGTAACTATATATGTTGAGAATTTTTTGGGTGTAAACGATGAATAAGATGTTTATAGTAAAAGGGAAGAGGAGAAAAATGGATAAAGTAAGAGAAAAATGGAAAGATTGCACAAGAGTGTCCACAATAGAGTGACATAGTCATGATTCCGTCAAGACGCAGTCACAAAAACTTGTCCAACCCAATGGTGGTCACGCCACAACCATAAATCACATTATTTTATTAATTATTGGTATATTTTAATTGGACTGGAACTAAATTAATTGGACAAAAATGAATAGAATGGAAAGGAATGAAAAAAATGATTTGGGAATATATTATTTCTAAATAAAGATTTTAAAAATAAAAATAAAAAACAAAAAATCAAGAGGCGGTCGCCGCGCCTATGACCCCACAACCCCTTCTTTGCCGCAAATGCAGCTATCGCCTTTCCCCACCACCCCGCCGCGGCTCCCTCTTCCCCAGCTATAGCGAGCCGCGACCCTCTATTGGAGTCACTCTAAGTATATTTTTTGGAATCCCAAGAACAGTTTCAGTGCTTGTAATAATCCGACCTGGTGCTCGCTATCCACAAATAAAATTAATTTATTTAAAACTAAAATGTATTGCGTACATTTATAGTGATAAAATTGTTGAATAATTGCATAAAGATTTTTTTTTTGTTCGGATAAATAAGTGAAAAATGAGAATGTATTGAAGATATTTTGTCATTTATAGTGACAAAATTGTTGAATAATAATTGCACAAGTATTTTTTCTATGCCGAGCACATTTTTAGTGCTCGTTATTAGCGAATTACTAAAATTGCATAAGGCCGAGATCCGGATATTATTGAATAACTTTTTTTGTATGCCGAGCACATAAGTGGGTGGTTGCTATT
This sequence comes from Salvia splendens, assembly GCF_004379255.2. Lineage (NCBI taxonomy): Eukaryota > Viridiplantae > Streptophyta > Magnoliopsida > Lamiales > Lamiaceae > Salvia > Salvia splendens. The sequence goes on from NC_056038.1 coordinate 718,275, forward strand.
TTCCGAGCACATTTTTAGTGCTCACTATTAGCGAATTGCCACGTTAAAATCTCATAAGGCCGAGATTGGTATATTGTTGAATAATTATTTTGAACTATTGGTGAAAATATTTCACAAGGCCGACCACTTTCGTTGCGCCATAGTTCCATAACTAAATTCTCAAGCCGAGCACCTTGGCCGTGCTTTTAATGCTGGCAAGTTAATGTAACAGTTGCTGATATTGCCAAGCACCGTTTGTTGTGCTCGGTATTGTGCTGAGCACAGTTGAATGTGCTCGCTATTTTACGAGCACAATTAGATGTGCTCGTTATGTTTGCTAGGTAAACGATTTATTTGTAGTGAGTATTGAATGTTCACAATCTATTTGTAGTGAGTATTGAATGTTCACTATCGATCAAAAGGAGTCTTAATTTATGGATCAAAGTATTAATTGTCAGATTTTATGAAAATAATTTAAATCTAAGAAATAAAGCTTAGTGGGCTTAACTTAAAGCCTCTGTGTGCTTAAATTAAGGGGAAAAAATTACAGTATTAGAAAGAGAAGAGGGAGTGACTTTTCAAATTATTTCAAAAGAATAAATCCAATTCTAACAATATATGAAAATAATAACCGAAAAATCAAATTAAACCCTAGCAAAAGATATTATGAAATATTAATAGAGATATTCTAAATTGTAGAGAAAATTAGATGAAACAGTAGAAACTCTTTCCATTTTGTTCTATTTCTAAAAAATAAAAAAATTTCCTTTTAAAAAAAGAGTATTAGTATTTTTTTTACCTAGTATATGAGTGTGTTATTTTAGGGTGATTATATTTATTCAGGAGTATATTGATCTATTTCTAAAAAATAAAAAAAATTCCTTTTAAAAAAAAGAGTATTAGTATTTTTTTTTACCTAGTATATGAATGTGTTATTTTAGGGTGATTATATTTATTCTTTCGATTATACTCCTATATAAGGTGCACAATACGTAACTCCCAAATATCAAATCAATAATACCATCTCTGCCGCCGGAAAAAATTCAAATTCATCTCCTCCGCCTCGGATTTCTGGTGCGCCTCCATTTTTTTTTAATCATGTTTATTGTTTGATTTGCTGATTTGGCCAATGCTGTTAATTTTGCTTCGTTGTTTCCGTAGTAACTAGCATCCTAGTTATGTTGAATTGACACAGCTAGATAGTGTGCTGCTTATATTTGTATAGTTGAATCGTCTTCATTATTCAATTTGACGGAGTAGTATAGTTGTATAATTGATGTCGTCTTCATTATTCAATTTGGTAGATGCTAAAATTGTTGTTATCGTCTTCGTTATTCAATTTGCTACTGTAATATCACCGATCACAATTCATTAGTCAAGCTTATTTTTACAAGTCTGCTCTCAGTTTAAACCAAAACTGTAACAATCGCGTTCTCGCATTTAGTTTTTTCAGATACACATGTTCGGAGGGGCAGATTTGCAAGAATGTACAAAGAAGCAAAAGAAAGAGGTTAGCCTTTTGTAACTCGAAATAAAAAATATTCATGATTAGGTGTTTGATTAATTAACGTGTTTGTTTGCATGTTTAGGGTTTAGGGTTTGGGCATGACAGGATAAGTGAGCTACCTGATGACGTCATCATCAATATTCTCTCATTCCTACCCTTGAGAGATGCTGTTTCCACTGGCCTTCTTTCATCCCGATGGTTGGATTTGTGGAAGCACACTCCTTATCTCGACTTTTTCGACACCGATGATATCTATCGAACAAAGTGTGATACAGAGCATGGTTCGTGGGATGTGGGGACGTGCAAGCATGTGAAGATGGTGAATTCGGTTCTTGAATCGCATCATGCCCTCTTCCTGAAACGGTTCAGGCTTCATTTCTACGCAAACAAGTCAGCACAAAGCGTAGTCACCAAATGGCTCGGATTTGTGTGGTCGAGACAAGTCGAGAGCTTGGATTTGAACTTCCGGTGTGACATGCAAAATTATCAAGTTGTGTTAGAAGATTTGTTGGGAGAGATGAGACCAATGAAATATCTCCAGAATTTGTCACTAATGATGATGAAAGTAAGGGGTGAAGACATCTCCTTGTTCCTAAAAAATTGCCCTTTCCTGAGGAAATTGAGAATCGAAGAATCATTTTTGACGTCTGATGTTCATATCTCCGGGGCAACCCTCGCGTTGGAGGATCTTCAGATAGAAGGATGCGTCTATTCAGAGTCCGTTATAATTAATATTTCTGCTCCAAATGTTTGTATAGTTAGTGTTGATGCAAGACCGGGCCAACTACGGTTCAAGAATGTTCCAAGACTTGCTGACGCATGTTTTTTAATGGGAGGTCCAAGCTATACAATGCAACATTTTACTTCTACCTTATCCTGCTTGACTTCCCAACTCCTCAAACTTACATTGTGGGGTCCCGTCGACAAGCTTTTGGGGAAAGGGTTTCCTCGACTGCCAAATCTCAAAGAATTGTTCCTTGATGAGCATACCTGTCTTTTGCCATTCACTTATGTGATATCGGCATGTCCTCGTCTTCAGTACTTCAGTATCAGGGTTGGTATATACTTATCTTCTCAATGTCATATTCTTTTACATATGGATATATTTATATAAATGTGTGTGTGTGTGTGCAGTGTGTTGACTATGCCAAAGATGAAACACATAGCGAAATAGCTAGATTCAAAGAGCTAACTTTTAAAGGATCTTGTGTGGCAAATATCATCCAATCACTTACGTATATAGAAGAAAGCGTTGCATTTCAAAAAATAAAAAATCCCAAGGACGACAGCCTGAAACAATTTGAAGCCCAATTATCTCTACAAATTCAACTCCAGTTTCAAGTTGAACTAGGGTTTCAACTTTATAGCCACTACCTAGGTTATATACAATAGTTCTAATGTAGTATTTTCGAATTTCTTTCCCACTGCAAAGATGGGTTTTTTGGTTTTTTTTTAAAAACATTTTTCTCTTCTTTTTCTTCACAAAATATATGGATGGATCAAACTATCCCACTAAGATTTAAACACCCCAATTATGATTCGCCTCTCATATTTGATAAAATTCTGACTTGAGCCCCATTTTTATTTGTTGCTTTGTAAATTTTAAATAAACTATGCTTTTGACCAGTTCAGTTTTAATATACTATGTTATTCAATTGTTAGAATCCTTCCTTATCCCAAGAATTAGAGGTTAAGGGAAATTTAGTTCAGCAAAAATTAAATTAGAGCAACGTGCAATGAAAAAAATAAAAATTAAGTTGAATTATGCACTATTTCACATGTAGATAGATTGAATAGTTATGAATGTAGCACTATTATACCTTCTTGTACAAATTAAGTAATTTGTACTCATGAATCTCAATACCTTCTTGAAGAGTCGTATACTTTGAATCAAACATCATATACCTTAGTGACGAGTCATATATGTATCTCTAAATACCATTGTAATCTCCACCATTTCATTCATTCAAAACGTAGCACTATTATTGATTCCCATATCCAACACATATCTCGTGATCGACATTAGATCACCAGACTGTTGTTTGATCTCAGTTCTTCAATGTATCCAACTCCAATTCAGGATTTCCCCCCATATTATTTCTGAAAACACTGTAAATAAATGAACATAAAAATGTACTTACAACATAGTTGACGGTACACTGGATTATGTAGCATCCCTGTAGCATTACATGGATAAGGTAATTAGTAATTTTAATTGAAGAGTTTCGGATATAATTAATAACTATAGTAACTACTTTTTACATGGATAAGGTAATTAGTAATTTTAATTGAAGAGTTTCGGATATAATTAATAACTATAGTAACTACTTTTTACATGGATAAGGTAATTAGTAATTTTAATTGAAGAGTTTCGGATATAATTAATAACTATAGTAACTACTTTTTATTAGTAAAACTTAAGGATGTCACCCTTTTCCTTATTTTCTTAATTAATGAAAAAAATCTGGAATTCTCATAATTTAGTCCACAGCAGAGTGAGAAATTGCCGCTGCTTTATTACAAACAAAATCTTTCTGAAAATTTTCAGCTTTGCCATGAACTAGTCAAGAATAAATCAATATAGTAGAGTTGTCAAGTGGGCCGGGCCCGCCGAGGCCCGCCTATATTGAGGCCCAGCCCGGCCCACGCATATGTTTGAGGCGGACTGGACTGGGCCGGGCTTTTTCTATTTTTGCTAATCCAGGCCCAGCCCGACCCGCTTGCTATGTGGGCCCTGGCCCGGTTTTGTTTAAATTTTTTCTTTTTGTATTTTAAATATATCATAATGTGTTATATGCAAAAATATAACTTATATTTATATCTCATTAACTAAATCTAAATTTAAATAATTTGTTTAAGTCCATTTATTGACTTTGAATTAAAAATATTTTGGATGTTTTTTATTCTATTTAAAAGAAAGTACTAGCATATAATTAAAGGAATAACCAATAATGTTAGTTTAGTCAGTTGATGATGATATATGGGTTGATGTTGTATTTTTTAAAACTACAAGTATATGAACTAACTAACAAATTTAAAGAATTCGATAATTATTCATCAAATATTAAGGTTTAAATACGTAATATTCTTAAAGGTAAACTTCAGAACATCTTGGATAAAAAAATATAAGAAAAAAATTAGATGTAGTCAAGATTGAATGTTGCATTCATGATTTAGTTGGAAACTTGTATTGATATTAAACTATTATTCTTTGAGTCCATTCAGAGACATCCGAAAATTGGAATGATATAGACAAAATTAACATGTCTCGTGCACAAAATAACATGCATAAATACAAAAATATAAAAATATACTACTATTAGTGATTAATCACCTAATTATATTTTAAAAAAGGGTTATTTGCCTGTAAATACACGAACTTTCAACATTTTATACTTTATCCCATGATCTTTTATTTTTGAATATAAATACATGAACTTTGAATTTTTTGATTTTTCCCCCATCAAAAACTTTTAGCAAAATTAAAGGTGATGTGGAGTACACTTAGGATATTACCATCTATGAGGCAAAAGGTGGCAAATCAATATAACATGTTATTAGCATGTAAATACACCAATTTCGATATTTTATGTTTTTCCCCCAAACATTTCCTTTTTCTAATTTAAATGTATGAATATTGAGAATTCTAATTTTTTTTACAATAAACAATTTCAATCAAAATAATACTTACTAATAATTTTACCATTTTCCTAAATTGTAACTTTAGTTGTTTTAGACGATAAATTAATCAAATTATATTTAACTGTCTAATGTCTTGAAATTTGTATTTCAAATTGCATTTATTAGAATGATGATTGTTTTCATTTTTATATACTAATTCTTATTTTCATAATTTAAACGATTATGTAAAAATTTACATCTATTCATATTTTATTTTTATTATATAATTTTTATTTAAATGGTGTGATTTTAAAAATGTTATTGGAATGGAGTATTATTTAAAAATTTTCACTCTCCATAAATTTTGATATATATTATAAATTAATATTCACACCTAAATTTAAAAAGTGTTGGGCATTAAATAATTTAGAACAAATTTATTGTTGGGGAAAAAATTATAAATTTTCAATGTTGGAAATTCTAGAAAATCTCAAAGTTTGGGAGAAATTTTAGTAAAAAAATGAAAGTTTGCGTATTTTTGAGCTTCAATACTCACTGGTTTTTGCCACGTTGGCACATCCGACGTACACGTCAGCTTCAATTTATAGAAAGATTATGTTTTGAGGAAAAATCAGAAATTAAAAGTTCGGGGAAAAAAGCAGAAAATGTTGAAAGTTCTTGTATTTATAGGGAAATAACCCTAAAAAAACTAATTATAGAAGATGGGTCTCTGATGGGCCCCGGCCTAGGCTTCAGATGGTCATGGGTCTGGGCCGGGCCTGAGTTTACAAAATGGCCTAATAGGAGCCCAGCTCAACTAACGAGCCCAGCTCAGGCCCGCTTCATTCCACTGGTGGGCCGACCCTGTGCCGACCCATACCGGGCTTGGGCCGAGCTGGTCCGGACTGGCCCGGCCCAATTGACAATTCTACTTATGAGTGAGGACAGCCTGAAAGCGTTTCAAGCCCGGCCCAGTTGACAACTCTACTTATGAGTGAGGACAACCTAAAAGCGTTTCAAGCTCAATTATCCCTACAAGTTCAACTTCAGTTTCAAGTTCAATTCCAGTTTCTACATATTCATAGGTTACGAAATAGTACTAAAGCATTTTTCTGTAATGTAGTAAGTAAAAATATATAGCGTTGAATTTTCGGATTTTTGTTCATATATAGGATGTGATATTTGTTTTGATTTTCAATTAGAGTAATTTTATACTTATATATCAAATTCTAGTCAATTTATCTTAATATTTGAAGGGTTGGTTATCAATTTAATTATAATTGTCAATTACTATAATTTATATCATCCGTCCCAAAAAATACATGCTATGGATCGACATGAGAACTAATGTACAATTGATAAAATAAAAGAGATGTGGAGACTCTAACATAATCTAAAGGGTCAGTTTGGTGAAAAGGCATTGCCTTTTTGGATGGAAAATGAGAAGTTATTTTGTTTACCATTTTGGTTATTTTGAGAAATGACAACCATTGGATAGAAAAAAGACAGATATTATTGGACAAAAAATTGGTCTAATGAAACAGTGTCTTCTCAAACAAGATAAAACACCCATACATACACACACCTTTAATTGAATCTGCATTTTGATTGATTGATTTATTGATAATTTTATTTTTGATTGCGGCATAGCAGGAATCTTGGAATCCGGCGGCAGCTCTGACGATGGGTGACGAAGGCGGCAAAGCTGATGGAGGCGGGGCAGTGGCGGTAAGGCGGCGACTGGCTACGAGAAAGTGACGGATCCGGGGCAAGAGAGGAGAGAGATAGGGGAAATATAAAAAGCTGCATATGGACGAGATAAAGCTTTTGTTTCGGAGATCTTGTTTGATCTCTGTAACTACCTCATGCCCAATTACAATCCTATCTCTTGGTGCAACAAGGATAGCTCTCACGCAAATCTCTAATTATTGCATTTAATACCACATTCAACCAAAAGTTGGGTGACATTAAATTTGTTAGAATATGCAAATATAATTAATTACCCTAAATTTGTTCATATGATTACAACATCGCTATACAGTTTTAATTCGTTGAAAAAAATCCGTGGAGTGTTTCGAAAACAAACGTTACTTCTCACCGAAATTTACATAAAAATCTATTCTTTTTTTTTCTCTATACGAATCTTCACAGTGAAAATCTGATCTTTATTTGTTCTACTAGTTTTAACCCACGTGCGATACACGACGAAATATTTTTTTACCATACGATTTTAAATTGTTAATTAATTAACACAAGATCAAGTTTTGATTCCGAAAACAAATTGGTAGTATTGCAAGTTTTAAAATTGGACGATAGCTTTTCAAACATCAAAACGGTTTTAAAATTGTATTTTGAAGTATAAAAGCGCCGACGCAAAATAATATTGTCACAAAATTGTATGTAATCTTTTTTGTATTCTGTACCCATTTAAATTAGTACTATACTTTATCATAGTCGAGCTTCATTACATTGCAATATAGTGACCCTAATACGCTAAAAACCTAAACCTTGAAACCTAAATCATAAACTCTTAACGTTAAAATATAATCATCATGACCAACAAATGAGCCAAACTTTAAATAATAGAAAAAAATAAAAAGAATATCATAACTTCATGTTAAACAATATGAAGAGTATTGGAAAATATGGAGGGAGTGAAAAACGAGATGAAAAAAAAATATGTGAGTGGATAAATCACCAAATGTCATATATTTATAGTCCAAAAAATAGAAGATAACTCCTCAAAACTTTTTCACTTTCTTCACCTATTATTAAAAAATTTAAAACCTTTTAATTTCCTAAAATTAAAAACTAAGCGTTACATAAATGTTAGTATCAAATTTTAAAATGTAATAAGTATTAACTTTATAAAATATTTAAATTTTCTAACTATTGATTTAATAATATCCAAAAATATATATACGTAAAGCATTACCAATATTCTAAAATTCTGCAAAATAATATACATAAACTATTTTAATACAACAAGAATCTGTCGTACGATATTTTCCATTTTCTCAAGATATATATGAATGTATAACACTTTCTCATAGTGGACAACTAAAACTATATTATGCCTGCAACCAAAGTAACTTAAAAAATATATTAAACAAAAAATATAAACAAAATGATGATTCAATACTCATTGTGAATCAACAATTTTAATATCGATGAACCGAGAATTAGATTGTGAGATAACCTTGTCGAGGTCGACGACAACGCCAATTATATCTACAAAAATAGACACCGAGACAAGGTTAATAAGCAAATAATATTAATAACAATAGTAATAATAGAAATAATAATAATTATAATAGTAGTAATAATAATAATATTAAAAATTTACCATAAAGTGCCTATCCAACAACATTTTCAATCTACATTTGATAACATATAATGGTTTTAGACAAATTAACTAAAAAACGTAATAAGATAAGAAACAGCATCATACATACGTTCATGAAAAATACATTCCAAGTTAATGGCATTTGATTTGTCACCAGATTTAGTCATTTAAAAAATACGCACACACCGGACTCGGATAACTGATTTGGTATTGGTAGGCGTTAGATCACGAAGGAATGTGAATTCCATGGTTTAGAAAACTCTTCTTTCTCCAGAGGATTTGTGATAAAATGAGAGAAGATAAAGAGGAAGTGAACCTTAAGCTAGAAAATGATGAATATTTATAGGAAAAAAACATAAAAAGCTATTCTAAACCCTAAACCCACCGTACATCACAAAATAAAAAGGTCTAATTTATCTAGCTAATAATGGAAATTAAAATAAATAATTGTACTTCCATTTCAATTGAATAATCATTAATGATTATTTAGTGAAATTAGTGCTTATGGTTTAAAAAAAACGCCAAAAGAAGTTTATTACTCTTTCAAAATAATAAATGACATAATTAAATTGCTTTCTTTGCTTTTAATTGGTTAGCCATTTCAATTGAATAACGATTATTTTATTGCTCATTATTTAGTAAATTTAGGCGATGGTTACAAAAAACGCATAGAGAAGTTTTCTGATATTTTTCATATAATCAATGGAAATATAACGTTTAGTATAACACCAAATATAATGGTCTTGAGAATTTGTTAAATGCTCATTATTTCATTAAAAGAATTGTAACAACACGACTACTCATTATAATGCCCGTCAAAAGTTTTTATAGATATATTTAGATAAATATTATATAATAGTTTTTATTCTTAAATGTCTAGATTATAATATTTAAATTATATATTTAAGCTTAAATGATAATTCCATAAATACCCCAAAACTCACACTCTATATATGTATTGATTCGAATATTCACTGTAAAAATCTGATCTTTTTTTCTCGCGACTCGCATAGTTGCATTTGTCTTGCGTCCCCTTTTCTGGATTGCTTCCCCTTTTTTTTTCTTTTCTGATTGATTGCTTGAACATGAAGGAATTTTATCACAAAGCTCCAGTAAAACCGATGATTTTTGGGATGACTGCTTCTCCTGTGGTTGGAAAAGGTAGTCCTTAGTTTTCCATCCTTGTTTTGACACGTTTTCTTGGGATGAAAGCCTCCTTTTTATCGTTTTGATAATTCGAAGTACTGAATGTTTGCTTGTTTTCTCATTTTATAAAATCATTTTGCACACAAATCTTATGAGGCCGTGTTTATCAGGAACCTTATCCTTTAACGACTCGACTCAGCAAATGGGGGAGCTTGAAAGTTTATTAGTGATGGGGTACGTACTAAACAAGCCCAATAGCAGTGACGGCCCATCAGCCCAAAGCCCAAGGAAGAGTAAGAGTTCGGCCCCGGCCGCATTACCAAAGAGTTCGGCCCCAGCCTACAGCTCGGTAAAAGCCGACCAATCAGTTCGGCATTACCACAGAGATTCGGCCCCAGCCTACAGCTCGGTAAAAGCCGACCAATCAGTTCGGCATTACCAAAGAGTTCGGCCCCAGCCTACAGCTCGGTAAAAGCCGACCAATCAAGCTCTACTCTCAGATCGGCAAAAGCTGCTCGGTCATAGTTCAGAAGTTCGGTCTCAGTATTCGACCGAACTGGGAGATAGTGGACTCATGAAGAACCTCCACGACCTCCACTACACGATCTATTTAGTGGTGTCAACTCATGCAGGATCTCATGCAGGATAGCGGACCAAACAAAGAGATAGTGGACCCATGCAGGATCTTATGACCTCCACGACATCCACTACCTAGTTAGTGGTGATGCAAGCCACGACCTAGTTAGTGGTGATGCAAGCCACGATCTTAGTTCAATGTATAAATAGAACTTAGATCAGATAGAAAAGGGCTCTCTCTAGACATCAAATATCATATAGCAAGTCTGTATTTGTAAGCTGGTACACCAGATCAAACAATACAATCTTGCCCTCCTTTCTTCCCGTGGACGTAGATTTACCTCAGTAAATCGAATCACGTAATTCCTTGTGTCGTGATCTGTATTCATTACCTGCATTTACTACCATCAAAAATTCGCCCAACCATCACTGGCGCCGTCTGTGGGAAACAGAGAACCAAATTTGTGATAAAGCGAGTTTTTGATCCTCTTCCACCAAAAAAATGCATACCAGATCACGTAACACCCATAATACCGTTCGTGATAACCATGAGGAAGCTAGTCCAGCCCGCAGGTCTGGAAAACAGCCTCGGGAGAAATCTACTTCCAGTTCTCACGGAGAAGGAACAAGCCGCTCAAAGACTCATCGCACCGAGTCTTCCCAGCAGCCCAATTTGAACGAGGCTGTCAAGTTGTTTTTGGCCGAGAAGCAGGAAGAGTTCTTAATTTTCCTGCAAAAGGGCCAAAAGCCGGAGACGAAAACGGTGGATTCTCCCTCCTCATCCAGACATAAAAGTCACTACCGCAGTAGTGCCGTGTCTTCCAGGAAGAAGAATCCTCAACCCCGACATGTTCCTGTTCCTCCTCGGTACCGGAATCACAGGAGAACTCCATCTCCTCCATACCGAAGAGATGTCGGGTTCGCCATGTACGGAGCATTGAAGACTCCGTTCTCGGACGATATCACCCGAACTCCCTTACCACAGAACTACCGAACTCCGTCAATGACTTATGACGGGTTAGTGAATCCTCATGACTTCCTGGGACGCTATCAGTATAACATGGTGAACCAGGGTCTCAATGAGGTCCATATGTGCAAGCTGTTTCCCGAGCTGCTTATCGGGAACGCAAGAAGGTGGTTCGATAGCCTCCCCCAAGGCAGCCTTAGATCTTACCGAGATCTAATGGATGCTTTCCACAGGAGGTTCTTTCAGAAAGCGGAAGCCCGAATCACTTCGGCTCAGCTGCTTTCTACACGTCAAGGTCGCGACGAAAAGATCAGCGACTTTATGACGAGGTTCCACAAGGAATGCCTACAAGTAGATGATCTCAATGATCTACTTATCATTTCGGCATTCCAAAATGGAATCCTGCCCGGAGCTCTCTACAGAAAGCTCGTGGAATGCAGTCCGCAAACAGCTCAAGAGATGTGGGACATTGCGGACCAGTTCTCCCGTGCCGATGAGGCAGACCGTCGAAAACGGTCTTTAGACAGCTCATCTAGAGAAGACAAAAAGAAGCCCGATCATAGCGATCAGAGGCTTCCTCGCCGAACTCCTTCCCCACTAAAGGAGGGATAACGGTCATCCGAGGTGATAAAAAAAGAGCGAGTGTTTGCAGATTGCGCTTAAAAGTGCCGAGCAATCAGATCGGCACCATCAAGCATAGCAATCACAGCAGCCGGAGTCAGAGGCAGGCGAAATGACCGAAGTCACACCGGAGCCGAACTCGATGGTGTACGGCACTGAAGCCGTGATTCCGGTTGAGATCGGCGTACCCAGTCCCCGAACTCTAAATTTCTCCTCAGAAATGAATGGTGACGGACTGAGAGCCGAACTAGATCTTGCCGAAGAAAGAAGAGAATTGGCCTGCATAAAAGCAGCCAAGTACAAGGAGCAAGTAGCCCGGTATTATAACCAAATGGTGAAAAAGCTGCAATTTCAAGTGGGAGATCTCGTCTTGAGAAACAACGAAGTAAGCCGAGCAGAAAAGCTGGGCAAACTCGAACCCACATGGGAAGGTCCATATCGGGTGTCAGAAGTCCTCGGCAAAGGGTCTTATAAATTGACTCACATGTCAGGAGAACAAGTACCCCGAACATGGTACATTTCCAACCTCATGAAGTTCCATTTGTAAGAGACAGTCCGGTCAGTCAGTCTTGTGTCTAGTTCGGTCCTAGGGGTATGTGCTTTCTTTGTTTTTTACTTGTGTTTCATGTTTGTCTATGTGCGTTTTGTCTGTCTATGTGCGTGTCGTCTCTTACAAATGTTACTGAGGTATCTTGTTCTTCGAAGGCTGATCCCCTTTTTAGAACATATATAAGCCAACGATTGTGAGTCCAAGCTTCTAAGGAGGATACAAGACCACAATTCAGCTTAAGAAACAAGCAGTTCGTCTGAAACGAACTGCAACAAAGGGAAAGTCCGATCCACGCGATAAAACTCGCCGAATTAGGACAAGGGAAAGTCCGATCCACGCGATAAAACTCGCCAAATTAGGACACAAGCTTAGTCCGGTCAAAGAAATTTACTTCATAAGACCAAAGACGAGTCCGGTCAAAGAAGTTTACTTCATAAGACCAAAGACGAGTCCGGTCAAAGAAGTTTATTTCATAAGACCGAGGACCAAGTCCGGTCAAAGAAGTTTACTTCATAAGACCAAAGACGAGTCCGGTCAAAGAAGCTTACTTCATAAGACCGAGGACGAGTCCGGTCAAAGAAGTTTACTTCATAAGACCGAGGACGAGCACGATGAAATTTTTTCGCTGAGCTGTAAATACGCAGTGATAGAAGCGAAATGAAGATTTCATTTATTAAATCTTGTTCGGCATACAACTCCGCTGCCCTACGAGAAGGCGTTACGCTATTACAAAGGACTATTCTACTGTCCCTGGTTGCTAAAGTTGAGCCATCTATTCACAAAATCCTCGTGAAGCCGAGTTCGGGCGTTCTCGGCAGCTGAAGAATAAGCAGGTCGACGAGATGCTCTGATCGACCTACCGCCTCTTCCTTGAGCCCGGGAAGCTCTAGCACCTCGGCGGCGAAGAGTCTCTTCACGAAGCATTTGTTGATCTTGCTCACTCATAATCACAGCTCCTCTACGAACTTCAGTCCGTCCTTGTCTTGACGTTTCCGGTTGCTCCTGAGTCCGTTCTCGTCTTGACGTTTCCGGCTGTTCCTGAGTTCGTTGCTGACTTGGAGTAGGGTTTTGAGCAAGTGAATCAGGGGTTTGAGCTGGAGTGTGACCATCTGTTGGCAGGAAATGCCTAAGGAATCTCTCGATTGAGGGACGCCGGGAAAGAATGATGTCGTACCGAGAAGCCCAGCGCCGCAATGATTTCACGACTTGTTGGCAAGCCGAGCTCTCCAGCGCATTGTTCCTCCGGAGTACATGATATTCCTCCCACAGTTCGTCAACTCGTTCCTGAACTTCAGAGATGGTCATTCCCCCGCGCCTGCAGATGAAATCCTCATACGCAGTCCTCTCAGCGACGGCAGTGTTCAGCTCGGCCTCCAGATCTTTCTTTTCGGACTCTAAGTCCTTATTGTCGGCCTCCAGCTTCACTAAACAAGCCAAGAGTTCGTCATTCTTCATCTGGTCAGCTATGGCTTTTTTCTCAGCTTCGTCTAAAGCGGAAGAGTACAGCCGCTTCCAGTGAAGTACCTCCAGCTCCTTAAGAGTTAAGAATACAAAGCAGCCTATGTCAGTTCGGCATTTCAGTTTACTGAGCAGGTAGTAAACCACAACAGGAGTAAAAGAGAGTACGAAAAGCTATACGAAGACACAAGTGCAGAAAGAAGAATTTTTTCATTCATAAGAAAAAATTTTTACATGAGGGCTTCAAGGCCATTTTACAACAAGGAAGAAACTAAACTAAGAGAAGGGAGACGAAATCATACTCCGCCAGCTTCGTCTCCGGCTCCTCGGTGAAGTTCAGCTTCCTTCTCCTTGTCTGCCTCAGCTTCAGCCTCGGCCTCCTTGCTCCCCCCAGCCTGCTCGGTGCCCCCATCACCGATCAGCAGCACCTCTTGCTCGGCCTGCCTGTCTCCGGTCTGCAGATCAAGCTGCTCGGTCTCACCCTCTCCGTGGAAAATTGGAGCGGGTGAAACTGGCCCTAAGGAGGCAAAGATAGCCTCCATATTCTCGTCCCGGTCAGCTCGGCAACTACGAACTCGGTCAGCAGAAAGCAGGACCGAGGACGAAGCAAGCTCCTCAAGGAGCGGCAGACTCTGGAGACGAGCTGCTATCTCTCGGCCGTACAGCGGCAGGACGACTTCGGGCCCCTGCTCGGCATTATCGGTCATCAGTTTCAGCAGATCACCGACAAAGGCCGAAAATTGATTGCTCAGAAAAAGTTTCTCCGCGAAAGCACGGAGAACCTCCCCTTGGGCAACCACGGCGGCAGCATCCCTCCGTTTCGTCTGCTCTCGCTGGATGACGAGCTGGTTTTTGGCAAACTGGGCTTCATCCTGGGCCGAGATCCTAGCAGCTCTGGCCTTCTCAAAGTCTGCCTTAGCCTGTTCGGCCTGGTGACGAGCAGCCGCCAACTTCCTCTGCATCTCAGCATAATCGTTGGACGCTTTGGAGAGTTCAACGGCGACGAGCTTGGAGAGCATATCGTTCCTCTGAAAATGGAAAAAGGAAAAAGTCAACCGAGGGGCCACAAAAAATACAGGAAAAAAGCAAGGCCAGAAAATCAAGAAGAGAATTCACCTCGGCGAAGTCCGTGGGCCATAAAAAGGGCTCACAGATATGTTCCGAAGGAGGCGCCAAGACCACGTCTTTCTCCGGCGCTCTTGGGGGCTTCTGGGTATTCCCCTTCCTACTTGCCGAAGTCGACTCCGGCTTCTTTGGATCCGAAGAGGTCTTTTGCCTCTTCGGATTCTTCTCGGCATCAGACGCCGAGCTGCTGGTTTTCGGCCTCTCCGGTTCCTTAGATTCGGAGGATTTGCGACCGAACTTGTTTAGCAAGTTCACTGCCGAAAAGCAAGAAAACAAGGTTAGTTCTCGTCGTCAAGGCAGTAATGCATAAAAAAGAAATCCTCACCCTCAGTCTCTTCGTCCGAAGACGAGGAGTCGAACAAGAAGTCGCCCTTGACGAGCTCAGACTCCGAGTACTGCTTCCTAATCATGGGAATCTTATTGAGCTCGGCCTCGAGCTCGTCCAACGGTTCTACCCGAGGATGAGGAATAACGGACTTCGGCCCTCTCCAGGAAAAGTCCGAAGCCGAAGTCCTATTATAAAAAAAGAAGCGATTTTGCCATTTCGGCCATTTGGTTTTACAAAAGGCTCTAAAGGGCTGTAAAGGGATCAAGTAAAACCAAGATCCCTTCCTCTTAAACTGGAAGAAATTAAGGATTGCCCTCAGAGACAGATCCTTGTCTAGCCTACGCAGTTCGGCAGCAAAGGCCGATAAGTGCCTCCAAGAGTTCGGAGTCACCTGACCTAAAGGGAGTTGAAAAAAATCTAGCAGCTCTACAAAGGCAGGGGGAAGAGGGAAACGAAGCCCGCATTCCAAGCCGGCTTCATAAACGGTGGCGTAACCCTCCGGCGGCGAGTCAACCCTATGAAGGTCGTCGGGAATCGCAACCTTCCCCCCAGGAAAAAAATATTTTTCGTGTAAGGATATCACAGTATCCTTACTCAAGATGCTGTGAAAATACTCTACGGTCTTCTCCCCGGATTCTTTCCGGCTAGAAGACCCCTTACCCCCTTTCCTACCGCTACCTGACTCAGAAGAAGAAGAAGAAGACATGGTTCTTACTCTTTGAAAGTCTGAAGAAATTCTGAAGAAATTCTTGAAAGTGGAAGGAAATTTTTGCGCAAAAGAGAGAGAAGGCAGAAGAAGCAATAGCAAAAGTGTTCAAATGATGAAGAAAGGACGTATTTATCAGATTCGGAGAAGATTTCAAAATCATCGCACCGTTTCGAATCCCACCTTTTCAGGATTCAACGGCCGGATTTTACTGTCGCATTTAATGCAGTCACGCGCAAGGCACGTCCCCTGACGTCAGCCTCCCCCGTACCTTTATCCAGAATGCCGAAGTGACTCGCTTCGCCGAAGTGATTCACTTCGCTTTTCGGGGGGGTAGTGATGGGGTACGTACTAAACAAGCCCAATAGCAGTGACGGCCCATCAGCCCAAAGCCCAAGGAAGAGTAAGAGTTCGGCCCCGGCCGCATTACCAAAGAGTTCGGCCCCAGCCTACAGCTCGGTAAAAGCCGACCAATCAAGCTCTACTCTCAGATCGGCAAAAGCTGCTCGGTCATAGTTCAGAAGTTCGGTCTCAGTATTCGACCGAACTGGGAGATAGTGGACTCATGAAGAACCTCCACGACCTCCACTACACGATCTATTTAGTGGTGTCAACTCATGCAGGATCTCATGCAGGATAGCGGACCAAACAAAGAGATAGTGGACCCATGCAGGATCTTATGACCTCCACGACATCCACTACCTAGTTAGTGGTGATGCAAGCCACGACCTAGTTAGTGGTGATGCAAGCCACGATCTTAGTTCAATGTATAAATAGAACTTAGATCAGATAGAAAAGGGCTCTCTCTAGACATCAAATATCATATAGCAAGTCTGTATTTGTAAGCTGGTACACCAGATCAAGCAATACAATCTTGCCCTCCTTTCTTCCCGTGGACGTAGATTTACCTCAGTAAATCGAACCACGTAATTCCTTGTGTCGTGATCTGTATTCATTACCTGCATTTACTACCATCAAAAATTCGCCCAACCATCAGTTAGATTCCCAGGTATTGTTGGTAAATTGCACGGGTGGAGCTGAGAAATCATATGTTAATGGTGGCAAACATAATTCATTCATTGATTTTATGTATGGAATTCAGGTTTTTACATTGGATGGCAGGGTAGAAGTAGAACTCGAGCAATACGTTTCCTCAGCCAAGTCAGTGTGCAGATTTTATGATCCGTCACCTATTGATTTGTATATCAAAGGGAAATTAGAATCTGCAATGTCGAAGGTGAATTTTACCAAGCGAAGTATCGGTTTTTGAAGTTAACAATTATGCACCAACGTTCTGTTTACCGTTCATATCACACCCTTATCAGTTATCACAATTTTCCGTGACAGTTCAATGCTGTTTTGCTCGGACTCGAAAAGTCCCTGCCAAGTCAACACACAGAAATAGACAATGAATGGAAGATGTTAAAGGATAGAATGGCCAACAATCATTCAAATATCACATTTTGCTTCGAAAATCTGGGCCTGCTGTGCACTTATGAGGTAGATATACATTCTATATATGCTTAAAGATATTATTGCCATTTATTCTACCTTTATCGTCTCATTGACTCGCGAGTCTATTGAGGTAATAAGCACTAAACCTATATTGCTAATACAACTATTGCCTTGAAGAGCAATAAGGGAGAGCTAAGGTCATTTTGTCGATATGAAGCCATTGATCTTCATCGTCTTCTTTTCAGTATGTCAACTTGTCATATGTAGGCTGTAAAAGTATGTATGGAGAGTTCTCCCATGGTTCAAGAAGAATGTGATGTTTTCAAGGAAAGTTTCAGTCAACATGAAAGATTTCTTTCGGAGGTTCTTTCAATAATCGAAGGAGCTTTAGGTGAGTTTTCTAAAAAAAATTTGTTTTAGAGATTTGAATCTTATTTATACCATTCTCACTTTGCAGAACATAAAGATCCTCAAAATGTGAAGGGTGGATTGGGATCACTAGCTACAGGCCAAATATCTCCAAAACTGCTAGAGCTACTGGAAATATTTAGATCGTTTGGGTAAGTAACGAGCTTAGAGTTTTGTTGTTTATGTGCAATTTGTTTTCTCACTATGGCTCTGATGTGGCTGCAGGAAAGATACAGAGCTCGTCTGTATCATATTTGTGGAAAGAATAATTGCTGCTAAAGTAATTGAACGAGTGTTGAAGAAAACAGACGGTTTCTCTCATCTTAACATATCATATTTGACAGGAAGTAGCTCCAGTGTTGGCAGTCTTTCATCTAAAGGACAGTTGGATGTTATTGAATCGTTTAGCGACGCGAAGGTAAGACCTTTATTTATTTTATAAATAACAAAAAAAAACTTCAATTTTCCAAGTTCCATGATTGATGAGTGAAATTACTAGGTAAATCTTCTGTTTTTGACGGACCTGGAGGAGGGAATTGATGTAGCCAAATGTTCCTGCGTAATTCGCTTCGATCTACCAAAGACTGTTCATAGTCACATTCAGTCACGAGGACAAGCTCACCACAAGGATTCTCATTACATCACCATGCTTGAGAGGTGACAACACTTAAATTCATGTTCCCTAGTGTTAGTAGTCCGAATATATTTCCATTTACGGGCGAGAAAATGATCCGTAATCCAAAAAATCCGAACAGACCAAGATATTGAATGAGAATGACCGTCAGTTTTACTTACCGGGTAGTGATATCGAGGTGAAAGTCTAATGATTTGCTCTTATTTCAGAGGAAACACCAAGCAATTAGATGATATGCTTTCCATTGCAAGAAGTGAATCTTCAGGGATAGATACGGCCATTAAACGAGAATCTACTGATTCTCCACTTAAAGCTTGCAATACAAAAGAAGATGCTTCATATGTTGTTGAATCGACCGGGGCATCGGTCAATGCAGATTCCAGCATCAGCCTCGTACATCGATACTGTCAAACGCTACCTCTACTTAAGTAAGAAAAAATATTTTCTCATCCTTCTGTTTAATTAATAGGGAGATTCATGATTTTTAATCTTATGTTCTCACTGTAGTTCCGTCTCCCCAAAGCCGACCTTTGAATTCTCAACGGAGGGAAATCTGCATCGATGCAAGCTGACTCTGCCACCCGATGCATCTTTCCAGACTTTAACCGGACCTGCAGCGGGCACTCCCAATGCATCAAAGAAGCTTGCTTGCTTGGATGCGTGTAAGAAGCTGCATCTGATGGGAGGTCTCAATGATCGTTTACTTCCTTTAAAGAGAGGATCGTTTCCTACGAAGGATTCCACCTTGATAAGTGTACTTCCTTCAAAGAAAGTGCCGTTGTCTGAGAAGGATTCCACCTTGAAAAGTGAAACGAAGCCGACAAAAGCCAAAGGAGTAACTCCAGGGGCAGGTAAATGAAATCTGAACTAGTCGAGTTATGTTCAACGTTCTTCTTACTTCGATGGTTTTGACAATGTCAGTGTCTGTTCCATTGCTCGATAGGGACAACGAAGAGAAAGGAATTACATGGTTCAGTTCGCACCCGTCTTTTATCTGGAACTTGGGGGGATAAACTCGGCGATGTCACTTTTCACGCATACAAAATGGACTTTGATTGTAATATCGTCGATCAAAAATATTCAAGTTTCGTGCTTTTGCTGGAGGGCGAGCTAGCCGATGATGTGGGGAACATGGAAGTGGATTTGTACTTGTTGTCCAAATTCGTTAAGGCTTCCGTTTCTTCTTTGGGCCAAATACCTCTCGATTCACAACAGGTTGATCCTAATGTCACATGCCACCTTCTTTATTAGTTTAACTTTACGTTTTTGGTACTCTTACAACTATGTATATTCGCTCCCTGACAGGTGGCGAAAGCTAAATGCTTCCAACAGCTGATATTTAACGGTTTATATGGGAAGTTGTTTGTCAAATCATCGGAATCAAGAAAGTTCATATTCGAACCGGATGAGCTGTCGTGGGATCCATCACAAATGTATCTACTTTTGCCCTTGGAGTCGGAGGATATAGATACTGTGCGGCCGGTGATCGATTGGACAGGAATTCATTCCGCTGTTTCAACAATCGAGTTTATGAAAAAAAATGCTCTGTTGAATCTTCAGCAACGTGAAACAGTTGCTGAAGATACGTTGCTTCATATGTGCGAAGATGGGAGTGAAGTGAATAGCGATACCATTTACTTGGGCGACAGATCTGCAACTATAGATGGGCTGAAGGAGATGGTGGTGGTAGCCGTCCACACCAGCAGAATATATTCGATTGTGGATATTGTCGAGGGTACGTCTGGTTTCACCCCTTTTGAAGGGGGCTGTGATGCCAGTTATTCGTCCTTCGCTGATTATTACCACAAAAAGTACGTCTTAAAGGATCACTATTTCTGTTTCGTAGTTCAAACTTATTTTTCCGATTATTTATTTTTCGTATTTCCAGATATGGTATTGTTCTGAAGCATCCACAACAGCCCTTGTTGCTTCTGAAGCAAAGCCATAATTCACATAATCTTCTCGTGGACTTCCGAAAAGAAGGTTAGTCGAAGTTTTTTTTGTTACACAAGTTGGGGAGATGCATCGGATAAGCCATATTCCGATCCATTGTTCTAAATATTTTGTGCTTTTTGTGTTGAAAGAGCGTGATTCGTCGGAGAAAGATGGCTATGGGGCTGTCGAGACAAAGCCACAGCAACGTGTGCACATCCCACCAGAACTTTTAGTTGGCACTGATATCTCGACGTATATCTTGAAGCCGTTCTACTTGTTTCCATCGGTAATGCAGCGGCTGGAGACACTAATGCTGGCCAGCCAGCTTAGGGAAGAAATCTCGAATCGGGCAGGCTGTTGCAGTATACCCAGCTCGTTGGTATGTGTCTTCGCATAATACAATTCACATCATTAACTTTGTTTGTTTTATTTGTTAACGGACCTTTTTCTTGTATGTTAGATTCTAGAAGCTCTCACGACACAGACATGTAACGAGAGTTTCTCGATGGAGCGACTAGAGTTGCTCGGGGACTCATTGCTGAAGTATGCCGTCAGCTGCCACCTCTTTCTGAAGCATCCAGAGATGTGCGAGGGGCAATTGACTTTCAATCGTAAACTGATTATCTCCAACTCAGCTCTCCATAAATTTGGAACAGATCGCAAGCTGCAGGTAATTTTCCGCTGTCCCCTCCTCGAGGCTTAGGTCGCTCGGCCTTAATCTCGATTAAGGCATCTAACTGAATTTTTTTTCTCTTCTCAAAGGAATACATACGAGATTTCTCATTTGAGCCACGCCGTTGGACTGCTCCAGGACAGCATTCGATATGGCCATCTCCGTGCGACCATCAGTTGGATACGAGGGAAGTTCCTCTCGATAACAGATACTTTACCGAAGAAACCACCATTAAGCTTGGAAAGACTTGTGATAGAGGTCACCGTTGGCTTGCTTCAAAGACTGTATCTGATTGCGTTGAAGCTCTCATCGGGGCATACTATGTCGGTGGTGGTCTGGCTGCTGCCGTTAGTGTTATGAAGTGGCTCGGCATAGAGGCCGACTTTGATCATTCTTTAGTAGAGGACGCGATCAGAACCGCTTCTCTCTATTGTCATGCCCCAAAAGCAGAGGATATCGCTACCCTAGAGTCGAAGCTCGGGTATAACTTCTCCACCAAAGGTTTATTGCTGGAGGCAATAACGCATGCTGCCCAAACGGAAGGAGGCGTTCACTATTCCTATGAGGTACGAAACCAACTTCGATAAAAATGAGATCTCTCGTTTGTTTTGTAATGTTTCTGCCTGCTGCAGCGCCTCGAGTTTCTTGGTGATGCTGTGCTGGACATACTTGTTACACGTCATCTGTACGAGAGCCACAGCAAAGTCGATCCCGGGCTGCTCACAGACATGCGTTCTGCATCGGTGAATAATGACAATTTCGCCCTTTCTGCCGTGAGACGGAACCTTCATCCACATCTTCAGCGCGTCTCCTCGTTGCTCAAGGATCAAATTTTGGAGTTTGTCAGTCTTGTATCCTCCATGAGCACCTCAGCATTGACACCAGATATCAAAGGTGCTAAGGTGAGTTGGTCGTGTGTTTTTCTCCCTGGTTTCTGCTAATCGTCGTCGTCTTTATTGCATTTCGTTCGTGTGTAGGTGCTTGGGGACTTGGTGGAGAGTATCGCTGGTGCAGTGCTTATCGATTCTAAGCTCAATCTGGATGAAGTTTGGAGAGTCTTCAAACCCATACTATCGCCTCTCGTGACTCCTGAGAAACTCGAACTGGCCCCTTCGCGCGAGCTGACTGAGATGTGCGACTCTCTCGGTTACTTCATCAAAGAGCATTACTTCACGCAAAGTGATCTTGTGCACGCGAGACTGAATTTGCAGCTCGAAACCGTGCTCTTAAATGGACACGGTTCCGGACCTACCTCAAAAGCTGCAAAGGGAATGGCAGCTCTTCAGCTATTACAGAAATTAGAGGTTTTCCTTTTTTTTACTTGATTCTTCACAAAGCTTTGCTCCTCTTAACTTTGAATACGAGTCGTTTGATGATCTCGATGATTGCTTCGTTCTCGATTACAGTCGAGGGGAATAAGATCATCCAAGCGACCAAAGCATGACTCCGATTCAGAGCCCCTTCCGCTTCCACAGCAAGAGAGGAACGAAGATTCATCCTGGACAGAGTGCTCATCTCAAAAGGCAGACGTTCCAGGTATTTTCACTACGGGTGATGGATTAAATTGGCAATACATATGATTGAGAATTTGAACGATTACATGATCGAACACCAATGGTGATGATATCTGCCTTTTTCAACAGTGATTCCTCAGATCGAGACGAAGAAAGGGGGGCCTCGGAACTCACTCTACGCCCTATGCAAGAAACTGCAGTGGCCAATGCCTAGTTTCGATACAACAGAGACAAAATCAAGGTTAGCGCATTGCATTCTTTGCCTCGTTCTCGTTTTGTGTTGCTTACGAAGTAGGTTAACGAGCTTCATCGTGTGTTGGACAGAACGGCCTTAACGTTTGGAGACATGACGAGCTTCTGCAGCTTCGAGTCACGAATCAGCTTGACCATACCTGATTCTGGCAAACTGGTGCTCAGCGGCGAGGCCAGAGGCGATAAGAAGAGTTCGTACGACACTGCTGCAATCGCGATGCTGCGTGAACTCGAGAGACGGGGGAGGATCAGAATAGGTGAATGACCGGTGAAGACGAGCAACGGGGCGAGTAGAAGAGTGTACATTGGTAAGGAAAATGTATACTAGTACTATTATTATTTTTAAAAAGTAATATGTATAGATATATTTTGAAAAATTAGAATTATGACGACTTCTCATTAGAGTTGATGCTCTAAATCTCTAATAATCGTTCAATTGTGAGATGAAATAGCATAAATTAACGTCTAAAATGTAGTAGAATAAAATAAGATATTAATTGTATGAAAAATAGCGTAATTATCTAGAATATGATATCAATAATGGAAATAATTTATCAAAAACAGTAGTGACAAATAATTTATCAAAAAAATATACCCCTCAATCCAAAAAAATAGTTCATCTTGCCATTTTTGATATCCAACAAAAATGGTTTAATTTCAAGAATGAAAACCCTATCGTACTTTATCCACTTTTTTCTTCTCTCACTTATCTCTTTCCTTCTTCTACTTTATTTATTTTTTTCTTTCTCTCTTACTTTATTAATATCTTTTTAAAATACGTGCTGTTAATAAATAAGACTATTTTTTATGGACGAAGAGAGTATAGAATTCTCTAGATATAGATCGCCCGCCGATGTGGTAATCAAAACACGTGGACTTTTGAATTTAATTAGATGCCGTCATTTTGCCTAATGCCGCACGTATAAAAAACTGTGACACTTCAGCTTGTAATTTCACATTTTAAAAAGTTCAACAGAAATGAAATAAACTAAAAAAAGCAAACAAACTAAAAGAAAATTGGTAGAAGAATACAATAACAAAATCAATTAATGTTGGTAAACAACGTTCTCATTCTAGTTAAACTCAGAAGCAAATAAACACCGAAACAATACAAGGAAGCTGCCAAGCGATGAATATAAATCCAACAATTTTCGTCGATTCGATCATCAGAAGTGAGCCGGCCTGAAAACACAAGGAGATTTTCCATAATACTGAGATTTCAAATCATTTGAATGCATTTAAGAGAAGTTCGACTACTAAGAAGTAGAAATTTCAATAGAAAAGAGAAGGCCGGATTGCTCACGTTTTGTTGGATACTTTGCCCCATACAAAGAAGAAGTAATATGCAGCTATGATCAGCACTACAGCCAGAACTTGCTTGTTATTACCTGTGGGTGCAGCCATTTTCATTTAGTGAAATCAAATCCGTACCAAATAAAGTATAATTATCTCAAGAAACAAAACAGAAATCCAACATTACACGAAGATCACCTAAGGTTGCTAGGCTTATGGTGATGGTGTGTGGTTTGTACTGCTCGGTCTCTTTTATCCAAACAAAACTTTAGACAGAAGACGACAACCTACTACATTGATAAGTTGCCTATTATAACAGAATGCATGTCAGGCGGTATCTTGTTACCCGAGCAAAAAAATGGCCTAATGCTAATTGCTCCTTGCGTGTTCGACATTTCATAGGTTATAATAAGTCCCCCATGTGATTTGTGGGTGCAAAAATAATCTATATCCTCCAACTACAATGATAGTCCATCAGAATGATGCATTGCCTATAAGAAACTCATGATACATGAACATCTATATTATTTAGAAAAGAAACTTTTTATGGCAGAATAATAAAAATAAACGATTCTTCCACTGGAGATGAGCAATTTACCTTTCGATGTTCCATCCATTTTTGTTTTAGCATCGGCCCTCAAATGCGGGTATGCTTCAATTGTTCTTCTGAGTCCCTCCTGCGA
Organism: Salvia splendens; assembly: GCF_004379255.2. Classification (NCBI taxonomy): domain Eukaryota; kingdom Viridiplantae; phylum Streptophyta; class Magnoliopsida; order Lamiales; family Lamiaceae; genus Salvia; species Salvia splendens. The sequence continues at coordinate 743,052 of NC_056038.1, forward strand.
TAGTATCATCACATCAAAATGGTAAACATCAACTTTTAAAATTGTGTTTTTAGATATACGAAATAAGAAGACTGAGGAGCATGTTTAGACCTGGAGAGTTACAATAGGCATATAGCCAAGACGATCATTTGCTTTTGTACAATCAAAAGTTCTGCTGCGGGATAAGAGCCTGATTCTTGATGGTGTCAACTGTGGAACCTTCATTCCATAAGGGGCTAAGATTTTATAAATTAACTCCACCATATGTCCAATGGGCATCACAACAGCTGCTGGAAGCTTAATGTTTGGCCTGCATACTACAAAAGGTCAGAGATAATGACACATTTGTTGTTTACGTCTAAAAGCAAACTCTACCCCTATTGAAGGGATTGAGACCATTACGTTTAAGCAAATTGATGCAGGTACACAGGTAGGTCTCATTCACGCTCTGATAACTAGGAAAGTTTTGGGTTGGTGAAACCATGATACATAAGGCTTCTAAATATTGAAGAAGTACCTGTCATAACCTAAACCTTCAAGGATGAAAGACATGAACGCCCAAAATTTAATTCGTTCCATATTAGTAATGAAGTATGCCTGCAAGTGAGATATTCAAGAGAAACTCGGTTAATCATCCACTAATCCAGGTCAGGCAATTTCAACCTGCAAAATTATACAACTATTCAAGTGTTGCAATAAAATAACTCCTACCTGTCCACCAGCCTTTTCTGCTATACACTTTTCCGATGCCAAAGCTTGGTCAGCACAAATGTGAGCGTGTGCCACATTCTCAACATAAGTGAAATCATATATGTTGCTTCCATCTCCGATGATGAACTGTCACTCAAAATTAGCAATCAGGGAAAAATTAATCAAAATTTTCCAAATATACAATTTTTAAAGGCAATTCTGATTTTGCAGCTTCATGGGAAAATACTAAAATTAAAACAAGCATGAAATCGATGTTACAAACTCTGCTTAGTCAAGGAAAATTACAAGAATAAAAGAGGTCAACAAACATAGTCCATGCGAAGCCCCATGTCACGGGAGATCTAGGAAGTTACTTATATCCTTTCTTTTGAAGGACAAAGCCACATTAGAATTCACTTGAAACAAAGCAACTTTTTGTTACAAGATAGGTTGAGCAAAGTTAAAGTAACTACCTTAGATTTTCCAGCCCTTGCTGCAGCAATTAAAGATGGGACAAGCAACTTATCACCAGGGCCAAAGATGCTGCTTGGTCGAATGCAGCACGTTAGTAGTCCATTCGTCCCATTTGACTTCAAAACCAGGCACTCTCCTTCAGCTTTTGTGGCTGAGTACGAATCATTGTGCTTAAAAATTAATGGACGAAAAGAGTTAGATAAAGAAGGTTATGATGAATTAGCTAAAAGGAACACTAAGAACCTAGGTCTCAGGTACGAAAGAAGTACAATCATACTAACAAATCCTATCTCCCAAATCAACAAAATGAATGAGGAAATAGAGAGAAAATCAGGATTTCAAATTTGGTGAAACAGAGATCCAATCCAAATACAATGAAACCAAACCACATCAATACCTTCGAAGAATAAGGTAATGATTCATCTCCATGAATTATTTCGTGAACTCCATCGAAAACTACGCTTGGGGAGCTTGTATATATAAGTCGTTTCACTTTCTGCTCAATACATGCATCAATCACGTTCTTGGTTCCTGTAGATCGCAGTTATACTCTATCAAAGAACATAAACGCAAACACAATCCACTCACACACTCTTATCAGATCTAGTTGCCCTAAAACTTAACCTTGTACATTCACAGAATACTGCAGCTGATAGTTATTGATCGATGAATCGGGAGCAGCCATGTGAAACACAACCTCAGCTCCATCCAAGGCTGCCATTCACCGTCACAATCATGAAAAATTGCTAAATCAGCTCCAAAATCACCAAAGGAAAACAAAAAAAAAAGAAGTCAAATCAAATCATTACCGTCTCTACCAACCAGTGGAGCTGGAATAACTATCTCACTAACTGACGTTTACTACACTTTACAATTTGCAGCATTCAACACATACATATTTCGAAAAATTGAAGCTCAATAACTCAATTACGGCATCGAATCGGAGAAAATCGAACCTGCGAGCACTTGAGATTTGTCGCGGAGATCTGCGGCGACATAGTGAGCGCGGCCGGAGCTGAGAGCGCTTCCGAGAACGCCGCTCTCCTCGTCGGCGTCGAGCGCGATGGCAGGCCCCAAATCGGAAATGCGCACGGAATAACCGCCGCAATTGAGGAGCATGACCACCAGGTGCCTCGCCGCGAAGCCTCTCCCGCCGGTCACCACGCACCACCTCTCTCCGGCGACCATCGTTTGTTCGTGTGCGGGTGTGCGCTTAGCTCCGATTTTAATCTGTTTCAGTGATCGAATACTGAAACAGGAAAATGTGAGTTGCAGATTAGTGATGGAAATTCTTTCGTGGCAAATCACAATAATCACATGCATTTTAGAATTAGAATGCTACTTTAATTTTATATTTTCGATCATTTCTATGATGCTTACAAGTACTATTAATTTTACTTATATATATATAATCTTTACCTATATAAAAGCGAATTTTGAACTTAATTTTAATAATTTATAAGTTTTGAACATGAATTTGAATATCTTTAAATTTCAATATTGAATACTACATCCGTCCCACGTTACTTGAGGCGTTTCTTTTCGGCACGGGAATTAAGAAAGTTGTGTTTAGTAAAATAGAGTAGAAGAGAAAATAAAATAAAAGAGAAAAGGACTAAAGTAAAAGAAAGAATAAAGTAAGTATGATTAGATGTTCTATTTTTAGCTAAAAAAAGAAATGACTCAAGTAATTTGGGACAACTCAAAATGGAATATGACTCAAGCACTTTCTATTTTTGGAAACATATCCCAATTTACTATCCCTATACATCAACTTATTTACAACTTATACCACCATTAAAGACTACTAATAATGTGAGTTTTTTTTTTCCTCCGGACATACATATTTAGGAGTTCGAGATACATTCGGCAAGCTAACCAGCCCTTCCCTAGCCCCTCGTGGTTCGTAGACAGGTCGCCAACCAGCCAGGCACCTCCGGCGGGTCTACGCCCGTGAACAGCCGCAATCTGAGACGGCGCCACGCGAGACAGGTCTACTCCCGTGAACGGCCGCCACCCGAGACGGGTTCCAGGCCCATCAGCTTACCAAGCCCCAAGGCAACCAGCCTTGTAAAGGCCAACAGCCAACCAGCCGGGCACCTCCGGCGGGTCTACGCCCGTGAACAGCCTCCATCTGAGACGGCGCCACCCGAGACAGGTCTACGCCCGTGAACAACCGCCACCCGAGACGGGTTCCAGGCTCATCAGCTTACCAACTTATACCACCATTAAAGACTACTAATAATGTGAGTTTTTTTTTCCTCCGGACATACATATTTAGGAGTTCGAGATACATTCGGCAAGCTAACCAACTCTTCCCTAGCCCCTCGTGGTTCGTAGACAGGTCGCCAACCAGCCGGGCACCTCCGGCGGGTCTACGCCCGTGAACAGCCGCCATCTGAGACGGCGCCACCCGAGACGGGTCTACGCCCGTGAACAGCCGCCACCCGAGACGGGTTCCAGGCCCATCAGCTTACCAAGCCCCAAGGCAACCAGCCTTGTAAAGGCTCACAGGGGAAATTAATCCCAAGTTGGGGCATCCAGGATTCGAACTCAAGAGTTCCTGGATGGTGCGAAATCCTTGCCACCCTCCTCAACCACTTGAGCTAGGGGTCTTGGATCTACTAATAATGTGAGTTCTACCTACTATTTTTATCAATTTTATCTTAATTCATGTGTCTTATCAATTGCTCATATTTTTATTTGACGGAGGGAATAAAAATTCAACCATAGCCAAAAAAATAATAATTTAACCGCATGTAAATTTATACTACTATTTGAATGTGGATATCAGTTACGAAACATCACCCAAATATATACTCCATAATTCAGCGTATGGCATATACAAAACATGCTATGATTCAACCATGGTTAAAGGATGTCTGGCAGTTACACTAATTTTATCAAATAATGATTTAATTATAAATTAATAGTCATTTTAATTGTTATTATTAGTAAAATAAATGCTTTAAACCATGGTTAAAGGATGTATGGTGGGGTTTTAAAATTGTTGAGATCTTTAATTTTTGTATATAAATATATGTTCTTTTCATTATGGAATTATCTTTTCAATACAAACATTGATAAATTTCATTACTGTTTCCTCGAAGAATTCGAGTAAAACATAAAAAAATTTTCTTTCAGTTATGAGTTTAAACATATCAGTCTGAGCAGCAGCAGCAGCGGCGGAAAGAGACGAAGCCAGGCGTGTTCATTTAGATGACCCGGAAGCTTCTACAGCGCACTGAGATACGTATGGCTTTAGCTGAGAACAAGAGGAAAACAGGCACATGAGAAAAAATAAACTACTAGTATATGCTAATTCAAAGTTGGACCAAACTAAACGATGAGACTAAGCACAAACATGATAGCTACTTTTGGCATATGCTACAAGAATACATTTCTATATCAGAGCTTAAATTCGAAGAAGACACAACCTTATGGTTTGCTGACTATTTTCTCTAGTTCTACATAGTTCAGGCAACTAAAAGTTGAAGTGCGATCAATCGATCATTTTCAAGAACCTAATCTCACCAATACTACATGTAATTTACTATCTTTTCAATTATTTCTATGTTGAATGTATATAGCTTTGTACAGGTATATGTACCTTGCTAGTTTGGCAACTAAACTAATTACTAGATGAAATCACCTGGATTAATCTACCTGAATTTCAGGAAACAATAGTCTACGTTCGGGTAATTTACATATGAATGGATAGAGCTATTGCCCCATCATTTGCAGGTAGCTCATAAAATTACAAGTTATCAAATACAGTCACCTCAAATTAGACTAAGCACAACTTAAAAGGATTAGTGCATGTGAGTTGCAATCACACAATTTTTATATTTTGGATAAACCATAAATCGACTTCTTTACCTTGAATCCCGTCAAATCTGGCACCACATAGTTTGGCAACTTTTCAGGAACCACAACATAACCACCTGCATACAAATACCAAGCCAGATTTTTTGCTCAGACTCAGATAGGCTCTTGAAGCTTTAACTCGACAAGAAACAGAGCCCAGAGAGTCTTAACATTTATTGTACTTTTGAATGTAATCTGGTTAAGAATACAAGTTCACTGCATGTCGAATAACTGTTGCTCTAAAGATGAAATACCCATTTCCTAATTCCCATAGTTACTAAACTATCCATACATTACAAGCACATCCTAAGACCCGAATACTGTTAGATTTTTATATCTTCAGAACCCTCTCAGTTCATGACCAATCAAACAGTCTCAACTCTTCATTATGTATAATATGAAAGTAACCAGCATAGCTAGTCCCACCAGTTACTTTAGCTTAACACGAAATCTGGTCATTCGGCATAAGCCTAGGATGTCCTATGCATCTGGCTACATGTCGAATCAGCTAAAAAATATACAAATGCTACTTTTATGTTTGGAGAAATCAGGAATCAAATTTTCACATATATACATTGAGCCTGAGTTCAGCTTTCAGCAAGCACACATGAACAAGAAGCTATAAGATTAACAGCTTACCAATCCCATCCAAATAAAACACAATTACACACAATCAATCCATTTGCAGTTTCACACAATTACACACAATCACACACACATGAACAAGAAGCCATAACCATAACAGCTTACCAATCCCATCCAAATCAAACACAATCACAACACCAAAAACAAGGCATTGATATCGCCATACATTCCCAATTTCACACAATCTCACACATTTTCACATAAGCAAATGCAGCCAGTGTCCCAGTGTATTCTCCAAGCCCTAGAAATTAGGCATAATCTACCAAACACTGTTACCAGTGTGATTCTCTACATACATTCAACTACAAACTCGGAATTCAGCCTTAGAAAATATGAAATCCTCAAAGAAGCTTACCTTTTCGAGTGTGGAAACCAGTAGGCTTGCAATTTTTGCCCTTGTAATAGCCTTTGGGGCTCCTCTTCGACGTCAAAATATCGAGCGACGATGCTCGCTTCTTCCTGAACGCCCTCCCAATCCCCAATATTAACCCTAGCGCCATTTTTCAATTTTCAGATTCCTCCCGTCGAATTTCTGCATCAGTAAACAAAATTTGAATAACAACTACAGATTACGGAACATTAACTAAGAATTGCAGTGAGAATCTGAGATAAATTTTACTCTGAGCTCAAAGACGACAACGCCACAGTCCACACCACTACTGTGAGCTGAGAAATAAATGTATGCGTATTGGGCCCATGGGCTTTTATCACTTCACCTATGCTTATTGGGCCTTGATTTTCATACTCCATTTAATTAGCAAACACACTTACAGATATTGACCAACAGGTGAAGAAGAAACAGTGAGTGAAGAAGACAACGAAAACACCCAAAAAAAGTGAAAATAAAGAACAGCTCAATTTATGGCTGCGGCGGCGACATGAAGAAAATACCATCTGAATTAGCTCTTCAAGAACTTCTTGCCTCTGAAAACGACAGAAAAATCCATCATTTGAAGCCCCTCTAATTCCTATCCATGGACCAAACCGAAGTTTCAAGATCTCATTTTTATCTTGTTTTTTAATATACTTACTTTATTTCATGTTGTAATTTTGTTTGATCTGATGAAATTTGAATTTAAATGCCAGTAACCAGAATGTAGTGATAAGAAGACTAAGCATTTTGATATGATATGAAGTAACCAGAATGTATTTTGTTTCATTTTGGTATCTTAAATTACATCATTCTGGTATCTTAAAAAAGATACCAAATTTCAAATGGCCATCCCTGTAACTATAGATTTGAAAAACACTTCTCAATTCAACCATATTGAGTTGAACGAGCTCCGACCATCCTTCCCCCGTCAACATCAAAGAGCCACTTGACTGCTTCAAGACCACGCTAAATCTCCTACCTTTATCGTCCACGGTCGGAACGGAAAGACCCTCTTTATCCACCGCTGCTTGGTCCCCGAGCCATAGCAATTTTCTCAAAACTTCGTCACACTTGGACTCGAGCCTGTAGGATTTCTTTGAAATGGGAGGACTTTTAGAGCTGTATGCAGGTTTCCATCGAAGTGCAGTCCACTTTTTTATAATTTCAGTGACGCGCCTAGCATCGTCCTCCACTTCTTTCTTGGTGGGCTTCCTCACCATCATGGCGGCGGTTTCCACAGCCCCCTTCTCCTTTACCTTTCCTTTATTTCTTTCTTGCATCTCCGACACTTCTGCATTACCAATTCTCAGCGACGCATTGCTCCTCGGCTGCAGTTTCTTGGTGGGATTCCTCACCTCCACGCCAGCGGTTTCCACAGCCTCCTCCTTTCCCTTTCCTTCATTTCGTTCTTGCATCTCCGATATTCTCAGCGACCTCCTCGGCTGCAGTTTCTTGGTGGGATTCCTCACCTCTGTGCCAGCGGTTTCCACAGCCTCCTTCTCCTTTCTTTCTTGCATCTCCAATATTCTCAGCGCCTCATTGATCCCACTCCGCCGTTTCTTGATCGGCAGCAACGACTCCTTATTCGTGGACGCAGATACACTACGCCGTTTCTTGGTCGACCAAGTCTTGTTCATGGCTTGTGCATTCCCTATGCTACCGCTTCCTTGATCAGAGGATTTTTCGACCGGATTCTTCATTGGCGTACATGCAGAAAGGATCGACTCCTTAATGGCTGGTGATGGTGGGGTTTTATCTTGATGAGGATCGATGTGTTTTTTGATCTTGACGTTGGGTTTCCGATTTCTATTCCCTTTTATAGAGTAGATCAGTAGAAGACTAACAATTGACGGTGGGTTTCCAATCCAATTAATTATCTCACTATAATAAACATTATATCCATTACTCCACTTTGAAATAAAATTAATCTCAAATTTAGATTTTCTAATGGGAGCTTTTTTTTTTCAATTTTGGTAAAATCCCAGTTCCTAAAACTCAGGCTTTAAACTCGAATATTACCAAACTAGACTTTATACTCGAGTTTATCAAACTTTTGGTAGTAATGTGTGTGGGATATAGTTTGTGGACCTATTGCTATTGGGCTCCACATAAGGGCTCGGTCATATGAATTAACATGTCTGGCCCAGATGCATGGTGTTGGCCCAAGTCCGGATCAATCCATTACTTACCTGGGGTGAGACGATGGCAATCCACAAGAATCCTGAATGAGAGTCGTCCAATTGAGGCTATGTTCGTGTTCTGTGAGGGTTAAGTAAACCGTCTCTCTCACTCTCTTATTCCAATCATTCACTCTCTTTCTCTCTCTATGCCATTAGGGATTGGTGCTACTCCGTCTCTCTAGAGCCTTCTCTGTCTTCTGAAATAGATTCTGATCTTCTTCTTGGATCGTTCTTTCTCTTTTTTGTGAGATTTGAACTGAGATTCTCTAACAATGGCATCACCTTGTGACTTTTGGTTGGTTTAGATTGAGGAGGTTCTTAGCCCGGTGCAGTTGTCATTGCGACCTAAGCCACATATCCTTCAAACCTTGTTTTCTTTAATCTCTACCGTATTTTTTCATATCCTCTAAGGATCTTGTCTTTGATTACTAATTATCTTACTTGAGTTGTGCAGGTGATACTTCGTTGATCGTTTGGAGTCTGAATCGATCATTCTAACTAGTGTTAGTGTTCTTATTTGTATCTTGCTTGTACTCATCAAGGATTTGTGTAATTGGTTTGTTAGATTGGGAGATTGACCATCTCTCATCAATAATACAAAAGAGGTCTTAATAATTGGTGTAATTAGTGAATCTACCGTGAGTATATTTTATGTTTATCTTGTAAGAATGTATAAACGTGTATTTAATATTTAGAGGGGGTTTAGTCTGATATATGCGATACATAATTGTTATGAAAGAAATATGATTAATTTATTTAGAATATGATTAGAAAATTTGGAATTCTTTTTTATAATCATGCAAAATTAATGCGCAAGTTATGAAAAAATAGTATTCCTCTGTCCTATAAAAATATGTGCACTTTCCATTTTCGTTTGTCCCACAAAAATATATGCGTTCCATTTTGGAAAGTTATCCCACTTTATTACCATTATACATCAATCTATTTACAACTTATACCACCATTAAACACTACTAATAATGTGGGGTCCCATTATCCACTAACACTATTTTAACTATCATTCTACTTCTTTTTCTTACGTGACCAATTTTGTCTTAATTCTCGTGTCATATCAATTGCCCATATTTTTATGAGACCGATGGAGTACATGTAAATTTCAAATGTTAAATTTGAATTCGGAAAATACAAATAAATTTAGGTCAATTATGCTTTTAAGAGTTCAAGGATAAAATAGGAAAGAAAAAGTTAAGAATGACCTGAAATGTGATTAGTAATTTTCCAGAGACATGGTGATATTTTTTCGAATTCAATGACCTAAAATATGCAACACCATTTTCTAATGATTTAATTTGAAGTTTACTCAATTAAAAACAGTTTACATAAGTAAATTCAAGCTCCCTGTGATAAAGAAAAAAGTACAAACTAAAATGAGATCACATTCTTCATTCCCAAGTTTCTTTTGAGTGAGAGAAAACTTGGAGTGAAGAGAATGGAGTTGATATAGTAACAATCATCATCCACTTTACCAAACAAACCAATTGTTTTCAAAGCACTCCTCTTTTTGGAGTAGTATAGGAAAATCTTCCTTTCCCATAACATCAACAAGTCACCATTTCTGTAAATTTTGATAGGCTGAAGACGTTTGCGATGGTAATATCGACCCGCATAAACACCTTGAAGGTAGGCATCATTATGATAAGGTCCTCTTTGCATGATGCGAAAATGTACCTGGCACCAACATTTATCAACTGTTTCGTATTCATTCAACAACCAGACCACATAAACACCATCATGGTCGAATGGATCATCATCACAAAAGCACAGGCGACCCCCCAAAGTATACAACTTTCCCTTCCAAGCATACAAACCTCTCTCAAAATTTTCGACGGGCGCAGAGAAGGTGCTAAAACATTCTGTCTCAATATCAAAACAACAAATATAAGGAGGCTCCCTCCATAGATTTGAAACTAACCAATGGAGATTACCACTAACAAATGCACCATTGGAGTTGTGGCAACAATCAAACGAGGGTGAAGCGACTTCAACGCATCTCCACGAAGATCCTGCTTCAAGAGTGTATACATGACATCCGTCATACTTAGGGTTAAAATAGACAATCTTATGTTGTCCGCTTATTCTACTCACTCCAAATCCATAACAATCTGCCCGAGGACGAGTAAGACGCCCACTGAGCTCGACGAATTCACGGGTAGTCGGATTACATACATAAAGATGACTACGAAAAGGATTTTTCAAAAGAAGCAAACCGTTGACAGAACCTTGTATTGTTGATGCTTGAGGGAAATTAAACTTGATAATTGGATCCTTCTTGTGCTTATGCTTGGGCTCATGCTCGTCCTCCAATTTGAAAACATTGAACCAATTTGAATCTGTCCCCACAATGGAGACGGCTAGGGCGGGGGAGAATTTAGAAAGATTGGACTTTAGAAAAGCATCGCTCTCAATCAGATTGAGCCATGGTTTGCAGACACATTTGCAAGTTGAAATATTTTCAAGAGAGAGTCTCAGTAGGATATCAATGAAGATTTCTGATGGAAGGTATCTGAACAGATCTTGCTTCATTTTTGGATAAACTTAATATTTAGAGATCACTTTCTAACTTCTAACCTACAATCACATAAAGAATATATAAATATTAAAGAATAAACTATAGTACATAAATCTTTGCACCATATAGATAAGCATGTCATAGATTACACACAAAAAACATGCGGTTTATTTCTCCATGATTTTTTCTAATAACACTAGATGTAAATTTGTTTATCTGTATGAAATTTTACCGTGATGAACTAAACCGATGAGTCTTGCACACTACCTCTCTCTTTCTTCTCTCCGCCAAATTTCGACTCTTATTTGGAGAAGATGTCATATTTATAGGATTTATGAGCTAAGCTAAGATTCCTATCAGGATTAGGAGAAAATCCCCAATATAATAAAGTATTTTATTAGTTCATTTTATTGTAGAATTAATTAATGATCTCAAAAAATTAGAAACCCTAATATCCAAAAACAACGTCTCAAATCAGAGATATTGTGACATAAAAAATTCTGACAGAAAACATAATTAAAATAACAATCAAGCCTTTCTCTAAATCAAGATCAGAAATAAGATATTCAAGCGTATAATTGTATCGTAAAAACTGGATGCAAACGTATGGAAATTAATAAACGTACCTACAAGAGTCGAAATTTGGGAGGGAGAGAAGAGAGAGACGAGCGGCGACCGAAATATATAGTAGATGGTAAAATAATGTTCTTTCCCATGATTTTTTTATATTTTCTTTTGTCTTCTATAGTTTATATGTTTTAAAAATAATAAAACATACTACATCCGTCCCACAATGAGTGTCACATCTCGATCCATCCCACAATAAGAGTCACATAAATGATAAGTAGACACACATAATTCAACCAACCAATTCTACTCACATTTTATTATAAAACTAATAATAAAACTAATATATATAAATGAGATTCATAATATACTAACTTATTCAACCCACAATTTTTTTACATTTCTTAAAACTCGTGCTCACATTTAATGTGGGACGGAGGTAGTAATAATTTCTTTTAATTTTCTCTTTGACCTCTATGTATGTATGACGAGCTTCATCATGCATCAGATGATATATAACCGTAATTAAGTAAAATCAATCTTAATTGATAAACAATTTGGTTTGTTGATTCGATTGTAGCCAATATTGTTAGTTGTCTAGTACGTACAGTGACGGAACCAGCGTAGTCACTAGTACCACCGGCAATTGTAACGGCGCCGCCCAGTTGCAGAATCTGTTGAGGGCTTAAGGAAGAAGATGAAGTTACAGATTTAGGTTTTGATGTTGGGCTGGAATGTGTAATAAAATTAATTGGCCCATTAGTATTTACGAAACAATTTAAAAATACTCCTCTTTAATTAATGACTGTATATTTCTCAGTATAGATATATCGCCTAGGGTATGTGGCTGCATTTTTTTTTATAATTGACAGGTAATGACTCATTTATTGGCAATTATCATTAATCCCCAAGAATTAATACTATGATTGAATATTTGATCAAATCGATAGTCATTATTTCTATAATTCTTACTCATGTAATGATTTCTTTTTTCTGCCTACAAAATTTTGTCATTAATCCCCAAGAATTAATACTATGATTGATCAAATCGATTGTCATTATTTTTTCATATAATAATTTCTTTTTTCCGCCTACAAAATTTTACTATCAATTTATAAATTCTAATTCATGTATCAATTTGTGTGGTGCATGAATTTAGTTCCTCATATCACTAAATTATGTTGCTATTATTTGTATTACTCTATATTAGATGGTGTCACGGCCGCCCTTACTAAGGATAGCAAAGACGAGGAAATCGTGACCAGGGAAGGGACAAAGGAGCGGGGAAGAAAAAAGGGAAAACAATGAAAGACAACATCTTAAACAAAGCTTCAAAAGAAAAGTTTTAATCGATTAAACAATTAAGCACCGGGTTAATATCTCAAGGTAATTAATGTCATAAAGTAGTGTAGAGCAAAACGAAATACTTTATCAAGAACGATTCGAAACAAGGCAGCGGGAAAACAAGTATCTAGGGAGAGTAAAAGTTCATCGAGCGAGGTGTGTAGTGTGTGCGTTCTAATGTTATAAGTCGAGCTACTAACTCCAATGAATTCACCAGATCACTAGGTCTAGGAACTCAAGGGAATATAGAAGACTCAGCCGTTGGACACACAAAACTCGTGTTTCAAAGATCCCTCAACCCGTTATACTATAGACTAGTATAGAGAAGCAGGGGTCGATCCCACGAAGATGGACACGTAAGAAAGCATCTAAAGACTTTGGTTTAGAAAGCGGCTGCTGCCACACAAATTAGGTTGAGGTTAACTACTATTAGACCTAGGCACAAAATCGAACACTAGACCTAGGAACTGTAAACATCACGCTGGCAACGAACATCAAAATAACCAACTAACTTCCTAGAATGAGCAAACAACTTCCTAATATAACCAAAAAGAAAACGAGTAACAATGGGGACCATATTCCAGAAATAACAAGTAGGGAAGAAAAAAAGCTGCAACTAACTAACTAACTACGGATTTAACTAACAGCAACATGCATCTCATCGACTGAATCAAATACGAATATGAAGAAAACAGAGCACATACCCAGATTCGAACAGAATATAGAAGTTCGGACGTCGGAAACTTGCGACTAGCTGGAAATAAAATTGATCTGCATATACTAGACGGAATGAAATGAACACACGAAAACTAGGCATAAATCACGATCACTCTGTTTCAGCTTCAACGCCGGATGCTTAATCCACTCCGGATCCAAGCAATCTGATCCCAACAACAACCAAAATCAACTCCATAATTCCCGATTCAACAAATCTGCTCCGATCAACACTAGATTCCAGTGAGTCTACTCAAACTCAGCGACCAACACGAAAATCAAACATCCAATTCAGCAATCACGACTAGCTCAAGATAAATGACATCCATAATCGAAATTAACAGCAGCTCAAATATGGAAAACAAAAATTTCATAAACAGCGGAAATTCAACAGCAAACAGGGCCGAGCTTCAAACGGCGAAGCTCGGTGAAATTCATGACAGTAAAGTAAAATGAAAGCGATTAAATTGTTTCTTCGCCCTCTGCAAGGACGGTGTTACCCAACTACTAACTAGCAAAATAAACCAGAGAATACCCCACAATTTCCCGATGAAACCCAAAAGTATGTAGAAGTTAGTGAGCTAGAGCTACAATCTAGTCATAAGGCTTCCACCGAGAAGGTCCCCTCTGATTGCATGCTTTCTTCTTTATATAGGTGCAGACATAATCTTCTAGAAGCCTTCGTAGAAATCTCCATTCTACCCTTCAGCTCCTTGATTTCCTCTGTCTTGTAGTTTTTCTTCAAATTGCTCACTTATTCGCCAGTTTTCTTGGACCATGCAATTGTCCTTTTCTTTTCCTGGATATGGCGAAAATCTTCTACACACCTGGCTTAAAACATGTGTTTGACCCCGCAAATACAAGAATTTTACCCTATAACCTATGCATGGAATTAGCCTTTTCAGAGAGTCATAGGACGACGCCTATGTATGATGACACGACGCATCCGGAATTTCTTAAGGCTCGACTCAACATCCCCGCAACATCACCGCTCAACCTGCACATAAAGAAAACATATGCAGGGCTTAGTACTTGACATACTCAGTGGACATCCGCCAAAATATTTGATAAGAGTAATGTCATCCATACCATAGTGAACTCGAGTTTTAACATTTTAGAAAAGAATATCATCGAGTATCACAAAACGTTTTCATAGACTGGCCAGTCAAAACAATCTCCCCACTTTCTCCACAATCAATCAATCACATCCTCCTACCATAGTGCGACGAAAGTGTGGCCACACTATTCGCCCACAAGACCGGCCGACTAGCAAGGACTAGGGCTGGCAAAATATACCGAAATACCGCACTTACCGTACCGAAAAAATACCAAAAATACCGCATTTTCGGTATACCGCATTTTTCGGTACGGTATGATACCTTACCGTTAGATTAAGGTACGGCAAAGGTATGAATTTTGCATATACCGCGGTATACCGCATCATACCGTAATTACGGTATATACCGTAATTTTGCGGTATATACCGTTAATAATTATATATATTTAATATATTTATTATTTATAATATTGTAATATTTAATATATTTATTATTTATAAATCAAACAAGTATGATTTGCGGTATACCGCAATGTCGGTAAGGTAAAGGTTTTCAAATATTGACATATTGCGGTATACCGAAAAATTCGGTAAGGTATATGTATGACATTTTCTCATACCGCAATTTGCGGTACGGTATGCGGTATGACATTTTCGGTGCGGTATACCGTACTGTGCCACCCCTAGCAAGGACGACTCCCGTTCCCACCTATGTACACAGCCTGATAGGGTTTGCGGCCCTACTCAGACCCGAATTCGTTTCACACATAGCCCTATAGCCTAACGGAGTAAACTCAACGAACTTGGCATCAGGCACAATCTCAACATAGCCCTATAGCCTAACGGAGCAAGCTCAAATGAACTAGGCATCAGACAACAATCTCAACATCAAAACAAACATGGCATGACATAACACTTTAAACCACCCTTATAACACCATATCATACTTTTGAAAGCATAAAAGAGTTTAGTAAAAGAAAGCCCAACTCGTTTGCTTACAAACACGGTTCACAACTTTATTGAAATCCTTGCTATTCGTACCCACGTACGCACAACAACCCTTATCAACATCATAACCACATAATACAACACAATCAGTTTTCTATCAACACGTTACTCATGCATGCCCTATCGTTCCTTTCATCGTTTTCTTATATTGCCCATCCCAACGTTCACCATCATAAACGAAACGAACCCTTTGGCATACATCAACGTGCAACACATAATCACATCATATGATAAGTTCTTACTCACACATGTATCATGTATTTCATTCAAAACTTGCCAACAAGACTATTTGAACAAAACCAGAATCTGGCAGAACAGCGCTGTCTTTTTGTAAAAATCATTAAAATTCCGTCCGATATCATATGAAGCTAAAATTTGGTCACCACACAGTAGACACATCAAGGTTCATCCAGTTAAAAATCCACACCAAATCACATCTTTAGGTCGATCAAAACAAAAACGAAACTCACTGGACGAGAATACAAATTCTGATAGGACTGCGCAATTCAATTGAAAAATTCGTTAAAACTTCATCTTTCGTCAAAAGAGGTTGAAATTTTGACACAACACAGAAGACACTTAAAATTTCCCTCAGTTAAAAATTCGTGCCAAAATAAGATCGTTTGGGTGGCCAAATACTCGTCGGAACCTACTGTCCGAACACCATAGTTTTCATGCTCAACATTTACAAACTAGGGTTTGTCTATCATTCATCCACACATACATATTCGTACTTTCAACACATATTCACGCTTCAAAAACGACATCACAACCATGTTCCCCTATTTACACATAGCATTCACCAATGAATCACCCACAAACTCACACACACACATACATACACGCACATACACATACTTTCTCATGCACGCATCCTTCCCAACCGATTAATTTTTAGATCTACGATTCCTACATTCACTATATGCATGAGGGGATCAAGAAACATGGATTCAATGGTAAGAAGGAGAAAGATGAATCAAAGTATACCTTTCTCTTGAAAAAACAATCGGTAGGAATGACGAATGATGCGATTCTTCGATGAATCTTGAATTTTCAACTCCACAATGATGCAAGAAGAAGGAATTGGTGAAGGATTGGTGGAGAAGGGAAAAAACGTGTGAGATGAGAGAAGAGGGAGACGAAAATATGAGGGCTAGGGTTAGGGCTCTTTTAATTTATAGTCTAGGATAAATCCCACAATTAAATAAAGCAATTAAAATTGTGGAAGAATAAAATAGAGGTCAATGAATAAATCCCACAATTAAAAGGAAAATAGGTGTGTGATAGTGGGATGTAAACAAGGAAAATATATTTAAATCCTCAAATTAAATAGGAATAAGATTTAAATTTGGTAATTTCGTGTAGGAAAAAACTCCCACAAAATAGGTAACAAATAAATTAATCCCACAAGTAATTGAAATGCATAAGGGGCGAAAATAATGAGGTCTCAAAGAAGGAAAGAGTCAAATCCTAATTAAAATAGGATATGGAAAGATTTGGCAAGATATGGTAAAATTTAATTGGATTTTAATTCAAGGAAAGAGATAAACAAGATACCAATTAAATCTACAAAAATAATTCATTCTCCTAATTAATAGGAGATTTCAAAAATCTCAAGGGATGGCCAAGGGGTCGAAAATCATGTAGAATAGCATAGAGATAATTTGGTTTGTATTTAATTTAGATAAATATCCCAAAGCAATTAATTAAATCCAAGAAAGAAAGTATTATTTCCAATAAATAGGAGGGCCAAAAATTTCAAATAAAATGGCTAGAACAATATGCATGATCTCATTTAATTAAATTCCCACATTGGAAAATATATCACATTATTCCACATAACTCATGACAACTAATTTCACATAATTAACTCAATTACATAGAAATTAAATTTCATAATTGAATTTCCCAATCAACATCCTCATTAATAAAATAAAATAAGTCACAAATTTTCGGGATGCTACAGATGGTGTTCTCTTTATTTTTTTCATTTGTTTACTTTATTTTTTATATTAATTGCTTATGAGAGTAAGAGTTTAGGCCATATAGTTTCATACGAGAAAATGGTAATATTTTAAAAATGTATAATCTTTAGTAGGAGTATAATTTTATGGTGAATAATTATATAAAATTTTTGTCTTCAAAGTGTCTTAGAATTTTGGTGTCTTAGAATTTTGGTGTATAGTTTCACTTGAGAAAATGTTGTTCTCTTTAACTTTTGTAAAAAGGTTATAAGGAAATTAAATATTCTAATACTATTATTTAAAATATATATAAAAAAATTTATATTTCAGTACCGGCTTGTTTATATTTCTGGTTCCGTCACTTGAGTACGTACGTTATCAATTGGGATCCACTATATATACGTATGCTATTATGAGACCATGTACTAACAAGTTTAGCTAGCTTTACCTTCCTACATAATAATAAAACATCCAATTAAAACTACGACCATTTACACGGATCGACAAAAGCTCAATATGCAATGAAACTTTTTCAATTTTTTATTATCAAAAAGTCTCAAACCACTAAAGTGGTGAGCAATGACAGACACAGGAAAAATAAATCGTAAGGTTAGATACAATACATAAACAATAATAATTATATAATATTAAGATCACTATTTTAAAACATTAATATTATTAATAATATCTATAATAAATAGAAGTACTTTTTAAAACCCATTTATCACTACTAGAAAAATGGACTATCCTAACATTCAAGCAACCTCATATAGCCAAAACCCAAAAAAGCCATCATACATCAACACCTATGCAATTGAATGTCCTAAGTTTGATTTCTTGAATCGTTTCAAAAAATATGTGTGGTCAACAATATTATGAGATATTTGACTCTTCTTTATAAAACCGTAAAAAAGATGGAATTGTGTTACATTCATCAATGTTCCGAGATGTTGAACTTTTTTCAATAAAACTGCAACAAAAAAGGAATTGTGTTATTTATAAATCGTTTTAATTTCAAATCCATAGTAATTGTGTCATATGCTCTTTGTCAGTAGATTTGACCACTAATCGGGCGTAGACGATGCATCGGGCATCGTCTGCATACCCACAGTGGCGGACGATGGCGCGCCCGAGGTATCGGGCGGCCTATCGTCCGCCCCATTGCGGATGCCCTAATGTTAGTTAAATTGAGAAATGAAGACATACCAGCACGTGGCAAACACGGGTAGAGGGCCGTCACATGGTCCTGTGTCGCCACGTGGACAAATTATATCCACCTGGTCGGTGAAAAACTGTAAATGCACAAGGTCGCTTCTTTTGTAGTGAAAAACTATCGTTGGTTAAAAACGCATTCTCAATGAAGAAAAAGCAAAGGTAAATAAATTCATAACAAAATTAATAGTAGCACAGTTTAAATAGACTAAAAAAATATACTCTTATATAATACTATTACAAAACAGTGTTTGGTGTAGGCTGATTACAAAAATACATAGACAGAGAGAAAATGTCATTTTATTGACGGGTTTGAGGAATTAAACTTGTAGGATAGATCATACAAATATTAATGAATATAATATCTAGATAATTATTTTTAAAAATATAGTTGTATTTTAATTTAAATAGTCTATTTTCTAACTTAAATATGGATTTTTAAAAAATCACTTTCATGTTATCAATTATCTAGAAAAAATAATAAAAAAAATATGAAATTATCGTAAATAAAATAAAATATAAAGATAATTATCTTTAATTAACATGTAACAAAGTAGTCCCAAGTATTTAGATAATTTCATGAACAAATTTGTTGAATATAGATTTAGAACACGTTTGCCTCTTTCTTTCCATCTCTAGTCTATTCGTCCCTTTGATAATCTGTATCTTCCATTTTAGCGGCGTGGGCTCTCGAAGGTCCGTGAATTAAGTTTTTTGGCATCACTCATCAAATCATGGGCCTATCCTTTCATTTTGTCCTTATAATCACTATTTGTTTTGTTTTATATTTTATTGACATCATTAATTATACCAATTAATTAAGAAATTAGGAAATAAATTAATAAAATAAGAAATCAAACTTTTGTTGTATTGCCTATAACAAAAGAATATTGTGAAATTTAAACTCTATGGAATCACTGATAATGATCAGCATCACTACTCCTGCACCAGACTATTGCAAGTGTGATCTCTCGAATCGTTGCGTGAAATTCAAAACATTCTTGAATATTGGACTTTATCACATAAAACTGCAATAAATATGGAATTGCGTTACATTTTTAAATCGTTTAATATTTACAATCCAAAGTAAGGTTGTTATGGGCAGTGATAATCGTACATAATTGTACGTACATAATCAAACTTTTTTTTTTAACATTTTACATTGAAAATCGATTTATAAATATTAATGGATTTAAAATAAATTTCATACTAATCATTTTGTAACACTTTGAAAAATAATTGAAATTTTAACTTAAATATTTATATATTTAAGTAAAAGCTTATTTTCTTTACTAAATATTATATAATTAATTCAAATCAAGTTTAAAATGATTTTACATTTTGACATAAAATTTTTTATTTGGGCCACTAATGAATAAAGCAAGAGATTCAAAAACATTGCCAACAAGGCATGGAGAGGGACGTGTGTTCTCACACACACGTGGCAATCACCGGCAACATGTTCCTGGGCGCCACGTGAAAAAATTCAAACCCACAATTGGCCGGTGAAAAATATGCACAAGGCCGGTTATAGTTATCTAAATACTGTGAATTCGTAACAAAAATTAACTGTCATTCTAGTGTTGCATATTCCTGTTAGACAATATTTACTATATGTAGTAACTCATTTTTATTGATATTTCATTATTAAATTAAAGTTAAAATTCACACACTTTAAACCATTTTAATCCATTTTTTTATTGCTGATCCCAGATGAGACAATTATTAGTGAGAGAGAAGATTATAGTTGGAACAATTTTAGAATTTCATTCTAAAAACATCCATATATTCATATATATGCAAGAAACAATTATAAGATCGAGAGTTTTATCTCGATCCCATGCACAAAAATGTGTGTATATTGATACATTATGCTATATATATGATTATATCCTATAATTAAAATCTTAGAAATTCCAAAGCCCGTGATAGTAACTCCCCTCTTCATCTTCATAAACCCTAGCTCCATAATGTGGATCCACATGCATTTCACCGGGCTCCACAAAAGGCCCGAAGCCCGAATCACAGCCCTCATTCGGCTCACAATTCATGTCCAACATCTTCCAAAACGACCCATCAACCAAGTCCACCAGCCCGGCCCGGTCCACATCGCCCGAGTCCCGGGCCTCGACTCCCGCGGCAGCATGTACTGTGCACAGGCCGCCGCGGTAGCTATTCCCGTAGTCCTGCGCCGCCCCTGCGATCTCGGGCGGGGAAAGGGCCCGCCCGCCCGGGATGTCCGGCGGCGGCTCATCCGGGAAGTTGAAGTTGGCGGAGGGGCCGCGGAGGCAGAAGAGGGCGGCGTCGAAGGCCCGCGCCGCTTTCTCCGCCGTGTCGTAGGACCCGAGCCATATCCGCTCCCGGCTGTTCGGGAGGCGTATCTCGGAGACGTACTTCCCCCACTTCCGCTTCCGCACGCCTCGGAACTTCGCCGCCGCCGCCGTGTCGGACATCTTAAATAATTCTCCGCCGCAGGTATGTTATGTTATTTGAGTTAAGTACTACTTACACATTCACTCTGCACTGATGGTGAAGCGTCTTACCAATTGAGCTCCATATAGTTAAAATTGCAACGAGTATAGTATTTAATTATTTATAGTAGCTACTTGTAAGTCCCCAAAATATTGAGAACTGCGTGGAATAGAGTGTATGTGATTGTTAATTTGTGTGGGTGCATGCATGTATACTTATATATATAGTCATATAGAGATAGAGATAGAGATAGAGATTGAGATAGTAGAGAGAGGGGGGGAGAGACAACATGATGTGGAACCCAAACATACGGGTAACAAAACATATGTCAAAATCGAAATGTTGGAGCGCGTTGACCAGGCGTTTCGATGATACTGAGGAATGATTGGAAAGCACAAAAATGAATATACACGTGTGAAAAATAATATTTCTAATTTTGGGGAAATTGTAGTTATTTTGTACACTATAACGTTTTCTATCTCGATTGGAGCTCGATTTGATTAACAATTGCAATTTTTATGTATTCTAACTGGATTTGTAAAAACTTTTTATTATGGAGTATATTATATGTCTAATAATGTGTATAGAGAGAATGGATCGTATAAATTTGAAGCTTTTGGAGTATAAATGGGTTATTCAATTTTATACGTTTATCTTGTAAGAAATGTGAAAACGTGTTTTAAATATTTGGAGGACGTTTAAGTTGATGGATGTGATAGGTAATATTGGTAGGATAAGAATAAGATATAATTGAATTATTTAGTATTATATACTAGTTATGTGTCTGGATTGATTTATTATAGCGTATGATAAATTGAAGGACTGTTAATTACCAAAAAATATGATTGTTTTTATAATCATGCAAAAATGCATAAATTAAGAAATAAAATTAATCTTTAAGTTTATTTTGGAAAATTTATATTATAGATTTGAGAATGATTAAATAATCATCATAACGATAAAATAATCATCAAATTTGTGTGAGTAGATATGTATACCCGATACCCATCGCATGTCAAATAAAAGGAATTAATTTAAAGAATGTCTTTATTATTTGTTAGGACTTTTTTATATAAAAATAAATTTCTATTGGGCTAAACATGTCAAGGATTTCTACTTAAAACTGACAACGAATTATCTAAGTGCCTTTGGTATAGATTAATTCTATGTTTTAGAATGTAGACACTAAAAAAATATTCAATTATTTAAGTAGACTTTTGTACATTGTCAATGGATAACATAATATAACTTTGGGATATAAAAAGATTTGATAACAATAGTGACCACAAAAGTTATATCCATGTAGTAAAATATTAATTGGAATTATCAGTTACTCCACTTAACTGTTGCCCATAAAACAATTTGGGCCAATTATTTTTTTATTTATTTGGACAAAGCTTCTAGAATGGTATGTTAGAGAGGGACGCGGGGGTGTATTGGTTCACATTTGGTACTCATACCATATGTTCTCACTTACAAGTAACATAACAAAGGTTATTTATGTAATCTCATTTTTGGTAGTTATATGGTCCCATGATCATCAATTATAAAATAGGGACTTGACCAAGAGTTTTTTTTTTTTTGGTTCGAAGAGAAATATTCATCTAGAAGAATTGAAATATTTGACTTTTTCTTTGGAAACACACACACATATATGAACCTTTATTTTATAATCATGCATGTTTCTTTTACAATAGTACTCTTTGAGCTCATTTCCTACGTACGTATGATAATGACGATTATAATATTGAAGATACAATTATTTACATTGAATTTATTTGAATAATAATAAAAGTTTAGGACGTAAAAAATAATACTCCGTTAACCATAAAATTATTCACTAAATTTTAGTAGTATTTTTTTATGACACTTTCGTTTGGGCCTTATTTTTAGTTGGGATACCGAATTGAAGATGTTTTTATAGTGTAGGTGGTGTATCTAGAAACATAAATTAGACCACAATTTTGTAGGCGTTAAATCTTAAAATTCCATGGTCCATATTTGATTTTAGTTACCATATATAGTAAGATTTAATAACCAATATTTTTTATTTGACTTTTGTATTAAGTCGTACATAAGCGTGCTTTTATATGGGGTATTATATTATTGATTAATATGCGTTCGAAGATTGACCTTCTCAAAATATATTAGTAGTATAAGTAATGTGTGTTCGAAGGCTGACCTTTTGCAAAATGATAATCTTCTATAGTCAACAAATAATTAGTCGGATACTTTCACACACACAAATAATTCCTAGTCTTTATTAATTCACATTAAAAATATCAAGAGTTTGATTTATGTTTCAAATTTCTTTTTTGAGGTAAATATTCTAACATACTCCATGTCGCATCCAGTTAGAATTGTCGTTATTAATTCACACATTAAAAATACCAAGAGTTGATTTATGTTTCAAATTTCATTTTTAACAAATAAAAAACAACTATTTCAACTTTCATAAATAAATAAATAAATATATGACCATTTGTGATGTAACGAGTACTAGACAAGAAGAATAAAAATATAAATCAAAATATTATTTTATAACAGTCCGACTGTAGGTGACATCAATGACAATAGAACTTATTTAAAATTATTTTAAAAATTCCTGAGTGCCCACATTAATGTTGGGCATGCAAATATTAATTTGATCATGCTACAAAAACACAATCAAAATCTTGCTCAATTCAGCCAGTCTCCATCCACTCCATCAGTTTCCTCAATCTCCAAGCTGCATTTTTAACAAATATTATGATGAAATTAATTGAAGTATCAATTTAGAAATAGGCACAATAAATACGAAATAAAAGATATTTTGACACCGAAACAAATTACGAAATAAATAACTGAAACGCATAAATTCAGAAAATTTTAAATTTCCACCATAAGATAAAATAATTAAGAAAATCACACCATATTATTTACTCTACTTAATTAAAAATATTTCTAGGAATTAAAATTGTGTTCTGTGTGTATTTTTTTAGCCTTCAAAATATTATTACTATAATCCACTTTGTCATACTGTAGTAGTGTATTTATTTATTTATTTATTTTTACAGCAGATAAGTCATTACAGATTCACATCTTCTAAAAATAAAATAAAATAAAATAAAAATATGTACAATGTTAATTAGAGTTCTAGATATTAACCAGACGAAAATGAAAAAAAATAGCACAACAACATATTTATAATGTTGATAGTACTGTACTATAGTTTATACAAATTCATAGTATCATCATTGACACTCCTCTGACCTCTTCTATAGTTCCAAATAAAACACCACATTTACTCAAAATTTCCTAATATTAGAGTCCCAAACTAAGAAAGTAAACTTGCAATAACACTGGATTCTTGGGTAAGAAATTTAAATCAAATTAAGATAAAAGCACTGATCAAACTCATCCATGACCATTCTTATCCCACAAATAATCATAACAATCAAACTTAACAAAATAAACAAACAAACAATTAATTATGCATTTCAAAAAAAAAAAAAAAACTTACCCAGGCAAAGCAGAATCCTGTTGCAGATCCACCTCGCATTGCTTCTCCACTCCACAGCCGCTTTCCTCATCGTCCGCCATTTCCTCATCGATCTCGTCTTCATCAATCTCAACCGGCGGCGCGCCGTCGATGTAAACCTTATACGGCTTGCCGACGAACGCCTCCACGTCCAGCTTCAGCCCCAGCCCCATCCACGGCACCTCGAAGTCGTGAAACCCCGCATCCGGCGGCGGCGGCGATGGCGTCAGCATCACCGCCGGCCAGGGGGAGAAGCAGTGGGGGCAAATCCAACTGCGATTACTCGCGTAGGGATACATGCCTTGCAGCAGCGGGGGCGATTTGGAGGCGCTGGCTCTCGTAAAATCGAGCCTTCGCGGCTCGATTTTTGGCTTCGGCTGGATCGCGTAGGGATACATGCCTTGCAGCAGGGGCAATTTGGAGGCGCTGGCTCTCGAAAAATCGAGGCTTCGCGGCTCCATTTTTGGCTGGATCGCGGTGGCGCGGTGGTGCTTGAGGGCCGCGACGATCTCGCGGCGTGCCTCCGCCACGTTGAGGTGCTTCTGCTGGTAGGGCATCCTCGCCAGAAGGCGCCTCCTCAGTCTTCTCGCCGGCGGCGGCGGCGGAGGAGGAGAAAGTGGTGGAGATTCTATCTGAGGGACTGTTTGATTGGAAGCATTCTCTGCCACGTCATCATTTTCTTCTTTTTTATGGAATGATCTCTTCATTTGCGCTCTCTCTCTCTCTCTTAATTAGGTATAGTTTGTAAGGGAGGAGAGGTGATTATTGAGGGAGAGGAGGGGAAGGGTTTTTATAGGGGATGGTGGGGTGCTCGGGGCAGACGCAAAATTAAATATTATTTACCATCGCTGTTTGGGGGAAAATTGAATTAATTATTATTAGCTGTGGCGAGAATACAGTGTGATCGACGCTGTCTAAGCTGCGGACGTCATGGTGTGACGGGTGTTTTCTTTATTAAACGACAAATTGCTTTTTCGGGTGGTTAAAGTACACTGTACGCATCGTTATTCATGCTGCATACGCCAAACATTGTTTTATGAGAGATAGAATTGAATCTTTCTGACGATGAAATGTGCTATTATACAAATAAATTTGAATAAATAGAATAAAATATAAGGTGATCTTTTGGTTTGAGACATAGAATCAATTCTTATAAATTTGATTTTAAGAATTTGCTTTGCTATAGGCTATATATATTCCTATTTTAAAATTTAAGTTGAGAATGTTAAGATAATACTTTTTCTATGTTTGGCCTTGATAAAATAGGATTTTGTACGACGATTTATGTAATACCGAAGATTTGATGATATTATTTGAAAAAATAAGGAAGTTTACCCCTTCTACACGTCAAATTAAATATGGATGCAGTTGTGTGTTGAACACATATCAAACTACTTTTCACCTTCTATCAAATAATACGGTGTGCTCGTCTCTATTCAAGTAGCATATACCGTTGTGTGAGTGGTGTTTTCTGTATGGAATCCTAATATTATTTTAAGAGAGCTAAAATTGATTTTTTTTTTCATAGATGAAAGATGCTAAAATAAAAATAATTTCAAATACAAATATAAGGTGATTCTTTGGTTCAGCATGCTTCAGCAACTCCTAGCCCCCTTGTGTTTGATCTCATAAGACTTGTTTTGCTAGAGGCTATATATATCAGAATTTTAGTTAATAAGGTGTAGTAATTTTCTATGCTCCGTTGTGATATAGATTTTTGCACAACGATTATATACTAATATCGAAGCTACCATGTATTATATAAATAAAAAAGAATTTTTTTTATCTTGATGGGACTTAACCTCTCCTTATTAATTTATTTCCATGTGTGCCTATTGTAGCCAATGCTAAATTACATAAAATTAAGATTTAACCTAGCTACTAACTATATTCCTTTTATTGAAGTTAATTAAAGAGCAAGGAAACATATCAAACTTTAAATTCATTAAAGGGAAACATATACTATAATTTTAAATTTTCTGCAATAACTTTTATGTGGACTGTGTGTTACTTATATAATATTTTTCAAGGACTTTGCCTATTTTTGGAATAAATTGCATATTCTTGGACAGGTAATAAATATTCATGTTACTTTTATTTAATGTTTTTTTGAATTACTTTGTCTATTTTGGCATATTGTTGTTGTTAAAAGCTTTAATGAAATGGATGAATTAAATAGAAGTGTTGGTGCATATGCAAATTAATGTCAGCTTGTATTAGTGGCGTTGATTATTGACCGTGTATTTAAATAATTATAATATTTTATACTAGTATGTATACCTCTTCCTTTTATAATCAAAATTATTTATAAATCGTTATATATATATATATATATATATATTTTAATATCACTATGAATCTTGCTGCCGTTGAGGTGTATGCGTCGTATTACATGAATTATATAGGAAGTCACGAGGCTTAATAATCTTGAAATGAATTGATTATTATTTGATTTCACAAGCAAAGCCAAAATTCAACTATATTTTGTATATAGGTCTATATTTAGAAAATTCGATCAGCACTTTAATCGGTTTTAATATTACTTTAATATGTCGTGATTAAAATATCGTATCTTAATTCTTTCTATAAAATTATGTTGCAAACTAAAACAACGTACAATATCTGGGGTTTAAGTTCAAACTAAAAACTGCGCGCTATAAAGTGATATTAAGTTCTATAAAATGGACTCACTTTAGACTCCCAATATCCAAATTTTCATATTGCACAATTTAAATACATTAAAAATAAGTTAGGTCTGTAACGTCAATTTAATAGACATGAATTCATAATAATTAAAGATTTATAAATATGTGTCTATTTAAAAAAATACTAGCATTAAAAAAAGACACCCACGTTAATAATTACTCCAATGACAATCTTACAATGGCGAAATGCAATACTAATTCCCAGCATACTGTCACGAATGGAATAAAATCACCATTTAATTATAAAACAAATGTAAATTAAAGATTGAGTATATATATAATAACAATAATAATTAAAGTGATAGCTAGATTTCAGAGTATCTGCATACAATATTCTCCAACGATGATTCTCTAGAGGTGGAAATTTTTTTATTGGTATAATACATTTTTAATGTATAATAAAATCCCATATATGTGTTGAACTTACTAAAATATGGAGTCGTATTATGCAATTTAATTATTGGAAGGTGGAGGGAGGAAATAACTTAATCACCGTGCAACAGCCTCACTTTTTTTCTTTTCGTAATGATTATTCTCAGTTAGAAAATGGAGTACTATAATTTGATACTCCAACATTCAATATTTGAGAAATTAAAAAAAAAAAGAAAAATATGATTAGAGTGTGATGACGAAACATAGAACTTGGACATTTTTATACATGGAAAAATGACACATCAACAAGAAGAGGACAGAATGCACCATACCTTCATGGAGTATTTCAAGATTATTTAACATAGTAAAAATTGAGATTGATTGTAAAAAAATTGAAAAAGAAAGAAAAATCATGCATGTTATTATGATCTGTATGGTTAATTGCATTATAAATATATAATGATGAAAATTATAATTAAATATAGTAAAATAGAGATAATAATTACTCCGTATTAGAGATATGCAGCTATACTTACTAGCTATTTTTGCTATCTAGCAACACAATAAATTATGCAAATTGCATATCCTTTTAAGTCTATTTATTTTTCTAAAAAAAGTTTATTTATTTTTCTTTTAATCAGTAGGAAATTGAAAGAAAAAATGTTATAAAAAAGTAGAAAAGAAAAACCGTCGACTACAAAATTTTATTTCGTGCACAAGCACAACTCTTTCATAATACTATACTATTATTTCAAATGGTATAAGTATATTTTGTTAAAACATACTCCGCGCACATGACATATTTGGTATTTGCATATATAATTCACATTTAGTCACGATATTTAATTATATAATAAAAATATGAAGTAAGAATATATAGGAAAAAACAAAAAAAAGGAGGAATTAAGCCTAATATGCCTTTCTTGAAAGTATTAATGTGACAGTCTTATAATGATCTTTAACTAATATTATTTCACCCAAAAAGTTTATACTTAATTTGTTTACTAAATTAGCTTATATCCGTTATTATAATACTTATACACATTCTTCTCAAAAGTGAATAATCTCTCTATATAATAATATAAATATATATAGACACAGAGATTGTTGTGATTGACAAGGAAAAGAGAGAGTGGTGGGAAATGTCTGTATTCAGTTTAAACACACAAATCATCCACTCACAATTCATCATCTCCTACTTTATTTTTGTCTCGGTCTGAGTAGAAGGTTATCTCCATTAAATTATTTGTTATTTTTGTATATTTGTATGATGAGTATAGTCTTCTACTGTATTTTCTACGTGATACATGTAAATGAACTGTACATTTAAATTAGATTTTTTAAGTATTTTATATTTAAAATTGGTTTACTCCATATTAATTCATTTTTTAATAGCCAGCCTTCTACTGTATTTTCTACGTGATATATTAAATTAGATTTTTTTAAGTATTTTATATTTAAAATTGGTTTATGAATATTAATTCATTTTTAAAAAAATGAATTAATATGGAGTAATTTAGAAAAACATCAAGATTTTCCAATTAAATATCTATAGATTTTGGATAAGATAAACTTTTCCATGGAATATCTACATAATTAATTCCAGATCAAACTTAGGATTGAACCTAAATCTTTCTAGATAACACTAGTTTAATGATGTTTTAAAAATATAATATG
Source organism: Salvia splendens (assembly GCF_004379255.2). Lineage (NCBI taxonomy): Eukaryota > Viridiplantae > Streptophyta > Magnoliopsida > Lamiales > Lamiaceae > Salvia > Salvia splendens. The sequence continues at coordinate 772,402 of NC_056038.1, forward strand.
GACAAGTTAATAAGAAATTAATAATAGAATTAGTTTACATAACTAGTCTGATTCAATTTAAAATTAAGGGGCAGTATGTACACACAATTTATATATATTTATATAATTATATTTATTCTTCCTAGTATAAAAGTTAAAGTGGAAAAAGTAAAATAAGAGAGAATAAAGTAAAGTACTGGAGATATGAAGAGTGAGAAAAGAATGAGAGAGAATAAAGTTTTTGCTAAAAAAAAAATAACTCAACTACCTTGAATAATCCAAAAAACATAAAGTCAACTATCTTGGGACGGTGAAGTAATAAATTATCATAAATAATACTAATATACCATCTATAGTTTATCAAAATATCCTAAATAATTGAAAATATTATCTTGGGACGGTGAAGTAATAAATTATCATAAATAATACTAATATACCATCTATAGTTTATCAAAATATCCTAAATAATTGAAAATATTAAGCAGTCATAAACTTAACAAAAATCCTATGTTCATAAATTATCCTAATATACCATCTATACTCATATGCCTCAAAAATAGATTCAACTCATATTAATCAATTAATACAAACACAATTGAGACAAGGAGAAATGTAGCATGATTACAGCCAAAACATGAAAGCTTTGCCAACCAGAAGCATTTCATCTTTCCCTGTCTATCTATACATACATGTACTCACCCCCGCGTACTGCGTTAGCAGCCCCCTTCCGGTCCTCCTCTGCCTCTTTCTCCCTTTCCTTCCAGCTCTCGTAGGCATGATCGTCCGTTCTCAGCTCGTGGCGACAGATCGGGCAAGAATTGTGCTCATCCTATCAAACCAAAGATTCAAGGAAAGTTTCATATTTCGGTTAGGGGCAAAGCGAGTTGAAAAAACGAAGTCTAAATATCATGAGGCCATGAGAAATATTACCAGCCATGGTTTGAGGCAAGGAGGATGGAACATATGCTTGCAGGGCAACTCTTGCATCTCATCGTCTACGACCAAGTTTTCCTGGCAAATGGAGCACACAGCATCTTTACCGAGCTTCACCAGGATTTCTTCTGCAACTTTCGTGATGGGGAGATTTGCCACAACTTCCTTGCTAGCAGGTGGCACTCTTGGAGCCCCGGATTCATTTGTCAGAAACTTCAACCAATAGATATTAAGCGTGTCAAAATTGTCGAGTAATAGACAATAGATGAAAAAGTCAAGTTATACAATTCAAGAATATGCATATACAGCAAATGTAAAGGCAAAAACTGAACTGCATCAAAAACTCAGTGTATACCCGAATGCACAGTGCACCCACCCCGAATAGGATTCAGGAATGCTTACTATCACCATAGTTAGGGTGTACTATTCACAATCAGATTTACTGTAAATAGGGCTTAAGTTGCCCTGTATGCAAGAAAATATGAAGGATATGAACTCTTCAAAGCCAATGATACTAGACAAATGAATCGATGCCTACGTAAGAAGCATTTGTTCGAGAAGAAGAAGAATGAAGATACCTCTGGCAGAATATCATCCAGGCTATTAACCAGCTCGTGCAGTAGGTTTGCAGACCCTTCTCCCGTGTCACCACTCCCTGTTTGCTGCTCTGCTGACGACTCACCATGAAGAAGGGCAGCAGCAGCAGTCAGCAGATTCGATTGCACCAACCAAGCCGGCTGTGGAGGCTCACGGTCTACAGTGAGATGCCCTTCGAATAAATAACCTGCATTAACCAATACACATCAAATCCATTTCACCCCATAAGCTCAAAGATAGCCAAAACACATAGGGAAGATTTGAAAGATCTCTCCACCTCCTCTGTTTCTGCTCTCTCGAGATATTGAGTCTTCAGGCCGGTTCTGTACTTCTCCTAACTGGTCGTGTGCCTGAGAAATGCAGCTCTGCAGGTGCTTCCTCTCAGCGGCGTCCTCAGCAAGCTGATCCGCCTCCTGGAAGAGGTTAAGCCCAGCATTCCAGAACCCCGGGGAAGTGTGTCTCGTCTTCAAAACAGTTGCAACACGGCACACAACGGTGTAAAACTGCAAGGGTCACAATTCACAAAGGAACCATCAGGGTGAAGAACACCCTTGAGCAATAACACAAACACATTATCCACAATATGCAACAGCAGTACAACATGATCATTTCAACATTCATCAATTTCCCATTTTTAGGCAAAATTCAATCCTTTCCAAACTTAATCAACACAGTACAGTAATATATAATCCTAAGTAATTCCCATCTTTCTAGTTCATCAACAAATAAACACAATCAATTAACCACACCGAACATTTCAGAACTCGATAGGCTAGATATTAATCCAAAAACCCCTAAAACTGCGAAATTTTCTACATTCATCAAATTATCCTCAATAAATAAATACCTAGAGCTCTAATCAATATTTCGAACACATTCATCCAAAATTAACATCAAATCGAAGAGACGCACCGTTTTGCGCAGATTAGGTGAAGCGGATGAATAATGTTGCTTTAGGAGAGATCTGATTTCGGAAACAGATCCCTCGAACATCTGTTTCTTGGCCAGCTGCTTCTGCAACTCCTGCAGTCTCAGCTGAATTTCCTCTTCACTCATCGCCATAATTGATCGATCTGTAGTTCGAAATTCTTCAGCTATATGTCTGAAATTCAATCGCAAGAATAATTCTTGAATGATGGGTTTTCGTTCAGAAATGATGGGCTTTATTTATATGGAATCGAACGACTTCTCGATTTTGGCTTGAGGAAGAGGAAACCAAATTTCGTTGTTTTTTCATAATTTATTTCTTTTTCAATTTGTATTAATTTTGTTCCTTGAATTTTTGGGAGTTGCTCACTGACACGTCGGATAATATCCTCAAAATTTTAAATTACCTATATGGGCCCAAGTTTATTTAGGCCCATTTTCATAGTTTAATATGGGCTAAGATTTAATAGGAATTAACATCTAAAAAGAGCTTATATAGGGCCCAAGTTTATTTTCTATGTTTTCGGATAGTTAATCAAAACTATTTAGAGACGTCACTATTCATCACTTTTGTTTTGGAACTTTGAGTAAGTACATATTAAGATATTGATGATAAGTATAAATTAATTATGAAATATTCAATCATACTCAAGACTTACTAAATAATAACTTGGTTTAAGGAACTTATAAATCCCATGTACGTAATAATCAATTTAATTTAGCATTTGCATAATACTCATACTTCACCACTCATTTACTCAATAAACATTTTTCTTCAATTTATTTCTCTAATACTCATATTTCATTATTTATTTATCAAATATTCTTAATAAAATGTAGAGGATGCAAGACGAGAGAGAATTAACATGGAGTGAAATAGGCAAAAAGAAGGAACAAAAGAAAATTAATGAAAGTCGTTACTCAATGGTGACACGACGTCGATCGCTCCACCGGAACCCCCTTCATGACCTTTCGATACGGTTAAGAGTCAAAGGTCAAAATACTTTTACAACTACGAGAGTTAACCTTCTACATTATTGATTGATTTTGCAAATGACTTTTCAAAATAAAAGGAGGTCAATAATCTATGAGAAATTTTAATTTATTTCTCATTGAATTTTTCTATGGTATTATAGGTATAATTTAAATCCGAGTTGGATTAACGCCAGCTACACGTAATCGTAGTTCATTTATTTAGACGTGGCAAGTCACTACATGACACAAAATGCTTTCCATAATCATTGTAATTACATAAGAAAATCATCTTTCATATGCTTGATAACTAATACTTGTAAATGTAGGATTCTCGTTACTTCCACTAATATATACTCCTATATAGCTCAATCAAATTGACTCGCTATTATAAAATGACTAATTTAACAACCCCCAATATTTTACATTCAAACATACCTAAAAATAGTAGTACAATAAAAATGAAGAATAGTACTAATTCTAATTGCCACCACATCTAATAAATAAAGATATGTAAATACGATGTTATGTCATGGTGGTCCACTAAGATCCACCAAGGGTTATATACATTATATTTTGAATTAAAAATATAACTCAACACCTTGCAATAATTATTAATCAACACTTGGATTAAATCATACTATTAAATTACTTCATCATTATATCTTATATATATCATCCACAAACCCCACTATTCTTCGACACCATTTCTCATTTATCCATTTTTCTCTATTTTTTTTTATACTTATCGAATTAGTATTAGTATCATTTCCATGATTCTGATCCAGTAATGGCAGAAGAAGCTAAGAAAATCATCTTCGGAAAATACGAAATCGGAGCCCTTCTCGGCCGCGGCGCCTTCGCCAAAGTCTACCTCGGCCGCCGCCTCCCATCCTCCGCCGCGGCGGAAGAGACGGTGGCAATTAAGGTAATAAAAAAAGACGAAGCGATCAAGAGCGAGAAAACGACGGAGCAGATCACGCGCGAGATCGCCGTGATGCGGCGCGTGCGCCACCCCAACGTCGTCGAGCTCAAGGAGGTCATGGCGACCAGATCCAAAATCTACCTCGTCATGGAATATGCCTCCGGAGGCGAGCTCCTCTCCGCGGCCGCGCGCCGCCTCGACGAGTCCGCCGCGCGCAGCTACTTCCAGCAGCTGATCGCCGCCGTCGACTTCTGCCACAGCCGCGGCGTCTTCCACCGCGACATCAAGCCGGAGAATCTCCTCCTCGGCGCCAACGGCCGCCTCAAAATCTCCGATTTCGGCTTGTCGGCGCTCTACGACAACCCTATCTCCGGAGCCGGCGGACTCCTCCACACGCGGTGCGGTACCCCCAGGGATGGAGCCAGGAAGTCTACATAGGTGGGGCAAAAATATACATAGAGATATTTTAATACATTAAGAAGGGGCAAAAATAAAGAAATTTAAAAAAATTTAAAATTAACTATTAAAAATAGCATACATGAATTTTTTTAGGTGGGGCAATTGCCCATATAGATCCGTCCCTGCCCCGGCCTACACCGCACCGGAGGTCCTCCGCACGAAGGGATACGACGGCGCGAAGGCGGATATTTGGTCGTGCGGCGTCGTATTGTACGTCCTCCTCGCCGGATTCCTCCCCTTCGACGACCGGAATCTCGTCGTCATGTTCAGAAAGGCGATCAGGTCGCAGTACTCGATCCCGCCGTGGTTCTCCACCGAAACGAAGCGCTTAATGTATAAATTGCTGGATCCGAATCCGGGTAAACGGATCTCGATTCCGGGTATAATGCGGGTCCCGTGGTTTAAAATCGGGCTGCAAAACCCTAATTCGATATCGATCGATGAAGCTGAGATTAAAATCGAAGAAACGGTTGAGAAATTCCCTTCTTCCCCGGCGATCCTGACAGCGTTTCAGCTGATCACCTCGTTGTCAGCCGATCGGTTCGACCTATCCGAACGGAGAGGGGACTTCACGTTTAAGTCGAAACGATCGGCTAAGGTGACATTGGGGAAAATTGAAATGGTTGGGAAGAAATTAGGGTTTAGTGTTTCGAGGTTGAAGGACTTCAAATTGAGGTTGTTGGGGGCGGACGAGGGGCGGAAAGGGCGGCTCTTGGTCACGGCCGAGGCGTTCAAGGTGGGGCCGGAGGTGACGGTGGTTGAGTTCTCAAAAGTTTCCGGCGACACTTTGGAGTGTATTAGGTTTAGGGAAGAGGAGATTAGGCCAGGGTTGAAGGATATAGTTTGGACATGGCAAGGAGATACTAGTTTTATGTGTTGTGATCAAATTAATGGTCAAGACTCAAGAACATGATAAAACACAACTCAGTTGGTAAAGCACTAGCTTCTTCTCGGTTCAAAAGTTTGGAGATTCAAGTCATCATGGGGTAAATGAGAACCAATGTTGATCCACGTATCATTACTATTATCATTCTTATTTATTTGTATGCAATACTTATGGTGAGCTAGATCGATAGTCAAAGAGCCTAACATGTCTTGGTTAAGAGACAATAGAGCCATGCCACGATTGTGTTAGGATCTTATATAGGCCTTTGCCTATAATATGACCTTTATGACCTTTTAAATTCTTTTTTCCTATTTTTTTCGAGTGATGTATAAGCTTATGATTCTTTTCGAAATTATGTATATGATTGATTTGTATTTGATTGTGTATTGGTTTATATATAGCTTAATGTGCATGTTTTATAGTTTGAGTGTGTGGTGTCTTTGTTCCATGGGGTTGCACGGACAGGCACGTTAACACGTTGTGTTACATGCTGTATGAGCACTCGTTGCATATTTCGCCCTAACTATTTTAGTTATGTAATGTTTTCATATGTGGTTTATTGGAGTAGTATTTTTTTCATTCTCGTTGCATGTCTTTTTAAATTTGCTGGTGAAATTAAGCCTCGTCAATGCCGTTCAATACAAATAATTTATGTACCCCTTCTAACATCTAGGGCACACACATATAAATTATAGTAATTCCTATTAAAAATAAAAGACATGATCAATAATAGCAACAATATAATGAGTTTTGGGCTTTACTGTTGATTTTTTTTTTTACAATTTTGGTAGAAGGTCTGCCCTATGATTCTTGAAATGGGCCAACCATTATAATAGCATCACTAAATAAAAAGCGTCTTAGGGTTCCTACCTAAAAATCAAGATTTTCTTCTATCTTTGTCAATGGACTAATTTGTTGGTCAATATTGTTTGAAAATTTCTAGGAATATTTTTATAATGTTCACTTCACTACTAAGGCACCAACTCATATATAGAATGCATTGAAGAAAAAGTTGATTTTGTGAGAAGAAATTAATTTATTTTTTCAATAAAAGCAAGCAAAGTTTAAGAATCCAACAATCAACAAGTGTAAGTAATGCAAATAGTGTCATGAGGAGGCACATATTAGTTTCGACGAACGATTATTCAACGCGCGCAGAAAAATCCCATTCAAATGAGTAAATAGAGAAAATCCGCTACAAAGTTGCCTTCACAAGATACGGCTTATTTCGACAACATCTAAATTAATTAGCATATAGTTTTGAAGAAAATAGTTACTACTATGATTTTTTATATAGCTAGGAGTAATTTTACTTATTAGGGTAAGTATTAGTACATTCATTTTGTCAACTAGTTTAGTTGGAGATATGCTTATATTTGACCTTAAGGGCCATGCAATTAATATATAGTACTCCGTATGATCTACATTACACTGTCTTGTTTGGATCCTACTTCCTAGATATGCTAAATTAGGGTTAGGACAGGGAAGGTGACCAATAGTGTACTATCACTATCATACATAGATCTATTATTTATTATTATATGAAAAATGGATAAACTCTCATTTACATATGAAAGACATTTCATATAAGTCAAACTTTATTTATGAGTATATATACAAAATATAATTTTACTTTGTTTTACATTAAATACATAGCCATCGTGATTGGACAAATGATGTGCCCATTTGATAATTTTTGTATTAGAGCATGTCCTTCCAAAAGGTCCTCTTTTTTTTATTATTATCACTTCAGCGTTTTATATCTTTTATCTAAGGGTCTATCTCTATAATGGAAGGAGACTTCCAAAGGGTCTATCCCACTTCCATTTCATTTCTACATCATCATTATTTTATTTTAATTTGTTTATACTTTTATATTAAATATGTTATGAAATTAAATATATTTAAATGCAAAAATATTAATATGCAAATCTTGGTTGTGTTACAATATTGGAAAAAAGAATACAACGAGATGCAATCACGCGTTGTATCACACGGTTTATTATTTCGTCGTCGGAATCGCTACCGGCATACATTAGTATTCTTCCAGAGAGAGAAAAATTATATAGAAAAATAAGAGAAGAAAAAGATGTTGGTGTGGGAAATGGAAATAATGGGATGAGGTATTTATAGTTGATAAAATAGAATAAAAAAATAGTAGTGATCGGATGATCGGCCCAACCCCCGCAATGTTTGACTAATAAAAAATTAGTGACGCATTATTGCTTATATTGGTATTGCTTCAAGTTATGGTACAAAATATTAAAGTATTGACACTTTAAAATTAATTAGAAATATAAACATAGTAGATATAATTTAATACTCGCTAAATGACTATATTATATTTATATTTTATATCCCAAATAATGAGAATGATTTTACAAAACAAAACGACATAACTATTCTATAATAATAATAATAATAATAATAATAATAATAATTTAAAAAATAGTACGTACTCACTACTCATTACTCAACATTATAAATTGAGTTGTGAATTCAACTATGATGCATGTTTTTTAAATAGGCGTATATTTCACGTGTGATTCTAAGAGCATCAGCAGTGGCGGACGTCCGCCATTGTGCGTGGCATGCACGGATACGGAATTCCGTCAAGGAATTCGCAGTTCCGCGGCGTTTCGCGGAATTCCCCGGGGAATTCCGTGTGGACGTCCGCGCGGAATTCCCGTTTATTGAATTAAATGTTTTTTTTAATTCTCTATTTGCGTCGAAATTTTAATTCTGTTAATAGTTTAATTCCGGAAATTGTTTAATTTGTGAATTTTTTTTATTGTGGGAAGTCCGTTGGGAATTCCGCGGAGAATTCTGCCACTGTGCAGTGAGAAGTCCGTATGACGTGGCAAGAGGTGTTTTTGAGAATTCTGCAGGGAATTCTGCTGGGAGCTCTGCGCCACTGCTGATGCTCTAAGAGATCATGTTCATGATTTAAAATTTTAAACCCTTTACACATGAAAAAACAAGAGGTTATAATAATATTTACACACACACAGATTTATAACATTACAAAAGAAAATTAAAAATGAAAAAAATCATATGAGGTGGCATGTCATCCAATGCCAATATTTATACAACATTACGATATCGACAATCTAATTATGTTAAATATTGTTTCAAGGTGAAATAATTGGACAGCATAATCAATGGCGACGACAAAAGGATTCATATCAAATAAAATAATATGACTCTTGGCTTAATAAATTGACTAAATAAATAAATCCAGTTCTTTAAAATATAATTAATTTTCCAAACTTCAAACCTATCCCAAAGAATTCTCATTCTTTTATACAAAAAAATGTTGTAATTTTTTCTCAGCATGCAACCTTCGAATGTACAGTACAATGAAAAAGTCTGTTCATTATCTCATTTTATACATTGTAAATTAATATGCCAATCGAATTTATATTATAAAATACTCCATATATCTATTAAATATATATATCTATTGTTTTCATCTACACTTTTAAAAATTAGAAAAAAAAATAGAGAAAAATATTACTGTAAAGTATTTGGTCAGCCACGTCTTTAAAGTGGGTCCCCAGCCAAAACCATTCAAATATGGAGGCTACAAATTAATCAGTCAATAATATTGAGTTCTCATTCTTGATTCCGTATTATTTTATGTAAACATTATACGTATTATTATATACACTCTCGCATTTATTATGATTTTAATTTTAAATAATACTCCATAAATACTACTAGTATTTAAATCACCTAGTTCTTCAAATTCTGGTTAATCGTCGCATTGTATATAAAATATTATAAAATTTAACAAATTAATTACAAATTTCATCTACTTTATCTATTTATAATTTAGGAGAATTGACCTTATGTTATCTTCAACTAGAGTCTAGACCAAGAACTCATCCTTTCTTCCTACCAAAGAAAAGATTAAAAGAATGATAAAAAAGCCCTCATTCTTCCTTTGCAACAGCAAAGTCAAAATCTTGTAAAGTTTGAAGTTCAAATCACACCCAGTCGTGAAAAATATAGTAGTATTAATTTATTTAATCTATTTTTTTTTTAATTCTTAGTTTTTTTAGAGAGCATTACCTTCAAAGTTTGAATTTTGGAAACACTAAGCATATCCACAATAGCAACTGGACAAGCAATAGCTCAGTCATAGCTCAGCCACAAACTCCTCTGTCATATCATCAGCACTAAAATCCCTCCTGCCACATTATCAGGACAAGCAACTGGACAAGCAATAGCTCAGCCATAGCCTAGCCACATCATCAGTACTAAAAACAAATAATTAACAATCACACAAAATACGGAATTCAACTTACGACACAGATACAGGAAAATGCATTAATTTCATTTAAATTAAAAAAAGGTACATTAAAAAAATTACATAATTAAAAAAAACCCTAACGTCGTGCAGTCCTCCACGTCCACAACTCTTCAATTAAATCCTTTTGGAGTCGAATATGAGCTTTCACTTGACGCATGTCGGCATGTGCTTGGATGTTGCCGGCTTCATCGTGAGGTACCCCACTTCGTACGTTCGGGGTGGCCACGCCGTGGCTTGGACCGGCTTTGTTATCGTCGTTGGCCCAACTAGTCAGTTGTACACCTTTCCAGGCAGCGGGGCAGTTCTTCCACTCCCAATGCATACAGTCTATGCTGCCTAACATACCCGGGAACCCATGCTTCGCCCCGTGCATCTGCATCAGCTCCTGGCAGTCTTCGGGGGTAGGGCATCGAAGGTATTGCTCACCGAATATTTCAATCACGCTCTGACAGAAATATTTCATACATTCAAGGGCAGCCGACTCGCCGATGTGGAGGTACTCGTCCCACATGTCTGTCGTGCCTCCATAGGCCAGCTGCTTGATTGCCGCAGTGCACTTTTGAATAGGTGTGTGGCCGGATCTACCAGAAGCATCGTGCCTGTAGCGGAAACACAAATATCGATGCTCAAAAGCGTTAACAATACGCATAAACAAGGCTCTGCTCATCCTAAAACTCCGCCTGAAAAGGTTGGCGTTAAATCGCGGCTCCGGTGCGAAGTAGTCGGCATATAGCCGCTGATGTGCAGCTACGTGATCCCGCTCAATCAATGATCGGCGGTGGACAACGGGTCGAGGTCGAGGTACCGCCGGCTGCAAGGCCCGTTGTAGCAGCCGGTCTATCTCTCGGGACGTACAGGCATCCAAATGTTCGTTCAAACGCCGTTCGTACTCCTCAGCATCCCCACCACTACCACTACTACTACTACTACCACCCGCGTTACTCATTTCGCGTTGTTGATCTTGTACAGAAATTAAGATAGAGAGAGTACTCGTTAAAACAAGTTGTGCGAATGAAAATGAAGTTCAAATCGCGTATATATAGAGTTTTGAAAATAAAAAACAAAATTGCGCACACCGGTCGCTCGCGGATCGGAGGCTGCAATAGTGGCGAGCTAATCGACGAGCGAATCGGCGTGCGCTCGCCGAAATTCTCGCCGATTCGGCACTCGCCGGCTGCAATAGTTCGGCGAGCGGACCGGCGAGCGCCAAAAATCGGCGAGCCGGTGCGCTCGCCTCTATTGCGGATGCTCTAATATCAATGAATTAGTCGTCTAGAAGTTTTACCACCAATACAATATTTTTTTGGCGCGAGCCGGTGCGCTCGCCTCTATTGTGGATGCTGTAATATCAATGAATTAGTCGTCTAGAAGTTTTACCACCAATACAATCTAAAACTTTACAACCTGTTACTTGCTTGTTAATGCAATATTGATCTCTGCAAATAATAAACTAAATACAAGCTATATATAGGAGTATTAATTATGCCATGTTACCTCTCTTTATATCTTTCTAGAAGCTTACCAAAAAATTCAATTTTAAATCCCAAGCTACAATTTTGTCTATCTATTCCTATTTCCAATTTTATTTCCTCTATTTATTGATACTTCCAGAAGCTTTCCAAATATTATTGCCAAATCCAAAAAGAAGCTTATAGGATTAGATATCTTCTTTCCACTCTACTAATACATTATACATGTATAATACTAGTAAATAAAAGGTGACATGTGATAAAAACAAATTCAATTCCACACTATCCAAGATATAATAAGATTAGCATAAGAATTCCCAAAATAAAAAAATTCCTAAAATTATGAATATTCAAACCCACCCCCATGACTACCTATCTTGACAGACTATATGTGTATATATAAAACAAGACATCACCTTTTTTTCCACAAGAATGAAACTGCATTCTTTCTCAGTCATTCTTGAATTCCAATCTTCCTGCTCATAAACAAAGAAGAGAGAGGGAATGGATGCGGGTGACCTGTACAGAGCGAGCGGTAGCTTGAGATCAAGCAGCAGAGGAGGCGAAAGCTTCAGGGCGAGCAGCTCGGGCATATGGAGGAACACCGGGTTGGAAGTGTTCACGCGATCAGCGCGCGAGGAAGATGACGAGGAGGCCTTGAAGTGGGCTGCGCTCGAGAAGCTGCCCACGTTTGATCGCCTGAGGAGAGGCTTGCTGCTCGGGTCCAGAGGCGCCAACGAGGTTGATGTGCATGATCTCGGAATCCAGGACAAGAAGCAGCTCATCGAGAGGCTGGTCCAAACTGTCGAAGAAGATAACGACAAGTTCTTGTTAAAGCTCAGAAACAGGATTGACAGGTGTGTGTGTTTTATGAGTGTTTTCTCTTGAGTTTTTTCGGTTTCTGAATTCTCTTTGTCCCTGCAGAGTCGGGATCGATATTCCGACTATAGAAGTAAGGTACGAACATCTGAATATCGATGCGGAAGCCTTTAGTGCAAGCAGGGCTCTGCCTACTTTTGTCAACTTCCACAAAGATCTGGTTGCGGTAAGCAAAATTTTTAGCTTTACATACATATATGTGTGCGTGTTTTGAAATATGTAATTTTGCAGGGATTCTTTAACATGCTACACATACTTCCAAGTGGAAAGAAGCCTTTTACAATTCTTAAGGATGTCAGTGGAATTATCAAACCATGCAGAATGACTTTGCTGTTAGGTCCTCCAAGTTCCGGGAAAACTACACTTTTGCTCGCTTTGGCCGGAAAGCTTGATCCGGCGCTCAAAGTAAATAGTTTTTTTTTGTTTTGGTTAACGGTGTGGACATGATTGATCATTAGAAAATTGAACGTGTTTCTGAACTATGAAAATGAACAGGTTTCGGGTAGAGTCACTTACAATGGTCACGAAATGCACGAATTCGTACCTCAAAGAACTGCAGCATACATAAGCCAGCATGACCTGCACATTGGAGAAATGACTGTCAGAGAAACCTTGTCATTTTCAGCCAGATGCCAGGGCGTTGGATCGAGATACGGTTCGTGGAATTAGTGTTCCGAAATACTTATTACCAGTAAAATTCAAGTATTTTTTTTGTTTTGAAGTTGAGTGTTGTCTTGTTTGGATTTGTTGAGCAGATATGTTGGCAGAACTGTCAAGAAGAGAAAAAGCAGCAAACATCAAACCAGATCCCGATGTCGATATCTACATGAAGGTAAACACACACACAGTATATACATGTATCTACTATCTACATATGTGTGTGGCAATTCTTGGAATTTTATCAGCAAGAAACAGTAGAAAGAAAGCTTAGACTCCAAGAAAATGACATATTGTTAGTTTATTTAGTGCCAATAGGTATCTGCACATATTCAAATATAGTCAAACAATACTGTTTTTGGTGCCCACTTCACTACTCTAACTTTAAAGATTCTTTTGTTAGATCTTTCACTAATCCCAGTGATATACAAAAGGGGTGAATATGTTGACACATCAAAAACTATGAAAAATGAGATTCAAATTAATTCTTATATGATTTCCTATATTGAAGTTTGAAACTCTTAGCTCTAACTGAAACATTAACATCACACCCATGTAAAATATGCAGTGAAAAACATAACTGAATATTGAAATCAATAATGTGTCCAACTCAGCTGAATTTAGGAGTATGAATATTTTTAAACAAAAATTTTAAAATTTATGTTTCTTATTATGTAGGCAGCAGCTACAGAAGGAGATGAAGCCAATGTTGTCACGGATTATATTCTTAAGGTACCTGGAGCAGAGATTAAACTCAAAGTTTTATGACCATTCTGACAATTCCAACAGCTCAGTCTTCTCATGGTTCTCTTGTTGTTTCTCTAGGTTCTGGGGCTTGAAATATGTGCCGACACATTAGTCGGAGACGAGATGATAAGGGGTATTTCTGGAGGGCAGAAAAAGCGTGTCACGACTGGTAAACAAACTGAGTACTATATATGAATAAATGCAAAGACTTGTTGAATGAGCTTACACACTGACACTGACTGGTTTGGGAAATCACAGGAGAAATGCTGGTTGGCCCAGCGAAGGCGCTTTTCATGGACGAGATATCCACTGGTTTGGATAGTTCGACAACTTTCCAGATTGTGAATATGCTTCGACAATATGTCCACATTATGAAAGGAACTGCGTTTATCTCCCTGCTGCAGCCAGCGCCCGAGACCTATGATCTGTTTGATGACATTGTTCTCTTGTCCGATGGCCAGATCGTCTATCAGGGTCCTCGAGAAAATGTGTTAGGCTTCTTCGAGTCCATGGGCTTTGTATGCCCAGCACGGAAAGGAGTGGCTGATTTCTTACAAGAAGTAAGTAAAAGAAAGTTAGAAACCTTCAGTTTATAGCCTTTCAATGGTGTTCTAATGAGAAGAAGGAAACTAATGCAGGTAACTTCAAAGAAAGATCAAAAGCAATACTGGGGAAATAAGAATGAGCCATACCGATATGTCGCAGTTAGTGAATTTGCAGAAGCCTTCCAATCATACGTCGTTGGACGGAGGGTTGGGGATGAGCTCGCAGTCCCATTTGATAAGACCAAAAGCCACCCCGCAGCTTTGACAACGGACAAGTATGGCATTGGGAAAAAGGAACTTTTGAAAGCCTGCGCGGAAAGAGAATACTTGCTGATGAAGAGAAACTCATTTGTCTTCTACTTCAAGATCTTCCAGGCAAGCTTAAAAACTTGAAATCATATTTCTAGACTGTTATGTTAAGCTGAAGGAAAATTTTCTATATCTGGTTTCAGCTTACTTCGATGGCATTGATTGCGATCACACTCTTTCTGAGAACGGAGATGAATAAAGATGATATAGCAGGCGGGGGTGTATACACCGGTGCTCTGTTTTTCACTGTCATTATTGTCATGTTCAATGGTATGTCCGAGCTTGCTATGACGATTTACAAGCTACCTGTATTCTACAAACAAAGGGATATGTACTTCTTCCCACCGTGGGCATATGCTATACCCTCGTGGATCCTGAAAATCCCGGTGACCTTCCTCGAGGTTGCTTTATGGGTATTTGTCACCTACTACGTGATTGGATTCGATCCAAACATTACAAGGTAAGAGATACTACAATACAAACTATGCTATGATAAAATTCTTCGAATGTAGTAACCGAAAAAGAGTCCCAATGCAGGTTATTGAGGCAGTACTTTCTCCTTTTATTTGTGCATCAGGCAGCATCCGCATTGTTCAGATTTATTGGCTCAGCCGGTAGGAACATGATTGTTGCAAACACATTTGGTCTATTCTCACTGCTCCTGCTTTTCGCCTTGGGTGGTTTTGTCCTAGCACGAGGTATAAGAACCGAGAGCAGATACTTAGATCCTCATAATAAAATTGTTGGTTACATTTCCTCACATATTTTATTGGTAATATAGGGGATGTGAAGAAATGGTGGCTATGGGGCTACTGGTCCTCTCCTTTGATGTATGCTCAGAATGCAATTCTGGTTAATGAATTCACAGGGCATAGTTGGAGCAAGGTAACTAACTGCCCTCATCAATCTTTGTGGTTACACGATATCCAAACTAATCGAGATACTGTCGTTTTACAGCTGATAAATGGGACCAAACTGGGAGTTCTTGTTATGGAGTCTCGAGGGTTCTTCCCTGAACAATATTGGTATTGGATCGGGGTAGGGGCGTTGTTTGGATTCGTATGGCTATTCAACATCCTCTTCCTAATATGTTTGACATTTCTTGGTGGTGAGCTTCCCAAGTTACTAAACTTTTACTTGTATTGTAGATCACATTCAGAAATTAATCTTTTATTTCTTAATAAACAATGCAGCTTATGACAAACCTCAAGCTGTCTTACCTGAAAATGTCGAAGATGATTCCCATGTGCATGGCTCCATCAGTAGAAATCCAGCTCAGGGCAGCGACGGCAGGCGGAGAAGCATCTCGAGTGGATCTTCATCTGTGAGATCCGATGCCATCGAACTCACAGAGAACAGGAAAAAGGGAATGATCCTTCCATTTGAACCGCACTCTCTCACATTTGATGATGTCAGATACTCTGTGGACATGCCCGCGGTAGGTTCAAGATTGAAAGGAACGTCGGTAGAATTATTTGTCAATAGGAGAGTAGAGTCGATGAGTAATAGTTTACCTATTCAATTTGCAGGAAATGAGAGCTCAAGGAGCCACAGAAGACAAACTGGAGCTATTAAAGGGCGTCAGCGGCGCTTTCAGACCAGGTGTTCTTACAGCCTTGATGGGTGTCAGTGGGGCTGGTAAAACAACACTGATGGACGTGCTAGCTGGAAGAAAAACTGGTGGTTATATTGAGGGAGATATCAGAATATCAGGATATCCAAAGAATCAGGCGACGTTTGCTAGGATATCGGGATATTGTGAGCAGAACGACATCCATTCTCCAAACGTCACTATTTACGAGTCCCTTGTTTACTCAGCTTGGCTGAGATTGCCCCAAGAAGTTGATGAAAAAACTAAAAAGGTCCAGTGAATGAGATGACATTCAATAAGCCTCGTTTTCCATATCATGACTTGATTCTAATATTTTAGCTTCTTTTATGCTCACAGGTATTCGTTGATGAGGTAATGGACCTTGTAGAACTCACCCCCTTGAGAGAAGCACTAGTTGGGTTGCCGGGAGTCAGTGGCCTCTCAACCGAGCAGCGGAAAAGGCTTACCATTGCAGTTGAACTCGTTGCGAACCCTTCAATCATATTTATGGACGAGCCGACTTCAGGGCTTGATGCCAGAGCTGCTGCAATTGTGATGAGAACAGTCAGAAACACTGTGAATACAGGAAGAACAGTAGTGTGTACCATTCATCAGCCTAGCATTGACATATTTGAAGCATTCGATGAGGTGAGCTAGATCATAACGTACACCTACAGTCTCGATATTTCTTATAGCTGTTCTTTTATGTCATAATGAAGCAACATTCTTATGTAATTCGGCAGCTATTTCTGATGAAACGAGGAGGGGAAGAGATATACGTTGGACCGTTGGGCCGTCAGTCGACACACTTGATCAACTACTTTGAAGCAATTGATGGAGTGCCGAAAATCAAAGACGGTATCAATCCAGCTACCTGGATGTTGGAAGTAACAACTTCAGCACAAGAACTGTCTCTGGGAATTGAGTTTGCCGACTACTACAAAAAGTCGGAGTTGCACACGTGAGTCAAATTCCGCCATAGTTTAAGAAAGAAAAGTTTCCAACACTGCTAACAAACATATGCATAAAATTTACAGGAGGAACAAGGCCCTCATCAAGGAATTAAGTGTCCCTCGTCCTGGGACGAAAGACCTCTACTTCCCAACAAAATACTCCCAATCTTTCCTCACCCAGTGCATTGCTTGCCTATGGAAACAACATTGGTCCTATTGGAGG
The DNA here is from genome assembly GCF_004379255.2 of Salvia splendens. Classification (NCBI taxonomy): domain Eukaryota; kingdom Viridiplantae; phylum Streptophyta; class Magnoliopsida; order Lamiales; family Lamiaceae; genus Salvia; species Salvia splendens. Next base: position 789,768 of record NC_056038.1, read on the forward strand.
AATCCTCCTTACACAGCTGTTAGGTTTTCATTCACAACCTTCATAGCCATTATATTCGGGTCAATGTTCTGGGACCTCGGCTCTAAAAGGTTAGTAGCCCAACATACATTCAATTCAACTAATCAGAAGCCTAGCCTATTCATTAGTTCAATGTTGAAACTATTGCAGAGAGACACAACAAGATCTGTTCAACGCCATGGGTTCTATGTACGCCGCTATCAACTTTCTAGGCTTCCAATACGGATCAACAGTACAACCCGTTGTTGCCATCGAGCGAACTGTCTTCTACAGAGAGAGAGCAGCCGGAATGTATTCAGCATTACCATATGCATTCTCACAAGTGAGTGGCTAAGTCCAATTCAAGTGCAAAGTATAGAAATTCATAATCACTTACCAAACTTTTCCTCTCTGTGCAGTTCCTCATCGAAATTCCTTACGTCTTTGTACAATCCCTCATCTACGGTGTCATAGTTTTCTCGATGATGGGATTCCCCTGGAGTGCCGAGAAATTCGCATGGTTCATATATTTCCTTTTCTTCTCACTGCTCTACTTTGTCCTCTACGGTATGATGACTGTGGCCGTCACACCAAACCACAACATCGCTGCCATTGTTTCTTCCTTCTTCTACGGCATCTGGAATCTCTTCTCCGGATTCATAATACCCCGACCTGTAAGTTCTATCAACACTCAAATCTAAAAACATCATCATCAACTACATATCACAAAATCTCCAACTAACATTTCCATTTTTGACAACAGAGTATGCCTGTATGGTGGAGATGGTACTACTGGGCTACCCCTGTGTCCTACACACTATACGGCTTCATAGTATCTCAATTTGGAGAAATCGAGACAAAGATGGACAGCGGCGTCACAGTGAAACAGTTCTTGAAAGATTACTTTGGATTCGAGCACGATATGCTCGGGGTTGTGGCAGCTATACTATGTGGATTTGTGGTTCTTTTCACATTCATCTTCGCCTACTCTATCAAGACATTCAACTTCCAGAGGAGATGAACGAGTGTTATGAAGAGTTTAGAGATTTTGTACATGAATTTCTTAGGATGTTTATCAACGCAAAATCATGCTTTTCCGGTATGCATTCTAGTTCTCACGTATTGTCATCAACGGACCCAAGTGTTTATGTATGTGATCTAAATATTCATTTTGGTTGCAATCTGAATTCAGTCAAAGAATTATACATATAAGATCCTTCAATACATCCACATCAATCGCCATATGCAAAACAGAAACATCATTCATTCAATACGAATTTCCTCAAAATCTAACAAAAAGGCAGAAAAAGAAACACAATCGCCATATCGAAAACAGAATACATCAAAGCGTGAATAATCGAAACGAAAAACACGAATTTCCTCAAAATCTAAACTAAAAAGAGAAAAAGAAATGCAATTAGTGAAACTTGGAAACGCAATCGGCATTTGCATGTAATCAGTAGTAGATTTATTACATTTTGGGGATCCGTCGCCCCGCCACAGATACACAGCAGCTAGCTTTCAATCATATTGAAATCTTAAGCTCTCACAACTTATGGAATTTTCCAATCAAAATTGTGGAGCAGCTAAACACAAAATCGAAAATTCCACTCATTTCCGTTTATGGGAAAAATCTATGTTAAACGAATGTCGTCTTGTCTGATCATATTTCAAAATGACGTCATTTCAACAATATGGAGTATAGAAAACTGAAATTTTTTGTTACTATATTTATTTTAGTTAAGGAGTAATATGGTAATAATGGATAATTTTACATTAAATTCTATACCCTAATTCAAATAAGGTTCGGTTCGGTTCAGTTCATATGACTCTTGTTTTAGTATAGGATTATGAAAATTTATTATATTGAATTAAAAATGAAAGGTAGTAACCACCAAATCGTAGGCACCTTTTTTATATAATTATTATAGAAATTTACAATGTACTGAAATATAGAGAACTACTATATAACATGGTAAATTTATACAAAAAAATTTGATTTGTTAAAAATAATAGTAAGAAATTTAAATACGATGAACTGCCAATATAAAAAAAACTGAGTAGCATTACTGATTCTAGGTATATTCAATAAAATATAATGGTTACAATTTTTTTAAATAATAAAAGTTGGTTAAAATCCAAAGGACTAAAAAAACAATACAAAGCTCAGACACATTAAATAATAAAAATGTTGGGGTACCAAAAAAATTCTTAAAAGTTCTTGAGAAACAGAAAATGTGTAAAAAAGCTATTACTACTATTTATAATGCAGAAGAAGCTCACAAAGCTTTTACATCTGCAACCTTACAGCTAAAGTTAGGTTTAAGGCTACAAAGATACAAGCTTTTTATCAATCAACATCACTTGTGAAAATCCCAGAAAGCTGTAAGGAGAGATGGATATAAATCTACATTGCCTAAGAGCTAACATAGCTTCAAAAACTTCTAAATCTCATCTGCAATCGCCTTCTTGTTCTCACACGTCCGGCTCTCGTACTGCAACGGGCAAGTTCAGATCCGGTTCCACTTCACTGAGAGGCGAGAAGAAGGCGGCCACCATGTCGTCACTGACCTCCTCCAGCTTAGACGGCCCCCACTACAATTTTTCAGGCACAATAATCGGTCAATGGTTTGTCTAAGGAGGGTTGAAGGATGAAATGAGATTAGAACAGACATCAAAATTGCTCGATCACATTTAATAAGTACATACCTTCGGGGCGAAGTCTTTCTCGATCAATCTTGCACGCACGCCCTACGGAGAGGAGAAAATTGCAGCATATAATAACGAGTGTCAAACAGTAAACTAGAAATCATTGAAATCATGCACCAATTGAGGGTCCATACCTCGATGAAATCATTTGAAAAGTCTTTGGATATGAATGTGAGGGATGCGCGGTACTCCCTGGCGAGGCACTGGTCAAGAGTTTCGAATCTACCTTCTCGAATCTTCGAATTGAGCATGGATGGGAAAAGGTTACCTTATGGAGCATGCGGGCAATTCAAATAGACTCTATAGTGGTAGAAATTTGTCGGACTTACTGATTGCAGAGCAATTTTCGAGCTCAACGGGGGAGCTTCTTTGATTTTGTGAAGCAAGTTGGCACACCATTTATCACCAGATTCCGTTGCCTTGTTTTCCTGCAAGTAAAGTAGCCCTAATGATTCGTGTTTACAACAATAAGCACGTCGACAAGGAATAAGGACGAAACAGAGCACATGTTGTCGACTCTATATGCATTTGTAGCAGTTTGGAATTCACAATGTGGTGATCAAATTTCAGAATACATGTTGATAAGAGATTATTCAAGATTAATACCATCAGAAAGCTATGTTAAAGAAAAGCGTCCATCTATTTTTTCAACTGTTTGATGTTATATACCCGTGTTTTCAACAGAAATCCACATGACAAGTAGCAACTTACCAGAGCTTCAACGATTTCCTCCACCGTATCGTGGCAGAATAATGAGTCTATCATATCAATCCTGAATCACAGAAATAAAGCTGGAGCTCAATGGCCAAGATCTGAACAAAGCCGGTTTCTTGTCATAGAATAGGATTTTAAAAACTGTGGAATGAATGAGAAATAATACTTGTGAAGAACACTCCTCTCGTCTGGGTGGACTAAAGTGCCGTATTGAGCAAGTGATGATTCAATGACTGAAGGGACATCGGTTATTAAACTACCAAGACGTTCTTCAATCCAAGGAAGTTTCTGTAAAGGGAAGTCGAATTAGCAAAGATTATTTTAAAGTAAGACTAAACAAAGAAACGAGCTGTAGGCCGGCTCTGGTACTGACTTCCTTCAGTGAATAGTGAGTGGCAAGACCGCATGCCATCATTTCAGCACCATTTAGCTTTTCTCCGGTAAGAGCTAAATATTCCCCTGAATAGAGAAAGTTGTCGTTAATCCATTATTTTCTAATATCCATCATAAGAAATCTCTTTGACTCCTTCAATATCAAATAAGATTTCATGAGATATAACTAAACCTCTAGCTATTCGTTTCCAGTCATACCTAGATAGCCTGGGAGACGAGAGAGATAATATGAAGCTCCTGCATCAGGATGAAAACCTAACTGAACCTCCGGACTTGAGAAGACCTGTAATTCATCAATAATCCATTAACAAACTGATGCTAGAGTTTATCATACCAACAGCCTACATAATGAATTGTAAACAAAGAAAGAAACAGTAAGAAGATCCCCACTACTTCTATCTTGAATGTCCTAAATTAAGTTGAAAATTGTAAACAATTAATGGAAGCCGAAAGCAGTTTAGTCAGGAAATCCATTCAGGGAGCAGTTTCATACAGTTCTATCAGTTACAACGCGGAACATCCCGGGAAGTGAAATACCTGCCCCGGCTCCCATCACAACACCATCCATTATAGCCACCTAACAAGAGTAACGTTAAGAAACATATTAGCTGGATCATATTTACCTCAGGAAATCTTATAATTTACACTTAGAAAAAATGTAGATAGTGAACTCACGTGTGGCTTCAGATATGTTCCCAATACATAGACAAACTTGTACAAACTCCGAAAGAGTTCTTTGCATACCTCAGTTTTCCCTGCGAATCAAATCAAATCAACTAATTTATGTGAAATCATCAGAGGAACCACTTCAATATACTCTCTAATCAACAACAAACTTAGCAATCTACGCAAGGACCAACCTTCATCAAGCAGCCGATACAAATCAACCACATCGGTGCCAGAGCAGAATGCTCTGTCGCCACTCGCCTTCAAGAAAAAAGACTCAACCTCAGACAAGGGAAACGGACCATGACATAACCAAGGTGGAATAGTAAGAGCAATCAATCGTTTACCTTCAACAGGACAAACCCTATACTCGAGTTTTCCTCCCAAGAGTCGTACAGCTTATTTAATCGAGCAGCCTAGCATCAAAACACACTATTGCAATTAACACAATCTAATCAACATTTACACAAAATCACAATTTTTTTACAACAAGCGGCCCTAAATTTGCATGAAACTACAATTCAATAACACTGAATCAAAAAGCATGAAATTAACCATATGAGCAGTGACGGCATTGAGCACAGTCGGCCTATTCAAAATGGCAGCTCTTGAATTCGCCCTTCCTTCCACTAACACCTGCTATTTGAAATCAAACAAAAGAAGGTTTCTTCAAAACTCTATCTTCGAACAAGCAATACCTAAATTTCTACAAATTCTCAGCATATACCAACATATACGCATGAAATTCCAACAGTGTACTATCAAAATTCCAGATAAATGGGAGCTATACACATATTAATCAACTATAAAATCGAGATTGAGAAACTGGCCTCGTCTTGTTGGAGATAATCGTGCTGAGTGTAATTAGGGAGCGCGGAAAAACTCCTCCCTTGCCGGGAAACAGCGCCATTTCTGCGCAAACAACGGCTCAGTGGCACCAGAAATTTCAGCTTCTGCATTTTCCGAAGACGAAGATTGAATCTCGGTTGTGTTAACAGAGCTTCTGTTGCGGCTGATTGGTTTTGAAAATGGGGTTTTGGAGAAGAAAAGAGAGCTGTGTTAACAGTCCTACCTAATTACAGTTTCCCCCCCTGAGTTTCTGATTATTGTATTTCTGGTACGATGGAATTTCATTTTTAAGTTTATTATTTCATTATTTTGTAATACTATTATTTTAATTAAAAGTGAACTACCTCAAAAGTCCCTAATTTTTCTGTTTGTGACACTGCAGGTCCATAACAAAAAAAATATCGCCGGAAGACTCTAACCTTAAACATAATCACATATCATGTATTGTAGTCATTTTTCAGACCAAAATGCCCAAATAGCTTAAGGGGCAATTTAGTCAGATGACCACCAACCTGCACACCTACTATGTGCACACCTGCATACTTATTTCCTATGATGCACGTTTCAAGGGTCAATTTGTCTCTCTCTTCAATTCATTTCTCTCAGTTTGAGAGAATTTTTGTTCTCATTTTCTCTGAGTTTTTTAATGTGCTTCACCTTCGTCTTTGACGATATATATTCACGCCGTTTTTCGACGACGCATATGTCTTGTCCTACATCAATAGTGTCCATGATTTTGATGAGCAGGCGCCTCGTTATGGAGATAAACTTGGCCAGAGCGACTTAGTTGGGAACACAAAAAAGACTTCGAGAGATTTTAGATTTCTTTCTCACGGTTGTTACAATGGAATATTCATAATGGTTATAGAATAAGAATAGAAACAAACATTTTAGTGACTTCAGACTTGATAATTGTGTTTATTTTAATCATCTTCATTTCGGATTGTATTTTGTACTCTCTCTGCTTACTTTAATTTTAATTTTGTCTGTATTGATCGGTTTATTTACCTTAATTAGAACTAAAACCGCCCGTTCTTATTCTATAGTATTCTCGTGGGTGGGTGGGGGTATGTTATTTATATGTGGTACGGAACATGAATATGAACCGTGAACTCGAATTGAAAAATAAATCGTTACAAATTAGATGGATGAAAGAGGTTAGCTAGTTGGTGAAGCTTATTTGAATGGTGGAGTGGAATGTTTGAAATTTTGTACATTTTGTAAATAATCTTATGTATGTAGTGTTTTTTTTATGTATGTAGTGTGTTGAAGGTGAAGGGTTGATGGAAAAAGAAAAAGTCAATTCTCTACTATTTATGGGAACAGCAGCTCAGAGAAGCATGCAGGCCAACATTGTCATCATTGCAATGGTTTTGACCAAAATGCCTTTCCAGGGCATAAGGGTGTTTTAATCCGAAAAAATATGATTCGTGATTATATTAACGTTGGGTCCTCTAGGGCTATTTTTTTTGTTAGGGACTTGCAGTGTCACAACTCGAAAAGTTAGGGACTTTTGAGGTAGTTCACTCTTTAATTAAACATGTATGAAAGAATAACGTATTCGTTCTGTAGTGAAATTTGTATAATATCGCTTCGGATTGTCTCTGATTCGTATAGAAAATGTTGCTCAAGGAACTAGATGTGGAGCAACTTGACGTAAATTGATAATGGTATTCATTTTGAATGGAGTTAATGTGATGAAGGAGGCAATACTTCGACGTCATAGTTTAAGACCTCTGGATTCAATTTTACAATTCAATGGAGTACGTTGCTATTGAGATTCTGTGTATGTTGGTTAGCTTGATGACAAGACATATGGCTTAGAATGGGTCGAGAAAAGTATTTGGTCGAGTGTTCGCCGTCGACGGCGATCATATTAGAACCATCAAAAGTGTAACTAATAAATAATACTCCTAATATAAATTAATTAATTAAAATGAAAATGGCTTAAATTTAGCATCAAAAAGTAACTAATAAATGATCATATAAATAAATTAATTAAAATGATAATGACTTAAATTTAGTAGGTAGACCACATACATCACACACTCTTACATTTGATTCTAATTATCTGAGTACTACATATTTAAAAACTAATTTAACAAATTATAATGTGATTTATTGGCCTAATATGATTTATAGCCATATGCAATAGATGAAGTAATTAATACAATATGATATGCCAAACAATAATTAGATACGTAAAACATAAGAATGCAGCCTTATTTATTATTTAAGGAAGTGACAGTGCAACTAAACTGAACAACCGACTCTCTTTTTCTCTCTCCCACGCGCTCTGGAGATCTGCGTGATTGCTCGATTTCACGATGGAAAGAGCTCTCAATTCAATTCGCGCAGTTCTAATCACCGCGGTTATCTGCATTGTTCTCTTCTCCGATGATGCACGGAGTTTCTATCTACCTGGTGTAGCTCCTGAAGACTTCGAAAAGGTCTTCCTAAAATTTCAATTTTTTTTCCGAGGGGTTTATTGTTGCTGCTAATCTGAATTTCGGTTATTGGATCATATAAACGTCTGTTGACTGAGGTTCTGTGTGAATTATTCGTGGTTGATGTGTTTATTGATTTGCATTCCGTTGAAAGGATATGAAATTTCAATCAAATAATATTTTTTTTGTGTATTTGTCTTGTTTTGCGACTGATAATCTGCAATGAGTGTGTCCTGAGTCCAGATTTGATTTTTGGAGGTGTGATAAGATATGATACAAATTGATGATGCACTGTTTGTTTTCGTGAATTGAGTAAGGAGTTGGATGGATTTTGAAGTTCTTAGCTTGTGAGATTGAGTATGTTGCTGTAGAAAGGGGATGTGGAGGGGGATAGAAGGTGTGTTATTGGCAAAGTGTTGGTTTGGATATACTATGAATGTAGGTTAGAGCATTAGATCCGAATACGGGAATGTTTAGTTGTTAGCTACCCCAATTGTATTCGATTCATGCACCGTTGGAACATATATGGTCATGTAATTCTGGGGGGTGAACTTTTTATTTGGATCATGTGGTAGTGGAGAGATGATATTAGAAATTACAGTGTCATGGTTACCTTTCATTTTTTTCGTAAATCCATTGAGAGCTAATGTCAGGATATCATATTCATGATTGGCAACATATTAGGTGATATGCTGCTTTGCTATGAAGAATTGAAAAGCTAAGCTTCACGCTATTAGCATTTTGTCTGTTATAGTTAACATAATATTCTCTGGTTTGGATGTGTTACATTGTTTGTTTTGTGACTTTTATCTTGTTTAATTGCTTCAGGGGGATTCATTGAGCGTGAAAGTGAACAAATTGACGTCTATAAAGACTCAGCTACCTTATTCGTACTATTCTATCCCTTACTGCCGCCCAAATACTATAATCGACAGTAGAGAAAATCTTGGAGAAGTACTTCGTGGAGATCGAATTGAGAACTCCCGTTATGTGGTTCGTGTAATTATTTTGGTTGTGCAATGCCTCTTGGCCTTTTCCCATTCCTTAACTTCTCTACTGTCACATTACAGTTTCGGATGAGGGAGCCACAGTTGTGCAACGTACTTTGTCGAGTTGAACTAGATCCCAAGTCTTCAAAAGCATTCAAGGAAAAAATTGAAGACGAATACCGTGTCAACATGTATGTAGATGTATTGTTTGCAATGGACAGAAACAAATTTCTCTAAAAATGTTAAGATTAGAGTTTTTTTTTTCAAGTTTAAACCCATTCCTTGCTTAATAATTCTAATGCAACGTACGGCAGGATCTTAGACAATCTTCCTTTGGTTGTACCGATTCCAAGATCGGAGCAAGAAGGTCCTCCGATCTATCAGCTGGGCTTCTACGTAGGGCTGAAAGGGCAATATGCAGGCGTAAGTTACTTGTTTTTGAAATTGCATCCAGCAATTTCTGCACAAGATTTGTTTCCTAAAACTCAGTGTATCCTTATGCAGAGCAAGGAAGAGAAGTATTTTCTCCACAACCACTTGAATTTCGTCGTCAAGTATCACAAGGATCCACAGACCTATACATCAAGGATTGTAGGGTTTGAAGTCACACCATTTAGGTAGGTTCTTAAGAATGTATTCCATTTTCCCTTTGTTTTTGTGTCCTGTTTCTGTTTTCTGAAAACCTTGCTCCTCATTCTCTAGTGTCAAGCACGAATATGAAGGAAAATGGACAGAAAACACACGGCTAGCGACATGTGATCCACACGCCCAACGCATCGTTACCTCTTCAAGCTCGCCACAAGAGGTCGAAGATAAGCAAGAAGTTATATTCACTTATGATGTCACATTTCAGGTAACTTAGATCAACATGTCTCTTTCTTAGCTTATATATCTTTGAGGAGAATCTTTACATAATAAACCTATGGCTGCAACACAGGAAAGCAACGTGAAATGGGCGATGAGATGGGACACGTATCTCCTAATGGCCGACGATCAAATCCACTGGTTCTCCATAGTGAATTCTCTGATGATCGTCCTCTTCCTCTCGGGTATGGTCGCGATGATAATGCTACGAACACTTTACCGAGACATATCCCGGTACAACGAGCTCGAGACCCACGAGGAGGCCCAGGAAGAAACCGGATGGAAACTGGTACACGCGGACGTGTTCAGGACCCCTAGCAACTCGGATCTCCTCTGCGTCTACGTAGGAACGGGCGTGCAGTTTCTCGGAATGGTCGTCGTCACCATGATCTTTGCCGTCCTCGGATTCCTCTCACCTTCAAACCGAGGCGGCCTGATGACAGCCATGCTACTCCTATGGGCTTTCATGGGGATCTTTGCCGGCTACGCCGCCGCCCGTCTCTACAAAATGTTCAAAGGGACAGAGTGGAAGAAGATCGCCGTGAATACAGCTGTCTTCTTCCCAGCCACGGCGTTTGCCCTCTTTTTCGTCCTCAACGCCCTCATCTGGGGTGAGAAGTCGTCCGGGGCGGTCCCATTTGGGACGATGTTCGCTCTGGTCTTCCTTTGGTTTGGCATCTCCGTCCCACTCGTCTTCCTCGGAAGCTACATTGGGTTCAAGAAGCCGGTGATCGAGGACCCTGTGAAGACGAACAAGATCCAGAGGCAGATCCCGGAGCAGGCGTGGTATATGAACCCGATCTTCTCAATCCTGATCGGGGGCATCCTCCCGTTCGGGGCGGTGTTCATTGAGCTCTTCTTCATACTGAGCTCCATATGGCTGAACCAGTTCTACTACATCTTCGGGTTCCTTCTCATTGTCTTTGTCATCCTCCTCATCACGTGTGCCGAGATCACGGTGGTGCTGTGCTACTTCCAGCTGTGCAGCGAGGACTACCTGTGGTGGTGGCGGTCGTACCTGACAGCGGGATCATCGGCAGTGTACCTCTTCTTGTATGCGGTGTTCTACTTCTTTACGAAGCTCGACATCACGAAGCCGGTGTCGGGGGCGCTCTACTTCGGGTACATGCTGATTGCCTCCTACGCCTTCTTCGTGCTGACTGGGGCCATCGGCTTCTATGCTTGCTTCTGGTTTACGAGGCTCATCTATTCTTCTGTCAAGATTGATTGATTGGAGAAACGATGAAGCACGACTTAGTTGGTAGGACGCTTTCCTCCAACAATAGTTTGGAGATTCGAGTCACCACAGCAGTCACGGAGCTTCTCAAACCAATAGTTCGAGATTTCGAGTTACCATAACAGTCTCGGTTGGTTCGAGATTTTGAGTCACCATAACAGCCACGGAGGTAAATGGATCCTCTCTTTAAAAGAAATTGATTAATTACAGTGTTGGTCTGAATGATTTTCATAGTTGACACCAAAATTTAGAAGTTAATGAGATAACTACTCCTTGTTTCTTTCCTTCTTTTTAGTTCTGATTTTCAATCCAATTTAGAAATGTTGAAATAACATCGCGTATTTAATTTGTTAATAATAATAATAATAATAAGTCTCTTTAAATTAAATTGTAAATAGATAAGATTAACAAATAGATTACAATGAAATAACATCATTTTTCTGAAAATTCAATATTTGGATAAATTTGGATTAGATAAAATTGATGCCCTTCAAATACTTTCAACTTCAGGCATTAATATACAATTAGGCCAACACGCGCACCAAGAAATGTGTTTATTAGAGTGGGACGAAGGAAGTACTTACCCTAAAATAAGGACAATAAACAATAAAGAGAAAAAAGATTCTTAAACTGAGGTACATGTAACATTTAAAAATGGCTGGAAACCAAATATATCACTGTTTTACAAAATTGAAAGCCCTATTAAATCCATCACCTCCAAATTACTTGAGACTGTCGCCTAAACCCTGTGGCATTCCTTCTGGCATGCCTAAGCTCTGAGCAAGATTGCTCATTCTCTCTTTCATGGCCTGCACGACAAGAGCAAACGAAACATGTCACGAACTACTGAAACACGGGATGAAAAAAGAACGCCACTCGCTCAGATTGGCCTGGTTTCGCCCTTGGCTCACCTCAACGCTCTTCTGGTGCGCGTCCCTGTATGCCTCCGTCACTAGAAGAGAGAGTTTCTGCACAATGGGGGTCGAGTGTTTAATGAAGATGTGCACGAAGGTAAACTGAAATGGTTTCTACTTTCAAGCAATGAAAGATCATTACTCAGAACTGGAGGAAGAGATGATATGCAATGATATGAATGATCTAAGACAATAAGACGAGGAGACAAATATACGAAATGTGGATCATATGAGCCTTAACATACCTCAGCTCCCAACTCCATTGCAGCATCTGTTATCTCAATGCGGACAGGCTGTTGATTCCCAGAGAGTGTTGCCTGGAAAAAGTTTCGTCAAACTATCGGAGGAGGTATACGAATCTTAGGAGTCCGTAAGGAGACAAAAGACTTCATTCGTTTCACAAGAAACATGACTACAACTAATAAAAAAGCTTTTTCAGCAGATATTATTAACTGGTTTGAGTTGAAAATGGGAGCATAAAAGATTCGATGTATACAAATATTATTTAAGTTCATCACAACTAAACTTCAAAAAATCTACTAATTTGACAGTTATATCATAGAACTGAACTTGAGATATACCTTAATTAGCTCGTCTTGACAATAGCCATCGAATTCAGCTCTGCAAGATTGACAGCAATCTCACAGTTAGTTATGTATATTGAACTGAATATTAGTATGAATAACAGGAAAAGAAAATAACAGTAGATACAAGTTCAAGGATTAGAATATACGCAGCAAGTTCTTTTTGCACTCGTACTGCCTCAACTTGGACAACCATCTGTGCCTTCTTTACGGTTTCGTATAAATTTTGCATATTTCCCATAAATCCTGCCTACATCAACCATACATCTTATAGTAAGAGCACTGTTCAAATAAAATTATTAGGACAAACTACGAAATACGGGATGTGCATATAAATAAATGAGAGCATTACATAAACATGAAATTATTTCCCCATAGGATCTGATTAGTCGAAAAAAAGAGCTTCACAAAGATCTAGAGAAGAAACATGAGCGAACGGGAGGCCTTTTGGAATTACGAAAGGAGGTGAGTTAACCAGTGTTATCAATCTCGTATGGCGGCTTATGGCGGTTCGCCTAAAAACCGCCGCAGGGATATGGCGTATTAGTATGGCGGATATGGCGGTCAATAATTAAATAAATAAAATAATACTTATTATTTATATATAATTCAAAAATTGGAAAATAACAAAAATATAACATCTAAAACTCTTAAAACAATTAATAAAGCATAAAATACAGCTCTAACATCCATGTTTCTTGCATAATGCCCCATTCCTAAATGCAGTACACACGTAATGTTGTCAAATGGCGGATATGGCGGTGCTATGGCAGCGCCATGTTGCTATGGCATTTCCACCACAGAACACCATGCCATAGCGCCAAGGCGCCGCCATATCCGCTATTTGATAACATTGGAGTTAACAATAAGCCTAGTTACTCGATGTGGCAATGTGCACTGGAGCGAACACAAAATTAACATACCTTGTTACCTTCATCACCCTTGTCATTGTTATCCTTCTTTCCACCAAATAAACCACGCACACTAAGAGATCTTCTAGCCCTCCCAGTTTGACTTAACAAACTCGGAAAATTAACAATATTGGAGTTCGGATGTCTCTTACCTGCAGTTGGGGAAACACAATATATAAGCAGTTAATCGCACAAAACATCACAGGTAGAATCTGTTAACTGTTTCCACATTTTCAAATTTCATTATCAAATCATGATTGACTCATAGTGACAAACTTCAGCCAATAATCCATATCTAGTATAATAAGGAGGGGATCACCAAATTCATTTTGGGGAAAGCCTCTAACAAATTATGACAATGAATTGAATACCAAGGATTGTAGAACAAAAACAACTAGCATAAGTATCATGTGCACAAATGGAACTATCATAATTACAGTTATCATTAGTATCTCCATTGAGCACTTGTAGAACATCTGCAATAGACCACTCGGTTGCCTCTCAGCCTTGTATCTAAGTCTATAGTGCAACTATGCAAATAAAATCAAATAAAACTCCACGAAGAGATTAAGATATATCATCAAATCAAGCAACTCCACTAAGAGATTTTTCATCCGATTTAGCTCGGGAACAACATGATATCCGCACCAGAGATTAACCAGCCACTCAAAACACTCCTGGCCGTTTGTATTTCCATAGACTACGAACGTTATTTTCTCAAGCTTCAAAAATCCTGACTTCACCTCAGATCATTCATCAGCTATTCGACTATAGTTCATCTCTTATCATCTTTAATCAGGAAAAAAATATACATATATGCTACCCAGAAATAGAAGCCTCAAACAAGAACATATCCTAAATTTCTCAAACCTCCACCAACTGACTGTAGTCATGAACCCTAACTACACCAAATGCTTCCAAAACATCATCCACTGAAGCAAAAATAAAAGCAACAATACACACTTTTTTCTCTTGTAGTCTCCGACTTGCTAAAAAAGATACACAGAGACAAATGCAAACAAAAATAAAAACTACAAACAAACAATCACCTTATCCAAAATCATAGACATGACATATTTCCATGCTCTTAACAAAACGGATTACACACAAATCACATACTGAGACTCACACGAAGAGAATGAAGAGGAAGAGGGGAATTGAGCAGCAAGAGCTGCAGTTGGAGACATCGCCATATCCTTGAGCTATCCAGAAATGGAACTGAATTGAAGGTTTCTGGAAGAAATTGGCAGCTAGGAACAAATTTGGAGGGTTCTGATGAAGAAAAATCTCTTCGTTTGTTTGGTTATGTTATTTCCCCCATATAGATAGAATTTCCCTAAGAGTCCTCCAATATTTTAAATAATTCGAATTGACCCACCCATCTTATTTTATTTCCCTTTTAGAAAAAAGTACTCCGTATTTATTTATTTCAAACCTAATATATTTAGCAAGAAGCTTTTCTATTTTTGAATGTATTGGATTTTTTTATCGGTTCGGATTTAGTTATAAAATTTTTGAATTTTTTGATCCGAAGGTTCGGATATTCCAAATCGGTTCATCGAATTTGACAAAAACTGGGGGTGTTCGTTTTGAAAGATTATATCTATTGATTAAATTTGTACTTATGTTTGGTTCATGAGATTGTGACTTAATCCTAGATGGATAGTCATATAATAATTAGTCACAGTCAATCCTCTCCAACTAAATAATCTCATTACTTAATCATAAATTATATTTTGCTAGTACTATTTTATCTAGGAAATCAAACACATTTAAAGTGACTCAAACATCTATTCAAATTGTTTTTTTAGAACCAAAACAATTCCAAAATCCGAATTATATTTGACATATTTGCTTAAATATTTCAAACCTAGTATATTTAATTTTTCCCAGATTATCATTCATTTTTTTTTGAATTTCTTCAAATATTTCAGATTTTCAACTCTAACTAGTTATAAAAACTTTAGAATTTACTATTTCAGAGGTTCCGATATTTCAGATTATTTATAGTCAAAAAATAAACCTATTCAGCTCGGGTTGGTTCGATTCGGGTAAAAAACTAAAGCAATTCACACATCGAGTCAAACAAGCTATACAAATTCTCCACACAACGTGTCAAGTATATGCAAGAATATCATCAGAGTATACAGAGATTGGTTTGGGGAGGGCTACAAATGAGTCTGCATTTGATCAAGAGGCTTGGGACGATGACTCGGGATCCGGGGATCTCATGCCCGAAGGCTCGCCCGACTGTTCGGGCTTCTTGAGCTGGATCAGTATCATGGTCATGTTGTCGCAGCCATTGCCTGCGTTAGTAGTAGGTGCCAAGCACCAGTCGAGTACTTTTTCGCACACCGACGAGAGCTTACTCTCCTGCACAAGGGAACACAGCGTCAGAAGATTCACAACAAACACTCCAGAAAGATTAAAACATAGTTTTTGCAACATAATTTAGCAGCACGTTTTCTCATACATTACGTAAAGCCTTCACAACGTATCGACTGAAAATTAAACGACACCACGAAGACGGGAAGCTATATTTTGAGATGGAAAGAGCAAGTGCCAAGCGGTACCAAAAAGACTTACTTGTTGCAGCTGCTCGTGTATGAACTCCACAACCTCTTGGCTCGACATGCTATCCCTGAGAGGCAGACAGCACAAGAAATTGAATTATCGGAAAATGTTACACGAGACCCTTTTTGAAACAATGTATATACAAAAGAAGCTCAACACTATGCCTAATATATTCAACAATCAGGCATATAACATATACTACAAAAAATTATTTCGAACCAAGGATGCTATCTCGAGAGAAGTAATGCAGATTAAATGAAAAAAAAGAGAAGTTTAGGCATCATACCAAATGCCATCAGTGGCAATTACGATGAACTCATCCTCGTCTGTAAACTCAACCTGGTTTGGAAAACGAACGAATCAGAAATTTTGTGCTATTGCAGCAAATAGAAGAAAAACTTAAGGTTTCCCAGCAAATTTACCAACAGATATCAACCCCAAATTATCAGCTATTACATTAATAAAGTTTGATAATTTCCTAAACATAGATAACACTGAGTACTATTGGATGGTCACATGTGGTGTCTTTTCTTGGCCTTAATATGAACTGTCTGAAGGCTTCATTGTTATCGAATCAGAAAATGTCGGAAAAGCCTAAATAAACAAAAGCAGTTCAACGTAAGCTCTAAAATCTGTTACTTACAAGTTACAACACAAAATGAAGATACATACTGTTTTAACTTCTGGATCAGCAGTGACCATTTGCTCTTCTGGAGGTAAATTTATGATACTCTTGAATTCCACACCACCTGCATCAAACACATGGTGGCCATAAGAAACCTCAAAAACAGCTTATGACATTTCCTAAACAGTTCTAGCTAATAAGGTCCGTTGTCATAATATATGCGGTCAGTGGGATTACGGACAAAATTATTCTGATTTTTCCAGGATCAGCTGTATGTGCAAGGTGAGAGTTTAACGATGACCCGACTCTCCTAGCTATTAAAATTGGAAAAGAAAATGATAAGACAACAGGATTGTACAAAACCTATGGCTCTTGAAATATCCAAAAATCCTTGCACACGCCCCCAGCGGACATATCCTCCTCCTCTTATAATTCTTTCCCTCTCAACCGGCAGTATGGGTCTATGGTCTACTGACAGCTCGAGTGCCTGATGAAAAGCCAAAACGTCATAGTTAAGAACACGAAAATACGTTCTGTGTGACAAAATATTAGTTATACAAGATTAAGTAGATCATAATCACATGGTACCTGACCGTTCCTAGAAATGACACAGCGCGAATCACCTGCATTGGCAACAACAAGTTGGTTCTCCCCGATGACTGCAACACAAGCAGTACTTCCAGAATATGGTCCTCGGAAATTAGAGTGTGGTCCCTGTACGAAGCAATAATAAGCCAAAATTCCAAGTTATGATGGAAAATGGTTATTTAGTCATTAAGATTGATTTAAGCACCTCCTCTGTCCATTCGTCAGCTTCGGCGCCATGTCTTGTAGCGAATATCAGACATTCCATCAGACCATCAAACATGTTTAGTTTATCTCCGAGGATAGCCAACTCCCTCCAGCCTCTCTGTCCGGTCATCATTTCATCCATCCTGCATTAACAATAGACATAAACTTATACTCCGTATTAAGCAGCTCGGTGACAATAAATTCATTAGTTAGACATTATTCTTCAGTCTTTATCCTAATTGAACATACATATTTATACATATATATATATATATATATGTGTGTGTGTGTGTGTGTGTGTGGATTCTGATGCGGATGTTCTGGAAGTACAACGTTTTGTAATCTAGAAAGTAAATAGACACACGTGTGAGAGGCAAGCCTTACTGTTCTACAAGTTCTAACTTCTATGAGAAAGAAATTGGGAAGACACACGTGTAGAAGTAAATAAACAATAGTATTTCGCAAATAACCTGAGGAAAGCTTTCCGAAGGGCTGTTCCGACATCGCCAGCTGAATATTCTTCTTGTTTCAGCACTTGCTGGTGCAGGAACTTAGCACAGAATTTGGCAACCTCATCACCTGCAAATTCAAGGAATGATTGTAAAGTCCGCAACTGATTCAAAAAATAAATAATGTGCAGGATAATGTTGAGCATACCTCTATAACCGTCGTAAACACCAAATAATGATCTGGTGTTGTCCAAATTCGGAATTGCAGCATGCTAAAAGGCAGAGTAACAACATCATATTCCGTGACAACTATGGAAGACAAACACAATAAGGGGCATTCACCATATCTACTGATCTAGATCATGACACTGTTAGCTATAACAGAAAGCAACCTCGGCATGATCACCTCCAATTAGTTACCAAAACATAATCATCTTTAAATACTACTTCTCAATAATTTCAACTTAAAGTTATCCAATGCACTTCTTAATCAGGAGTTGATTGCTTACTCTTCACTTGTTGTTCAACCTTCTTTTCTTTTCTTCAAACCAAAAGCAGATGCCTCCTTACCCGAATCTTTGTACAGAACTTTGCTGCTAGACTAAATGATAGGTCTACAAATAGTTCATTATCTAAGTATACCTAAAAACCACTTGACTTATGAACTGAAGGTCACTGCACACGTGTTAGACTTAGTGATTGTTCCTTAGTCGGACTCAAGCGTACTATGCTAACAATATATATGAATTTTTTCACTTTGTGGAAGTATGAATCATATAATTGCTCCATTCAACATATACATACTTTCTAATTAACAAGAAATGAAAAAACATGAATCCACTCAATTAAAACTGTGAAAACTACCTAACTAACAGGATTCTGCATTGTCAAAGCTGAAAATCTAATATTCTGCACAAAGTAATGATAACAATATTTGTACAATTCATTACTAACTGTTACAGAGATTAGAGTTGACCAACGACTTACAGCATCCTCCATAGTAGCACGCCATCCTTGCATGGTTGATAGACCAAATCTAAGTCTATCATTTTCACCATCTTCAGACGATTTCTCCTTTTTCGGAGTACTGAGGGGCGCTCCCATCTCTTACTGTCAGCAAACACCATTTAAACCCAGCAGCCTCTTTAAAAATATTACACAAACCCGGTGTATATATAATGCAGAGAGAATGGAATCCAAAGAGGCAACATAGTCAATTTCTAAAATTTCTGAAACTAAAAATTCACATATAGAATTACTAATTTATCTTCTTGATGTTCAGTAGTCACCGGAGCACGGGAGTAGCCTGTTAAACGTAATAGCCAACACACATGTGATGTGTATATATATACATAACAGTTAAGTTTGCACTGTAATGGTGTTTAACATGGGTGGTCAAATAGATATACAATACATAAGATTGAATAATTTCAAGAATTACATAATCAAACAAGGCAAAAAAAAATTATATCCATCCGACTGTGGGGACTATACAGCTAAACTAGACAGATAATATCATGGGTGGTTAAACAGCTCCTATCACATATGAAAAAGTAAAAAATCATGAAAACTTCACAACCCCTATGAGGGTGTTTACCATGGTTGATAGAATAGATTTACAATACATGGGATTGAATAATTTCAAGAATTACATAATCAAACAAGGTTGAAAACCGTTATATCCATCAACGCGTGGGGATGTTAAACAACCCCTGTAACTATACAAAATCAACTCCATTCCCATATGAAAAAAATATTTAAGAGAATTCCATAAATTACAATATATCAACATAAGAAAACATGACAACAGAGACAATCCAGCTTATTAAACAGCCAATATCCATATAATATCCAGTTCTTTTCCTTGGTTTGATAGATTAGATTTACAATACATAAAATTTGAATAATTTCAAGAATTACATAATCAAACAGGGTAAATAAATCTAAAAAACTTCATAGATCGGAAATATCAACAGTAAAATACATCACAGTGGAAGAATCCAGCTAAATGAAACAGCCGATATCCATAATTTCAGTATTGACAATAAGAATAGAGAAATACATCTTTGGTATCGACAAGACTAACTATAAATCAAAGAGATACTAATAAACAGCTACAATTTCTCATCAGCTGGCTCAGGAAGATCAATCGCAATAAATGAATGCTGGTAGTTGATGAATCGAACGAATGCTTCTTCACTTAAAAACTTACAAAAGTTAAAAGCTCAGTTGATGAATCGAACGAATTTGTCGAAATGAGGCGCGATCAGGCTGAAATCTTGATGATATCGAAACGCTTGTGGAATTTGATGGGGGATTAACAAGAGTGGAATCGAGAGAGAATCGAGAGCGATGAAGGGATTGAAAAGTTTGGACTGTGTTGAGTGTAAACCCAACCGCCAACTTCTTCTAATTTTTTATTCTTTTATTTTCAGTTTTTTTCCATTTTATTTGAGGTAATTAATTCATTTTTCTAAATTTTTCATAGGAGTTTAAGCAAATATAAGTTAATTGATTCGTATTTTGTTTATGTTCCGTTGTAATTGCCTTATTTCAATTTTTTTTTAAAATTTACTAACTTTTATTATTTTTCATAGTTTATTCCTTGTTTTTATCTCTCGTACTATTTGATTATCCTATTTCATTTTTTGTAAATTTACTAACTTTTATTCTCTTTCATATTTTATTCTTTATTTTTATCTCTCGTATTTGATTATCTTTCCATTTAATTGTATACTTGTGTTTTTTTCCTTAATTCTTGCATATTTGATTATCTTTCCATTTAACTATATACTAGTACTTAGCTTCTTTTTTCTCTTTAATTCTCGTGTTAAATGAAACGTCTCACTTGAGCCGAGATGAATGGAAATAAGTCTCATGAGATGTTTTGGGAGAGGGGTGGATGAGGAGAGTAGTTTGAGATTTGACTAAGTGATAGTTTGAAATAGTATCAAACTAAGGAGTGTAGTTGACACACATATTCATCAGTAAGGGATTGGATCATTGACTTTGTTACGAAGCAATTTTAAAGTGTTGGGCCACTTGTCACATCCTGTGGGGTGCTTATATATAGTAAAAAGATTAGTTGGGATCGAATCATTGATTTTAAATATGGACAACTTCAAATTTTAGGACAAACTATCACACTCTTTGAGGTGCTAATAAATCAGTATATGACTTAGTCAGTTTGCATCTGATCAATCAGCTGCTTGGGAATTGGGATGATGACCCGGAATGTTTTTCTTCAGAAGCCGGGGATTTCATGTCCGATGGCTCGCCCGACTGTTCGGGTTTCTTGAGCTGGATCAGTATCATGGTCATGTTGTCGCTGCGTTAGTAGTAGGCGCCAAGCACCGGTCGAGTACTCTTTCGCACACCAACGAGAGCTTACTCTCACAAGATTCACACAAATAGACCAAAAGAGAGATGAAAACTTAGTTTTTTCAACTTTCTGCAGATCTCACAGATCACAGAATTTAGCATGACTGGAAATTTGACGACACCACAAAGACAGGGAGCTATATTCAAGAATTAGGCATATAAACGATGCTATCTCGAGAGAAATAATGAAGAATAAATGAAAAAAAAAAAGAGTTCAGATGATATACCAAATGCCATCAGTGGCAACCACAATGAACTCATCCTCGTCTGTAAATTCAACCTGGTTTGGAAAACGAACGAATCAGAGATTTTGTGCTATTGCAGCAAATAGAAGAACAACTTAAGGTTTCCCAGCAAATTTACCAACAGATATCAACACCAAATTATCAGCTATTACATTAATAAAAATTGATACTTCTCTAAAATAGAGATATCACTGATTACTATTGGATGGTCACATGTGGTGTCTTTTCTTGGTCTTAATAACAACTGTCCGCAGCCGCAGGCTTCATTCTTGTCGAATCAGAAAATGTCGGAAAAGCAGTTCTACGTTACAACACAAAATGAAAATACATGCTGTTTTAACTTCTGGAGGTAAATATATGCTACTCTTGAATTCCACACAGCCTCCATCAAAGGCATGCTCGGCCGTAAGAGACCTCAAAAACAGCCGTATGTGCAGGAAGATCAATCGCAATAAATGAACGCTGGTATTTCGCAACGGCTTCATCACTTTAAAACTTACAAAACTTGAAAGCTCAGTTGATGAATCGAACGAATTTGTCGAAATGAGGCGCGATTGGCTGGAAATCCTGATGATTTCGAAACGCTTATGCAATTTGATGAGAGATTAACAAGGGTGGCGTCGGGAGAGAATCGACAGCGATGAAGGGAATGGATGAGTGTAAAAGCTTATTCTATAACTGCCTAACTGCCAACTTCTTAAAAATATTTTATTTTATTCTATAACGAGCATACTGTTTTTATTATTATTATTTATACCGATTATAATGAGTAATTGTAATTAGTATGGAGTTATTGTTAATTAAATCATTTTTTCTAAATTTTCTATTAGAGAAGTATTACGTATTTATGAGTTAATTGAAATATCAAACTAATGAATGTGATTGACTGACAATATTTATTGGTAATTGATTCGATCCTCGACTTTAGTATAAGTACAATAGTTTTAAATTATTGGGTCAGTTGTCATATCTCGTGGGATGCTTATAAATTAAGGACCCGTTCACCTTCCCTGAAATGCCCAGAAATGGGCTCAATTCTGGGCTAAATCAGGTGTTCAGGGTTATGGTTTTATTACTGCCCAGTCCGTTAGATATGGGGAAGCCCGCACTATTCAGTGCATTTAACGCAAGGAAAAAAACTGACGAACTAGGTGATTTTCAATTCTCGTTTCACTTTTTACATCAAGAAATGATTGTGCAATTACATTTTTGCCCCTCATCTTCCCTTACCACCGCTGATTCTCTCTCCTTCCTCACATTCACATTTGGCAAACCCTAGGCAACCCCGCATCCACTCTTTCTTCTCCGACATACAACCGGTTCATGCATCGACGTTTTGGCAAACTACTCTGGGCACGCTGCTCGCACCCCGAATTGAAGGGGAGATTATGTTTTTACCCCAGAATTGAACGCAACTTTATTCCGGAATTCTCGCCCAATTTTTCCGTTTTGATTCTACAATTCAATTCAATTCAATTTTTCTTCTTATTGGTTTGATTTCCGTGATTCAGCTGTTGTAGGGTGTGGAGCAAGGTTGATTTTTTTTTCCGTGATTGTGTGGTTGGCTGATTTGGGATTTTGTGCACAATTTAGCGGAGCGAGAAGAGAATAAAAAAATAGAGAAATATGAGCTTGTGATGGATTTAGGGAGTGGAAATTTTGGTGTTATGTGAAACAAGGAGGCGGAAAGAGCTCGTGGCGATGAAATACATTGAAAGGGGGCGTAAGGTTTTCATTCTACCTTTTGTTATGCTGATTAGTACTACATTCTGATTAAATTCGTTCTTTTAATTTGATTGGTGCCCTTTTTCATCCAATCTTTGTTTTCTGAACTAGATTGATCAAAGAGGTTGAAAATTGTAGTGTTGTTGCAGAGGGATCATTCCAAAGATGGCGGTGGCTGATGGACAATGTGATGACGACGAAGGCGCCGCCGCTCTCTTCAAGGAAGAAGGCGTCGACTACGCCGATGACATCGATCATTCCGATACACCTATTCTCCTTCGTCCCCTCGCTTCAGCTGCCGAGTCTGGCAACCTCGACGCCCTCCGCCAAGCTGTAGATGCTTTTGATGGTAACGTTGATGAACCCGGCTATCTGGAAATTGGCCAACTACTTAAGCTCTGCTAATGACAGTGTGGAGCGAATGTTGGAGACTATTGGTATGGAAGGGGATACGCCTCTTCACCATGCTGTTGGAGATTTTGGTCTGATGCACAAAAAGAAGTTGAAAATTGTAATGGGGTTTTTTTGGGTAAAACGCCTCTAATTTTTTGTGTGCCCGCTGAAAATTTTCGTTTGGAGTTTGAAGGGGTATTTTTGGGATCACACTCATATAAAGGGAATAAATAAATATATTATAAATGCAAATATGAGTTTATTTCTGCCTCCTCGAACACGCCAATTGATTTAAGAATATGTGGGCCCAACCTTATACAAATAGCAAAGGAATTTAATCAGTACATTTGGAATGGCGAAAACTGAACACGACCTTAAAAGAGTAATAAAAAACATAGCCAGTTCCAATCTTTGAGATGTCTAAAAATCAGCATCGAAACTAATCGAGATTGATCATTGACTTTAGATATGAAACAACTTTAAATTTTTAGAACAAATGTCGTAACATATGAAAACCTTACAATAGTCTCGCATCGATTACCTACAAATCAACAAGAGGGATTCTTCACTAAGACCGAATTTGCACCAAATAAAAAGGATTGAAATAATCAATTTGTTTTATAAATTCCCTAATGCCAATCACCTAAACAACAAAATATCAATAAAAATTAAAATGTCAATAATCAAATTCAGTTTTTTTAATTCATCATTCCTCCATTCCTAAGAAAAATATTACTACTAGTAGTATATTTTTGAGGATGATGAATTTCTTAATGCCAAAAAATCCATCACAAAAAAAAAAATTGATCCGCACAACACTTCAAAGACGGAATTGCCCTCAATTTCACCCATATTTCCTTTCCCAGTCCCAAACAAAAAAAAAAGTAAAAACAAAAATATATTTCGATCAAAGTCTCTGCATAGAAGAAGACTTCACTTACTCTTTTCTCTCTCATTTCTCACACACAACACACATTACCATCAGACTTCGGAAATTCTCTCTCTTCCCGCGCGTATTCTCTCGTTCCTCCGAAATGGTAATACTTTTCTTCTTCATCGCCATGTACATGAGCGAACGATTTTATGATTTTGTGTTCATATGTACCCTTTCTCTGTTTCATTAGGGTTTCTTGTTTATGGCGCTGCTTTATACTCTAAAATATGCTGTTTTTGGCGTAGGTTGTGTTTTTGTGAATCAAACAGCATGTGATTGTGGATTTGTCGGCTACATGTGAATTCCAGTTTTTCAACTATATCTCACCCTTTTTCAGAAATTTTATTTTTTGTTTTTACTTAACTATCTGATTTTTTTCCTTTTCTAAAGTTTTTTAGTTTATCTGTTCTATCTTGTTGTATTGCTGGTGTTCAATTGGTTTTCTGAAGTTTTTTGCTTAATTTGAGTGTGTTGTTCTGGTATATTCAAAAGCAGCTTCTATTGCTTAATTTATAGTTATATGCTTGAAAATATGTTTGAAATGGGACAGATTCTCACTAGGTAATTCTACTTTGATGTCATTCGATGATTGTTGTTCGTTATTTAATCTGGCGTCATATGCTTTGCAGTCTAATAAGCATACTATTATTCTGATGCAAACATCCCAACACAGAGCAACCCGCACGTTCATGGACTACGAGTCGATCACCCAAGCAATGGATGGTATGCTATAAAAATTTGTACTCCTTTGAAAGTTTTTGACTGTGTAGCTTTAAGTTACTTTGATGTAACATGGCAGTGGATCTATATTGGCATTTGTAGGTAAATTCAGATTGTAGAATTTGAATTATTTGATCCATTCATAAACTATGATTGTTGTCTGCTTATGTTGGTAATGTTTAAAACCTGCATTTTCTTTGGATTTTGCTGTATTTTCAGTTGTATGCAAAGCAAGTTGTGTGGAAAAGGTATCACGAGTAGATGCTAGGTTGGTTCAGCTTCCTTGTGGTAGATGAAGTAGTGAAAACTAATTTATGCAATCCAAAACAAAAAGGGCCATATCTTTTTGGTGATAATGTGTGTGGGTTTTGCGATGCTCTTTGGTCATCATACTTGTATATTCATTTTGCCACCATCCAGCCACCCACTTTCCTACTCAGTGTAGTAAAGGTCCGAAAGGATATTAAGTTACTAGCAATGTTGAATTGTAGCATTTTGTGATTTAAGATCGAGCTATGCTATATGCGTTGGTCTTTTTGGAGAATACTCTACAAAAGCATGAAGCTTAGATAGATAAAAATGTGATGCACTTGATAATTGTAAATTTCTAAGCTGTGCTGGTTCTTCATGCTTCTGATAAATTTTAGCTCGAAGAAAATCAGAGGGAAAGATGCATATGCAAACTCTTCTAGTTTTGTTTTTCACAGCTATACTTTCTTAAGATCAGAGCTATTGATATGTCTTTACAGTAGGATCTATTGTTTCATTGTCCAGATAGTAGATGCATTTCACGATCTGATGCTAAAGGTCTATTTTTATCCACCTGAAATATTTTAACAATTGATGCAGGAATCTGCGGGCTATATGAACGAAAACTGAAGGAGCTTAATCCAGCCATAAGAAACATCACATACGATATCTCGGATCTCTACAATTTCATTGATGGCCTTGCTGATTTGAGTGCATTAGTGTAAACATCTTTCTCCCTCTCGTCTCGTGAACTTGTTTGCATTCAAAACACTCTTGTGTAAGCCGCACAACTTGATCATTGTGCTTTTGCAGCTACGACCACTCCATTCAGGCTTACCTTCCATACGACCGACAATGGATCAAGCAGAAAACGCTCCAGCACTTGAAGAAACTGGCTCAGTGATCATCAAAGATGTCGCGTAATCGCTACTTGGTATTGCAATGACCGGCGAAGTGTTATGTGTTTTGGTTCAGCTGGACCATCCACCATTCTAGAATTCTGAAATTTGGAACTTGTGTGTATGAGTATCCCATCTCATGTATCCTTATTTTGTGGAAATACAGTGATGCTTTCTCTCTCTCTCTCTAGAGTTATGGTATTGTTGCTACTTGTTAGATAAGTAAGTGCATTTTGTAACTTTTTATCGGCTTTGATAAAATTGCTCTTGTAGCCTTTGCCCAAACATTGATTCGTATATAATTAATGCCTATGTTTGCGTATTTTGGCAGCTCCTGTTTTATTTTTTTGTTATTGTTATTATTATTTGTTCATTTATATGGAGGAAAACGAAAATAAATTGCGCAAATTTGTGTTAAAAACAGATGATACTCCATATTTTCCCCATAATACTTGCTTTGTTTTTTAATGTTACATTGACTTGGCTCGGGTTTTAAGAAATGTACTCCATAGATAGTGATTGGAAAAGGTTATAATAAAATATGAATATTAGTTTTATACAATAATAGAATATTAGTTAACTAAGTTAGTGGAACTTGAAAAGTTATGTCAATTAATCATGGACACTAAAAAGTAAAAAATGCCAATTAAAGAAAAGTTATGTCAATTAATCATGGAGAAGAGTATATTATACGCTTTATGAATTGGATTATTTTTAAAAAATTTGTTACTAGAATAAGCCTATTTATTTGTGAAAATATTATATGAAACAATAAATAAGGGGGGAAAATACAATAATTGCATATACTTTGGGGTTTCTTAAAAAATATTAAACATATTTTTGAATATGTATGAAAATGGAAGGGAATTATTTTGATGGGAGGGTGAGTTTTGATAATTGTTGGATGTATCATAGTAGCTCATTAAGTTGATATATTCAATTAGTATTAAATTTATAAATGTGACGCGTTTTTTTTTATCCAAAACGTTTCACAATAAACACCTATGTAGAGAGCGACTTATGTTTTGAAATACAGTCAATTTTCTCAAATTCCCCAAATCCTCCCCCAAAATTTCCCCTCCGGCAACCGCTGCCGCCTTCTCCTCGCCGGGAAATGGAAGAGAAGTACTCAACGATGAGTTCCTCTCCAACATCCAGCAATTACACTCACAAGACTACGCAAGAGCTCGCCGCCGAAGGCCAGAAGCACCTCGAGGAGACGATCCAATCCGCCTTCTTAATCCTCTCCGCCATGAACGACGAGCTCTGCAACGCCGCGCTCTGGTCAAACACGCCGTCCTCCGCCTCTGCCGCGCCTCCTGCTGGCGGCGCGAATCCCGCTGCTGCTAGCATGAGTAACGGCCACCGCGACGTGTCGTCGGACTCTTCCGCGTCTTCCTCCGCGTCGCAGTCCCACGCTCAGCATCATAATAATAGCTTCGAGATCGGCGGCGGAGCACTCGACGAAGCTAGGCTGCAGTATAAGAACTCCGTCGCGTCGCTGCGTTCAGTCCTCCTCGCTATTTCGAACGCGCAGAAGGTATTTTTGTTCAATTTTTTGTTTTAAATTCATTAGGATAAGTGTGAAACTGCCGTTGGCCCTCTACTAATAGTTCTGCATTAGATGTTTTGGATGTTCTGGAAGTTCCACATATTGGAAGGCTGATTTCATCAAATTGTCTATTAATGCTTGAAGATTTAAACTGTTTCACTCTGGATACTTCAATATCAAAGATAAAAAAAATTCTGATATAGTAAATTATACTCAATAGTTTGTTGCTGCAGGTTGTAGTTAGGGGAATACCGCTTAAAATTTCATTTTGCTCTAATCTACCATTACTTGTATAGTTATCATATTATAGTAGAGCCTGGTTCCATTAATGGTATTCCTGTTGAGCTGCATATAAAATCAATTATGATTGCATGATCTTTATGATCTTGATGTTAAGTTAAATTGAGGTGACTTTGATTTTGAGTGCCTGATCTTTCTGTTCATCTAAAGCAGGTTAAAACATCTGAATCAATGTGATATTTAAATTGTGAGGTGAATTTGATTTTGGGTGCTTAATAGTTGTGTTCATCTAAAGCAGGTTAAAACATCTGAATCGTTGTGATCTTGATTAAATTGTTAGGTGAATTTGATTTTGAGTGCTTGATAATTCTGTTCATCTAAAGTAGGTTTAAACATCTGAATCGTTGTGATCTTGATTAAATTGTGAGGTGAATTTGATTTTGAGTGCTTGATAATCTGTTCAACTAAAGCAGGTTAAAACATCTGAAACAGTGTGATCTTGATGTAAAGTTATATTTTGAGGTGAATTTGATTTTGAGCATCTGATCTTTCTGTTCAACTAAACAGGTTCAATCATCTGAATCAGTTTTGACCACTTCAGGGCCGGTGTCCGATCAAACAGAAATAGAGAAGCTTGAAGAGAAAGCCTCTATCCTAAGAACGGTACTACTACTTTCATTGCAATAATTATAATGTACAGGACTGTAGAGTCGTCGGTCGATTTTTCTAGTGAATAGTACTTTATATGTTTGTGTATTTGGGATTAGAAGTGAATCCATCATTCAGTAATACTCTCACTTTTAGCTTCTATTGTCCCAACTAAAGTGGCTAGAGCCACAAATAAGATGAAAATGGTATTCGTATGCTGTAACGCCATATGCATTGATCCCAACCCGAATCAACATTGGCCAAACAGATTCAGTTGGCTTTGTCAAATCATGTGTTCCCTTCCCTTAATATTCAGACATTCGTATGCTCTAGATCCATATGCATTGATCCCAACCCGAATCAACACTTGGCATATAGATCCAATAGGCTGTGTCAAATAGTTCATGTGTTCCCTTCCCTTGTAATGTGAAAGTCTCAGTAATGGTGGTTGTGCTCTTGGTAATCTTTAGAGGATTAGTCTTGTTTTTTGTATTTCCCAAATCCCAATAGTTCATCTTACTTTCTGTTCGTTTGTTGTTCTTCTTGTTCCTGTTCCTGTTCCTGTTCATTCTCTCTGCCAATTTTTGAGCAACATCGCAATCTTCTCTATCAAAATCATGGGAACATATGATTCATTACATATCTTGATTGGAATAGGAACTTGCAGAGAAGAACAAGTATCTCAAGATTCTGATCGACCAGCTTCGCGGCCTGCTCAGCGATATATCCACGTGGCAAAGTCCTTGCACGGTATGAGGCTGATTTCTCATGGTATGGGATTATCGAAAGAACAAGTCTTGTTTCTTTTCAAAAAGGAAAACCATTACTGATGGTGGCTGCAAAGAGATGATGGAGCAGAGCACACAACAATTCTCATTCACATTTGACACTTTTATTGATCATTATATCTCGTCTTGATACTGATCTTTTCTCAATATATTATGGACCCCTCCTGTTGAATGTTAAAATAGTCATATTTGTACATGAGTTGTATTGCAAGTGTCGTTTAGGTCACTCACGACGATGGTCACAAATCTAGACCAAACCTTTACTATTCACGTGTCACGAATATCGAAGCCTCCCAAGAGCAGCTCGTGATCTTAGGCACAACATTGTTAAATATCCCATAAATCCCCAGTTATTTAAACTAATCATAGATGTTATACAACTAGATAAGTTCCAATGGTAACCTGGAGATGATAATAAATTTGCAGAGAGTTAGTTATCTATGGTGCTCTTGATCCCAGTTACAGCATACCATACCAACTCAAAAACTAATGAAACAAACAATTGATTCACAACTCAACTACTATAATCCTACAAACCCAAAATCTAGAATCTTTCATCCAATCTTCACATAATCACACTAATTTTGACTCAAATTTCTCATCAATACACAGTTTCTACTAGAAATCAAGGTGAAGAACTCAATCAATCAGTAACCCTAGCCACAGAATATCGCAACAAACTCCCAATTACATATGCAAAAATCCAACAATCAATCACACCAAGACTTCATACTTAGATCTTTTCCACATGAATAAAGGTGAAGTTCTCAAGCAACATGAAACCCTGATACATACCAAACAGGAGAACTCATCCCAAAAGACTAGCCTGTTAGGAGAGAGATCCCATTTAGTCTATATACCCCACATCAGTTGTTCTCCTGTATCAATTGTTGCTCTCATTGAGAGTCCAAACGGCTCGGAGTGGTGGCCGGACAACGAACTCGCCTTGACCAACGAGTGCGTTTGGGACCGCTCGGAGTGGTGGCCGGGCAAAGAATCTGTCGTGACCAACGTGGCCGTGACCAACGAGAACTCGGAGTGGTGGCCTGGCAAAGAACCAGCGAGAAATTGTAGTGCAGCTGCGAATATATGCAACTCACCACCAACCCATTTTATTCTTTTTATAGAATTAAAAACGGGATTGATATTCATTTAATATTTTTCATTCATTTTTTTTATATTTCTTAAATTCGTACCTTGACGAAGACCATCTCGCTCGCCATACGCAATGGCATGCGTTTCTCGCTGATATTGTTTTCAATTTGTTATTTCTTTCTCCGTTGCTTAAATATATGAACTATTTTTTCTTTTAGATTATTCCTTAAAATTATGAACTTTTTATTCTAAAAAAATCTACTGAAATATAATTCATTTTTTACTAATAATAATCTAATCTTTTTTCTTTCTATTTTTTACTTTATCAATTGTGCAATAAAATATTTGTACGTTTAAAACTTCATATTTTTAAGAGAAGAAAAGAATAAGTATTTCTTAAATCCGTTCCTTCACTAGTTGATTTTGATATTTTCAGTGTGATCTCACAAAGTATTAAGGTCACAAAATTGGTGAAATAAAATAAAACTAACAATAATCAAGTTATGTTACATCATCCAAATTTTAAAATAAAATAAGCAAAGCTAGAATTTTTCCCAGAATAAACTGAAATCTTGTAATTTTTCCTTTTTCTCAGACTGCAAAATCCAAGTTGGAAGATGACATTTTATAGCTGCAGCACCATGGATGATATAGCACACCAGTAGAGCATTTTACCTACACCTCAGATCCCTTCGGACTCAACGACTCGCGTCGAATCCTATTTTCGACCGAAGGAGAAGCTAGTGTAGCGGGATACCTCCACCGGAGTACTCGACCTCCTGAAGATCAAAACACAACTCATGAGAGGTTACATAGAGCGATGGAATGATGATACGAGCGAGCACATTTGTGAAGCTTCTAAGTAGATAATTTACGAAAACATGTTAGATCTAAATAAACCAAAGATTTCAACGAACCTGAGGTGGCGGCAAGGATGAAACCCAATCCGATAAGTGAGTTGGAAGAAGGCCGAGTGTGTTAAGCTGTCGACAAAAAGAATTCGGTGAGCTCTCACAAATACTTCAAGATGCAATAGGAGGAGTTCTAATGGCTTCTATATAAGCTTGAGAACCAACCTTCCAGACGCCCAGCCCTAATGCGGCCACGTTAAGGGCGATGAATACTAGCTTAGGTGCTAGAAGGTCGACTTTGTGGTCCTTGTAAGGCTCAAACACTACAAAAGAAAACGTAGAACGTTACGAGGTAAAGTCATTATCATTCCAATTGATAAGCATCTGATGCAGTTACATAGCTCGCAAAGCCAAACTATCAAATAAAACCTAGATTATAACTGTAGCAACACCTAAATGTTGCAGCAACCATGATGTCGCGTGTTATAAAAAAATTGAGGAAAGGCCAACAAATATGACTTTCTGTGACTGTTGCACTTAAATCAACCAACTACTGAGAATGGCAAAACTAACTGCATATGAAATGAAATTAGTGATGCATGGCAACTAGATATATTGCAAAGGAACTCACTTTTCCCAACCCCACGAAGTGCATTGACAGGCTGTAGAAGAGCCGAAAATGTTATGCCAATGCTGAATAGATGAACCGTGCTTCCGGCCATCCACATCATGAATCCCATCATCATCAAATTCTTGAAGGGTGCTTGTGCAACCTCCCATGTTTTCTGTACATACAAATTAATGTTTCTAGTAACGTTATAAATAAAACAGCAGAAAAAGAAACAGAACAAAATCATAAAATATTTACAACATGCACGGCAAAGAGGAGACAAGATTTATAAACTAAACACATCTCAGTAAAGATCATTTAGTACTCAAACACTGCACCACCTACCGCCAGAAGCATTGAAATAAGGTATCAAGTAATCAACACTATCAAAAACAAAGGGCAGTAGCTTATACAAACGAAACCCAACATGTAAAGACGAGAAACTCCCTCTCCTACTCGCTGACACAATTTTCACCTCAGATTTTAGTGAGGAATAATAAAGCAAAATTTCTACAACATAAGCTCTTCCCCCTTGAGATTTCTTAACTTGAATGAATGACTGATTCCTGAGTTCCAAACTTTGACGACTGATGAAATCATAGCGACGATAACTCGAATTTGGAACTCTTTACATTGCCGAATAACAATTTAAACTAAATCTTAACATAGATTTCTACAGAAGCAGCCGCGGCATATCCTAATAAGGCCTTTTTGAGAAAGTCAAATACAGAGGAAACCTATGCATAGATCAAAAGATTCAAGCAATTCAATCCAAACCCCAGCATACAGAAAGGAACTCAAACATTTAACCCAATTAATACACGATCAAGAACAATCACAAACAACACAATCGATCAACAACCAGCTCGATTTCAATTACAACCACTTCCTATTTCAACATCACAGTAACACTAATTCTTCACTGCACCAACAAATCAAAATCAAATCCAAATCAAATCCTTAAAAACGCATAAATGTTACCTGAGCTTTCCAATTTGCCTCAGCATCCTTCTTCTGTTTGCTCACAGCCGAATCATCCTGACCCAAAAAAGGGCAAATCGCATCACTCAAAAAAAACCCCAGACCATCGATTAAAAACTAAATCCCCTAAAATTAAACACTGGCAACAAAACACCATGTGTGTGAGCTCAAACAGTTGATAATTTGACTTGGTGAACATACCTGATCCTGGGAAGCCCTAGTGAAGCCCGGTGGATCAGGAATATCACGCGATGAAGGGGAGGCTGAATTGTCCGTGAATCCGACTGCCCATCGCCGGCCAGAACCCATCACCGATTTCCCTTTGTCCATTGTTAATGACGGCGGAAAGAGAAACAAAGATCTGCTGCCGGAAGGGGCTGTTTGGCTGTGGCCAATTTAAAACTTTTTTCCAACTCTTTAATAATTTTTTTGTAAGATATAAATTAAAGGAATTTTAAATTAATTTTATCTTGTTTAAAAAGGCTTATTAAGTTGTAAGTTTTTTTTGTGGTGTGTTTAGAAAAGGATTTATAAAGATTCATAGTCTATTTTTCAAGTAGCTCCAACCTTGAAGTAGTTAAGAAGAAACATTTTACTTACTGAAATATGTCTTCTCGTCTAAGCATCTTTTAGGTTAGCTCATTTCCACACCCCAAATTCTAAATCCATGGATAGTGACTCTATGTTTGCCATATCATAAAAGCCACATTGCACCACATGTCCATTACAATAATCAGGTGTTAATGTCAAGCTCAATTTATATTCACATAGTCTCTCTTTACGACTTTGCATTTGTTGGATAATGAAATCCACACTCCACACAATCTATTTTCTTATTTCAATCATAACATACTTAAACAAATTTATTAAAATCATTTGAAAAAAAGTAAATAAAGCTTTTATTCATAGATGAGGTGAGTAATTTTTTTAGATCCAAGAAACCCGACACTCTGCAAAATTTGACTTATGTGGCTATTTTTTCCTCTTTTAATAAGTACTAAGTACTACAATATTAGTATGTAGAGAATATTATGTCATTAACTCCAAATCTAAGATCTTTGATCTCACAATATTTTCTATCGTTTTTTTTCTTTTGCAAATACTCTTTGTAATCATAATATATTGTGAATGAAAGAAAGTAGTTAGTTCATGACATAGTAAAAGTTACTAGTATTTTTGTACCCAAAAAAAACACTGGAGCAAAGACATACACAAAATATGTTAAGATTCACTAATTATCATTGCAGATGGAACAAAAAAATCATCAACAACAAATTTGAAGAATTTTAATCACCTCAAAATTGGAAAACCAAAAAAAAAAACCACCTAAATAAATTATATATACACATCTCTAATTTTCATCACAATCGACGGGAAATACCTTATTACTGATCGCCGCCACCGGCGCGGCAGCGTCTACGAACATCGCCGAGCTCATCTCCATCTGGCAAATCCTCACCGCACCAAACAGCTTCTCCGGCAGCTCCTCCTCCGTCTGCCCCTCCACCAAAAACCCCAAATCCACCGTCACCGCCTTCACACACCCCAGCGCCAGCTTCAGAATCGTCGCCGCGACGGAGGAGCTGCCGATGTCGACGTCGATCTCCAGATAATCCGCCCCGCGGTGGTAGCTGCACCTCACCGCCTTCCCGAGGAGGCACGCCGAGTACCTCCCCACCGCCGCCTTCAGAATCCTCGGTCCTTTCACGATCTTATTCACGATTTTGAATCGGCCGTCGCGATACTCATCCGATCCGTTTATGAAATCGGAGAGCAGCGCATTCGATCCGATCGATTCCCCTTCCCCTTCCTTGCTCGAGAAATAGAAAACGACGGAGTGATGCTCGCGGCCAGGGATCTGGAGATTCACCGCGATTACGAACGGCGCTGATTGATCCGATTCCGATCCGCGGCGGATCGCGCTCATCACGCGGTTGTCGCGGCGCGCGAGGAGGTGGTCGAGCCTGCCGTTGGATCGGATCCAGTCGACGCCGGCGGGATCGAGGAGGTACTCTCCCGCCGGAGATTTGCACTTTTTGGCAGGGTAATTAGCTCCTCGGACGGAGAAGTTGTCGGCGGGAGGCGCCGCCCAGCCGTTGGATCCGGTGGTGAGATCGACGTGTTTCAAGGATCCGCGGCGGATCGCTTCCTCTCTCCAATCCTCCGTGGCCGTGGAAGAAGGCTTCATTTGTTTCAACGAGCACATATTAACGGTGGCGGATATTATTTTTCGCGACGACGGAGGAGAGCTCCGCCGTGATTGGCTACCGCTGTGATAAAATAACGGTCGAAAGAAGGAAAAATATATTGGGTTTGGAGGGAAAACGATTTGGGCGGTTATATAAAGGAGAGGTTAACTACTTTTTCATTTTACTTATATTTATTAGAATTAGAAATATTTAAAAAATAGAATGTAGAGAGATGGGATGAATCTTATTCAACTCTCTGAGCGTTTTTCATTTTTTTTTTTAATTTATTGCTCTCATCAAATTCTTATTTTTTGTTATATTACTCCGTACTACTGTTAGATTTGATTACAATCAATTGAGATTGTTACGTTGACATGACTTGATTACTAAATTATATGGCACAATCCAATTGTGTGACGTTTTCCACTGAAATATGTGGATTAACTGCAAAATTAGATCAATAAATAATTTGGTAATTACGTAAATAGTAAAATTAGTGTGCATAACTGGAATTTAATGAAAGTTTAGAAATTTCAATACAAATGCATTACTTATAATGATCATAATAATAATAACCATTTATAATACCACTACCGCACGTCCACACGTCCACACCCATATGCATATTAACCAGATAAAATACAAGTAGAGATAATATAAATCGCAGAAAATTTTGATATTTCTATAATATTTGAGGCTCTCCATGATTTAAGGTTTGATTTTAGAGTCACCTATCCTTCAAACAACATGTCTCTCTCCTTTTTCAAATAGTGTCAACTTTCTTTCATACCCAGAAGAAATATTTGCCATCTTCTCATTCTTTTTCTTCTCAATCATTTAGTTGGGAAGAAAAGGACTTCAACATTTTTGCATCATCAAAAGGTACTGCTTCTTATACTACTACTCCCATTTTCAATCTCCATTTTAATGACATTGAACAATGCACAATTTTTTTTAAACATTGAATTACTGTGAAATTGCCATAACATTTTACATGTTTAAATGCATTTGGAAAAGACCACCACCATCTGGAATTGTCTTGTGTGTTTTTTATACTTTTGACCAGTCCTTTTTTTTCCTGTCGTTAAGGCGGAAAACTGAACCAAGAATTCTCTTTCTTTATCATAAATCGAATCATTGTTCATGTTACTTCTCGTATTTCACTCTACTAACCCAAAAACAAACGCGAATATTTCCAAACGCAGGCATCAAGAACTACCAATCATTGTATGGCAACAAGAAGAAGAGATGCCCTCCCTGGCAAGGAGAAGGCATCACCTTCTCCAAAAACAGGAGCAGCAAGGCTTAGAGGAGTTGTAAATCAAATCTCCCCCAAACCAAAAGTTTCAACTGCACCACAAAAACAGACGAGGCCGGTAGCATCAAGAGCCCCAGCTTCTACCGGTGTTTCCAAGGCTATTACAGGTGTTCCCAAGGCTACTACCGGTGTTTCCAAGACTCAGATGAGGAAACCACCCTCCCCGGCCACTCCAAGCAAGCCTGTACAGACCAGAACACGATCCTTGGATAGCAAGACAGCGACTCCTACACATAAGACGAGCGTCCCAACTGTTGTTGCTGCCGCTGCTGCTACTGGTGCTGCCCGTCGTGCCTCCTCGCTCCTAGTCAAGGCCGTGGTCTCCCCTAAGGTGGTGGGTGCTGCTGCTAAGAAATGGAAACCGGTGGAGAAGGAAGAAGGAAAGCGTCGCCTCTCCACCAGTTCGTCTGTGGGCAGTGGGAGAAGAAGCAGCATCGGCTCGAAGGAGAGTGGGCGTAGTGCTCCAGCAACAAAGGAACAATGTGTCAATCCTGACAGAAATGAAGATCTAAGCATTGGCAATCTTCCTGAATCTGAAATGCAGCTCCAAGATATCGAATACTCTTACCTCAATGAAGCTGATGGCATCGATGATTTAGTAAGAGAAGATCCTACAGTTGGGAATGCCGGATCTTCTACAGTCTCGGGACAGAAGGAGTCACCTGCCAATAACAAGACAATTGAAGACAATTCTCGTGTAGAGGCTAAAGAGAAAGAGGTCAAAGTAGCACCAGAGGAGCAAGCAGAAGTTGCAGTGGAGTCTAAGGAAACCGAGCCAGCAGTTGAAACGAAGCAAGAAAACTCAGCTACTCAGAGGCAGCAAGAGAAAACACATGGGAAGTATGACTCACCAGTTTACAACGATGTAATAGAGGAGACAGCAAACAAGCTTCGTGAGAATAAGGCAAACAAAGTGAGGGCGCTTGCTGGAGCGTTTGAAACTGTCATCTCGTTGCAGGAGAAATGACAAACCACTCAAGGATGATTGATATATACTGATGCAAGTGGAACATGTTGTGTTTTATGCTGACTGTTGCTTTTTTTCATTTGATCTGTATCTTTTACAAGTTATTAGTATCAAACACCACTAAAACTGTACAAGGTGATCCTTACTTGATCTAATTCGGTCTTTTAGTTCATATTCATGGTAGATAACTAGTTCATCATCAAGACTATTAGCTCCTGTAGATTCCTGATTCGTCTCATCGATAGAATGATAAGATAACTCAAAACTGCAGCTAAAATGTTACCATCTGTAAATATAATTCATTTCATAGATAGATATAAATTGATAGTTTATTCCCATCAGTTATTTCTACATCAACATCTAAAATGTGATCATAGCTGAATAAATTACACGATAGCAATATATCATCTTCCTGAGGTTGAAATAAATCATGTGGTAAAACAAGGAGCAAATCAGAATCTCAAATAATATAGCTTAAAAGAACCTTTCTGTTAATCTGCAAAAGTATCACATAAAATTTGAAAATGGGAAACTGTTAATTAATATGGAAAAGTAAAATAAAAATAAAATAGGGAGAAAAATAAGAAAAAAAACAAACCAGCCCAATTCTAGCGTATTCACAGTTTACATCAAAGTCCCTTTTCTATCTTTAAATCCCTAACCCCAGCTGACCCCACTTTATATCACCCCAACTTCCAAGCCATTTTGAAAAGATCAAAGATTTCCTATGGACAGTATTCCACCACCGCGCCGGGCGCTGCAGTGGAGGAGCGCTGGTGGTCAATAAATTAAACCACAAACCTACACTGCCTGAAGCAGAAAATGATCTATTGATATCTTGTTCTGTAATTTACAACAATTCCTATATTGATGGTGTCATTTAATACATTAAATGAGCATCAACAACAAAGATGTCAATGCAGTAGAGACCAAAATAAGAATAGTTCCACAAACAAAATACAAAGAGATGATCTAAAAACCATGATCAAACAAATGTCAAGAACAGGTAACCAAAGGCTGTAAAAATATGCATCAGACATATACGACGCCAGTTTTATCATCACACAAAAAGTGGACCATTTATTCATAATACAATTGACATTCAAATCATGCTTCTAAATTCTTGCAGTTCTACCTTTCAACAAGGTGTAACTCCTAAAATTCTTTTACTTTTTTTTCCAATGCTGCTGGAGATATCTACTTACCTCAAGTAATTGTACAGGCAGTATTTGTGTAGAGTGAATACACAGGAGAAGAAAATGAGCATCAAGAGAGGACCTTTGATAGCACGTCTAAAAAGTCAAGTTCTCTTTCTGCACTGCGCGTTTGATCATTTAACCGTTGAAGGCATCTGATACTGATCCGCGGCCCCGTTGCTGAACTTCCCACTTGCCTGCTTCACCTGAAAACTCACTTGCTTGGGCAGCTTGGGAAGGAAAAGGGAGAGAAGCATCTTCTCCAGAGACTGAGCCGTGTACTTGGCGTATTTACTCGTGCTAGGGTCTTGCTCAACCAATGGTCCGTAGTTCTGCATATAGCTGCGATAAACAGGCACAATGGTTTGAACTATGGCCTGACACGTTCTCTCGCGGAGATCCTTGTCAGGAATAACCCATTTCGACTGCTTTGCATACATGTCATCAAAGGCTTCGTTGAATGCCTTCAGACGCTCTTTCACCAGATTACGAGCTGTGGCACGCCCCCCGGAGAACAAGATCAGACCCTCCCTGCTTAAATGAGTGGGAAGCTTGCCCCAGCTCTCTCTGAGAAATATAGCGGAGTAATACTCCTTGTACTGGTCGTGTTCGCTCAACCAAGGCTCTCCCACAATGCCTCCTAGCTTCGTCCCTTTTAGATACTTGTACAGATGTGAATGGTTGTTCATCAAGAACACATATGAAGGGACTGCGTCTTCATAGCCCTTTGACCACGCCTCCAAGTTGAGCTCGATGGCTTTGACTAGATTCAGAAGCTCGGTGATGAGGATCCGCTCTTGGAAACTTTCGTGCTTCCAGCTTCTCTCGATGACTAAAACTTGAGTGAGGATCGGCTTATACTCATCGCCAAGGAGTTTGTTACAATAATCAGTGATGAAGGTGACTACTCTTGGGATGCTGCAATCTGCAGGAGGCGGGGTTTGTCGTTGCAGCTCGACCTGGACTAAAAGCTCCCAGAAAATCTCACATGAGCCTTCGATCACTCTCTTGATCAGATCCCTGGTCATGTTCTGTATATCAGCACAGGCTGCTCCACCGAAAAGCCGGTTGAAATCCA
The DNA here is from genome assembly GCF_004379255.2 of Salvia splendens. Lineage (NCBI taxonomy): Eukaryota > Viridiplantae > Streptophyta > Magnoliopsida > Lamiales > Lamiaceae > Salvia > Salvia splendens. Next base: position 829,541 of record NC_056038.1, read on the forward strand.
ACCTAAGTTTATTTAGTGATGCAAATATATCTAAAAGCTTCAACAGCTTGATGGGATCCTTCTTACTCTCAGTCAATGTTCTGCCAAACTGCAAGAAAGCGAGAATCCCCGCCTGCGCGGCTATCTTAGGGAAGCAGCTCTTGGACACGTCTGGTCCCATCCGATCAAACACATCGTGGCAGAGCTTGTATTCAGCCTCAAAGAGGTGCTTCATGGCAAACTCCAAATGCTTGCCCCATTGAGCAATATAACCCTCTATGCTCACGACATTATTGAACTCAGACACCGATATTTCAAGATAATCCAGATTGAGAGCTTGTAAACTTGCTCTAACATTCGAGCTCCTGACCTCCACGTAGATGGATATACACTTCTCAAGCCTGTCATTCACAGCTAACCTCCCTAATATAGCATGCAACTTCTGAATCACGGACACGGGCAAAGGTGAAGGGGCAATGCTGGCCTGTTCGCCAGGCAAGGCCGGTGAGGACATAGGCAACGGCACACTATACTCAGTTAGCAGCCGCTGGAGCTCACTTTCCAGTCTATCCAAAGCAACGTCAAGCAACCCACCATCAAGATGGCCCTTCTCCTCAGCAGTCTCCAATTCCCGGATATTCTTCAAAGCCTTCTTTAATTTTGAGATGAACCGTGTGTCCGCCACCTTATGATCCTCCAAATACTGCACAATATCACCCAGCCATTGGATAGCCATGCCACAATTATCCCCTAAAAACCTCAATGCCTCCTCAAGGCGTTTGAGCACGCTAAGGTACCCGGGCAAGTTAGACTGAGGGTCGGACAACGACTTCTCAAGGCCGTGGATGGCATCAAAAACCTTGAGAACTGCTGCAGCAGGGACTACAGCTCTATTTATATGACCACCAACAGAGCTCAGAGCCTCACTCTCAGCACGAATAGGTCGAATTGCTACTTCCATAGATGGTAATCTTTGGTTGATCTCGTCTAATCTAGGCCCAACCTTCTCCAAAGACGAACCTAAAGCTCTCGATTTCTCTAAGCTCTCCTTCAACAACTTCCTAGCAGATATCAAATGCTCAATGCCTTTATCCATCATTTCCCCCAAAATTTATCAAGACCAACTCAATCCGGCTGGTTGTTACGAAAAAACACTAAATTAATACCTTAAAACCTATTCTCCTTCGCTCATAGCTACAACACATCACATCAAATGAAATTAATCTGGATTGCTGTAGAAATCAACCTCCATTCTTTTCCGCGACCAAATTCACCAAATCTCAACCACAAAAAAGCACAAATGCAAAAATCCCAACAACCAGCGACCATATATAAATCAATAATTTATACACGAACCAATCTCGTTTCCCTCTGTCACTTACAACAACAAATCAATAATCAACAGAGCACACATACATATATATATGTGATGATCTAAAAGCCGATTTTTAAAAAATCCAAAAAGTAGATCAGTTCGACAACAGCAAAAGGTTAAAAACAAACAGCACCAGCTCGATCCCACAACGCAATGATTCAGAGTGGGAACCTACAGATAGTGGGAGATAAATCAGGATGAGAGAGAAACGAGAAAGAACCCTAAATCGGGGACCGATAAATTTTGCTAGCTCAAGTTCAAAGGAAATCACAGGTAAAATTTGGTTGTCAATTTTATATTTATATTTTGGGTTCCGACATTTTTTTTACTCGGCATTTTACTTCTTTGCTTCACAAATCACAAGAATATTTTTATAAGTTTTAATTAAATAAAAAATATTACTCCTATTTGACAATAACGTAAATAATGGAGTAACTTACTGTTATATTTCACTGATGTACTAATAAATGAATTAAATTACTTGCAGAAAAAACAAACATTCAAGATTCGAATCAAATTAGTCATGATTAGGGCTAAAAGGATGGGGAATTAATGACAACCAACTTCTTGTCTACTCATATTTTGCAAATATTTATCTTTATTGTCGGCCGTGATGCTTTTTATTTTATTTATTAGGTTGATGTATAAATATTCAATCGTAATTATGGAATACAATTTTTAATATCGTAATAATATTATGATGTTGCAATTGATTTTTAAGATTATTATTATCAAAATTAGTTTCTTGGTAATCAAAGAGTTAGCTTGACACGTTGACTCTCACTTAAAGTCTTATGTATTTTCGCTATGATAGTATTATATCCAACCAGTCATGTCTCTCGTTATTGAAAAAATTAGGTTAAAAATTTTGATTTTAATTTATTTATATTTTACGTAGCGAATTTGTTGTTGAGACCGTCTAAGACTTTTTATAGTACTTATTTTTAAATTTTTTTCTCAAAGTACATGGTGGAGTATTTTGTTTATATTTTGGAAAGGCAATGGACATGTATAAGGTATATATATATATACATTAAAGGAGTGATCAATTGCTAACTCAATCTTTAATTGATAACTACAACTAATTTAGAATCATAAGATTTGTAGAGATCTAGTGGTCTATAAATCGTCATGTGTAAATTCGTTTTATTATTATTTAAATTTAAAAATATAAGAAAACTATCAAAATTAGGGTTTTAGATCAAAATGTCAATATAGTGTATTAAACATATCAATACTACTCATTAAATATGTCAACACAATTTAACATTGACATTGTATGTGTATTATATTGACATATTATGATAGTTACATTGACATTATATTGCATTTGAAAAATACAAAATTAGAGAAATTTTTTCAGTTTTTGACATCAGAACATATGTAAGTGATATCTCGTTAGAATCCGTATAAAATTATATTTAATTTGATATAAGTTGTATAAAAAATAATTTAAATTGATATAGTTAAAATCATTTAAAGTTTTTGAATATTTTTTAAAGTTATTTATAACTAACTTTTGGTCAATTGACATGAATACCCTTAATTGATGTTTTTTTGCATTGTATTGATACTCATGGATAGTTAATCTTGTTCCTTAATTTCACAATCTAATGTCTATTATTTAATTATAGTTAGCAATTTAAGGGTGAGTTAGCAATATAACACACTCATATGCACTCGTATAGTATCAACTTAACCTCTAATTTCTCGTTTATTACGAAGAAAAGCTTCGGTTTTCGAGCTCTTAGATTTGTTGGGCCAATCCATTATTTAAATCGCGGGCTAGACAATTTAAATCATGAGCTCTGTCTACGCATACTAATTATTTATAGGCTATAGATTAAAATAATGTTATTTGAATGTTTTGCTTTGTCCTTATAATCTCATCCTACTTCAATTATATAATTTACATTATTGATTCAATCCTAATATTTGATAAACCATCATTTTATTGAAGAATTTATATTTGGAGATCTAGGCCTCTTTCTTTGACGAATACTAAGATTATTCAAACTGCATTTACCCAGATAGTGAGATCAGTCAACGTTATTCAATTGATACTTCAAGTAATAATATTGATGTTGAATAATTCAAAGTAGACAAAATTGAACACAAGTTTGTTTGTCCCTCAAAATCGAAAAGTCACTTAGACGAACTGCAGGAAAATGATGTCTCCAAACGAAGGTGAATTTAATTGGTTCATGTATTAGATTCAACAAATTAGATAGGATTTAGTCTTTCAAGTATAGTTCAATTTGATAGCTTTGATTCAATATTTAACTTTGGGATACTACTCTATCACATACATTAGTTTTGTCTTCATATGTCCCGATAGCTTCACGTCTTGGTCCCTCGCGAGTAGTGACATAACTAATCTTTAGATAATATATGCTGATTTTAATTTCGGATAATTTCAAATCAATTTAATCTCAGTAATCAAATATCCAACGTTGAAAAGACAATGCTAACAGGCCTCTCACATGTGGTGAATTGATGCCAAGTCCTTAAGATTATTGAAAATGAACGAATTATTTTTTTTGAAATTTGTGTACATAAAACTTTAAATGAAAATTGAGACCTCAATGGAGTACATTTTAGCAATTGCACCATGTTGAAGTCATTTCCTTTCAAATGCTTAGATGGTCTAACGAAATTGAACATATAATCTGAAGTAGTGCATGCGTAGTTGTGTGTAAGATTCACTTATTGAACATGTATCGATATACTTTATCGTCCAAGCACAATATTGTGGGTCGTTGAGCACGCTGCAGCGTGAAAAGAACATGCAGCTGCTCCATTGCCCTTATCAGAACCAGTCAATGGTGCTATTTTAGTTTTGTAATAATTTCAGAAACCATATTTATACATATTGATTTTAGTCAAAGACAGCGAATAATTATCATGTGCCACGTAGCTTTACCATCTTTTTCCCCGATGCCCTCCAACTTTTTGACTTTTTCCTTTAATATCCATATTATTCTATGATTGAGAATCCAACGCAAAAACAACACAAGAATCCAAAGCCACTAAGAAATCAAAGTTGAAACATTCCACTTTCTTATTTTTCAGATTCTACCCCTACTCCTACCCAAATTTACAATAAACCCCCCAGCAACGTATTGGTAACTCTAATTTCATTCTTTTAGTCAACACCTCCAACAGCCTAGAAATTACAAAGAAAATATTCTACTTTCTTCTCTTGCATATTTCACCCCTACTCTTACCCAAATTTACAATAAAGCCCCTATAAATATATAGCTAAAGCTAACTCTGTTTCCTTCTTTCAATCAACCCATCGAATAACCTCGAAATAACTCATAATTTAAAGTATCGATTGCCCTTTTTTCCATTTCAGATAGACGAAGATCCTAAATAACAACATGTGACATTATTTGGTGAACGAATGAGCATTCACTTTTGCATTCTCCTGCTTCGCGGCCGGCGTGTGGCGGTGCTCCCACTCGTAGGTGACGATCACCGCCGTAGGATCGTCTCTCGCTCTTTCCACGTGTTTCCTCGCCGGACAGCCCTTCACCGTGCTGCACTTGTAGTACCCCCTAACAGATTTAGAGAGAGTTTGATTAGCAAAAACTGGCCGTTCAACTTTGTATAGTGTGAAGAATGATGAGTAGTGTTGTGTAAATCAAAAAATGGAAGGACGAGATTGAATTTTAAAATTTTGGTAATTAGTGAAGGTGCACGGTAGTTACCGTGGGTATGGCGAGCCTTTGATCGGCTTCTGGCCGTATTTCCTCCATGAATACTCATCGGCCGGAATATCGGAGGCTTTTGAGCTGATTGCCGGAACCCTAATTGTTGTCTTCACCCTATTTTTCCTGAAAATCAATGAATTTTTTCAATTCAGAGATTGAAACTCACGAAATTAACCGGATTTGTTGAATCGTTTCGAAATCAATAAGCGTACCTCTTTTTGCAATGGCAGCGGGAAGGATTGGTGGTTTTTCCGGAGGAGTTATCGTGTTCGCGGCATCTCTTCGCGGAGAGCGGCGGCTTAGGGGCGGAGAGCGGCGCCGTGCCGCTCTTACCGTTGGAGACGCTGCCTTCGCCGGTGATCATCGACGCGATTGAGCTCCCCGACGTCGACAAGCTCAAAACGTCGTCGCCGATCGTCTCCTTGGAGAGGTCAAGCTTCCGCGGAGGAGCAGCCGCGGCGGCGGGGGAATCGCCGAATAGGTTCAGCGTCTGGAGCTCGGAATCCTGAACCGGAGCTTGTGGCTGAGCTAGAGCGCGCCTGAACCGGGCGTGACCGGTCCGGTTCAGGTCTGAACCGGCCTTTTCCGAGCTCAGAAGCGTGAAAAACGATGGCTGGTTTTGGTGCGAAGCAGCGCGGATTAGTTGCTGCAGCGATTCCAAACCGGCGGGAGACGCTTCATGGAGCGGCGGCGCGTGGCTTTTGAGATTGCGGTAGCCGAGCAGATCGACGGCCATTTCTGCGGCGGAGATGCGGAGTTTTAATCTGCTGAAATCTGAGGATTTATTTTCACTGCGAATTTCAAAATGGAAGTGAAAAGAAAATGTGGGAAGCGGCTATATAAGGGGAAGACTGTGGACTTGTTGACGGGTTAGGCAGCCAGAGTCAAACTTTGAATACTTAAGATTAGGGCAAATTGAACTCGTAGATGTTCGTTTGTCTCCTAAATTTAAAAATAAGTCGAAAAAATATGAAGTTTGCAATTGTCTCGATCTTTATAGTAGATTGAGACTTGGTTATAAAGAAAAGAATAATCCTCATAAAATAACATGTACAGTATTCTAATAATCTCTATGAGATTTTTTGATATTTTACATAATCTTCTATGGATCTAATCCTTATTTAACCATAGCACACATATTATACTATATTACATAGTTGAAGTTATATTCTACAAAACAATGTCATACATATTTTATGTATAAATTGTGACATCATTTAATTTATCGATTATGATTGTTCACGTATGATTTTTCAGCCGACACATTAGTTAAAATTTCATATGAATGATTCCGAATTTCGTTATGTTTCATATAATTATAAGACCAATTAAAATTTGATCAAAATTCCTCCTTTTTAAAATTTACCCAATAAAAATCCAATTTCACGATGATCATATATTTATATAATGTTACATTCAAAACCTCAATATCAATAAGAGACTTTAGTACTAATAAATTAGTGTATTTAAATCAAAAGAATCAAATAAATTAAGAAAATATTGAGAACTCTTTATATGCAATGAACAAGTTTATTACTTGCAAGATACATTATTACTGCTATTTAATTTCACACTTTACAATTCCAACTAAATTAAAAAAAAACTCTAGTACTTACATGCAATGAACATTATTACTTTCGAAAATACATTACTTATTATTTACTTTCACACTTTTCAATTCCCATACTACAACTAAAGCTCTTTATATTATTTGTAAAACTGTTTCAAATTAAAACTTGAAATTAGTAAACAAAGACTCATAAAATTTGGTCATCCAATTAACAGTGAATTAACTTAAATATTTAGATAAGTGCAATGTGTGTTATGAAAGTATGCAAAAGATCGATGATGACAACCATGCGAAAAAGAAAGAACACTAGAGTTTTACGTGGTTCGATCGTAAGATCTACGTCCACGGCCAAAGGCAATATGATTCAGTATATTGAGAAATATGCAGAGATTTACAATCACTCAAGAACTCTCTCCAAGAACTCAACACCTCTAATCTAATTCTAAACCAAGAACTAATCAAGTGATAGTTTGGAGACTCTTTTCTTGAATATCGAAGTAGCTGATTAACTATTTCAGATGCAGCCTTCGTCTGCTTTATATCAGTCCCTTCATCCTCCAACGGCTCTCTTGAGATGTTAGTCATCAAATCAGTTATAACTGTTCCAACGGCTACTTCCCGTTTCTTGGTTTGCATCAACATGCCGAAGTGCTGCATGATGCCGAAGTGCTGCATGATGCCGAAGCTCAGTAAAATGCCGAGCTCAATGAAATGCCGAGCTCAATAAAACGCCGAGCTCAATAAAACGCCGAGCTCAATAAAACACCGAGCTCAATAATATGCCGAGCTCAATAATATCTTGAACGAGCTCAACCTCTAACAAATCTGCAGCTGTTGAGAATGACATTGATTTTAGCTTGCTGCATCCATCGGTGATTGTGAGATTATACTCCAACAAACTCCACCTTAATCTCAGAATCAACAATGAATCATAATCCTCTGACAAAACCTCAAACTCATCACTCCACAAGTCCCACCAGCCCCAAGCAGTATTTAAACTTCATGGCTGGCAACGGCTTTGTCAACATATCAGCCGCATTATGCTCAGTAGATATTTTCACCATCTTGACTTCACCTCTCTGTATTTCATCCCTTATGAAGTGCATCCGCACATCTATGTGCTTACTTCTTTCGTGAAACACTTGGTGTTTGGCAAGGCATAAGGCGCTGCTGCTGTCACAGTTTATCTCCACTGTATCTTGCTTCTCCCCAAAATCTTCTAGGATTCCCTTCAGCCATATTGCTTCTTTCACAGCCTCTGTCATTGCCATGTACTCAGCTTCCGTAGTAGATAAAGCAACCACATGTTGTAATCCAGATTTCCAGCTTATAGCAGTGCCATTTAGGGTGAACACATATCCAGTTTGAGATCTCCTATTATCTCTATTTGATGCATAATCAGAATCGCAAAACCCCACCAGTGCTCCACCTTGATCCTTACAATCTGCTTTGTACAACAGACCATAATCTGAAGCACCCTTCAAGTATCTGAGCAACCACTTCAATGCTATCCAATGCTCTCTCCCATGGTCTGACATAAATCGGCTAGTAATACTTATAGCCTGAGCCAAATCTGGCCTTGTGCATAGCATTGTGTACATTATGCTTCCTATGATGTTTGCATAAGGTATCTTGCTCAGCTCTCTCCTCTCTGAGTCATTCTTTGGTTTCTGATCCATGCTCAACTTAAAGTGAGCAGCCAATGGTGTAGAGACAGGTTTGAAGTCATCAGCCTGAAATTTCTTCAAAACTCTCTGGATGTAATTCCTCTGCAACAACCTGAGCTCTCTCTTTGGCCTATCCCTCAGTATATCCATGCCAAGGATTCTCCTTGCATTTCCAAGATCCTTCATTTCAAACTTGGATTCCAGTTCAGCCTTGATTCTCTCAATCACTCCCAGATCTGCTCCTGCCACAAGCATATCATCAACATACAAAAGTAGAAAAGCAATTGGTACACCATTCCTTTCTCTGATGTAAACACAGCTATCATACTGCGATTTTCTGAAACCAATACTCATCATATGCTCATCAAACTTGAGATACCACTGCCTACTACTTTGCTTCAATCCATACAAACTTCTCTTGAGCAAACACACTTTGTCTTCATTCCCAGCCTCCATGAACCCCTCGGGTTGATGCATATATATTGTTTCTTCAAGTTCACCATGCAAGAAGGCTGTCTTGACATCGAGTTGGTGTAACTCCCAATCATACTTTGCAACAAGAGCAAGCAATATCCTGATGGAACTGTGTTTTACAACCGGAGAGAACACATCATTATAATCAATCCCCTCTTCTTGAGTGAATCCTCTAGCAACAAGCCGTGCCTTAAACCTGACACTTTCAACTTCACCAACTTCAATCTTCATCTTGAAGATCCATTTGCAGCTAATAAGCTTTTGGGTCCCTGGATTCTTCACCAAAATCCAAGTATGGTTTTTGAGTAGTGACTGGATCTCTTCTCTCATAGCTGCAAGCCATTTCTCCTTTTCCTTACTCGACATAGCTTCAGCATAGGTGGATGGCTCTAAGCACTCCAATACCTCAGCAACACAGAGAGCAAAAAAACTCATCTCATAATCACTGAACCTGGCTGGCTTTCTGATCTCTCTTCTGTTTCTGTCCCTGGCTATAATATGTGATCTCTGATCATCATCAATCTGATCTTGTTGCTGGGGTTGCTGTGGACTTGAAGCTTTATGGGAGCTTGAAGCTCCACCTCCATTCTGATCATCTGGATCACTAGGTGGTGGCTGGCCATGCTGAACTTCTTGATCAATAGATATTCTTTCACCCATCTGATCCTCAGTCTTCAAGAATGGCATATGATGCTCATGGAAGACCACATCTCGGCTCACAATTATCTTCTTGTTCCCCTCTTCAGTGCACCACAACCTGTACCCTTTTACTCCATGTTGGTAACCAACCATCACACATTTCTGAGCCCTTGCATCAAGCTTTCCCTGCTTGCAGTGGGCATATGCTCTACAACCGAACACCTTGAACTGATTGTACTCTCTATCTCCACCATACCATCTGACATCTGGGATTTCATTTCCTATAGCTGATGATGGAGAATTGTTAATTAGCACTGCAGCAGTACACACTGCCTCCCCCCAGAACATCTTTGGCAAGCCTGATGACAAAAGCATGCATCTGACTCTATCGAGGAGTGTTCGGTTCATTCTTTCAGCAACTCCGTTTTGTTGCGGATTGGCCGGGACTGTCCTATGCCTTTGTATCCCATTTGATTTGCAGAAAGACTCAAAATCTTCAGATAAGAACTCCAGCCCGTTATCAGTCCTCAAGCACTTGAGAGTGGTGGATTTCTTTAGCTTCATCTCTGTGCACCATTCTCTGAATTTTTCAAATGCTTGTGACTTCTGCTTTAGGATGTATATCCAGACTTTTCTGCTATAATCATCTATTATCGACATGAAATACCTGCCTCCTCCCATAGAAGCAGGCTGAGCTGGACCCCATAAATCACAATGCGCATAGTCAAGAGGTAATTTGGAGGTGTGTTTACCAGCCTTGTATGGTAGCTTCTTGCTCTTTCCCAGAGCACAGTGTTCACATTCCTTGAACCTCTGATCACTTCCAGCCGGAATGACCCCTTTCTGGATCAGTTCTCTCATCCCACTTTCTCCAAGATGGCCGAGCCTCTTGTGCCATAGACTCATATCAGAGTCCTCTGCAAGATTCACTGAAGCAACAACAGTTTCTGCTACTAGATAGTATAAACTGTTTCTTCTCTCAGCAATCAGCAAGATTTTTCCATTAAGTGAGACATTCATATATCCCTTTTCAGAAGAAAACCTGAAACCTCTAGATTCAAGCATGCCAAGTGAAATCAAATTCCTCTTAATCTCAGGAATGTACCTGACTTGAGTAAGCAGTTTTGTTGATCCATCATGAGCTCTCAATCTGATATCTCCAATGCCTTTGATGTAGCACATCTGATCATTCCCCAACATTACTGACCCGGTTGCCTCAGAAAGGTTTTCAAACCAAGCTTTGTTGGAACAAATATGAAAGCTGCACCCGGAGTCCATTATCCAAGAACTCTCTATCCCACCACTCACCACATTCATGATCTGGGGTGGATCTGTGTCTTCTGCAAGATCAGCCTGATTTTGGGTAGCCTTCTCTTCGTTTTGCTTCCTTTTCCACGAGTAGCAATCCCTTTTGAGATGCCCAGGTTTCTTGCAGTAATGACAGCTTCGCTTCTCCTCATTTTGCTTCTGATACTTAGGCTTTTGATTCTGATTGAATTTCTTTTTCTTGCCTTTGAAAGCCTTTACATTCAAGGCTTGACTGCCACTTCCTTCATTTGTCGTCGAAGAGTTCTTTTCCAGATCCTTTGATCGAAGAGCACACTGAACTTCTTCATATGTGATGCCAGATTCTGCATTCCGGCCAAACAGCATTGCATCTTTAAGATGCTGGAATGTTTTGGGAAGAGCGTTCAAGAGCAAGATGGCCTTGTCTTCATTCTTCATGGGGCCATCTACATTCTCCAAATCATCCAGATTCTTGCTGAAATCATCAATCTGCTCTGCGAAGGGTCGGTCTTCAAGAATCTTGTATGAAAAGAGGCGCTGCTTCATGTATAGGCGATTAGCAAGCGACTTGGTCATGTACAGCGCTTCGAGCTTCGTCCATACCCCATGCGCTGTGGTTTCCTTCGCAACCTCGCGCAACACCTTGTCCGTGAGATTGAGAATAATGGCGCTATGGGCTTTCTTGGCAATCTCAGCCTTCTTCCTCACGCTCTTCTCATCGAGATCTTCTTTTTCTTTCCCCTTCGGATCAATTGGCTCGATTGCTTCATCGAGCCCTTGCTGGATCAACAGAGCCTTCATCTTGATCTGCCACAGACCAAAGTCATTCTTCCCCGAGAATTTCTCCGCTTCGAACCTCGTCGTCGCCATCGATATCAACTCCGATTGCGTTTCCCACAGACGGCGCCACTTGTTATGAAAGTATGCAAAAGATCGATGATGACAACCATGCGAAAAAGAAAGAACACTAGAGTTTTACGTGGTTCGATCGTAAGATCTACGTCCACGGCCAAAGGCAATATGATTCAGTATATTGAGAAATATGCAGAGATTTACAATCACTCAAGAACTCTCTCCAAGAACTCAACACCTCTAATCTAATTCTAAACCAAGAACTAATCAAGTGATAGTTTGGAGACTCTTTTCTTGAATATCGAAGTAGCTGATTAACTATTTCAGATGCAGCCTTCGTCTGCTTTATATCAGTCCCTTCATCCTCCAACGGCTCTCTTGAGATGTTAGTCATCAAATCAGTTATAACTGTTCCAACGGCTACTTCCCGTTTCTTGGTTTGCATCAACATGCCGAAGTGCTGCATGATGCCGAAGTGCTGCATGATGCCGAAGCTCAGTAAAATGCCGAGCTCAATGAAATGCCGAGCTCAATAAAACGCCGAGCTCAATAAAACGCCGAGCTCAATAAAACACCGAGCTCAATAATATGCCGAGCTCAATAATATCTTGAACGAGCTCAACCTCTAACAAATCTGCAGCTGTTGAGAATGACATTGATTTTAGCTTGCTGCATCCATCGGTGATTGTGAGATTATACTCCAACAATGTGATTACATGAATCTTGCCTACTTTATTTGTTAGTAATATAATCTAACTTTAAGTAATAAAGCTTGACTTAATGGGACACCTAATACATCTTAAGGCTGACTAACTAAGCTTTTACGTAGACCCATAAACCGTGATCATTACATCTTCTTTGAACCGTAGGATCAATTGAGGCAGATCGAATGGTCAATATTCAGTCAAATGAGTTTTCTACGGCCCATGTTACACTCTAACCGCGGGTGTATCATTGTCATGCCACTTCAACTTGCGATGTGACGCCACGTGGACTTCAATGGAATTTTTTGTTTTTATAATTGAATGTAGTTAGTCAAAATAAGGCTAACCGGATTATCAGGACAGAAAATAAGAGCATCGACAACGCAAATGATTCTCACTTTATGGCGTGTGCGTACTATGGCGTGCCTCGTTGGAGGCGAATGCTTCACCAATGCGTACTACGGCGGGCCTAGTTGGAGGCGAATGCTTCACCAGTTTTGCATGTCATGGCGTGTTTTTGTCTATTAACTAAGCTTTCTTCACCGAATTTTTATAGAGTTAACATAAGTAATTTCAAAATAAGTCTTGAGATCTAAAAAAATTACCAAGGAAAGTGCATACACTGTGAACATAGTTGTGGGTGTTGATGACATGTAAAGTATGTGTGATAAAGATGAATAGTGCAAACGAAATGCATAAAGTCATAAACAATGTTATGCTTTGTGGATAATCTAATACTCCATCCGTCCAATAATAGATGTCACACTTTCCTTTTTGATTTGTCCCATAAAAAGATGTCACATTTCCATTTTTGAAATAAGTTCTCTCTCTACATTTCCATTTTTGAAATAAGTTCTCTCTCACATGAATATAAAAATTATATTTTCTCTTTCTATTTAACACACAAAATAAAACCTCTTAAAATCGCATGCCATCTCACAAGTGTGACATTTTTTATGGGACAGAGGGAGTACATGCTATTCCGTATCATATTTATTTCATTGCTAGTATGTTTGGGATGAGCCAAAATTCAATATTTGGTATATAAACAAACTATTTGGACTGACCACAAATATAAACCCTGACTCAAAAAAATATGCCCATATATCACACCATTATGTAATTCTTTCTAAACCTGATAGGAGTATATAATTGCAATTTAAATCTCATATTTTAATTTACTCCATTGTCATTTATCATTTGAACTTTTATCAATTTCATCATCAAGCATTTGTAGTAAATGAGTGATTAGTTAGTAATTTCATCATCAAGCATGTATAGTAAATAGAGATAAAATGATATTATAGAGATATCTATATTTTGTAGTTCCAAATCATGTGAAAATAGAGATAAAAAATGAAATTTACAACAAATTAAAAGACTGATACCGCATATTAATTGATCCTCTAATTGAACATTTGAACTTAACCCAAGATCCAAAAATTTTAATTTAGATTTAAGTTACGATTATCTACTTCATACATTAATTATTCCCACAAAAAATCATTCGAGGGTAGTAAAGTAATTTAAGTGACCAAGTACCTCCTTAAAACGGAACAACGCCTAAAATCATAACTCATCAGCCTTCCACAGCAGCTAGGTTTTTTCTAGAACAAAATTAGGGTTTCAGGTGCGCTCTGTTCAATTTTCCGATGAATTGTAAACTATGTTGTTATTGTATTAATTGATTGAGAAACTATGTGTATTATATATAGTTTAATTATGTTCATCTACCCGATTGTTTTCTGTCAACGGATTTTGAATATTTAACCTGTTTTCGTTGCCCCTTTTCAAGTACGATTGCTAGCTTATCCGTCTGGTTTTCTTTTCATAGTGTATGATTTTGTATGTGATTCTAAAGTATTAATCCTCTGTCCGTGTGTTTTTAGGATCTTCTTCCCCAAAATCTTTAATTCAAGATGTCTAGGGTTTACATCGGGAATTTGGACCCCCGAGTCACTGAACGAGAACTTGAGGATGAATTTCGCGTATTTGGAGTTATTAGAAGGTAAAGTGCAATATATTGTTTGCTGGCAAATTTCACGATACCAATTTGCAGCTAACCACAAGGATTTCAGTGTTACTAATTGTATTCGTTTGTAGTGTATATTGTGTTGACCTGCATCTTAACCAGATGTGAAGGTCATTTCTTCTGAAAGGGATAAAATATCTTGATGCTACTGTTTTAAATGTCTTCTGCAGTGTTTGGGTTGCCAGAAGACCCCCTGGTTATGCTTTCATTGACTTTGATGATCGCAGGGATGCCCAAGATGCAATTAGGGACCTTGATGGTGAGCTTATGATACATTTTTTTCTTGTGAAAGAGTATGCATCCTTGATTTTGGAATTTGCATGAGTTGAACTTGCCATTCTCACTCGAACATCATGCCTGACAATGCATGATGTATCTTACTTTGCTCAATGAGCTCCCCTCTTTTGTCAGTTAAATTTCCCATATGGTGTGGTTATATTGTTTTTTTCTGGAACAGGTAAAAATGGCTGGAGGGTTGAGCTATCACACAACTCTAAAGGCGGAGGTGGAGGTGGAGGTGGAGGCAGCCGTGGTGGTGGTCGCGGTGGACGCTCTGGTTCTGATTTGAAATGCTATGAATGTGGTGAGCCTGGTCATTTTGCTCGTGAGTGCCGAATGAGGGGTGGTTCTGGAAGGCGCAGGAGCCGTAGCCCTGTTGCTAGATATCGCCGTAGCCCAAGCTATGGTCGAAGGTAAGTCTGAGGTCAAAATTTGGGAGATGAGAGAGAATGGAATTGTTTGGTTAACCACTCTTAATTGTAAGTTGTCATTATGAACTATTCTAAATTGATGCTGTTTCTCTGCTGGCATAGGAGTTTAAGTCCTCGTGCCCGCTCACCTCGTCGTCGCAGTTTGTCTCCAAGGCCCCGCAGCTACAGCAGATCGCCTCTGCCTTATCGTGGACGAGATGAAGTGCCATATACCAATGGGTATAGTCTTGTTTCATTCATCATGATTCTTTCTGTTAGGCTTATTAATTTAGAGGATCTTCCTAGTTTGATATATGTATCTAAATACTTTAGTTGGGTTCTTGTTAAGCATTACTGGATTCTCCAGGAAACCTGATATTTTTGGTGATACAATATATACTTTTATTGTATTTTTAACGTGTTTAATATGTTAATATTGTTAATTTATTTTGTGCTGCATGGCTTATATCCGCAGAAATGGTATCCGAGACAGGCGTAGGAGCAGAAGCTGAGCTAGGATGTTATATGCACTTTTGAGTCTCTTCTGAAGTTCTTCAAGTTGTGTTTACTGTGCTTGGACTTATTTACGTCTTAGTTAAGATGGGTGACGCCCTTGGGTTTCGACTCCTGGATTTGGTTGTGTGATTTCTATTTAAGTAGTAAGTTTGTCACTTTAACCTTATTGTTGCCTTATCGTTTTCCCTCTATACGTATGGACCTTCTTATAATGTCTTATATTCGGCTCTGATGTTGCTAGTTGATAGCTTATCATTATAATTATATTAAAGAACACTGCTAAAAGTTTATGGTTTTGTTTTCTGTGTCGAGGTGTCTGCCTGCTACTGCTTCATTGGTTTTGTACATCTGCACTTGTGGTTTCGTCCTTCTATGCCCTGCTGTGGGATCTTCAATTTGAATTATTGTGGATCCCAGCTGGCTACTCTGCTAGATGCTACTTTTCATTGCTTTCTGCAGCTAAGATGCGTCTCTCCTCAATATTTATTGTTTTGTAGAACTCCACTTGTGGTTTTGACCTTCTCTGCCCTGCTGTGTGATCTTCAAATGTGAATGATTGTGGATCCCGTTGTAGAACTTCACTTGTGCTTTCAATCTTCCCTGCCCTGCCCCGCCCCGCCCCTGTCCTGCTGTGGGATCTTCAATTTAAATGATTGTGGATCCCGGCTGGTTACCCTGCTAGATGCCTCTACTTTTAATTGCTTCTCTGCGGCTAAGATGCGCCTCTCCTCAATAAATACGGTATTTGATTAGATTTAAGGATGGTGGTCGGCTTCACATGCTTCTGGCAGGTATTTAATCTACTATGTGGAAGTCGGCATTTAACTTGATCCTTAATACTGCTCTAAATGATAGTGCATCTTTTTATCAGCATGAATTCATCCCTAAGTATTTAGTTGATATTTCACGAGTTGGAAGCAAGGAACTAGGTAAATTACCATCCCTTTTTAACATAATTTGGTGTGGGAGAGTCTGAACTTCAACTTAACTTCTTGTGCATATTCCTTGCAACCTTTTATTGACATAAGATCTATAGGCTATAGATGCTGTGATAAATGCATAACGAACCCATCTCGAGCATTTGTGTGTAGCGATTAGGATTTTGGTTTGTTCTTGTCAAATTCATTTGAATCAGGGCCTGATGGTATCTGCAATGATCTATCGAGGCAGTTTGTCTTCGTTATGATCGTCATCTACTTTACTTCTGGCTGGATAGCTCATCTTCGAATGCTTTTCAATCGATGACATAAATTCTGAATAGGCCTCTAGAAGGCAAAGTTTTCTGCTGTGAATTTTTAGGTGTGTTTTGAGGATTTGAGAGAATAATTTGTATTTTATACATATGAAGTTAATGAAATATACTCCTACAAGATATGTGATTCGAAACATGCGTGCCTATGTTTTAATTGACCATCTTTATTTTGGCCAATAATTTTGTTCCAGATTACACTAATTTATCTATTTCGTCTCACTACCTTATATTTCTCCAAAATTTGGAAGAATACAGTCGATTTAGTCCTGATTGCATCACCAAACAATAATCCATCACAAATTCTCATGATAGCTTTGACGCACCATTTGTTAGTAGCAACATCAAGTCAAAAAGATTGTTTCACTTGAACATGATACTTTGTTTGAAATCTTGTCATTTGTCAAAATTTTAGGACAAAATGGTGCAGAAATCCAAAATCAGAGCACTAATTAAATTACAAATAGAACATTGTGTAATAGACTGAATCATGCATTGGCTTTTCTTGTATACAATAATACAATCGTCAGATGCTCTCCTATATGTGTGACTTTTTAAAAAAGAACTAAAATAATAGTGCTACTATTTATGTCCTTTGTTAAGTGAGACTTTCATTTCGGTATAGAATATAAGTGTAGAGATTGAAAGTGTTGATTTTTCTTAAAAAGAAAATGACTCATTTATTTTGGAAAACTAAAAATGAACGGATTGAGGATGGTTTATTGAAGTATGATTAATATTGATTTTTAAATCCTAACTGGACCAGGACAAAGATAGGAGACATTGACAAGACATTTGTGTCGTGCACGTTAGCAATTATGGGATCTTATAAAATACACTTCGTAGCCTCCACTAAACACATATGGAAGCATCTTAATTTAATTTTAGTGTTTAAGTTAATATGAAACAATATTTATATTATTTGATGAATTTTTTTTATGGCTATTAGCTTCTCAACAGTGAGTGGAAATTAACTAACTTTATAGTTGATGAATTAATAGTATTGCTTAAAAACTATATAACTTTATAATAAGAGATTGTGCTATGTTTTAACTTGTAAATTACATTTAATCAAATTTATGCATATTTTCTCTGTTTGTTTTTTAACTTCTAAAAAGTAGTATCCGTATTAATGTAATTGACGTCAGAATCAAGCCGGCGAATCTTGTTCGATTGAAATGGGATGAATGAGCAGATTTGTTGTAAAGACAATATGCTAATTGACAATTAGGAAAAAAAGTTTATTCTATTTTATTATTTTTGCAATGTTTCTACAAGACGATGCATTATTTTTTTCACCTTGACCGCAGCTTCCTTATACTCTTAAGATTTATTATTTTTCGTAAAGGGTGCGGTGCAATTAATTTAATAAGGAGAGAGAAAATTTGATTACTTCTCTATGTTTGTTGGACGCCTTGGACCATGTGGTTGTTTATTACTCCCTCCGTCCCGGTCCCAAAGAAGATGACATGAAATTTTAGAAGGTGTTATTTTGTGTGTTAAGTGGTGAAAGAAAATATAATTTTATAATTAATGCGAGAGAAAACTTTTTTCAAAGGAGGAAATGTGACATCTTTTGTGGAACAAAATTAAAAGGAAAGTGTGATATCTACTATGGGACGGAGGGAGTATTATTTAACAAATATAAATAAATATATATATGGAAAAATATACTCTTTCAACTAATTTATTTTCTCACAACACCGAATCATGTGCCTGATTTTTCAACGATTTGTTTCTGTGTTTGTACACCATCGTTGTCATTACTCCTACTCCATATTATATCAATTTAACATTTATACCATGTTTCCTAAAGAGACCAAATTTAAATAAATAACACTAAAGTAGTGGAGTTTTTTATTTAAATTTTATTATGTGTACTTTGTAGAATAGGTGAATATATTTGATCCAATACTTGTGCACATTTCAATAAAATCTTCTTATAATCTACACGTATACTTTACAATTAATAGAATCGAATAAATTTGAATTTTTATAGTTGTAATGTTTTGAGAGATGGATCTTGTCAAAAGTTTCACAATTAATGTCATGCCATCACGTTTCTTCTCTACCATACCTTGCTTAATAATTAATGATAAAAAGAATAAAGAAAAGATAGAGAAATGCAACTGTTTTCTTGGACTCATTTAATTATTACAACTGGAAAAAGTTTCCACCTCATCCACAAGACGACATTTTCGGATTTTCTGTGTCTCCATTTTTTGTTGCAGACTGCTGCTTCCCTTAAAAGTTTTGATTTTTAATGATGGGAGTTTGACATATTCTTGAATTCAGCATTTTTCAGCAAAATCACCATGGATCAAGAAAGGAATTTTCTGGGTGTAGCTTTTGTTTGCAGAGATTCAGTTCAAGATTGCTGCAGTGGAATTTGACCTTTTGCAGGAATGGATTTCAAGAAAGAGAAAATGGTTAGGTAGGTTTTGTTTTCTTACACCACATTGAGAATTTCTGTTTTGTGTTGTGTGTGAACTTTATGTAGTGTTAAAATGTGGGCTAATTGTGAAGTCATGTTTTTAGGTTTCACAGTGAAGAAAAAAGGAATCTTGAAATGTTCTTGGAGAAAAATGAGGGTGAGAGCCTAGATAAGTCACTCCCTATGTTCAAGAATTCAGCCCATTTAAGGAAATGTGAAGACAAGATTCCAAAGTTTGGTAGGGCTAAGGTTTATCCAGAAGGGTCAAAGCCAGAGAAGAAAGCAGTTCTTGATCCAGGGAGTGAGATTGTGTTGAAATGGAACAGAGTTTTCTTGGTTTTCTGCATAATGGCTCTGTTTGTGGATCCCTTGTTTTTCTACTTGCCTTCTGTGGTGAATCAAGACAGTTCTTCATGTATGCATACAGACCTCAATTTGGGGATCATTGTGACATGTTTTAGGACAGTGGCAGATGCATTTTATATGTTACATGTGATTATGAAGTTTAGGATTGCTTATGTGTCTCCAAGCTCAAGGGTTTTTGGGAAAGGCGAACTTGTTATGGACCGGAATAAGATAGCCGTGAGGTACTTGAAGTCAGAATTCTTCATTGATTTCATTGCAGCATTGCCTCTTCCTCAGGTTAGTTTGGGAGTCCGTTGCAATGCTAAGTTTATTAGTTTATTAGTACATGTTTGTGTAGAGATTTAGCTTAAACGAACGAGATGATCTATGATACGAATGGTGAAATTAGGCAGTGCTGTTGGAATGATCTTCAATGAACTTTGAAGGGCTTGAGTAATTTTGTTGAATTTGCTGTTACTGATGTTAATGCCATTGCTGTTTTGCATGTTAATGTAGAGATTTAGCTTAAATGAACAAAACGATCTGTGATGCGAATGGTGAAATTAGGTAGTGCTGTTGAAAAAAATCTTGAATGAACTTTGAAGGGCCTTGAGTAATTTTGTAGAATTTGCTTTGATTGGCAGTTCTTTGCATGTTAAAGTCATTACTGTTTAACAAATTTATGTATAGATTTAGCTTAAAGAAACGAGGTGATCTATGACACGAATGATGAAATCAGGCAGTGTTGAAAAGATCTTAACTGAACTTTGAATTTTGCTTTTATCAGTAGTCCTTTGTTAAGGCCTTTACTGTTTTACATGTTTATGGAGAGATTTAGCTTAAAAAAACGAGATGATCTATGATACGAATAATGAAATATAGATGCAGCCAACTCAGGATGCTCGTGTAGTTTTTGCTCGAACGATACTCAAGAAACTATACGAATATCTTTGTTGTCTGGTTGTAAGTTATGCTAAATGTGGTAGCAAAGTCAGCCTTAACCTTCTCTGCTTGATATATGAATCTTTTTAGTTGTTCGTCATGATTTTCTATGGCGAAATTAGCTTAAAGGTCTTTGCTTCTCGTTTCTTCAGATTGTCATATGGTCCATATTACCAGCAATCAGAAGCTCCCACTCTGATCACACCAACAACGCCCTCGTACTCATCGTTTTGCTGCAATACATCCCCCGGTTGTATCTCATCTTCCCATTGAGTTCTGATATCATCAAAGCTAATGGACTCGTCACAAAGACCGCGTGGGCAGGCGCTGCTTACAATCTGGTGCTCTACATGTTAGCAAGCCACGTACGCCTAATTTTCTCCGAGTTGCATTCTAAATATTTTTTTTTGGCTTAAAATGATTTGATCATTTCCTCTTGTAGGTTCTAGGGGCTTCCTGGTACTTGCTATCGATCGAGAGACACGCAACATGTTTGAAATCTGCTTGCAGGGACGAGTTCAACGACATTGGCTGTTCGCTGAATTACCTTGACTGTGGCACACTGACCCACAGTGATAGAGGAATATGGGTAAACCGCACACAGGTGTTCAAGAAATGCAATCCTGATGACACCACCTATTTCAACCACGGGATATTTGGGAACGCCGTTGCAAACAGCGTTGTATCGACTGGATTTATCGAGAAGTACTTCTACTGTTTATGGTGGGGCTTACAAAACTTGAGGTATGATATGACTCATTTGTACATTTGAGGTGAAAATGAAATGTGTAAACTAGTTTGATTCATTATCACGAATTATGATGATGCCGTTGCTCTTGTTTTACGCGACAGCTCCTATGGACAGGCGTTGTCTACGAGCACGTTTATCGGAGATACTATGTTTGCCATAGTCATCGCCATCTTGGGGCTCGTTCTGTTTGCTCATTTGATTGGAAATATGCAGGTTATTCGAATCTTTGTATCGTATGAACTCTCGCTTCGGATATTTGCTTCTTTGATTAAAGAGTTATAACTAACAAAACAAAATGGCATTTTGAAAGTTTACAAATATGACCATGAAAAAGAAGCAATGTTTTTGATTATTCATATATGTCATTATCCAGACCTATTTGCAATCTATGACTGTGAGGCTTGAGGAGTGGAGGCTCAGGCGTCGAGACACCGAGGAATGGATGAGGCATCGTCAGCTCCCGGAGGCTCTGCAACAGCGTGTGAGACGCTTTATACAGTACAAATGGCTTACCACACGAGGAGTTGATGAAGAATCTATCCTAAATGCCTTGCCGATAGATCTCCGTCGTGATATCCAGCGACACCTCTGTCTAGACCTCGTTCGTCGTGTAAGATCTCCCACGATATCTTTTTTCCCATAGACTCCTTCCGTCCAAGTTAATTGAGATTCGAGACATTTCTTTTCGACACGTAGAATTGATTTTTGCCAAAATAGGAATATGAATCAGTTAACTTGGGAAGGAGGGAATGGATTCGTATGCTCGATGTTCATTGTGAAGTCTCACTAAGCTGAGTACACATCGTCTTCGATTTTCAGGTCCCGTTTTTCTCCCAGATGGATGATCAGCTTCTTGATGCCATCTGTGAGCGCCTCGTCTCGTCCCTGAGCACCCAGGGCACCTACATTGTCCGTGAGGGCGATCCCGTCTCGGAGATGATCTTCATCATCCGGGGGACGCTGGAGAGCTCGACCACGAACGGAGGCCGGACGGGATTCTTCAACTCGACAACCTTGAGGCCCGGCGACTTCTGCGGCGAGGAGCTTCTCGCATGGGCGCTGCTTCCTAGGTCGACCCTGAACTTCCCTTCCTCGACACGGACAGTGAGGGCACTCAACGAAGTCGAGGCGTTCGTGCTGAGAGCAGAGGAC
This sequence comes from Salvia splendens, assembly GCF_004379255.2. Classification (NCBI taxonomy): domain Eukaryota; kingdom Viridiplantae; phylum Streptophyta; class Magnoliopsida; order Lamiales; family Lamiaceae; genus Salvia; species Salvia splendens. The sequence continues at coordinate 851,914 of NC_056038.1, forward strand.
CTCAAGTTCGTCGCGAATCAGTTCAGACGTCTCCACAGTAAGAAACTGCAGCACACATTTAGGTACTACTCTCACCATTGGAGGACATGGGCAGCCTGCTTCATTCAGGCCGCGTGGCGTCGCTGCAAGAGGAGGAGGATGGAAAAAAGCCTCAGCATTAGCGAGTCGTTCTACTTCCCTCACGACGTGCAGTCATTGGATGAACATGAAGACGAGGAGGAAGAGGAAGAGGAAGAAGAGCACGAACAACAAGTAGCAGAGAATTCTTCTCAGGCGAAACAGAACCTCGGTGTCACCATACTAGCATCGAGATTTGCTGCCAACACGAAGAGGGGAGCGCAGAAGGTTAGGGATTTGGAAATGCATAAGCTGCAGAAGCCCGAAGAGCCGGATTTCTCAGCCGACGCTGAGGAGGACTAGCTTAGCTCGACTCTGGAACCAGACGCGCTGTTTTTACTCTGCGTGGGACCCGGGCGAGATGAGCTGGACGGAACTGTGTTAGGTATTCTTATGAAGTCTTCTTTATACATTGGATTGTTAGGCTACGAGTTTTGTATAGATTTCGTTGTGTATCAGTCAAATGAATCTGATATGTTGATTATTTTCAGCTGTGCATCAGTCAACTGAATCTGATATTGTTTCCCTTTTATTTTTAGCATATGAATTCTGTCAATTTTTTAAAATAAATACTCCATGTTATATGATATATACAGTTGAAAAACTTGAAAAATATGATTCTTTTTAGAAACAACAAAATAAAATGACACATCCTTGATTTCTTTTTAAAATTAGTCCCTTCATTTCATACCTTGCAAATTGCAATGTTTCCCCATCACCCAAACACGCTTTTCAACGTGTTTAAACCGGAAAGTCGCGTTTAGCTCATCGGGACATGCTCGTAATCCCAATTTTACATGTGAAAGTGAAACACGAGATGTAACACGAAACATCTGAGAAGGGAACTTGTGCTTTATGAATATGATTATGATTATTACAGTACAATCAAAGGCTTCAAAGATTTCTCCCTCTCTTTACACTATACGTAGCCTCTGCCATTTAGATCCTCATTCTTTTCAAAAAAATTTTTACTGAATAATTTAACAAGAATCTCATATGTCTGAAATGATTCATATCAAAAACATGCAAACAAGGCACCTTTTTGTTGAGCCGGCTCATTTACTACGCGTCTCCACATCAGGCATCTGCTTCGGGAGCTTGGACCACTTCTGATGGTATTTCGCTAGCGAGTACCAGACGCCGCCTGCAGTGTTGATCACAAGCCCGGTGACGTTCAAAGCATGAATCTGCACTCCTCCCAGCAGGAAAAAGCCTAGGGTCTGCTCAGAGAGGTAACAGCCAACATCTTAGTATATTTTCAAATGTGGAGTATTATTTTCAAGAAGAAAGTGTAAATTACCGTGGAACCAACACCCTTGAGGACACCGACTATGGTTGTAGTTAAAGCAGAATTGACAATTGTACACAAGAACATAGTGTAATTCAGTGCTATACCCATCACCAGGGAAAGAACAAGAAGAACCATAAATGCGAATGAGTTACTCTGCCCATCAAAAAAGATTTGATGTCAGATTAGGTAATCTGCTGTCGGCATCCAGACGACTATGGAATACTAGCGTATAATGATTGATAAAGGTTATTTCTAGCTTTGGCATTGCTGCCAAAGAAAATTTGATATGGTTTAATAGCTACCTTTGCAAATAGCATAACTAGAGAATTTGGGAATTCTCCGGTAGCAATGATAAGGAATAGAAGAAAGGGTAGTGACAAGACGCTGTTATAGAACATAATTTCAACTGAGGAAAGTCCATCCTCTGCACCTGACCTCTCTACCAAGATTAGGTACATTGTCTGCAGAATTTGTAGAAAGATATTATTACACAATTCCAAAATTTGTAAATAATAAAGCCGAATGGCAATGCATATTATCAGTTAATGGAGAAGTACGAAGCATACTTGGAAAAAGACAGAAATAAAGGCCATGCTATATCCAACAAGATCGAAGGAAAAATCACCAAGTGCTGCTATAAGAACACCAGCAGCAGTCAGAAGCACAGAGAGAGTAACCTGAAAATGATATGGAAAATGTTTGAAACTCAATTTATTAAAGAACGAATGGTGACTGTAACCAATTGTCGGCATCAAGCTAAATCTAATAAAAAAAGAAGATATAAACCTGAGTTGAAGGTCTCCCCTTTCCATAAAAGAACCCAGCTATAAGTACAGCGAGCGGTGTAAGCCTTTTAATGGCTATGTACATTGGAATATTTACGCCTTTCAGGCTTGCTAATGCAAAAGCCACATTCGCGTTGTAGAACAAGGATACTAGAAGAAGTTTTTTGGCAGTATCTACACTAAATCCTTTTGCTTTCGTGTATCCCAACACTCTCCCAAAGTGTATAAGCAAAGTTGTCACCAATTGCTAATAATACCTCACAAAATACAACAAGTCAATCAATACAAAAGGTGAAAGATGGAGATAAAGAAGAGAAAGCAAAGTCATATTCAATTTCAGTATACCTGAAACATAAGGAGAGTCATCGAGTCTGAATATTGCATGAGCACTGCTTTATTGATGAAAACCATTGCCATCGAAGAAACTCCATATGATAAGGCTGCAAATAAACTGCATCCAGTATTTGCACAAGTTCATTCATGAGATACAACCTCCACAATGCTCAGATAGTTAAGCCTAAACACGCATTTAATATGGAGGCGAACAAAACAAGTAAAATCACAAAATCTTTCAAAGCTCCAAATATATCAAACACTACATTATATTTGTACAACTGCAGCCGGCGCTATTTCAATCTCCAATATCATGCCAAGAGTGAAACTAATATGATTCCCATGGATAAAATGGCAAATTGTGAACCATGTCAAGGCTCCAAATCCACACGAACAGAACTCGATAAACGAAATTTCAAGGAATTTCAGACAATTAGTAATACACTAAACAGTAATAATTAGTATTTGCACAAGTTCATTCAAGGAATTTCATACAATTAGTATTCACTAACACACAATTGAGAGATTTCTGAGGCCAAACCAGTACATACAAATATAGCAGAGGCAATGAACAGAGTAAAATGTAAGCTGATTCAGACTCAAAATCGTTCCAACAATCATTCGATGCTTCCTTTTTTTATCAACACAAAAAAGGGGAAAGAATTAAAACTAACCTCAAATACGGAGTTGAATCTGGATTGAATTCCATATCCAGAAACAATTATTAAACCTCTATGTCGATTCAGTTCATTTACTTGCTAAAACACACACCTAAAACGGAACAATTAGAACAGATCAGAATTACAATTTGGCAATCACAGCTGATTTAAGATATTCCAATTCCCACCAATGGATAATCCAAAAAAAACTCATAATTCACCTTACCTTGAATCAAATCACGAAAAGATTGACCAAATATTCCAGATCGGTAGCTTAAATTGACGAATATATAGGGATGGGAGTTGTGAAAGCGAGAGTTTGAAGTAAAGGTGTGGGTATATAACAGTGCAAAGTGAAGTGGTGAAAATTCGTGAAAGGGAAAAAATAAATGAGGAAATGATAAAAAAAAATCGCCATGCATGTGAGCTGTAAAATATGGAGAAAAAGGAAATCAGGTGCGAGCATGGAGCTTTGGCAATTCACATTTTTAACTATTTTGGGAAAAGTTATACGAATAGTAAAAGAACCTTCTTTTACTTTTCGACCCTTTATTTTTTTTACTCTTTCTTGTGTCTGTTAAGTTTAGAAATTGTAGGTACATAATGTCCTTAAAATTAAAATTACTACTAGATTAAATTTATATATAAATTAGTTTAATATGAATGAAATAATATTGCGCATGTATTGACGCTGATTTGAAAATAATTAAGATTAATGCAGAGGGATTAGTGTAATTTATTTTAAATTAAGTAATGTTCATGAATTAGTACTCCTAAAATATCTAATGAATCGATATTTATTTCCTGTTCCAAAAAACACCGACAGTTTCAATTATAGCTTCAATATATTTATCAAAATTTATTAATAATTAATTGATGCACGTAACATAACTATTACGAGTAGTACTTTTAATTTTTGTGGAAAATCGAAAATGAGAAAACAAGACTATTGCTTGTGGAAAAACAAGACGATCCAAGATCAATGCACATAACTATTTGATATATAGGACTCAGTCTCAGCATCCAGATTAAAAAACTATCTACAAAATCTGCTATTACTAAGTGAAAACGTTATGCAATCTGTTATTCCCACATTTGTGTTATATTCAGCACAAACTCAAGCACTTACTCGTATTTGAAGCATCTGCCATTCTCAGATAATAACCGGTGGATCCTAGGCATCTTCCCGTTCGATACAGCGCCGCCTACCTTGAAAAGATCTTTTCGTCGTTTTCCACCAAGATCCGAGAGTGGCTTTATTAACTTCTTCTCAGAACTTAAACCAACTAATATCCCAGCTGCTTCTCTAGTTTCATCATCGCGGGGTACGAAGCTATATACGTCTGATTCTTTCTTTTCTTGCTTAACAATTTTATTCCACCGTTGTCTGCCAAGAGAACCAGAAGCAGAGATTTGATTCAACGTTGGCACAGAACTTTTTACTTCGCACTTTGAAGCCTCTCGCATGTATGTGCAATTAGCAGACTTCTCCTTTTGGATGTGAATAGTAGTAAACGACGAGATGCCATGTCTTCTGTCCTTCTCAAACGCGGAGTTCTTAGCAGCACTGAGATTTTGACACCGTGTTCCAGAAAGATCTTTTGTGGTATCATTTGTATTGCACCTCTTGACATCACGAACAGTGGAGGATCTAAAGAAGTCCAGTTTCAGAGGAAAATCTTCTTCTTTCGGAGAACTGTAGAAACTATGACTATTATGAAATCGAGTTGGAAAACGAGCATTACAGGGTGGTGCCATTACATCCTCTCCTGCATTTTCTGCACTTTTCACTAATGATATATGTACCCTGCTATCAGCCTCAGCTTCAGAACTGACGGGCTGTGTCGTTGACAAATCAACTGCTTGTATTTTCAAAATTTTGCTCTCTCCGGTAAGTGAACCAGCAGAAAGCAAACATGACGGGCGAGCGCAAATCCTGTGAGGATCATGTGCAGATACATGAATGGATATATACAATAACAATATCTACTTGTATGCAGAAAACCAGCATGCAGCAATACTTGAGCAATACATCCATAAAAGGGCAAAGCATTAGAATCAAGAACGTGCAAGCATGACTAGCCAATGCAGACCAGAAAAATTATTCTATTATATCGAAATTTGAAGCCCGCAAAACTTACAGCCACTTTTGTTTCTGAGAAACAGTGACATGTGTTGTGTAAAGAAAAAAGAGATAACATGGAGAAAAAAGATATAGCATGGAGGAGGCAACGATTCTAAATCACTAAATACCTGCTGTATAAGAGCATGTAGGCTTCCTGCGAAAGCACCTCATCCAAGCTCACGGAGGAAACCTGATAAGGATGAAAAGATTACGAACAATGCAAGCAAAATTAAGTGTAAACATGTCTGGTAATTTACTGGTATTACTATAATGTTATGTGAACAACGATCATTATGTCCATTGAACATTACTAGATTAACTAGCTTTTAGTAATTATACAAACTTTTGCAGGCTCTTTTAAAAACTAATAAGATTAACACTAACATAATCTTTTGAGAAATCATTGCCTCAGTTAGGGTTCAATACATATTTATAATTCATTCATCGCCACACTTTCATACTAACTACACTAGGATATCATAATTTAGTGTTGCCCACTCTCATTAACTAACATAAAATCAAATCAGCAAGCAATGGAGAGACTGAAATATGATGAGATTCAGTAAAATACATAACTATACATGACAACAAAATACTTCATGTGTTCAAGTCGAAGGTTGTATGATGCATGTATACATGGAGAAAAGACGGCGTTAGTACCTTATCATCATCAATCTTGTACCAATGCCCACCAAAATCCTTAACATAGCAGATGTAATGGCCAAATGTATGGTGTATTTCTACATGGACAATTACAGCATATAGCTTGTAAATATCATTCCCATCTTCCGATTCATTCATGTAAGAACGAAGATCCAGCTTCTCTGGGAAAGTAACCCTCTTGTTAAGTTTCTGATCAAAACAATTAAGACACTCTGTTATGAAAGAAAGGGAACGGAGTTGCCAAAACAAATCTCCAAAATTCACTGCAGACAGATATTTGAGGAAAACTTTGATTACACATTGGGGTTTGGAAACTCAAAGGGCATAGAGGTGCAGACCTGAAATCTTTTCAAGGCAATTGTAAGAATGTTGGGTGCCTGTCGAATAGAAAGGTACTTCCGTGCCATGACATAAGCATTGCAACTGCACAGACAACTCATATGATTGATCAAAGAAGCATAAAATAATAAAAATCCTTTATACATAGCAAATGTAATGGCAAAAGAGTAGTGGTATTGAATCTATCTCGACTTTCCACAGTAGTGCAATTGAATCTATTAGGAATATTAGTATCCCACATCGTGGTGTGACATAGTCTAGCTTAGTCTCTTGTACTATGTTGAGTAGTGAAATACACCTACTACTCTTCTCTACTATGTCTATATACTTCTCCACACACGTCTATATTTTATTGTTCTACAGAATCTATCTAGACTTTCTGCATTAGTGCAAATAGTAGTGCAATTGAATCTATATAAATGTACAAATACTGCAGGAACACTTACCTATCACATTTATACATATTATCTCCTTGTAGCCACTCTTCGGCAGTGAATTGATCCAAACAGTCCTCCAAAGACTCAGCACACCCATGAACTTCAACAGTTAAATCCATCATGTGATCAAATCGGTTCGATATTTTATTGCACTTGCTGCATATAACCTGAAGGGAAAAATGAAAAATAAACAAGATGGAGAGTTGCAAAAGGGAGATATAGCTAAAGAAAATTATAGCCATATAACTATCCAGTGCTACTCATACTATACCTAATGTGCAGTACTTGACAACAATCATCCATATGTAAACACTCCAGATATGTAATATCTCACTAATACAAGATTGAGCTGGGTATGCTTTATCTATGCAATGCAAACTACACAGCTGAACACGATTGAACTGTGCAGGCTACCTGAGACTGAAGGCAACCTCCGAATATATGTTGAACAAAGCTAGTCTCTTGATATCTGGGAGGAGCAGTCTTTTCTCCGCCAAATTCATCGAGGAAAACAGATTGCATTTTATCAATTGCAAACCTGGCGATACAAATTCAATTGGAATCAGTAATTGTATACCAGAAAAATAAAACCACATAGCAAATATGTCCCTGAAATTGTATATCAGGTGAAAACAAAAGGTCCACAAAAAAAAACAATAAATAATAAATACTGATAATGACCTCATGAACTCATGGGCATCCTCCTGCTGCCCACGCTCAAGATTACCACCAATACTATTCAATCTTGAAAGAATGTGTATGGGAATGAATGCAGTATGACACCAGCTAGCACTTTCCACGTGAGTTTGAAGATCACACAGGAAGCACCATTTATCCATCCGACCTGGTAACAGAAGGAGTGGCAGATAGTACAACAATATATACGGAAGTACAAACATGAGTTATAGAATTCTGTATGATGGACTCAACCAGGGTGATATGATCAAGTCAAATTACATACATTTTAGCTTGTGTCCTTTTTCCAAGAAGTAGGCAGCAAGTGGACGAGTGTATGTAAGACACTGAAGAACCACATTAGCAAAGCAGCTGCAGAGAAGCAAGACAGATTAAACAGGCTGTCATACTGCAGATGAACAAGAAATGAAGTGTTGAATAAAAACATTACTTACCTGTTTCCGCCATTTATAAGTCCGCAAGGAGGATAACCTGGTTTCTCCCAATTGAAAAGTTGTATGAATTCTTCATATGGGAACAAGATCTGAAAATCAAGGACAAAGCAACGTTAGAATCATAACTCACTGTCACTGGTAATTAGTAGGTAAAATAGAATTCTAGTACCTCATTTGACTGCTTGTTAATCTCTGAACTTCGAACTCCAGAAAGTTGTGAAACCTCCCTTCCTGTCAATGCAGATGGCAATTTTGTACTAGCACACTTTTCCCCGCGCTCAATGTGAGAAAATCGACAATTTGCAGAGCTGTAATTTCAAATGCATAGTGAATGATAGCCATGTAGTAGGAGCTTTACTAGGAAGTAGAAACCCACTGACGCATCTTGCCTATTAAAATTATTGAGTTATGGGGGATAAAACACGCAAGTGCGCACACATTCTGATATGTTGACTTGATACTCTCCAAGTCACATAGTCCAAGAGGTTTCACATTTATTAGCACACTAATTGAAGTATGACCATAGGACCTATCATTAGCCTGGATAGGTTTGACTTATCCAAAACAAACCATGACCTCCACATTATGAACTCCCCATACTATATTATTATTGTTTATCACTAGATCAACAATCGGTGTGTCACCACAATTCTATCATCAACTCATATACTGTAAAAGAGGACGAGTCAGTGTTATTATATAATCCTACCACACTAATACATGGATCCCAACATAAATATTTAATGCATAACGTGCATAGGAGATACGTCGTAGACAATGAAGAACAGCTCAATCACAATTTGTAACAGTCACTTATTTCTTTCCGATTACTTTGTCCTACAGCATACATTTTCCAAAAGATTCTAAGTAGTACTACTTAGAAAGGAAAATTCAACTAGCAGTGTATGCAGGATGCAATCCAAATAACACAATCTCATCACATTAATCCACATTCAGCTCTACATCTTACGCAAAACATACCTAAGCACCAACGCAGGTGCTGATAACCTAAAACGATCAACCTAAGCACAAACAACTGAATCGGAAAGTAGCTCCAAATTAATTACATAATGAGATTCTATGATAAATTGAATTGCGCATAAATGAGTAACCACGTGCTATACCAGGAGCAATCAAAAGCATTTGCGCCTCCGCCGACTGCCGCCTCTATCCCTCCATCACCGCAATCCGGTGAAAAACCTATACTGGAGGCGGCTGCCAAAACCATAGACGAAGTGCTTCGAACGAAATCGAAAAACCCTACCACCATCGCCGTCGCTGTATCCGCCGCAGCAGACGCCGTGAGTTGCAGCAACCGATCGAATCCTATCGCCGATGCATCTACAGCTTATGATTTCATCCTACTATCATACATGGAAATTTCGTTCCAATCAATAATGCGTACAATTAAAGCTTACAGCTCCTGATGTGAATAATCTTAATAATTTTTTGGGGAATCAAAATAGGTGGAATTCTGGGTTTTCCGTTTGTGATGGATTTTTATGAAGTTTCCTCTATATATGTGTGTAAATTGGCGGTTAATTCAGCAGCAATTGGATTTCCGATTTCTCGTAGAATTTCTTCAGCTATAAGAATTAGAAAAACATAAAAATATTATACTCTATATAGGAATATATGATATTGAATGTTGATTTAAGGATTGGGCTCTGAATGTGAGCTCACTTTGAAACAATAACAACATAAAGCCCAAATAATATGGGCTTTCGATAACAGTATATCTTTATTTTTTATTAATCTACATTGTAGTAGTAGTAATTACTACTGTGAATCTACATATTTTTAGATTATTTTTTATGAAATTCACTATAAAATAAAAAGAATTAATAATATTTTATTATGTTTTTAGATTTAAATTTTGTAAAATAAAATTTAAACATTAAGTTTTAAGTATTGATAAATTATGAAAATAGAATAATAAAACAGTAATTCAAATTTTGCCTCAAAATAATTTTAGTGAGAAAATACGGGAAAATAGTCCTGATTTTTAATGAAATCGTTTGAAAATTAATTCAAATTATTTTAATGTATATTTACTAAAATAGCTGTGTACCAAGCCATATACAATGTGATTTCATAGTTTTGCTGTAAATTAAATGATTGGGGAAAATGTAGCACTGCAAAATAATAAAGTGATTTATCTGTGAATTTATATAATAAAGTCGATTTTGTTTATTTATTTATTTTAGAATAGTTACAAAAGCAAAAATATCTTAGCATTGTGTCAGTGTGTGTACGATAACAAATTCTCTACATTTAACAAAATATTGTCCGTGTAAATTCCACTAATCTAAAATATGTGGCCATCAAAATTGCAAACTGTTAAAGGCAAAGTTCCCTAATTTAGGAAAAGTAAATAAAATCACCATGCATATTGGTTTATTGAAAACTACATTTGGAAACTTCTAGGCAAGACAACATCATCATTGCCTTTATGAGATTTTTTGCATTGAGTAGAAGCATATGTCTTAGTGGGATTAATTTATCTTGATCAACATTATTTATATATTTTATTAAATATTAGTAGTACTTACTAGTATTTGATAAAAAAAAATATTGAATATATTTACTATGAATTTATAAGAATGTGCAAAAGATTATATACTATGAAATTGGGAGAAGTCTAATAAGTAACTCAAATTTATGCTTTTATTTTTCACTTTTAAATAAAAAATGTGTTATGATTGTCATTGGATTGGGCTCCCATTTCTTTTATTGTCAATCTTTATTGGAAAACCTAATCTACTTTACTACTAATATTTAACAATAAATATGATGACGATGTGACATCATATCTTATTAGATTTTGGAGTGCCAATAGATTAACAACATGAAATCAATAATTCCCGGAGTGGTGCTATTACCACTGTCCATCATTAGGATATGACAAAGTGTTAATCCTCAAATCTAATACAGACTAATTAATATTAATATTAATATTAATGACAATAAATATTCCGTACGTGTTCATACAATGTATTCGTATCTAAAATGAAATGTCCACGCTTCCAGAGCCTTTGTCCTAGCGGCAAGGAGCTTAGACATTATTGCATGAGGTGCCGAGTTTGAGCCCTCTTGACATCAATTGTAATTTCCTCTTATCCATAGTATATGAGTTTATTTGTAATTTCCTCCCTTATATAAGAGTTAATTTAAAAAAAATATATTGAAATGTCCACGCGGCCTATTGTTAATATCTGTTTCTTTGTTATTATTCTTATTTATTAGTGTTAAATAATAATAATAATTATTATTAATTTTTTTCAGTATATACCTAGAGTAACTGACTTTTATTTTTGGAAAAAGGTTGTTCCGGGATTTGTGGATTTTGTCTTGGCCAGGGTTTAACGGATCACTCAAATGGAGGGCCCAATGGGCCCAAACTGGAATTTATTTGTTTTTGAAATTTTAATACTATTAATAATATGAAATATAAGTGTTGGGTTATAGTATAAATTTCATTTTTGTAAAATTACGAACTCTATACGTCGCTTATAAAATAGCTGCACTTAATTGTATTTCAGTGACCTGTAATTGTGACTACAAAAATGAAATCGTTTATCGATTTTCCAGTTACAATACTCTCAAATACTAGTTCAGAATTTTTATATTAGAGAAGCTTCCTTTTTATAGTCTATATATTTTTAGTTGTAGACGTCTAAATCTAACACATATTTTTTTATTTAGCTAGCTAGCTAGCTAGTAAGGGTGTATGGCAGTATGGCGATTAAAAGGTGATGAATTCAATTTTGCCAACTCCTTCAAACATTTAGGTACTTATATTAGCAATATTATTTACGTATTATTATTATTACTACTTAAAACAATATTGAGAAAACATACAAATTAAAAATAAAACATAAGAAAGGTGCTTAATTCACATGGGAGAATTGTCACGTTGTGGAGAGAGTGTTGCTACAGCCGAAAACAGCAAAGACAAATATGGCTTAGCTGTACATAACATTAAACTATATTGCAATATATATGAAAATTATCTTAATTATCACATCACCATGTCCATCCAACTAATTATATTCATTATGTCGTCACTTAAGCAAATAAATAGGATTTTTTATATTTGATTAGTGCTAAACAAGTTGGTTAATGAGTGATTCCATGTTCAACCAACCCCATAATGTTATGTTTATTAATAATAGTATAGGCTAAAGTTCGTATATAGCGACACTATTTTTTTGATGTATTTTTTGTTTAGGGGTATTTTTATTTAATTTATGGTATCATTGTTGGAATATTATTTGCATTTTTCTCAATCAAATTATTATAATTAAATTACAAATGGAATATTAATTAAGTGTGATAGAGAGAGAAAAGGAAAGAGATGGAGTGGAGGGGGTTGTCACCAATTCTTTTTATTTAACTATGTTAGTATCAAGAACAACTAATTTTATTACTAAATTACTTTTGTTTTTTAATAACTAATAAAATAAGAGAAAGTGTGAGTCAAATCCTAATGAGTTGGTGTCAAACTTGATAGTTAATTCATGATTAAACAAATTATTTTTATAGTTAACTCGTCATCAATCATTAACATCACAATCTAGTATCTACAGTCAATTCATGATCGATCACTTTAAACATTTCAGTTTATTTGTTAAATTCAATAATACCAGTATGATGTTAATATTTGAGCTCCATGAGCAAAAAATAAATAAATGAAGAATAGTAATAGTGATTTTTTTAAATAAAAAGAAATTCAGAGACTACTTAACATTCCAACTTTGTTAGACGTCACACAGAAATGTACTAATAAATTACAAATTGTTTATTTTAAATTATTAACAGCAAGAACATTGATGCTGAACTACTTTTCAAAAATTGTTTATTTATATGGATATCATTCCATATTTCTAAAGCTTAATTTAAAATTTCATATCGAAAACATAAATGGATTATTATATTCTATAGTCATATAGCAATATTTTAATTATAGAGGTGTATGTCACGAATAAAAAGGTCCACTTGCCCTCAAATGGTCATGCCATTGCAGATCCAAATAGGACTTTCATTAATGTATGATTAATTAAGTATTTTAATCGATCCAATAATTAATGCATGATTATTTAATTAAATATTTTAATCCCAATTAAAGCCCTTTTTCTTTTCTTATTAGTATATTTAGCCCGTATTTATGATGCTTTTTCATTGTGTTTGCTACTAGTATACATATGCAATGTTACATTATAAAATTTTAAAGATGAAAGAAAGCAAACAAAAACTGTAAATCTAGTAATTTATATATATAATCAAACTGACTCCGAACTGAATTTTCCAAGTTGTTATACTCCTATTATTTTTTTATGAATTAATCTAAAAATATTATTGACACTACATTTTCTTGATTTTTAAAATTCAAGTTGCTATTAGATAAGCCAACCTATTATATTTTAATACTTCATCTGTCTCATTAAATATGCAACGTTGGCTTTTGCGCACTTATTTTGAAAAATTTATAATAAATAATTAAAGTGTTTAAAATTAAGTAAGAGAGAATAATGCAGAGGAGAGTCTCATTTATATTATTCTCTTTTTTACTTTATTTTTTATCCACTTTAACTATTTATTATTACTTTTTTTAAAATATGTGTGAAAAAGTAAACGTTTCATATTTAATGGGACGGGAGGAGAAGTATAAAGTAAATTAAAGATGTGGCGGTGTATCATATACTATTTTAATACTTTTCTCAATTGTCATATGAGGAAAATTTCTACAATCTGAAATTTTTGACATAGTGCTTACATATGAAGTAGAAATTAAAGATATGATTAACTAAATGTATCAAAACATTTTGTCCACTTACTATTTTTCGTTTACTACAATCATACCCAATTTCCACGTCATACTAAATTGCTAAATTAATTATATAGTGGAGAAGTATTACTTTAACAAAAAGAATTAGAAAAAAAATTAGAATGCACGTAGGCGCAGCTGCAGAAATTCATCCACTCTCCACCTCTGTGTGTTTTCCTCACGCGCCGTCCATATACACCTTACCTCGTTAATGGCGGGGAGCAAACCATTTAAATCTCTCTCTCTCTCTCTCTCTCTCTCTCTCTCTCTCTCTCTCTCTCTCTCTCTCTCTCTCTCTCTCTCTCTCTCTCTCTCTCTCTCTCTCTCTCTCACACACACACACACACACAGAGGCCAAGTGCATTTACTACATATATACTTACACATGTTGATTGAACTTTGAAGTTAATATTCATTTCTTAATATATGATCTTTGTATTTATCTCTCTCTCTCCATATATATATACTATATAGTAATATTATAGACGCAGAGACTCTGAAGTAAACACAACACGAGGCTTCACAAAAGTTGACGCCAACATATATTTATGATTGATTTAGCCAGTTAAACTTTTGGCAGATGCATACCATCAAATGAATCCAACCAAGACACACACAACACACACTACACACGTTGCTTAAGAGAGAGGTGAAAATTCCGCCATTTCTCATCATTAAATAAACTCAAGCAATCATTTTTATTAACCTCAATCACACATGGCTTCTTCCTATGTTTCCTAAATCCCACTTTCTTCCTTTCCTTCACCATTTTTTTGTTTTTCTAAACTTTTCTTGAGGTTGAATCACATGCTCTCCTCTCTCTACATTTTCTATTTGATAATTTTTTTATTTGACTGAGCACTCCAAAGAGATTCTTCCAGATCTACATTGAAAAGTTTTTAGGCCGTGGATGAGATTATATAGCCTTTTGTTGTTCTTCAAGAAGAGAGTGCCCATTAATTTCTTGTCAAAAGGTCAGACTTTTTTAAAGATTTTGATTGGTTTCTTGCAATGGGATTGTTTGTTTTGGCCTTAAATTTAACTTTGTTGCGTCTCTTTCTAACATTTGCTTATTTCTGATGTTAAATTTCTATATCTGATAATGTTTCATGTGATCATATGCGATTCTAGAATTCTTTAGCTTGATTCATCTTTGAATCTCTGCTAAATGTTAACTGGTTTGCACCAGAAAAAAAAATTTGAATCTTGATGAACAATTTCAATTATTTTGCAGTGTGAAGGGCTCGTTTGTTTTCAAATTTAGTCAATGAGACTCTTATTTTTGAGGTTAAATTCATGTGACCATCATATGCAATTCTATAATTCTTTTTTCTTATTTCTTCTTTAGTTCTCAGCTAAAATGTTAACTGGTTTGCACCAAAAAGAAATAAAAATTGAATCTTGATGAACTACTTTATTTTGTTTTCAGTAGAGAAGTGATTTCAATCTTGGCACTCTGCTCATTTTCTGCTTCTGTACTCTGCTTAGGCTTTCTCTGATATTATTACACCAAACATAAGGCTGATTCGAGGCGAATATAGACATAAAAAAAGATGTTGATGCTTGATAGAACTACATCATTGTCTTAGTTGAGACAGAATCACAGAGAAGAATGGGGTGTGAGATGAAGAGCGATCAGCCCGAGGATTTGGACGTTGTGCTGACCTCAATGTGGCCGGAGGACATGAATGAAGCCGGTAGGCAGTTCAACGTGGAGAGGCCCGGGGGAGATCAAGACATGTTGGAGGAGGTCACCATCAACAAAGAGCCCAACATAGTCGATTTCCAGAGGCTGATGGAGCTCACAAACTACAGTGACAAGGGTAACTGGCAGCTGGCCAAGTTGGTGAAGAATTGGGAGTTCAAGCAGGCGAACGTCGTGCGCCTCTTGAGAGAGGAGCTCGACCAGCTCAGCAAGCAGCAGCAGGAAGTGGAGCTCAAGAAGCTCGAGATATTGGAGGAGCATCGCTTTGAGAAGGACGGATATGGTGGGGACAAGCGCCATATCTCCATTCTTGATGAGAATCTGAGGTATCTGTACCAAGATGCTCCCAAGAGGAGGAAGGACGACGTCGTCTCCCAAGGGGAGATTGTGGCTATAGACGCGGAGTATGACAGCGTTGTGTACTGGAAGCAGCGAGCAATGCATCTTGAGAAGCTTCTGGAAGCTAGCCTTCAAAGGGAGCAAGTGTTGGTGGAGAAATTGCAAGAGAGTATAGATAGTTTGGAGAGGCAGTCGACTCCCGTGGAGGAGCTGTCTCAGGTCTTGAAGAGAGCCGATAACTTCTTGCATTTCGTCCTCCAAAACGCCCCTGTTGTTATAGGCCACCAGGTGTAAATTTTTTCTCATTCGGGTTACTCACATCGTGTGCTTTGGTTCTAGGCTGATATGTGTTCAACGTTTTGCAGGATAAGGATATGCGGTATAGGTTCATCTTCAATCACTTCCCGAGCTTGGGAGAGCAGGTATGGCTATGTGGATCCTCGTCTTGTTTGAAAGTCATTATTGTGGAGCGAGCGCGCCACCATAATTCCTCGTATTAACTGATTTTACAGGACATCATAGGCAAGACGGACGTGGAAATTTTCACTGGCGCTGGTGTGAAGGAGTCCCAAGACTTCAAAAGAGAGGTTTTGGAACGCGGATTGCCTGCAAAGAGGGAGATCACGTTTGAAACGGAGCTGTTTGGTTCGAAGACTTTCTTGATCTACGTGGAGCCTGTTTTCAGCAAGGCAGGAGAGACCATTGGTGTGAATTACATGGGAATGGAAGTTACTGATCAGGTTATATTCCATCCATGCGCATTTTGAGTCGTAGCTCTATCCAAAAAGTTTGTTGCTTCGAGCCTCACAACGTTGCGTTGTGTAATGACTCGAATGCAGGTCAGGAAAAGGGAGAAGATGGCAAAACTTAGAGAGGAGATTGCTGTGCAGAAGGCCAAGGAGACAGAGCTTAACAAGACGATCCATATCACAGGTTATTCATCTTATAGTTAGTTAGATTGAATATTCAAAAAAATGGTGGCTGATTTGGTAGCTACGTCGTTCCTGCAGAGGAGACAATGCGCGCGAAACAAATGCTGGCGACAATGTCTCATGAGATTAGGTCTCCTCTCTCCGGAGTTGTGAGCATGACGGAGATTCTTGCAACCACTAACCTCGATAAAGAACAAAGGCAGCTGTTGAAGGTGATGTTGTCTTCTGGAGATTTGGTTCTTCAGCTTATCAACGACATCCTCGATCTCTCCAAGGTGGAGTCAGGTGTGATGTGACGCCTTATTTTCGAAATTTTCATTTTGTTGGTGTAGCTAGTAAGACTGTCTAAACATGAGGTGGGGTTCGCTCGTCTCTTTTAGGAGTTATGAAACTGGAGGCGGCCAAGTTTAGGCCGAGGGAGGTAGTGAAGCACGTGCTCCAGACAGCAGCGGCGTCACTACAGAAACTACTCACATTAGAAGGACATGTAGCAGAAGATGTCCCAATAGAGGTATTGAAAAGGATCTATTTCTCACCAAGAAAGAAAATTTGATTTACTCGTTGACAGAGGGGTTTACGTTTCTTGTTCTGTTTCAGGTTATCGGAGATGTGCTAAGGATTCGACAGATTCTTACCAACTTGATCAGGTGACCTTCAAAATAGAGTCAGTTTTTTTTTTTTGATGTGTTAGTTTGTTTACCATTTTATTGTTCTTTTTTTGCAGTAATGCCATAAAATTCACTCATGAAGGAAAAGTTGGAATAAATCTGTATGTGGTTCCAGAGCCGAGCGATGTAAACGAACAAGGCTCGGAGAAGAAGTCTCGAGATCAATCGAGTCTTTCAGCCAATACTAATGGCAATGGACATGCTGATAACAGCCCTTCCTGTGAAGAATCCGAGCTCAACAGCACGTCCTGTGACCAAAACGGTGATCAAATGGATCAAGACAAGGAGAGTCGAACGAAGGCTGAGGAACGAGTAGTATGGATCCGCTGTGATGTCTACGACACTGGCATTGGAATACCTGGTACTTTTTCTGCTTGTTTCTTATAAATGAGTGTGAAATGTTGGTAACAATCGCGTTGCGTTTCTTGATGTGACAGAGCATGCTATGTCGACTTTGTTCAAGAAATACATGCAAGTTGGGGCGGATACAGCTCGGAAGTATGGTGGGACAGGATTAGGCCTTGCAATCTGTAAACAACTGGTGATTATGCTTCCTTTCTTGATTGGACTTGTTACAAAAAATCATGGGATTATCTTCTTTAGAATCTTGATCTTTGGAAACTGATGTAGGTTGAGCTCATGGGAGGATATCTGACAGTGTCAAGTGTCGAGCAACACGGCTCTACTTTCACGTTCGTGCTGCCTTACAAGGTCTCATCCGCCTCTGATTCTGATGACACGGACGAGCTATCTGATACGGACCAGCTAGGCGATGATGGCTATGACGATGATCTGAACTCAGGCGTGTTCCTCTTCCCGCCTCGGACTTTGGGGACTTTGTTCTCGTCCCAAATCAACGGAAGGATTCCCAAGCTCTTGCCAAACAGCTATGGAAACAACTGCATTGGTTTGCTCGACTCCCCTTTGCCTTGTATTAACAAGGAGGGCATCTCGGAGGAAGGCTCTGATTCGAGTGGTGGTGCAATGGAGACAGCCTCGTCCGTGCCTGACATCGACAACATAAGACCAGTAGCACAAAAGGAGCAAGAGACGGCTTCCGAGTGCTCTTCCACGAACAGAACCGGAGTTGAGAAATCTGAGACGAAACAGCACAAGATCCTGCTGGTTGAGGATAACAAGATCAACATCATGGTGGCGAAATCTATGACGAAACAGCTGGGATACGCCATTGATGTCGTCTCCAACGGAGCAGAGGCTGTGAAGGCAGTCCAAAGAAGTAGTTACCATCTCATTCTAATGGTATGATATAGAATAAAGTTATCATCTTTGAAAAAAAAGCATGTTTTTTTACTTGTTTGTGTATACTAACTGAAATTGAAACTTTTATCTGCAGGATGTGTGTATGCCGGTGATGGATGGTCTTCAAGCTACAAGATTGATTCGATCTTTTGAGGAAACGGGAAGTTGGGACGAGGCTGTGAAGGCCGGAGTAGAGATGGAGGCGACGTCTCATCAATCTTGCTCGACTTCACAAGTAGAGGAAACAAGAAAGAGGGTTCCTATCGTTGCAGTGAGTTTTGATCATTATTAAATACTACTATACTTTTGTGATGCTTTGTTCGTTGATGAGATTTTTTCGACTGATGCGCGTGCAGATGACAGCGAACACAGTATCAGAAAGCGCGGACGAATGCTATGCAAATGGCATGGACTCGTTTGTGTCGAAGCCTATTACTTTGCAAAGCTTGAAACAATGTCTGCAGAGATATTTGGTTTGAATTTGTAGCTGTAAATTGTATGCATATTTGTACAGAAAAAATGGTTTGAGTTAGGAAAGTTTTGAGCGGGTGAGGTTTGTATGTGAAAATTTGAGTGGTATATATTGGAAATTGCTGCTCTTTTGTCTAACTATTTGGTGATTGAAATTCAAGCTAAGATTCCCTTTAAAAGATAGAGCTAACAAAGCTAAATTATTACACTAGCTATAAGAACAGCTACACTAATAACTATTAAGAACATAATTTATAAATGTTACATTGGAAAATAAATTTTGAAATTTCCAAAAAATCATATTGTACACCACTGAACATAAATGATCTGCTTACAATAAAATACATTGCAATATCCACTTTCAAAAGGGTGTTCTATGCAAAACTGGGTTCTAAACTTCTAATAGTCAAAGAAACAGGGCAACCAATAGGTTGGGGGTTCGAGTCACCACAACAGTTTATCGGCCTCCATGAGTTGACAAACCAAGCCTAGTTGGCGTTAAGCGCTTCCAGTTGTTTTCTCAATTCATCGAGGTCATCAGCCGGGGTGGTGGTTTCCTCCACGGCAGGTGGCTGCTGGAATGCATCAGCACTCGGAAGCTCGTGAACGAGGCCTTCTGTTATGGCACCTAAAGTACAACAAAGTCTCATGTCAGCTAAGAAGAGGAGATTACTTTACAGCAAAAGAAGAGATACTGACCTGAAGTAGCATCTGAGCCTTGCACGTCGTCATCATCCCCAACGACACTGGGACACAGTAAAGATAAAATGCATGAGGCACTATGACTTGCAATGTAGAACGAGTTCAAGATGAATTCAAGAAAAGGAGGTTAATGAATCAATTAATATACGCAGCCAGACATCATTCGTTTTGTTACCTTATGTTCCATTCATTGTCATCGTGGAGGCACTCGGGTTCTACTGATTCTTCAGCCTCGATCTTGGCTTTAGCAGCAGCTGCGGCGTCTCTGGCAGGCTTCACGAGCATGTACTCTTTCTGCTCCGTAGCAATTCATAAATAGATTGAGAAGTTAGATAGCACAGATTTTAATAACAGATTATGACAAAAGCTCTGTTCAGCTTGGGCACCTGTCTCTCCAAACAAGCAGCATTGGAACACTGAGGGTTTGGCTTCATTTCCATTGTTGGGAAGTAGTCTTTGAGGGCATTGTAACCCTAACGAAAAAAGAAAACGTCACTCCAAAAAGCACCAACAAGACCCACTGAATAATAATAAATGATGATATTGAAAAGCACGCTACATTTATAGCTTCAAACGCATATATTACGATACAACAAGCCAGGGGATGTGTTCAGATATACTTAGCAGAAAATAAGACAATATTCAATAAGTGCGTGTGTGAGAGACAGAGTTTTACCAAATAGGGAGTGACACTTCCAAACTTCAGTAAATATTTAAGAGTGTTTTGAACAAGAAGCCCTGCAACAATTCCCTTAAAGTCCACTTGAAGCAGTCAGAAATGTAAAAGCAGTAGAAGAGAAGGGAGTACAAAATAACTCAACTATGGCAAGGCAAACAAATGCGTACCATTGTCGTTGGCAATGATGCAGCACAAACCCCTTCACGCTTTAGTGTACGTTCATCAACCCCAGATGCTACAACCTACGATAGCAAATTTCACCAACAGATCAATGTTCAACAATTACGGCAGAATGATGCAAAAGCCTTAAAACAACATCTGAAAACAAAAACCACAGCAGAAGGTTGCTGATTAATAAAAATCTCAACGATTTTAGGCAACATTTATAGCACTTAAGTCTTAGTCTACAACATATGATATCAGCAGTCAAGCTAATATATGTGACACAGCTTTCGAAAGATCCAAATATCCTTCTACAACTTTAAATACCTCAGGAATCGTACAATGCAATTAGTAGACTTACCAAGGGAGGTGCACATGCAAAACAAGCAGTTTCACCAGGAACCAACAGCTGTATATGACCAGAAACTGCATTTTCGGATACACCTGTACAATATATTTCTCACATTAGTGCAAGCATAGATCAGCAATTCAGCTTGATAGAAATCTGATTTGTGCAAGGCCAACACAAATGCATCTTTTCATTGTGATAGAGGAAGCAAATGGCAACTTTTTTCAGACATGGATACCCTTAAATGAAATAGAAAAATTAGCTAGCTTCAGTAAAGCCTTGACCGTCAAAGGAACAAATTACTGAATAGCAAAGCTGCTAAGGCATCTAAAGGTGAACTGAGAGAAGCAAGGAGCAATAATGCATTGCTTACCCGACTCCATCCACGTTTGGTTCAATTCATTGCAAGCCTGCACCAGATATTACATTTAAGTTTAGCATTAATAGAAAAGGTTGATTTAATCTTCTAAAGTTAAGAAGATCATTCTCATTTTATGATGTGTTTAGCCAAAAACATGATTAAGGATGTGAAGATTTTGATTATAAGATCTTAATTCTGACCTGATTCACCACCATTCGTGCTTCATAATTGTCTACACAGCTTAAAACAAGATCAACTCCACTACCTTCTTTATCTGGGCGAAATGATTTATTTGTAAGACTTGACATGAAGGTCTCAAAGCCTTGTACTGTCGTGATGTTCAAAGTATAGCTCTGGTAAACAAGATCAACTGATGAATCCATAGTAAACAACAAGAGTTGCTGTACTTTATTAATTGGACACACAGGCTAACTAAAAGTTATACCAGTACTTTACCTCGAGTACAACATCGGGGTTTATGCCTGAAAGAGTTTGGACAGCAGCATCTGTCTTAGTCATCCCAGCCTATAAGAGGAAAACCAACATGGTATATTTTAGCTTGCTGATGGAAGAAAAACAGATGGAGAAGTTGTACAAATAATGTATACGTCTCAACCTATACAAACACCTAACTTCTCCACCTTCATTAAAGAAAAATGAACAATGCAAATCATTCAATGATAATTGCACCTGATCAGGACGGAAAAAAAGCCTATTCATGTTAGCTAACTCCACTTTATCGTAGTCATACAACAAGAGGCGACCGATGCCACACCTTGTTAGCATCTCAGCTGCAACACTGCCCACACCACCTATACCCTGTAGAATGAAGATACCATAGCAAATTACTGTCAGAAAGTTGCATAAAACAGGTTAAGCACATAAACATAAAAAACCACAAAGATGAAAAACGTTGGTTGAGGTAGATTAATTAGTACAGGTGGAAAATAAGAAATGTGGGGAACCACAAAGGATTTATTAGAGAACAGACACATCTAAAAGAAGTTTTTAAATACATACAACAATGGCAACTGAAAATTCTCGAATTCTTTCATAGTTGTCCACGATGCCCATCCTCTGAAGAGCCATAAGTCTGCTGTAAGGGTTGCTATCAACCACCTCAGCACTCATATCCTGCATTAAGCAGCAAGAAAAGTGAATGTATTGATCAATCATTGCAGCAAAAGCGAACAGAAAATAATAACCTTAATTTTGGAACGCTGTGCATTTGCTAACTTTTCTGCTGCAGATAGATGCTCAACACGTGATTGTATCTGCAAGCACAAGGCACTTATTTAGAACAAGTAAAGGGTGAAACAGAACATTATCACTTCATAAATCTGAAAGGTTTAAAAGGGTGAAACTGGTTAAGAACCAATGACAAAGAGAGAACCTGTTCTAGATTGATGTTTGATAAATATTAAGCCCACAAAATTCACTAACTAGTTTTACTGCACATCTTTTCCATCCTCATTTAATCTCATCTCTCCTATCAACAGGAGCTATCCATAAATAACACCCAACTCTCTGCACCTCATCACCATCTGGAGCTACTGATGGGGAAGGATATAAACGCATATAAACATAAGCATCTCAACTATCGCAATCTATGCACATGTTATCATGTAGTGGTACAACACTTATAGAAAAATAAATCCAAGCTGTTTTGAAGCACAATCCTTTTGATCTTGCATCCGTCCTTCCATGCATAACCACCTCTGCTCCTACATATATGCTTCTAAATTTCCCAGGCTTTTCGATCTTGGATCATAAATCACTCACATATTTATTCATATCATTGTACTTCATTAAACTAAACATGAATAGAGATCCTTCCCAACTTACGTTGATCAGTAATGTTCACCATTGTACACAAAAAAAAATCAAAATTTTGTCATAATCAACTGTCAATTAAATTAGACTAAATGCTAAACAATCTCAGTTCCGCTCCTAACCATGCTTTTTTTCAAAAGAAAAAATACATAATTTACTACAACAGTTCCAGCTACAGATATCTATACATATATGTGCATATAAAGAGACTTTACCTTATCAATTAAATCTTTGTGAGAAGGATCAGGCATAGAATCCTTCAAACTGTGAAGTTCACTCAGCAAACCTTTGAGCTCCGCCTTCATTGCACAGAATTACCACAAAATCGCTCTTTTTCTCCTCTAAATTATGCAACTTCACAGAAATCAATCGTCTAACTCAAAAATTGGGCATTCGCTTAGTGAATTGTTATTCAGAGATAGAGATTTTGAAGTTTTTCACCCTCAAAAGAACTACGAATTTCTAATCATTTTGGGATGCTTTTCTTGTGGACCGGGCGTTATGTTCTCCATGAACCGGGCCCGGTTCGATACGTTTTCTACGTTGCCATAGCCAATGGGGATTTGCCACGTCAATGTACCTGTCTTTTTTGTGATGTAGGCAGGCAAAAATTTCAAACGGGCCAAAATCAAACTTAAAATAAAGAAGCCCAATATAGAATTGGCCCAAGTTTGCAAAGTAATTGAGTCGCGACCATCACTAAAAACTTTTAATGATTAGATCTTATTTACAACTATTTAAATCATAAAAAATCAGAAACTTTAGAAAATACTCGGTATTTGTGAATTGATGACTACGTGGCAGGCACGGAGCCAGGAAACTATACTAGGAGGGGCAAAAATATTAACATACAAATAAATAAATATAAAAATAATATATATATACATTAAAATAACATATTATATTATTTTAGATGATGGTAAGTCTATTTTTTTCTAAATTAGGGGGGTAAATTAGGTGAATATGTATATATTTAGGTTTTATAATAGTATATATATTTACTTGGTTAAGTCACTTAATTTATACACATTAAAGATGTGTTAATCCTCCAATGTGGGATAATTAACACTAGTTAATTATTCCCTAAGCTCCATCTCCAAGCTTTAATTAAAAGCTAATTATGCCCAACTTTAATCCACTATTTCTCACTCACCGGAAATCGGATTTGAGAAAGTGAATATACTACATTTACCTACGTAAAATGTAGATCGACGCTATGTCATTTAATTTCACAAAATTAAATGTCTCGTCACATTTATTATTTGGTCAAAATCCATTGACCGGGCATATTTAATCCATGATTTTTACAAAAATATTGAATAGTAAGATTGATCACTGAATGCCACATGAATATGCATATATAATACATACAAAGTAAAGAAAAAGATAATTAAATATTGTATTTGTATGTTTATTGTGCCTTTTCTTTATTGGGTCTAATTTTTATTTGTGATTTCTTATTATTGATGGACCGTCTTATTTAAATTTATTGGAACATTTCTTAATGTTTGGAAAGTCAATCCCAAAGCATATAATTATATACAGAAATGATTTTAAGAAGCAAGTAAATTTGGTAATCAATTTAGCTACAAATCATTTTACTCTTCTCAACTACAATCATTGTTTGTGTCTCGCATCAAATTACACACATAAGTTGGGGGCATTTAAGTAGGTGTCATTTCACGTCCGAATCCATGTCCAAAAGTGATATAAGTATGATTAGAGCTTTGAGCTTGGAAGGTAAGCTCGGATCAGCTCGGTGTCTTTGGCACACTTTGGTTCAACAGCTTAGAATTCCTGATGTCCTCACTCACAATTACCTACTAAATGCACTTTGCAAAAGCCATGATTTGGAGAGCGCTGAGTGACTTGTTAATGAGATGTTAGCCCATGGCCCTCACCCTAGTTGTGCTACCTACAACACTTTGATGAGTGGTTATTGCCTGGTAAATCAAGTCGATAGAGCTCTAGATGTTTTCGCTACCATGGCTAACCATGAGGTGAGGCCAAATAGGGTCTCGTGCAATATTCTTGTGCGTACTCTTTGCCAGAATGGCTTATTGGAGGATGCAACAATGCTGCTTAAGACGATTTTGGATGACAACAATGATGGTGGAACTTCAGATTTAATTGCGTCAACTATACTCATGGATGGTCTTATCAAGAGTGGCAGCATTGCCAAAGCTATCAGTTGTTGGAATGATATATTTGAAAGGGGTATAGAGGTCGATGTTGTTGCATATAATGTTATTGTTCTCGGATACTGTCTGAGAGGGGACTTTACGGTTGTGTATAACTCTTTGGGCAAAATGTACAAAAGTGGTCTTGTTCCTGACATTTTTTCGTATAATACAGTCATCAGTGAGCTTTGCAAGTTAGGTAGGATAGATGAGGCTTGTTATGTTTTTGGTGTTATGTCAAGTATGGGCATTCCTCCTGACCACATCACATACAAAATGATTATCCAAGGTTTGTGTATTAGTGGAGATTTATGTAGAGCAATCTACTTTATTTCCCACATGCTGCGAAACTCATTGGTTCCCACGCCTCTCATTTGGAATGTCATGATCAATGCCTATGGAAAACATGGACAAGTACAAGAGGCACTGTTCATGAAAAACTAAATGATTGAACTTGGTGTGCTGCCCAATGTTTATACATACAATGCTCTTATTTACACACAAATAGAAGTTGGAAGTATTGACAAGGCTTATTATCTACTGACTGAGATGCTCTCAAATGGTATTTCCCCTGATGTAGTGACGTACAATTTGTTGATTGGTGCTTCTTGTGATCTGGGCGATATTAGTTATGCACTCCAGCTGCACAACAAAATGGTGAGGAGAGGAATTGAACCGGATATAGTAACTTACACCGAATTACTTAAGTGGTACTGCATTAGAAACAAAATCAGAGTTACTGAAGAGCTACTTTTCAAGATATTGATGACAAATTTGCCAATTGATCACGTGCCATTTATTATACTTATGAAGGAATGCTTCAAGATGGGGGAGCTAGATAAAGTTTACAATCTTTATCGCACATGGTTAAGAAGGGGAAAATTCTGTAATTGAAATTCATGTGGTGAAACTGAACGATGGCATCATCCCTCTACTATGAAGCTTTTTGCTTGATAGTGTGGCTGGGATGTGCTCGGGGAGGTAGT
The DNA here is from genome assembly GCF_004379255.2 of Salvia splendens. Classification (NCBI taxonomy): domain Eukaryota; kingdom Viridiplantae; phylum Streptophyta; class Magnoliopsida; order Lamiales; family Lamiaceae; genus Salvia; species Salvia splendens. Next base: position 878,247 of record NC_056038.1, read on the forward strand.
GATCTTCATAATTTGTCTCGTTTTTTTTAACTTAATAATAATTCTGGGAAGTTTTCATTTTCACATATTAAGAATTAGAAATGTTTACAGCCTTTATGCATGTACTTAATGGTTGTTTTTAATTGGTTTGTAGCTTAAAAATTGTATATCCACAGATGTTTCTGATCAAGTGATGGCAGCGCTACCTACTGCGACTGAGTTACTAAGAACGGTTTTCTTGTTTTGATCACAAGGGTGGTGCCAGAGCAACTGTGAAGTGTCTACTAATCTTGGAGTCCTATTCAGTTTTATTCAACCATCTGTATAATGAGCAGATGCTGCAGTTGCACATGGAACTATCATTAAATTAGTCGGTGAGATTCAACATGTTACCTCAATTAGCATCAAATGGTATGTAATCCTCGCCCCACCCTCCTTTACCCCTTTAATTGACATGGTAATGGTGATAGATCATTACCATCGACAACCTTGGTGATCTGAAAAAACCTTATTCAACTCTACCCATATGCTTCGATCCTGAAGTATGTGTCTGGACAGGTGCTGTGGCCACATTCAAATTGAGAGAAAGATGATGCACTTACATCCAACTTCTGAATGTTCCATGACGTGTGTGGCCGTGATCCAGAATCGGCAGCGCCAACCAGACGATCAAGCTACTTCCAGAAAGACAACTCTTTCAGGTACGATGCGTATACACTTGTGTTCTGGTATGCGCTGAGAACACGAATGTCTTTAGCATGCCTAATGAGTTCAAACACTGAATTGCTTAAAGGATGGCTATTAAGATTTATATTCGTGAAAATATGCAAGTTTCTTGGATATCAAGATGGAGTCTCTATGCTGGTTAATGATTTACCAAAAATTATGCTCACGGAAATTAACGAAAATGATAGGATCAGACTCACTAGAATATTACTTGATCTGATGTTTGCATTTTTTGAATACAGATGGGAAATGTCCAGAATAAGTTTTACCATTGATCTGATTTTAGGGTTTATAGCCTGCATGTTGATCAGATAAAGATTCAATAAATATCATTTTCTTTTCTAGTAGGCAAATGAATAGAAAATCCCCGTCATGGTGGACTAGAACCCGAGACCATAAACCACTCAACCACTAGGCCAACTTACACATACTTAATTAATTTGTCCGTATTTAGGGGGTGTTCAATAAATTGAATCAAGATTTTGTTACAAGTGATATTGATCCATTTTTTTAATTGAAATGAAGATACATAAATGATGTGGAATTAGATTTGGTTTGTTTTAAGTTTCTTATAGCATAGTATTAATTATTAAACACCTAATTGAAACTCTAATTGGCATTAGTGAATAGTTGGAGGATTAAAAACTTAACTAGGAAAGGTCAGTTCAATATATAAACATCTATGATGGAAACTTATTCCTGTTTCAAATATAGAGGTGGGAGAAAAAGATGATAGTGAAAGAGAGAGAGGAAAACGGCAGGGAATAATATTGGAGTATTATTCTCTTGAAAGTTCAAGCATAAAGTATTAATTTAGCAGGTTAATTAATTATGTATTGATCTTCATAAATTATTTATGACCTAATGGATATATTTAATCAACTGCAATTGATTGCTAGCATTTAATTGACTGGATATGAGCTAATGGTGTATTATATGTAGCATTAGTTAAGTTGAAAATTTCTATACAAGCTACGACTGGATAAACAAGTCAGATTCGAATTACATAAAAACAAATAAATAAACTCTTAATCCATTGTATAGTGTAAACACACTTCACTAAAACATTGATCAATATTGGACTAGGTAAAAATATTGTCCAAGAAAAGTTATGAATTCATAGATATACGTTGGTTGTGTTAGTATTAAAATTTCATGCATGAAAAATGGAAGTAAAAATAGTTAATTACTCCTTATTAAAAGATTTTAATTTAGCCAAACTTCATTATTTGACTATTATTTTTATTACATATGGATAACGAAATTCTTACACCCTATCTTCAGTCCTCCACCAATGGCTAAGAATCCGCCACCTGTCAACTTCTGATTGGCTATGTTCTAGATCGCCCATACACACAGCTTTAGCTCCTTTCTACTACTCTTTCAACTTCAATAGCATTTACACTACCATTTGTCCCCCCCTCTCTCTAAACCAGAGAAAAAATTTGGGAAATTGATCACGAGATCATGAGCAGCGACAGCTGGAGCCTAACGGCCAAGCCGTGCGACTCATGCAAGGCGGTGCCGGCCACACTATTCTGCCACACCGATTCTGCCTTCCTCTGTGCTGCCTGTGACGGTGAAATCCACTCCCCCGAGAACAAACCAGCTCGCCGTCACGCGCGCGTCTGCATTTGCGATGTCTGCGAGCAGGCGCCAGCCACCGTCACCTGCAAGGCCGACGCTGCCTCGCTCTGTTCAACCTGCGACGCCGACATCCACTCTGCCAACCCCCTCGCCCGCCGTCACGAGCGCTTCCCCGTCGTCCCCTTCTACGACACCGCCTCCGCCACCAGATCCCCCCGCTCCGTCGAGGAGTTCTCTGAGGAGGAGGCCGAGGCGGCATCTTGGCTCCTGCCCGACCCGAATAGCAAGCCTGTCGATGAATCCAAGTCGCCCGAGTTTAACAAGTCCACTGAGTATTTATTTGGCGATATGGATCCGGACCCTTACCCAGATCCGGACCTTGATCTAATAATCATGGGGCAGAAAACCGGTCGAGATACTACTATTAAAGGTAATAAACAATATTCGGCGGATGGAGTTGTGCCGGTTCAAACCGAGAGAGAATTCGGGTCGGATTTGTACCCGGGTCCAGTTGTGAATGGGTACCCGACTTACGATGTCGAGTACCCGGTCTCGAAGCCGTTTATGTATAACTTCACCTCACAATCCATTAGCCAAAGCGTAAGTTTTTCTTAAAATTATTTCATTTTATTTATTATACATATACGGAGTATATATTATGCATTATTGCTCTTATAAAATCAATAATTTCTTTGTGATGATTAAAAGTCAAATAAGTTTGTTGTGAGAATTAAATGCTCGCATTTAGGTAGTGACAACATTTCTAGTTTCTAGCATCTTCTCTATTGATTTTTCAGATCTCAATTAATTCGAAAAAAACTTCATTAAAATTAGACTATCATAAATTGTTTATTCGAATTTACATGTTCATACTAAGTAACTATACAATTTGTATATATCATGACAGGTGTCGTCTTCGTCCTTAGAAGTAGGGCTGGTGCCAGACCATAACGCCAATGCCGAAGCTGGCCCCGTCCCCCTCTCGAGAATCGAGAGGGAGGCGAGGGTGTTGAGGTACAAAGAGAAGAGGAAGAACCGAAGGTTTGATAAGACGATCCGGTACGCCTCTAGAAAAGCTTATGCAGAGACAAGGCCGAGGATCAAAGGGAGATTTGCTAGGCGGCTAGAGCTTCAAGTGGAGGCCGATGCATCGTACGGCGTTGTCCCGACGTTTTAGCCATGTGCTTGTTGTGTGACAAAATGATATGGGTGCTACTTGTACTTGTTTGTGTACATAGAGGGTTGTTGTTTGCTCATCGATGAATTGTTTTCAGCTATCGATTTTGTAGGTTGTTTCATTTTGGTGTGATGTGAATAAAAGTTCTAATCTTTTTTAATTATACAATAATTGCGAAGAAACTCAAGCAAATTTAATAAATTCGTGTCCAAAGCATTTTGATCACTAATTTAGGGACGTGAATTACTCGCTTTGTTTGCAATGATATGTTTCATTTTTTTATTTTGGTATGTTATTATTTGTTTTTATTTTTAAATAGATTTTATATTCTACTGATTTATTTTACTCATATTTTATTATAAAATTAATATATTCCATAAATTATCTTCAATTATATTTATTCACATTTTTTAAGCATCAGATATAGAGCTCATCTAAGCCCATTATACTAAGTATTTTTAACTCGTTGAGGCCCAATTTAGTTTATTGAGTAGCCCAATAATAAAGTATTTCAAAAAGGCTAAACTAGAAAGACATGTCACAAAATTTTAATTCACTATCATTTAATCTAGAAAAAACTACGTATATCCACCTCTAATTATGTTTAGTACTATTTGAAAAACTGAGTAGGATTCTTGAAATTTAGGTGTTGGGATATTTTCCCTCAACTTTGAGGCGTTTGGATATCTTTTCAGGAATAGCTTTGAATAAATTTTGATAATATGACCATTAACTTGTCGAAAACAAAGTTCATAACATAATTACAATTGCAATAATTTAAGATAAATCTGACTATTTAATTTATTCAAACTAAAAAAGTTATAACCCACCAAGATAAGAAAACATCAACCCACTACGACGGGAATCTTGTAGATTCAAAACTAAAAAGAATTCTTTTTTTCACAAAACATATGCAAAATATAGAGAATAAATGCTTGATTAAAATATATATTGAGAAAGAACAAATGCTCTAACCCAAAACAAGAAGCTATAGAAGATGAAGAATTTATACTATTACAATACGTATATCTTTTTAGAACATTTATCTTTGGAAAATATTCTCATTCCTTTGTATTTATTTTCCTCCATAGACATGAGAATATGCATGTGAACAAAACTTTCAATCGGTTCACTCCCTTATAGTATAAAATAATGTAAGTGTTGAGATTCCAATAATCTAACTAGAAAGGGAATGAAGTTCTTATGTAAAGTAGCCATTAACCCGATATATAATATCAACGATAAAATGTACTAGCAGAGTTGATAAGACAGGTGTCTTCCAATAAATAAGTTAGAGGTTCGAGTCATCTCGACTGCACGTACTTTGAATCTATAAAAAAAAAACTAATAATAGCATATGATAATTTTTTTATATAGTATTTTTTTACGCAACATATAGAGGAGAAAAGTATCTATTTTCAACTATAGTGCTATCATATTTATTTATTTATTTATTTTCGAATTCTCCATTCATATAAATATTGCTTTAACCTGAATTCCAACACTCAAATCTGATCATAATCAGAGCTAAGAATCAGTGCGACGTAGAAATTACGCGGGAAAAGAAAAGATGCAGATCTTCGTCAAAACCCTTACCCGAGAATCTGGAAATTCAACAATCACGCTTGAGGTTGAGAGCTGCGACAGCATCGACCATGTCAAGGCCGAGATTCAGGTCTCCGATTGAACTTTTTTTTCAATATATATGCATTTTCTTTTCGAATGAGATTGTTTTGTGTCGGTATTGCAATTATGATTCGGTCGATGTTCCTGATTTTTCTGTGGTCGGGTGATTTCGGATTTTTGCATTGGTATATGGTGTATTAAGTTGATTGAGCTAGGGTTTTGAGATTTGATTGGATTGTTCATTACTCTGCACGCCAGAAGCAAGCTCTATTTTCGTTATATTGCTGTGATCGTCTGGATTTTGTGGAATTTAGTAAGGAATTAGTGAAAATTTAATCTTTTAGTGCCTCAGAGCTGATTTTTTGCATGGATATATGTTTTTCTGTTTTTCGAAAATTGTTGTAGTATTTGAGTTGGTAGTGTTGTGGCTTGGAAGGAGCTGGTTGGATCCAAACAATGAATATAGTGACCTTTTGTAAAAATATTGATCAGAAGCCACACTTATCGGGGTAAAAAGAAATGGCTGTAGTTGTTTGTGCTTGTTATCAGAGTGGATAGTTCTGTGTTCGTTTTTGTTATTGTGCTAGCATTATAGGTATGGCCGTTTGTTGAGTATATCGTGCCCACTCTCTCCTGGTGACTTAACCCAAACTTGAGCCTGTCATCGTTTACATGATGGTTTTTCGTTATTTAGCTCAGTGAGTTGTTTAAAAGTTCATATTTGTGGAGTTTGTGTGTGTTTTGGATATAGTTGTATTTATATGCAGACTGTATGTCGGATAAATTGTAGATGCATTTGCAGACTGTCTGGTGCTTGCCATCTTGGATCTGCACAAGATTGTATTTCTTGAAGTAGTGAAGTTGTTTTGAGAGCTAAATGTATTTTTAGTTGCTACAGGATGCAAAACTCTATCACAGTTCATCTTCCTTTCGTGCTCTTATCGAACAACTTTTGAAGTAATGAGAAATTGGTGCTTGCAGGATAGAGAAGGTATCCCGCCTGACCAGCAGAGGCTCATATTTGCGGGTAAACAATTGGAAGATGGTGGAACTTTGGCAGATTACAATGTCCAGAAAGAATTGACTCTTTACCTTCTTTTGAGGCTCAGTGGAGGAACGATGATCAAGGTCAAAACCCTTACCGGAAAAGAAATTGAGATTGATATCGAACCTACTGATACCATTGACCGGATTAAGGAACGAGTGGAGGAGAAAGAAGGAATTCCTCCAGTGCAGCAAAGGTTCGTTGCACACCCTTAACCACTCTTTATGCTGACTCACTTAATTCTGTGGTAGAAAATGGACTGAGAGAGAGAATCTTTGATAATGTTGCCTTTAAACTCTGGTTTACATGCTTGTTTGTGCCAAAAAATACCTTCAACACTTTGACAATCTGAAAGTTGGGAACTTTGATGATTGATGCAGTAACTGAAATTATTGTGATAGGTTGATCTACGCGGGGAAACAGCTTGGAGACGACAAAACTGCGAAGGACTACAACATCGAGGGTGGCTCTGTTCTTCACCTTGTTCTTGCATTGAGGGGTGGTAGCCACTGACGGTTCGATTTCACGTGCCAACAGAGACGACACCTAAATCGCGACACCACCTTGAACTATTGAAGCACTTATGTTTTTCTGGGTATTCCTAAGATATCCTGATAACTTGTGTCGTGGTTGTGGGATGATCCACTAATTGCAATTTTAAGGGTATTTTGTTGTAGTATTTGCTACTCCCCACTCTTCTTAATTTCACTAATTGCCACGTGAGCTGATTGGTGTAACTTTATATATCAATCGAAAAATCATATGATCTCTGCATGTGATTTAAATGATCGTAAATTATTTATAAAGAAAACAACGTTAAAAAATATTAATAATATATTTCAAATGTGACTAGATTTTTTCGGTATAGAATAGTTACAAATTAACCTAAACTTCATAATCTTTCCAGTTAATTTTAAAAATTATGAGATGGGGAATAATTTGACGTCAGTTTGTGGACTCCTAGTTATTACTCCCGCCATTCCCCATTAAATGTTCATATTTTTCATTTAAACTTCGTCATAAATATTTTATTTTATTTTATTTTTACTACTTTTAGTTTATAAAACCTACATCCCATTCATTTCCATCACAATTATTATAAAACTAACTAAAACTAAATATAAAAATTAGTTCCACATTCCAATAACTTTTGTCACCAATTTTTCTTCACAATATTAAACAATTTCTTTAAACCTACACCGGTCTAATATGAGATATCTATTGAAGACCGGAAGGAGTAATTCTTTTTCTTTCTTTTTTTTCCTATGGATCCAAGATGGCTAGGCTCTTCTCGACCCGACCCAACCCAACCTTGCTCCGGCCAAGGCCCCGCTTGGTGCAGCAGCTTGGCCTATGCCAGCTCCATCGCTGCTTTTGTGTTTGTATGTGAGAGAGAGAGAGAGATGTACATGATATGTCAGGCGAAGTTGTGCATAATCTTAGATATACAAATCCAGAGAGAATGTGGCAATTTGCGGCGAGAGTGTGCGGAGACTGCTACTAATATATCAAATGCAAATCTTTGAAACTCAGGTTTTAACGCTAGGCGTAAAGCCATTGCACTCCACACCTCCGGAGCTAACTTCACTGCGTGTCTAAAAGATTCTAAACCACTCATCATTCTCGCCAGCATCGCCTCGTCGTCCTGTCAAATTTAACACTAACCATCAAAATCATATGATTAAATCCGATGTTGCACGGATGGGAGACCATATAGAGACTAACCTCGTAGTTCAAACTTCTTGCTCGAAGCTTTTCTTCAGAGAAGCAAGAAACTACTTCTTCCTCGAGGAAAGTATCGGCTGCCTTGATTATATCTCTGATTAGAAGAACCCGTACCTTGGAACCTTTCTTGGACAGAATGAAGTGAAGAAGATCCTCGGTGGCAGCAACAACGGCCCGCATGTTGAATGCTTTCCATCCTGATGGATTTGAAGGCGTCTCTTTAGATTCTGGAGAGGTCTTGTCAGCTTGCTCGGATATTGCCAGTATCTGAAACGGTGCAACACATTTTTATAATTTTATCGACCGGGCTGTCTTGGGTATTTTTGTGAATTTGAAGAAGAAACGAGCTAATGGGGAGCGTAAGAAGCCACCTACCAGTTTCTCCAGCCGGTTCCATCTTATGGAGCCATCATTGCGGATCAGGAGTTGGCCCAAGATTTTCCTCATGTCGGGACTTGGGTCATTGAGGAGCCTACCAATGACAAACGGATATGCACTTTCGACTACTTTGAAACCAGGGTCGAGAACTTTTGCAGTTCCTTCAAGTGATCCCAAGGCTCTTATCACCAAGGCGTAATCCGGAGGAAGAGAGAAATTGAAGTCGTACATAACATCATACAGCTGGTTCATTATGCCCTGAATCCAGAGGAAGAAGAAGTTTGACGACTGAGGTTATTCAACAAATCACAAGTATTGTACACCAATTATGAGGACCTGGAAATCTTGGGATAGTCTCGTTCCATCACCAAACGATGCACTTAAAGCATCTGAGACAGAATAAACATCGACGCCTTCGGGTAGAAATCCTAGAGAGAGAAAGTCGTTTGCCAAACCCAAAGAATCCCGGTTTACGAAGTGCACTAACTGGGGAAGGATGTTAGGAAAATATATTAAACAAGGAGGAACAAGATCAGTTGAAGAATGGTAGAATCGTCCTTACCACTCTGATAAGCCCTACGCGATAGTGACGTGGAATATCACCCATCATGCCAAAGTCGAAATAAGCAAGGGAACCATCTGCAGTGGCAACTAGATTTCCAGGATGGGGATCGGCATGGAAAAATCCAACCTCCAGCAATTGCCTCAGTGAGCAATATAGACCCTATAATTTATAAACCCGTTACAAGTAATTTTATAAATTAAAGACTAAATCACAAGAAACTCGAAGAACTCAATAGGAAAAGCAGATCACATATTTAGGGGCCATGCCCTCTTCGATTACCTCATCAATAAGTTGCTTACGGTTTAAACAGGCATCTCTCAGACGATTACCATCAGTGAGCTTGATTCCATCAAGCCATTCCATAGTAAGGACGGCTTTGCGGGTCAGATTCCAGTATATTTTGGGAACCTTGATGCCAATGACTTGCTGATGTCCTACAGTATCTTTCGAGTTTGCTTCCTCGTTATCTGAAAATCAGTAAAAATATTCAACTAATACATCATGCACATGAGCAGCTTAAAACTAAATGACTGGAACCTATAAATTAAAAAAATCCCACAAATATCAAAGTATGTTGTATTTCCAACTCAAGTCCTAATTTAGGAAAGATAGTAGCACAATTCATATAATTGAAACAAATTCAAAATTTTCTTGAATAGATGTATGTAGGGAGAATTAGCTTCTTAAGGAGAAGTTAAAAAATATTACAACAGTTTATTTTAAAACCTATGGACAAGAAACCACCATCAGCGTGGTCTTCATAAACTATCTAGGATATCTTAAATATCAAAAGACTGAGATTAGATGAAATGTACAGAAAGAACGTCATAAATCTGTTACAAGGTTACCCTTTAGCAGTTTCAGAAACTCATAAATGCAGTAGCAAGGCTCACATGGGTTATATTTATATAAAAGATCACAATGAATTCAGATGTTCTCTAGAGTCAACATCAATTCTCCCAGCATATAAAATTCTAAGAGGCAACTGACACGAATAGCTTGATCCTGGTAAAACATTTGTACTTTAATGTGGTATTACCATATGGAGTGTCTACTTCACATCCAAGGCCAGTAGAACTTCACAAGTGGGCAGATGCGAGCAGACACACTACCCAAAAATTAGAACACCAAAGATGCCATAATTGAAAAAACTTACGGGGCTTGCAGCCATAGAGGGTAGCGAAGCGCTCAGCATTTTGACCCTCCAAAATATAGTCAATCTCCTCAAACATATGTCTTACCTATCCGATGGCAAAGTTCAACAATCTCATCATGTTTAGGGTTTTGAAATCCCAACAACCACCCCATTCCAGCGATAGTATATGTGAACTAGATTTAGTTTTAACTAGAAATAGCATGCTTAGATATGATAAAAGAATAACATTGTCCTCATCCACAAGAAGCAAAAGTATATTTTTTAAGTGTAATCTCTGTCCAAGAAGAGGAATTCAGGAAGCTCACCATTTCATTTACTGCTACTAACAGGTCTTTACGAGCTTTGGCAAATCGCTTAAGTTGGCCTCCAATCATATTAAACAGAAGGGCATCAAGGGTCAACAAATGGGACATTCCGGGTCTCTGAACCTTTACGGCTACAAGCTCTCCAGAGTGCAGGTGAGCTGCAAAACTTGAAACAAAAAGACATATTTAGTTTAAGTTTTCTCAAGTCCCCACTAGACCTCCTGATTTTAACTCCTCTTACCAAGAAACAACCAGGGGTGCATGCCAATATAAGTTATCTTAACAGATCTCGGTTCTCTAACCTTTATAGACCTGCCCCAGTGATGCTGCAGCAACAGGTTCCTTGCTAATATCAGCGAATAGCTTCGATACTGGCATCCCCAACTGCGACTCAATGGATTTAATGGCAACATCAGTCGGAAATGGTGGAATTTGATCCTGACATTAATACATGAGTTCAGTAGTATTCTTGATAGAGGTTGTATCTCAAATTACAAGGACAAATGTGTGCACCAAGATTAATGTATAAATATTAGATACCCAAGCCTGTTGAGCAACCATCGGAATTTGAAAACAAAATCAAACATATGTGTACCTGTAATTTAGCAAGTTCCTGGCAATACACTTTAGGAAGTATATCTGGTCTTGTGCTTAAAGCTTGCCCGAGCTGTAAATCAGAAAGGAATAAGTTAACCAACATTCACCTAATCATATTTTTAATAGTCAACCAAATAACACAGAATAAGGATTAAGAAGATCAACAGAATAGAAACCATTAATCCAATTGAAACACAACTTACCTTGATATAAAAAGGCCCCAAGCGAATAAGCATTTCACGAAACTGCAAGATATCAATCCGCATGTAAGCCATGATTAGACAAATAAGACGGGTACAACAGGAAATAACAACCAGAATAATGAAATTTCAGTCATAACACAAGTATTACATAATTCAGTATGAACTGTGAAATTAATGTCCTTAATGGGAGAAATGATCAAAAGCATGTTCTATATCGCTGCCCAATAAAATAGAAGAAACATTACTTTGTCCAAAAACTCTCCAAGAAATCCAATTTACACTTATTTTTGACATATCACAACTAACCTTAACCGAACGCTTGTCCATATCATGGACGAAGAAGCGCCAAACACTTAGCTTCAACACATAGAATGAAATTATTGCAGCTCTGTACAAAGCTAAGAATGGGCCAAAACGGTAGAAAACAGAAACACTTTTCGAACCCAGCATACGTCCAAATTGACTTTCTAGCGACTCTTTCCTCAACCTTGCATACTCAGCAGAAGGACTTTCACCATGCACACTGGAATAATCACTAGAGAAACTGCATTCAACACAAGCAGGCGGCAGCATAAGAAATTGAAAAGGAAAAACCAAGCTGCTCCAAAACTAGGTGATATATCGCGACAAACTAATCATATGTTCGACACTGGCTGTTAGAATTGGGTTCATCGGCTATAATTTAGGGGGGAAAAATCGAAGATGAACACAATGTAAACTCCATATCCTTACAATTTAGCTTGCAACAATCTGAATGAGCTATCAGCACCATGCATTCTGTTTACAAGACAGCTGTGCCCTCCGAGAAGCATCAGCCTCAACCTGATCGCCTCATCGGGGTTTCCATTCCTCACAGCTGCACACGAAATTCAACAATATATACATCAACCGATCACAATATTCAAAATTCAGTAAAAAATCATTCAAATTTCATCGACACGCCGCACTCCAGAAACAGAAAGCATTGAACAATAAATAAACAAATTCACGGCACTCCGACAGTGAGAGGGGGAAGTTACGCAGGAAATGATGAAGAGGAAGACGTCGACGCTTCAAGCAGGCGACGAGGCGCATCGCGGAGATGGAAATTGTAGGTAACTGGTTAGTTTTGCAACGAATTTTGATGAGGAAATCCCATTCGCTGATGGATCCAAACTGTTTGTAAAAATGCGTAGCTGAAGAAATATAAATACGTTTTCGTTCCTTTGGCTTAAGCGGTTGAGTGCGGTGCCTCAAAACGGTTAATTGCAATTTACCACCTTCTTTATTTACAAATATCAAAATACCCACAAAATATCAGTAGTACTAATCTTTTAAGTACTTAGAGCATGCACAACACAATCGCTAATTCTAGATGTACAGGTGAGAATGCGGTGCGGCGACATTGTTGGGGATAGCCGGCCCAACGTTGCGGTGCAACCGCTCGGTTGATAACGTAGTGGTGCAGACAACATTGTGGTGCAATCCATGGCGAAGCCTCGGATCACACAATTTCCATATTTTTTATTTTTATTTTCTTTAATTTTATATGTTGTAGTAATTGGTTTTAGTTAGTTAATCTATTTGAAGGTAAATTATGCATTATTTTTTAAAATTTAAATACATATGTAGAAACGATTTTTTGAAATGAAAAAATAATTGTGTGCTTCTTTCTATTTTAATTATGTATACTTTATTTTATTTTTTTCTAGAATTGTAATACTCCCAACTTATTTATATTTTCTTGTTGTCATGATACGTAAAGAAATCACCAAAAATTATTAGAAAATTTGAAAAGCGTAAGGGGGCTAAATGAAAATATACTTGTATATATAAAAAAAGTATTAAACGACTGACACGTGTGCTGCCACTGTCTACGCGTTACGAAAGACGACTTTCAGACTATTTTCACTGTTTTATTCGATATTAAGTAATGTGAATTTTACTAAGATTCCATTATTATATTACTAAGTATTTAGATTTTGGAAAAATAGACCATATGAATTTTTCTAATATTATAACCTTCATTGATGATGTTAAAAAAACTATTACAAATATTTTTTTTTGGTCAAATAAGTAACATGTTAAAAAAACCAAAAAATAGGCCTACCGGATTAATAAAAGTAAATGGAGTATTTTGAATGGAGAAATAATCGGAAATGGACCATGTGATAAAAATGGTAAATAAAGTAGTAGTATATTGAAAATGGTGTTTATTAATGATTAAATGGAGATGGATTATTTGTTGATAAAAAATTGATTATATTTAATGGATGGAGTAAAAACTAGTATAACACATTCACTAAAAAGGTATTGCTCCGTCGTTTGCATGTTTGTATAGTAGCAAACTTATATAAAGCACCCTGTCTCTGACTCTTGGGTGTGATCAACAGTTAGTAGTGGAGGTGAACGAGATCTAATGCATCCTCTCACCGCGCCTTAGCCTCGTTCGCCTCTGCTATGAAGTAAGGATGAATCGTGACACATCGATACTTTGAGACCGGGAAAATAGTCACTGCAAAAAATCTATTCGTCAAAACCAAACAATTTGTTGAGCCTTCAGACAATTTTGATGCATACCTTACAAGAAGAGAACTGTGAAGCAATGCATATTTATTCCCTCTTAGCATGATGTTGTCTGTTATGATAATAGACAACAAATCCAAATGATGCCATAACGCCAATCAAATAGCCAAGAATAGCTCCATAAGTCACACAGATTGGCCACTCCTGTATCAAATGCATATATACAACACATTACATATTGTAGACTTTTTAAGTATTTCCCAAAAACTAAAAACACAAAATAGTACTCCTTGTGTCCCATTCAAAGTGAACCATTTCTTTTTCAGTACCGACATTTTATGCAGTTTTGTTTAGTGTGGTCAATTGAGAGAATAAAGTAGTAGTAGTAGTAGAAAGGTTATGTTCCTATTCTTAGAAATGTGTCACTTTCAGTGGAATCCGAAAAAAAAAACGTGTCACTTTGAATTTGAATGGGATGCATAGCAAAGCACATAAAAAGACCGAAGCATTCTTGAAAGAACTATTTCAAGATGGGAAATATATTTAAGGATGAGAGAGGCAAGGTTCCGCACCTGCCAGGGTCTTTCCCAGTCAAGAGGCATGGGCCACGCACCAAACCAAGCCCCGATGATGGCTCCATGTGCAGGCAAACAGATTATAAAATCTACGGGTCGCATTGGCCTGGAGATTTGTACTAATGAGAACCCAGACCACGTAAGATTAAAGGAATTGCCTAAGCACATAGAGAACCGTGAGGTAGTATATAACTTTACTTTGAGTGGGCGAATATCCGATGCCAGTCAGTCCATGATGAGCCAAATACAGAGGCTGCAGGTGCAAACTGCATCAAACACAGCATGGAAACATGAGCCCTGATATCTATGTTTTTCAGGGGGGGATAGTCCTTTGCTTCCTTTATCAGTAAATGAGAAAATGGAGCATAATTCCTCTAGATGAATCAATTATTGAGTATCTAAGACAACCATAATAGCTTGCAAAAGATAATGGTTTCATAGAGGAAAACCTACTGTGAAAACCGACATTAGAAGAGACCAGTGAACAGTCTTTTTGAAGTGCCTGTAACAGCAAAAAAGGAAGTATAGATCAGCAACCATTACTCTTTATATGTAAGTATACCCCATCTTGTTCTCATAGGATAATAACTATCTTATCAACAGCGAGGCTGACCAAATTGACAAGACCACGCCACTCATTATCGGTACTGCAAAAGGAACCGAACAACACACTAGGGTCTAGGAAAGAGTTCAAATTGTGACAATCGTACAAAGGAACTGGTCCAAAAATCAGAAACTGGAAACCAGAAGGAACTGGCTGACCGTAGTGGACTTTGTAAATGCTCGAGGATTTGTCAGATTACATCCATTTGTATCCAACCAAATCAAAGGGTTAGTTTTTTTAAAATCGCGATAGTGCAAACAAATTCACTTACTGAATTCCAACTGGTGCGCCCAATACAATTGCTCCAAGAGCATTAACTAAAGCACCTGCAAGTATAAACAATTAAACACAAGCTCATCTTAGCACCGATGTAAATAGAGAGTAACAATGAATTAGTTTCACAAAGCAAGGGAGTAGCTTATGAGTTATTCTGTTAATATATCATAATTATGGAACACTAAATAGGTTCTACACAGTTATCCTGAACTTCCTGATTCCTATTACTGTGAGAAAGAATTTACAAGTACTGAATCACATTACAACCCCTGGCCTCTCTTGTTGTCCTGACAGGTTTTCTCATTCTCATCAAATTTCTCTGATCAGCCCAATTACCAACATTCTGAGATAACAGTTATGATCTTAAAGCATAACTCTTAAATGCATTTCATTTTCAGTAGTAGCATTTATAGAAAAGTTCCATTCTTATGCTAATCTATTTACAAAGTCTACTTTATTTTCTTAATATAAACAGACATCTATAAGAAGGAAGAGAACTAACAAACGAAAAGAAGTTTATAGCACTAACCTGCAGGGAGACCCATCAGTCCTCTCACTATAGCTTTAACATACTGGAAAGGAACAGAACACAATTGGTTCAGCAGAAACTTAAAAATGAAAGCCCAGAAATATAGACAATAGGGGGACAAAAACTGAAATTACAGAGCATTTATCAGGATCGAGACGAAACTGACTAAAGACAGGGATCACAACAAGAGCATGCACAGCCTGAAAGAGAGCACAAAAGCAAAACAAGTTACCACAAAATTCCAGAAGACTGAATGTAGGAATATGTGGAGGCTTACATACCCATACAATAAAGAGAGTTTGGGAAGGATTTTGGATGAGCACGAGTGAGCAAAGATCAACTGCTGCCCAGAAAGCTAAAGCTAAGCCAAGGCCACATGTGAGATGCAATAGCAGCATCATCCGTATCGAATCATTTCTACTTTCGGGTGATTTTACTTCCTGCATAGTCTGTTGCATTGATGTAGCTGGTGGAAAAAGGATACCCCGTGCTATTGATTTTATTTCACATCAAGCCTTCGAGCTGATGAGAGAAACTTATTCAGCCATATTGATTTTATACACAATATGCCAATCAATAGGATCTTACTATTTCAGATAAGAATTGACAATACAAAAGCAATAACTGTTCACAACTGTGCCCTAATTCAACATGAAATTTCAACTAGTATAAATTCATTTTCCTAAGGGTTAGACCGGAAAAAGCCATAACCGCCCCCTCCGCAAAAAAAAAATTGCGGAAGAACAAAACCTGTGATGAAGTGAGCGGCGGTGGAGAACCTTCCAAGATGAGAAGGTGATTTGAATAGACGACGCCGGCGGAAATGGAGATTGGGGTTCCTTCAGTGATTTGGGGAATGAAGCTCGGGAAGAAGATGATCATATTGGGCTTATTTGGGGAAAGATAAGGTTTAATAAATTGATCATTTGTTGGGCTAATACATTTTTTATTGAAATCTATAAAAGGGCCCAAAAATTTTACTTATTACATATAAAGTATAAGTAATTTATAAATGTCTACATTATGAAGTGATAAATTACTAACTCATTATTTAATTATTAACTACAACTAATTTAACATCATAAGATTTTAGAAATCTTGTAGTCTACAGCTTGTGTAATTTCATTTTTTCTTTTTTTAATATTAAAAAGATAATAACAACTATCAAATTTAGGGTTTGGAAACACAATGTCAATACAGTGTATGGAATACATCAACACAAAGACATGACAATGTCAATACAATTTCATATTGACATTGTACAAGCATTGTATTGACATATTATGTGTCGTGTATTGATATAAAGCTGTTAACGAAATTTATGAAAGTTTTAGGGTTTAGGGTTTAGAAACACAATGTCAATACAGTGTATGGAATACATCAACACAAAGACATGACAATGTCAATACAATTTCATATTGACATTGTACAAGCATTGTATTGACATATTATGTGTCGTGTATTGATATAAAGCTGTTAACGAAATTTATGAAAAATTTCAAAAAAAAAATCAAATTTCGACATCGGAACATATGCAAGTGAGATCTCGTTATAATCCTTATGAAATTATCTTTAATTTGATATATGTTGTGCGAAAAAATGATTTAAATCAAGAAAATTATATGCATTTTAAAGTTTATGGATATTTTTCAAAGTTAGTTACAAATAATTTGTTGTAAATCGACCTTAATACCCTTATTGGCGTTTTTTGTTGATCGTATTGACATTTCGGAGCTGATGATCTAAGCCTTTGATTTGAATATCTAGTGACTATTATTTAATTGTAGTTAGCAAGTTAGCAATATAACACTCCCCTATTAAGTTAATATAGAATATGGAATTGGAATGCACATTTTTTCTAATTATACTTTACTTGGATAATTGTATATACTAGTATATTTTAGAAAATTATAGTATGAGTACTCAATTATACTATAAGAGTTTATTTAAAGATGAATAGTAATACCTCAAATCACACATTCAATCCAATTGTACTAAACATACCACCCCTAGCAAAGACTATGAACTCCTAATTAGATTTAATTAATTTAGGTTACATGCTCATGAGTCATGATTAAATAAAGGGTCATTAATATATAACCAATAATTTTTTAAAAAGAAAATTAATACTCCTACACCTAAAATATAATTGATATGGTAGGTGAAATGAGGGAGATTTTCAGTTTTCCACCTAAAAAAATCACCATTTACCACACCATAAATATTACTCCTAAATGAATACAAAAATCATAATGGAGATCAATTAGATTTGAGAAATTAAGAAAATAGTTAGTGAGAAGCCTTTCAGGGAAATCAACGCTTTTCTTAGTTTTATTAACAATTCAGGACACAAAAATTTTCATTAACGAACTCTACAAGTAGAGTATATGTCGGCGGTGTCAATAGGAGCTCATTTAGAGAGTGGTTTTTGGGCAGGCTCGATGCTTAGGGAATGTCTTGTATTAGTTGCTTGTGTTGTGAGCACATTCATTGAACAATATTGGCATTTCACTAAAATTTTTCACTCGCTTTATGAGTCAAAATCAAACTCATATTATTGAACGAATGGAGTAGTTCATAATCAATAATCGATCCAGATGGATAGAAGGTGAACCGACTTCACCGTCATCCTCAAATGCAACATTTGGTTGATATTGCTTTTGTTATTTTACCGTAATTAATTGTTAACGACAATCGTCTATTCCTTCTGACGCCAACAATTAACTTTTATGCGTGATGTCCGACCCATAAATTCCGCTACCCGAATTGCATATATAGTAATAATATGGTAATACTCTACTTTTACCTGTTACTATGTGTATGCCATTTTAATTCACATTAATTGTATACAGAGTTTAATATATCCAAAATTATATTGAATAGTATTATATTATGTGAACATGATTCGAACACAATGCCACCCAACCAAATCACGTTGGTCCGAAATAATATAATTAGGTTTTCAATAATAATAAAGGATGACAGTGACTCAATTATAGCAATTGTCAATAGAACAAAAATAGAAGTTAAAATTGAGGCCACAAAAAAAAGGCTTTGGTAATTTAATTGCTTTCATCCACAACAAAATGGGTCTTTTTGTTCTTTAGCTATTTTAGTTATTTTTAGGCTATTGTCATTTGTCCATTAGTGAGGGACTTATAAATGACTTTGTTTCAAAGTAATAAAGATTCTTGTACTATATTTATATTAGCTCATATGGCTTTTATTTACACACGAATTTCCTATTACGTGTAAATATGTTGTTGACTCATGATATATTTGTTAAATAGTTTATTTGAATAAATATAAAAAATTATGTTAGATGGTCAAAATATTCAGAGATTCAAGACTAATATATTCATACAATTAAAGAAACCGTATCAAGATGAGACTACCATACTTACAAATCAAAAAAAAGTTAAAGTTCAATTGAATCCTTTTCCCCCCTTAACTTACAAGGGATTAAAAACATAGTACAAATTTTATTTTTTTATTTAAGTGCAATGGTTTCAATAATACTAAGGTTCTAGAGTAAAAAATATTGCCTCGAAATAGAAAAAAAATTAGAAATATTTAAAGATAATTTTGAGTGTTTTAGATAATCTTGAACATATTTTATAATGTCGAATATGAATGTGGATGGGAGTAACCTTTTTAACAATGGGATTAGAACAATGCAACACGTGCAATCACATGTGGCCCAAATTAGTTAGTTATGTGTTTCATTACATAATCACCTGCTGATTGGATAAGCCATGAGGCCCAGTGGGCCCAGGAAGCCGACGTTTAGGCGGCCCAACAATCCCAAAATCCAACCGTCCGATCTCGCCGGCAAAAAACCCAACGGCTGAGATCCGCTGACGAGACTCAAAAGGCAGCACGGCAATTCAGCGCTTCGTTTGTTTGCTATGGAAATTGTTTTGTGGTTTTAATTATGGTATCGATAATACTCAGTCTCCCATTATCCTCGGATCTTCATAATTATTGTTATTATCCGCAAATATGATTTCATACTAAATTTAAATCATTCCCTTCTTTATTCCTCTCTCTCATCCCTCACTTAAAAGAGGGAGAAAAGGCTTCTCGTTGTAAAGAGATTGGTTGTTGGAAGCCTCTCTTTTTTTTCTTGGTTTTTTCTTTCGTTGTAAAAGAGGAAAGAATAAAGAGTCAAAAGGGAGGAGAAAAAGCGAAGAATACAACAAGAATATTGATTAGTTCCCATTTAATCCATCAGGTTGTCATCAAGTTTAGATTTTGATGATGAAAGTTTGATTTTGTTGATATGTTTATATCAAAGTTATCATCTTTTAATCTATTTCTTGTTTTTCTGATGATGTTATCAACTTTTGTATTTGAGGGCTTTGATAAATTTGCAGTCTTGATGGATAGCCAATGATTTGTGGTGAAGATTTGACTTTTTTTTGTTGGTTTTCTTGCTGACTCTGTTTTGCTTATTTAAATAGTCTCCTAATATCAAATTGATATGATCATGTTGTTAAAATAATCATAATTTATGCGTGTTATCAAATTCTCATGTTGCTTCTGTTTGAGTTTGTTTGTTGATGAAGAGAGTTGCAGAAGAAGAATAATCAATCCCCTTTGCTTGAACCTTTTTGGTGACTTAGATTATGATAAAGTGTGCCTTTAACAAGAAAAGTATGAACAACTTGTCATATAATTAACACTTAAAACAGAAAAAAAAGATGAAGTTGGAACTGCTCTAATATATAGTATTAGATGATGCTAATGTGTGTCTTGCAATTTTATTCTCTTCTATGATGATTATTTTCGCGGATATCTCTGAATTCGTATTCTGGTATGTTCTTCACAATTGAGAAAATTTTGAAAAAATCATTAGTTTTAATCTAAACTAGGCACTGTTTTTATTCTTCATTGATTCTAATGATACCAGCCTGTGACCTTTCGATTTAGCTTCTTAACAACGTTGCACGTTTAGGTACAGTTAAAAGAGCTTGAATTGCCTTTGTTGATATTAGATGAGGCTAGTATGTATCTGGCTATGTTATTCTCTTCTATGATGATTTTTTCTGCGGCTCTCTGAATTCATATTCTGGTATGTTCTTCACCATTGAGAAACTTTTTTAAAAAAATCGTTAGTTTTAATCTAAACTAGTCAGTGTTTTCATTCTTCAGTGATTCTCATGATACTGGATTTTGAGTTTTCGATTTAGCTTCTCAATAACGTTGCACGTTTAGGTAATAGTGTAAATAGTTATATGGCTGATATAGCAAGTCTTTTTGGTGGTTTTTATGTTTACCTAATGAGTGTTGTTTTGGCTTGATTAGCCTGATTTCGTTCATCTAAACCTAAATTCATTGTACTAGTTTCGATTGTTTCTTTGGAGAAAAGGGGGAAATATACTGTTTCTTGATCGAGAAGTGGTGTGTGTTGTGCTCTTTGATTAAGCGGTGAAGGCTAAATGTGTATATATATTGATGCAGCAGAATAGAAAGTCGATCATGAATGGATACTCCAGCAAAAGAGGTGTTGCTACGAGTAGAGCACCTAGGAAAGGCATTAGTTCAAGCTCGTCCCATGATCAGAATGTTCAGTTCTGTAACCGAATAGGATGCAGTGGAAGAATCAAGTACGGGAATCAGAATATGAAAATTAGAAGCTCGGACAATGGCAAAAGCCCCAAGTCCTCGTTTTGTTCTTCAAACGGGAATGGAGCGGTTGAAGCTTTGTCTAAGAGTGGTTCTGTGGTGATCAGGGAAAAGGCGTCGTATCTTGATACAAAGAAAAGGTTGCCATTTGATCAACCCGAAAGTAGTCAGTCGGGCGATTCAGAAGCCTCACAGTCAACATCCTCACCTGGATCAGCAAGCAAGTCTGGACAGAATCCCGTGGCGAAAAATGGCAGTGGGAGTGTTCCATCGAGTGTTAGAACTCGAAAAAGGGTTCAGAATATGTCGGGTTCGAACAAGCAAAATACTCAGACAGCTTCTTCTGTTTCCCCCACTACTAATAGTGGTAATAACAGAAGTAGGTGCCTGAAAAACCTCAAATGCAACGTGGTCTCAGATTCCGTACCACCTCCTAATTGTTCATCGTCAGGGTCGAAATCTCCCTGCAAGAATGTGATGAGGAAGAGAAGTCTAGAAGGGGTTAGCAGCGAGCCCGGTAGAGGGAGACAGACAGTTGTTTCTACACACGCCTCGTCTTCGAGCAGCAGCGCCTCCGTCTCTGCCTCTGGTGCGGATAGCACCACTTCTGGTTCGGCCAGGACAGGAGGGTCGAGTAACGTAAACAAGAGTAGGTCAACGAGGCTCTCTTCTCGACAAAATGGGAGAAATACCTCGAGCCTTAGAGAATCCTCCCTCCGAGTCTCCCATCCCGAACCACCTAGAAGCACTGGCAGGCCAAGATTATCGCAGCAATACTCTCCCAACGCCCCTTCAAGTGGGTTGAGCTCGTATAATCTCTCTCCTTCTAGTAATAGTGACGACAATCGGTCCACTTTGATGCCTTACACTGTAATGGAGCCCGGCTACAGCCACTTTGTGAACCGTGACATGTTGCAACGATACAATATGGATGGTATTGCTGAGGTATTGTTACTTCTGTCATCCGACAACTCACAGTTAGGTTTTCCGATCAACTGATATTTTTGTCTCTGCAGGTATTACTAGCACTCGAAAGGTTCGAGCAGGACGAAGAAATGACACATGAGGTACTCAAACCACCCTTATTAATTCTTCGTACCTGATTCGATCTACAATAGTTCCAAAATTGGATTTTTGATGCGAACTCTCATACCTGCCTGCAGCAAATACTCGCATTGGAGACGAGTTTATTCCTCAGTGGCCTCAATCTATACGACCAGCACCGGGACATGAGACTGGATATTGATGACATGTCGTATGAGGTTGTTTTCACGTTCCTCCTTCATAGTAGAGCCTTCCATACTTGCTTGCTTCACGCCGAGCATTAGAATTTTTCCTACAGTTTCTCTGACGTTGTCTCGTCCGCATTTGGCAGGAGTTGTTGGCTCTAGGGGATAGCATGGGAACGGTTAGCACCGCCCTCTCAGAAAACGAACTATTCAAGTGCATCAAGCGACGCATACATCAGGGTGCCCTGACAGAAAAAGTGTCGGGCGAAGACGGAGATGATGTCAAATGCAGCATCTGCCAGGTCAGTTTATCAACTGTTCATCAAGATTGAATTCAATCTTGCTTGCATTTAGGGTGAAAAAGTCCAGGTGTGACCCGAAAAAACCAAATATCCGAACTGAACCAAACATAAATTTAAAATTTGGTTCGTTTTTTTTTTCAGAATTCAGTTCGGTTTCATTTTTTGGGCAAATTTTGTTTTTTAGGTCCAGTTCGGGTCCAAAAAAACGAAAACTGAATTTATTTTTAATTTCATTTGTCGCCTCTTTGTCTGCGTTTTGCTAGCCAAACTCTATATACTTTTATGAAGAATAGATTGTTATGCAATTTTCATTTTCTTTTTCTTTTTCTTGGTTTGGATCGATTCTCGTGGTCTGGTTTTCTATTTTTCAGATAATTCAGTTCGGTTTGGTTTGGTTTGGTTTGGTTTATATTTTTGGTAAATTTCTGTTTTCTCATTACGGTTCGGTTTTGGAAAAAGCATACCAAAAACGGAATGCGAAACCCTATAAAAATTCCCCTGCCTTTACATGCATCATGCTCGTTGCGTTGTGATTTAACGAAATCTCTCGCGTGTTTTGCAGGAGGAGTATGTGAAGGGGGACGCTATCGGGGAGTTAGTCAAGTGTGAGCACGCGTATCACATCGCGTGCATAAATCAGTGGCTGAGGCTCAAGAACTGGTGCCCTATTTGCAAGAGTGCTGCAGCTCCATCACAACCATCTTCTTCTCTCTCTTAATGCAAATCTTTCTTTTGATCTGTACATTAATGGATATTATTGTATTGTTTCTGCTCTTTGAATTTTTTATTTTTATTTTGTAAATATCATTCTATTCAATATCCTAAGGCATTTTGGTGAAAATCTGACTGCCTCAGTGAACAAAGTTTTCCAATAATACTATAATTTTTTCTTGCTTGAAAATTTCTTATCCTTGTCTTCCATATCCATTATTCTACTTTTATTTTGTGAGATTTATGTATTTAATTTAAAAGAAGAAGTGATTAAAAACATTCCAAGTATACTACCAATGTTTTTATGAGAGGAAGATAAGAATACTTGTATGTTTGAATAAATTGCCACATTTTCTTACCTCAAATAAGCTTACTACATTTGCACTTGCATGAATACTTAATACTCCTATGCGATTATTTTAATTAATTTTGTATTTTATTGAAAACTTAAACGGATTTACTCAATTATCTATAACAATCACGTGAATTAAATTACGACATTACTCCATATATCTTGATACCTCAAAATATAGAATTTCTTTTTATTCAATTTCAACATTATTTGATGAAATTACTTAATCACGATCAAAATTCATCGCTATAAAGGTCAAGACTTTGTTAAGTATTTTTATTTTTCAAGGATCATTAATGGTTCTACTATAGCAATATTTGGAGACTTTAATTAATGAGACTAATACAATTCCGACCTAATATTATCGGAGTATGTGGAGTAGTTAATAATAGTAGCATTTAATTTATAGTAGTAGTAGTAATTATTTAGTACTAATAGTAAATGACTAGAATATAAAACATGTAATTGAGTGAGCAAAGAGAGGAGAGAGAAAAACAAAAACTGACATCATAACTATTTCGTGAAATGTAGCTGAAAACAAACCGATTTCAGTCGCTCCATTTTCAAAACTTCCAAATTCCCCCAAATATGGCGTCTGTGCCCGATTCTCGCTCCGGCGCCGGCGGAAAAATGGTCACCAACCGTCGGCGGCAGCGCCTCTCCGCCACGCCGTACGACCGCCCGCTGCCTAGTCCCTCGCCTAAAAGCCCTAATTGGTTCACCGGTGTCGTTATACACTCCGCTCGGGCCCTAGCTTCTGGCGCCGGGAAATTCATCTCCTCCGCCATCTTCTCCGACTCGGAATCCTCCTCTTCCGAAGATTTCGACTCCGCTTCCGGTGCGCGCTAATTTTTTACCATGTTTTTTTGTTTGTTTTAGCATGCTTTCCTAATTAGTACTAGTTTGTTAGTTAAATTACGCCTATGCTGTTAATTTGCTTCTTAATTCTAGGAGGCGTTATTACGTTTGCTTCGGTCTTTACATAGTAACTAGCGTGTAGTGGTAGTATTTTAGCCCTAGTTGTGTTAAATGGGCTACGATGAGCCACAGCTAGATAGTGTGCATGAAGATGTTGTAGATGCTAGTAGTTGATATCGTCTTCATTATTCAATTTGCTGGAGTGGAGTTAGTCAATTACTATAATATTACCGAGCACAATTCATTACACTGAAGTAGTTAAGCTTATTTTCAGATGGTATTGAAGATTATCAAATGGAAGTGATAAGTCTGCTCTCAGTTTAAACAAAAACTTTAACAATCACTCCAATCGCTCTCTCGTACTATGTACCTCTGTTCAGTTGTTTATCTTTGGTATTGCATGCCTGACATGATTGGATTCCTCATTTCCTGCCTTTTATGTAATTTGTCAAATCTCTTTCTCACTCACTTGGCAGAGGATGATGCTGACAACATTAATGAGTATGAAAGCCCACGTGATGGAGTCAATGCATTGAATGAGGTAACTAGCTGCTTCATCTAGTACATCAGTACATGAGACTGAATAAGATGGATCCTTAAATTTGAACTGGGTGTCTTCTGTTTAGATGTAGTACGACAGCTCAGACAGCCTAGAAACATTTTATTGCAACTTGCTGCCAATTGTCTTTCTCAGTATTAGCCTATACACTTAATAGACTTATCCTTGGTTTACAAGTTACTTCAGCCAAAGAATAGTTTGTACAATTATGTATATGACTCTTCCTCGTTGTTAGGAGAAACTGACTGGAGGAGAAATGAAGGAATATGGACGAGAGTCTCAGCTCATTATGCAGAGATCTGAAACCAAGTGGCTAATCGAGCAGCTCATTATGCAGGAGAATTTTTCAAGGTAGTTTCCTTGAGGAAGAATCTTTGAGCCATTTGGTTTTGCTCAATTTAAGATGCATTATGACTCAGGAAAGTTAAAAGGTCATCTGCCTTTCTGATGTGACTTCATTGATGTCTGGTTTTATTCAGGGAAGAGTGTGATAGGCTGACTAAAGTTCTTCATTCACGAGTTAATCACTGGTCGGTTGAAACAGGGGATAAAAGATCAATTGCAAATTCCCCTCGACAAACAGATGGTATTGCAGTAGGATATCTAGTGGCAATCCTTAGTTTGAGTCTATTTAATTATTTATGCAGCTCTTTTTTTCATCAGAAGAAGATCCGTATATACTCAATAAGGCTGTTCAGGAAGCTAGAAACTGGTTCCAAGAGAAGAAAGGGGGATCCAGTTCGGTGGCAGAGTTTGCACATGGAACTTGTAATCTTAACTCTGCTGCAATTGACCATGTTAGTCATTAATTAAAATGATAGATATCAGAGAAAGTTATTTTTTCTTCAACTGTGGAGTTTCAATCGTAGTTTTCTCCCTACATATATTTTACATCAGTAATAAGGGGCACACCTTGAAAATTTTCATTTGCTTCTTCTTGAGTTCTGAAGGTTCCCTTGCTTTGTAAATAAAGCCTGATATGTGTATAATGTTGTTGACCTTTGTTAATGCAGATGGAAATTGGAGCTGGTTCTCCCGTGGATATGGCCAGATCTTATATGAAGGAAAGGCCCCCTTGGGCATCTCCAACAAAACATGTTGAATTGAGAACCCCATTGACTACAACTATGAAACTTTTCAAGGAACGAACGCCATATTCAGTTACTGAAGATATTTTGTCATCATCACAGGTGCAGTTTTGGATTTTTTTTTGGTGTGCCCATATATTTTGTGTCAGTGTCATCTGCATCAGATCTCGCACTTTGAGGTCTATTTTGAATTATCTGGATGGAGGCAATCTTGTGCCAAAGTTTGATTAAACCACATGTATGGTTTCATCATGCATGTGGCCCAAAATGTTTAGTTGCTTATTTCAATCAATTGATGCGAACCTTTTCATTTGTTATGTGTCTTACCCATTTGCTTTTGTTTGTTGTATTTCAGAGACGGAGTTCTCTTGCATCCGAATCCTGGAATATCCAGGAAGAATTGCGGAAAGTGCGCTCAAAAGCAGTTGAAGATATGCTGCGCACACCACCTGCTAAATATGATTCATTGTTTTCAATTGCAGCAACTAAGGAGGAGTCCATGGGAGCTGGTGGTGTGGGAGAAGAAATATTTAAGCCACACTCTTTTTGGAAAACAAAGCCCATAGATGCTTTTATGGATGTTGGAGTGAATGCTGATCCTGCCCTTGTAGGTTGGATTTGAATTCTCTGCAATGTCAGCTAGTGTTTTGCAACTTAGTAGATGATCCCCATTTCTTGATAATTTCGTATTTACAAACACTGATTCACAGTTTTGGCTCTTTCAGCTTTAGAATCCAGACAAGATGCTAAGGGCAGTGAAACACCGTCATCACATCCAGATGCTTCAGCTTCTGAAATTAATAAGGTACTGCTAATCAAAACTGCCTTATGTTTTTTGTTGATTATGCAAATTCATGGAACTCTAGTTCATATTCATTGGGGTAGTTAGCAGCTACACACAATGAGAATTTAAACTGCCATGCTGGCATCTTAGATATGATTTTGTCTGTTAAGGATCCAGAAACATTTCGAAGTGATGGCGTGCATGCTCCATCTATGCTCTCACACCCTACCAGTCCTGTTCACGCTGACCAGCACCATTCCGGTACTTGGACTTCTCTTCTTCTGTCCATGATATTCGGATTGTTCATGTGCCATTATACTAGTGCGTGCTATTTAAAAAGTGCTAAATGGATTTGTGGAATACATCTATGGATATCATCTGATCATTGAATGACATCTTCCTTGAATTAGCTGATGAAAACTTAAGAAAAAGATAAACATAGAATGCATTAAATTTTAGACTTGTGCAACGAGGTCTGATTTTGTTTGTGCTTTGGTATTTAGCCGATCCACATGCAGGTAAGATTAGTGGACCTCCAGAAACCGGGGTAGCTGAACCTGGAGGAAGTCCGTGTACAAATGGTTTCACACCAGCTCAAGCCAGGTTCTTCTTTGCAGCCTGTTACTCCTCTTACTGTAGTAAATTAACTTGCCACTTCTCGTGTAGTGATATTAGCTCATTCAGTGAATACTGAATACTCTTCTCTCTTGTACAGTTCTCCAGAAGCAGTTGGCGCACAGAACTCAAAGCAATACGACGTGGAAAACCATAATGATACTGCAAGCAACAATAGCATGCCAACAAATGGTACCACCAACATGGATGGCAACTGTGAGCTTCTCACTGAAGCCTACATGGAAGTACCTATCGTCACAGAAACCGATAGCATAAACAGCGGTTCTCATATTAGCGTGGACACGCAAAATGAAGAATCACAACTCGAGACGACTAAGCCATCTGCAGAGGAGAAGCCAGAGGTTGTGGCGACTGCGAAGCAGCAAGCAAAAAAAGTGGGTAGAACCACTAGAAGAAGCAGCCGAACTAAAGGTAAATGATGGAACTTCGCGTGCTGTTTTAGAGCAGTTTATGTTGTAACTATCAAGAGATAGATCTCCCACTGTTTGCTGGTTTAGGATTATATTCTAGGTGTTGCACTTTAGGACCATAGATCGTTCGAGTTAATTTATGAAAAGCCTGTAGTTTTTTCTTAGAACAGAGATAATTGCTCAACTAGGGATCTGTTTGAATGTGAAATCTCTCTGTAAAAGGGTGTTTCATTTTATCTGATATGCCATGCTCTGTTTATTTGGGTAAATAGCAGGATAGCTATATTATTTATTTATATAAATTGTGATATATACCGTTAATATGCCCAATATTGGTATCGGGTTCTAGTCCACTGTGATACGTACGGCCTTGAATTTCTGGTTATATATCCATAAAAAATATGCCCAATATTGGTATAATGTATTTAACATCTTTGTAAATATTATAATTACTCATAAATACTCTACTGTTTGAAAAATAATTCTTAGAATGTTGGAAGATATCTGTTTTCTGTACTGATTTCTGAGTTCATGGAGAATATTTTTTATATTCTCAGCCATTTCCTCATAAATTAATGGTAAATGAATTTGAAAAAATCCCTTTTATTCTCTGAAAGGTCATGATAAGAATCAGCACTGGATAGTTCTAATGTCCATCGTAGAGAGAGCATAGATTTTTCTTAAATGTGGAATTTTCATATTTTTATACTACTCCCTCCGTTCCAAGATAAGTGAGCACAAATTTTTCAGCACGAGATTTAAGGAAATTGAGTTTTGTTAGTATTTAGTAAAGTGGAAAATGAATAAATTAAGAGTGTTAATAAAGTAGAAAGAAAAAGTAAGAGAGAGAATACCAAAAAAAGGAAATGACTCACTTATCTTGGGACGTCCCAAAAGGAATGTGAGTCGCTTATCTTGGGACAGAGGGAGTATTATTTTTTCAATCCAAGTATCGAAATGAAGTTGTTTTTCCTATGTTAATTGTGTACATTGACAAGGTAACAATTCTATTTTTTAAATAATCAATAATAGTCTTTACAACGGTATCCGGTCGAATGTTGTTTTACCATCATAAAGACTATTATGGTGAACTTCTTTTGTAAACGACATTATTTGCGACTATTAACTTTAGTAGTTGGAATGATGTTTTACTATCATAGAGACTATTATGGTGATCAACTCTTTCGTAAACGATATTATTTGCGGCAGTTAATTTTTAGTTAGTATAGAAATTAAGGTTCTCTCTTAAAAAAACACATTGGCAACGACAAGATGTTTTTTCGTTGAGCCATGACGGTTATCGATATGCTTTTACATACGTGCATGATCCCAACTTTTGTTTCCAATTTTATTCAACAAAAGAACATATAAAAACACAACATTGTCACTACTAAAATTGTACTTATACTCTACAAACAAATAAATTGATTAAGATTTAATTCGTTTAATCAAAATATTTAGCGACAATCAATCTAATGAGAATTTTGGGGGACTGTATATAAACACGATTTTCCAGAAAGAGCCGTCTCAGTTAATCATTTTCTCACGCAAACCTTCAGCTATGGATCCCTTTTCCCCTTCCTCCTCCTCCGCAATCGCGCGCCAAACTTGGGAATTGGAGAACAACATCGTCTCCGCGGCGTCCGACGCCGCTGATTCCTCCTCCGACGCGATCTTCCATTTCGACGCGGCGGCGCAGGCGAAGTTCCAGCAGGAGAAGCCGTGGGCGAACGACCCACACTACTTCAAGCGCGTGAAGATCTCCGCCCTAGCTCTCCTCAAGATGGTCGTACACGCGCGCTCCGGCGGCACGATTGAGGTCATGGGGCTTATGCAGGGGAAGACCGACGGCGACGCCATTATTGTCATGGACGCTTTTGCCCTCCCCGTGGAGGGCACCGAGACTAGGGTTAATGCGCAGGCGGATGCCTATGAGTATATGGTTGAGTATTCGCAGACCACGAAGGAGGTCTGTTTTGTTAGCTCAATGCCTTCAATTTGTTTAGGTTGTTCAGTTATTGTTGTTTTCGCTATTATTTTGGTTGATTTTTGTTTTTTGTTTTTTGTTTTGAGTTTATTGACGGATTTTGATCGATTTAGTGAGTTTATCGTGATGATTATTTTGGCTGTTTCAATAGTTGGAATTTGAGAAACTTTAAGTGATGTGGCTGTGGCTGTGGCTATATTTAAAAAGTTAAGCATATTGTGAGTGTAGTAGTAGTATTATCTTATCTATCATAACGTGGAGTAAAATTTGTGTTGTGTGATTGGCCCGAAATTATTCACATGATGAATAAACCTATGGTATTAACTTAAGTTGCTGGTTGGTGTTTAATAAGTTGAAGATGTGTGTGTGTTAATTATGTCGATCATCCATTTCTGCCTATGTTTCTTTCATTCACTTGCTGCACATTCCTTGGGGGTCCTTTCTCACCTTGTTTTGTCTGACATTCATTTAATTTAATTGTGTTTTGGGGAAAAGGCTGGTAGGCCAGAGAATGTGGTAGGATGGTATCACTCTCATCCTGGTTATGGATGTTGGCTTTCCGGTATCGATGTCACCACACAAATGCTAAACCAGCAATACCAGGAGCCCTTTCTTGCTGTTGTTATTGATCCTACAAGGACGATTTCTGCTGGAAAAGTAGATATCGGTGCATTCAGGACATATCCAGAAGGGTACAAACCCCCAGATGAGCCGGTCTCTGAGTATCAAACGATCCCCTTGAATAAAATTGAAGACTTTGGTGTGCACTGTAAACAGGTGAAAATACATTAGTGTCTGGACACAGTGTTGTCTTGTTTTAGGAGCTCATTAAGCAGAATCAGGTCTGCTAACCAAGTTTTGTTTTTGCAGTACTATGCATTGGATGTCACATATTTCAAGTCTTCTCTTGATTGCCATCTCTTGGATCTACTATGGAATAAGTATTGGGTAAACACCCTTTCTTCTTCTCCTTTGCTGGGTAATGGAGACTATGTTGCTGGTCAAATCTCCGACTTGGGTAAATTTTTATACTAAACCTTTCTACTAGTATCATTTTTGTCATTGCCTGGATTTAGGACATACAAGATGTTTATGCTATTAACTTGTGCTTCTGATATCATGCAGCTGAGAAAATAGAGCAAGCTGATAATCATCTGTCTCATTCGCGCTATGGAACCTTGTTATCAGCTCCCCAAAGGAAGAAGGAGGTCAGTACTATTCTCATGAATCATAGTCATAGTAGAAGTATGTTGTTTCATACTGTTTCTGTGGTCCTTTTGCCTTATAAAACACCTCATCTTCATTTCACATAATTCATTCCCAAACCTTTTCTTTAGGACTTGCATGATCTATATAGGCTGATATTCATCATATGGTGGGGTGTTAGCACATAATTAAGTAGAAGAGTGCATATTCAACCTGTTTCACGAATGCTATTGACTTTTTCCAACACAAGCTCTCTGGATTTTTTTGTTCTTTGTAAATGTGTCTGTAAGGAGACAAATTGGAATGAATTATCATAGCCTTAGAATGCTAGCTCAATCTACTTAACTAATTGGAGTTATGGTCTTCATTCTTTCATGATTGAGCGAAGACTATCTTAGTCACTATCAACTTTCCTTTTGTCAACAACCGTATGTTCTAAGCTTTTTGTCAAAGTTGAAATCTTGGAGGAACAGAGGATGCTGACTTGTATTGCTAACTCAATGCCACTGGGTCTCATTTGATTAATTCAAATAAAATGAAATTCAAGCTTCAAATCTTTTACGCATCCAATTTCAGTTGTCAATATGCTTATTAACAATTGAATAGTCCCTTTTTAACAATGTAACCTCTCAATTCAAAATGGAGATCTACGAGCTTGATAACGACTTATTCAGGATGAATGCTTTAC
This sequence comes from Salvia splendens, assembly GCF_004379255.2. NCBI lineage: Eukaryota > Viridiplantae > Streptophyta > Magnoliopsida > Lamiales > Lamiaceae > Salvia > Salvia splendens. Next base: position 910,303 of record NC_056038.1, read on the forward strand.
TCCTGTCTACAGATATCTCTTATTTTTCTTATCCAAGATAGGGGCTATTATTATATAAACCGAACATGGGATGCTTCTTGGGTCACAATATTTCTTAAAAGTGGCTCTATCTTCGTCTCGCTTGCAGGAAGAATCTCAACTCAGCAAGATAACTCGCGACAGTGCCAAGATAACTGTAGAGCAGGTTCACGGATTGATGTCACAGGTATGTGCAACCCCGGCTCTTCTCAGCCATCGGATTGCCTCTCGTAGTGAATAGCATCCTTATATTTCATGAACACAAATTCTAATTTGGATCCAAAATAGATTTTATCTGGGACTTATCATCGTCTATGTCGTATTCCAGGTCATCAAGGATATTCTCTTTAACTCAGTAAACCGCTCCCATGGATCTCAACCAGAGTCATCCAGTCCTGAACCCATGGTCGAATCCTGAGCCATTGGCGAATGACCTATCATATTTTTCTGTGCGTGGACCTTTCACTTGTTCTGCAGGGTAGCCACAGCTAGATTTGTCTAAAGATGGCATTGGAGTGTTGATAATGTAGTACTATCTCTCTTATTATTGCTTCTCAAAAATTAGTGATATATATTTGCTGAGTTTCTTGTTTCATTGGCTTTCTAAAAAGGAATTTGGTCTCACACTTGGGCTTCTTATGGTGCTTTCAGTTGTACGTATAATTGATTATAGAAGCTGTAAAATAAGGCATTATTATAATTATGATAATGAAAACAATATAACCCATCCTATTGTTTTTTAGAGAATATTAGCCCCCTATAATTTCATCAAATCCACAATTTATTTTCTTCTATAACCCGAGCCCAAGATTTTGTAACATATATATGTAATCAATAATCATAGTTATTCATGCAGCTCAAACATAAGGATTCAAAAAGAGCTCTTATATTATGATACTTCAAAGTCTGATACGACTCTGGCTCCTCTTCTCAATGATAAGCAGGACTGCTATATTGACATATGTTCTCCAGTGGTTCTGAGTCTTTTCAAGGACAATTTTGACTACCACCATTTACGCCGTCTTGTCCAGGAATTACTTGCTGATGATCTTATGGGTTACAAAATTTTCACCCATGAAATTCATTCAAGTTATGCTGCAAGGGTGGAGAACTACAGGAGCTATGACACTATCAGTAAAGATATAATACAGATTTGGCCTTCTCCTGCTGAAGCTAGGTTTTTTCAGAATGCCAAAATTGACCCTTTCACTATTATTGGAAGTGGTGAAAACTGTGTAATTGGATCAAATGTTTCAATTGATGGATGCTACATCTGGAATAAGGTGAAGATTGAGGATGGCTGTAGATTAAAGCATGCAATAGTGTGTGATGGGGTGACCATGAGGTCTGGAATGGTTCTTGAAGCTGGCGCCGTATTATCTTTCAATGTCGTAATTGGGCAAGATTTTGTTGTGCCTGCTTACTTTAAAGGTTTCTCTACTCCAACAGCCTGTCAGACAAGACTCAGACAGTGATGAAGAGCTTGAATATTTATATGCTGGTTATAGTAGTGGGAACGTAGAAATCACATCGGTATCTGATTCGCAAATTCAGGCTGCATCTGAGGTTGGTGGGGCTGGTTTTATCTGGTCAGTTGGTGAAGAAGAATGGAGGCAATCAATGGCACCAATTTCTGTTGAAATGATCAAATCTGCCACTGATGAACTGGATATATCAAACGCGGAGAGTACTTCAGGAGAGGTGGGACTCGATTCTGGTGATGAATCTGATAATGGTGGAGATGATTATGCCCCTTTTGAAAAGGAGGTCGAGGCAACTTTTCTATGGACTACACATGAAGATGTAGAAGAAGACCGTATAATATCAATAATTACGTCGCTGAGGTTGTCGTACGATCTGGATTCTACTCATTGTGCCAGCGCGTTGTTCTACGCGATGATGAAGTATGCCGTGGACACCCCACATGGTAATTCTGCATATGAATTGAAATTTGGGGAAAGCTTTTGAAGTATTACCTGCGAAGCTTAGATGAAGAGATTGAGGTATTGCTGAAGTTTGAAGAAATGTGTTAAGAGTCTACACCAGAATATGCATATCTATTTCCCAAGATTTTGCGTCATCTGTACGACAAAGGCATTTTGCAAGAAGATGGTATACTATGTTGGGCATCGGAAAAGGAGCACGCTGATGAGTCGGATAAGGTTTTCGTGAAGAAGGTAGAGGAATTTTTACAGCGGCTCAAGGAGGGTCGGAAGAAAGAAGATTGAGGGGTGATTTAAGGCTCATGCCTCTGGTTTGATACAAAAAACTTACAACCAAACAAGGATGCCTATATTTTTTTTTATTAGAGAAGACATTTTGGTTAGTATTACAGTTGAATTTGGACATGTTTAGAATTTTTGTAGAGAACTTTTTTTTTAGATTGGTAGTAGTACTAAATTACATTTATAGTCACTATTTTTAAAATTGCGACAAGTGATTCAAACTCTCAATCCATTAAAATGTTTATCAACTAAATTTTACAATTTTCAAAATCATAACTATATATGTGAGTTTCATTTATTACATCCCAGTTAGACACACTTTGCACGTATTTGTAAGTAAAAGAGTGATTAGTGAGTAAATATAGGATTTTACGTTGGGAATGTATCTTGATTTGGATTGTTTGGGATGGTTCAAGGCTGATTTTGTTGTGTACTATATATATAGTACTAATTTGGAATGGAATTCTTTTGCTTAGTTCGACTTGTGGCACAAATCATCCTTGAGTGTGGTTGAGAAGAGAATGAAATTTCAAGATTATTCTAAAATATGAATTTTGTAGTTTTGTGAATAACAATGTGCCTAAGTATCAAGTTTTATGATGTTTATGCGTAGTATTTTGGAATATGTAATTAAGAAAAAAAAGAAAGAAAAATAAGAACTTATGAATAGTGTAGGTGAGTTTTTTTTATGAATGGATAAATAAACATAAATTTTAAAAGAGTAGACTAAACCTGTGATCTTTCGTCCGGGTTCAACCACTCTACCGCTTGGTCAATACACACATATAGATGATGTTTTCTTAGTGTTCAAACGTACGTCACTAATAAAGTAAATTCAACTTCTCAGTGGTCAGCGTTGTGGATGTCCATACGTACCATTATATTTCTTGGGTTTTCCATCTCTTCACTGTTCATGAAGAGGGCTAAAAGTAAAGCTCCAACATTAGAGTTGGAATCATCGGCAAATATGACAAATGTCTCTCATGAAATAATAGGTATCATATATTTACACTTCAATCTTGTTTTATTCTGCATAATCTACAATAGTAGTACTATTTCCACTTCACAACATATTTCATTAACAAATCATGCGCATCACTAATATATATACTGAGCATCCACAATGGCGCCCATCCCGGCGGACGTCCGGCCTGCGTGCCGGAGTTTCGCGCGGGACGTCCGCCATTGTGCAGCGGTGACGCGGATACGGACGTCCGCTGCGGACATCGGAGTTCCGCGGCGTTCCCTAGACGTCCGCCGCGACGTCCTTGCGGACGTCCGCCATTGCGTAGACTCCACGAACTTCCGCGCGGACGTCCCGATTATTTTATTATTATTATTATTTTATTATTGTGGGAAGTCCGTCGGGATGTCCTTAGAGATGTCCGCCACTGTGCAGTGAGATATCCTTATGACGTGGCAGTGCAGTGAGAAGTGCTTATGACGTGGCAGAAGGTGTTTTTGGGATGTCCGCCGGGACATCCGCACCATTGTGGATGCTCTCTCAATAAAATATGGTATCACAACATAGTACATGCATAAAGATGATGACAACTAATCAACGCAAACACTCTTTACAATGAAAAATACACACACTCTTACCAATTCAAACCATATAAAAAATAAACACATCACATAAAGAAAAAACCACACAAGCCGGCCAAGATCAACAACAGCTAATCATCCACCATTTCTGCCGACTTTGTCAATCCCCACCACCCCACTTCCCCTATATCCTTCATCTCCAACAATCCTCCTTCATTACAACAAACAACCTCAAAAAAAACTGATGCAACAAAAAACATAGTTCCAAACTAGCTTCCAAACATGATCATGTCTCCCACAACCAATCTCTCCCTCTCCATCCTCCTCCTCCTCTCCCTCACCGCCTCCTCCTCCGACATAAGCATCCTCTTCGACTTCATCACAAACCTCACCAACACCCAAACCCTTAACTGGGACACCATCCCGCCGCCCCTCTGCGTCGGCAACTTCTCCAACTGGACCGCCGTCCTCTGCAGAGACGGCCACATCTCCGGCCTCCAGCTCGAGAGCATGAGCCTCTCCGGCCCCATCAACGCCCCCGTCCTCGCCCCCCTCAACCTCTTCAGCCTCAGCCTCGCCAACAACAGCTTCTCCGGCCCCTTCCCGGCCGATATAAACAAGCTGACACGGCTCAGGCGCCTGTTCCTCAGCCACAACAACTTCAGCGGCTCGATCCCCGACAAGGCCTTCAATGGGATGACGGCGCTGAAAGAGGTGCATTTGGCAAACAATGGCTTCGTGGGGAAGATTCCGAGTAGTTTGATAAGGGTGCAGCAGTTGTCGAATCTCTCGTTTCAGAATAATCAGTTTGAAGGGAAGATTCCGGATTTTTGGCAGGAGGGTTTGCTTGCGAATTTTTCGAATAATAGGCTTCGCGGCGCCATCCCCGACGTCCTCAGCTATGAGGATGCAAGCATGTTTTCTGGTAATTTTTCCTTTTTTTTTTCAATTCTAGGGCTCTGTGCGGACGGCGGAGCGGTCCACACAGGGCGTATGAATAGCCAATAAGGGTGCACCACATGGCAATTTTTAGGATTTTGACCATTTGGTGGCTTCCCATAACTTATCTATGATTTTATCTGAATTATGTAATTTTTTAAAATTTAAATAGTTTTTCCAATTTGGGGGTATGTGGAACATTATCTTACCAACTTATATGACACGTGGATAGTATAGATCTGTGTTGTAAATGTGCTTTGCATCATTTTTATGAAAGTTGCATGGTGTAGCAAGAAATGGTTGTAAAGTGAGGAGGGAATATTTAAGTGAAATGGGATGCACGTTGAAGTAGGAAATAATGCAATAGAGGTCAACTTATTCAATCATGCATCATAAACTTACAATAGTTGATTATGTGCTTACAACAACTAGTATTAGTATTTTTGGAGGGGTTTAATCATGTTTTTATGTTGTCAATTTTTAAAATTTATTTAATGGGGGCTTCAACCCTCCTAACCTTGTCTGTCACCAAACAGGCAACCTCGGCCTATGCGGCCATCCCCTCTCTCCATGCCCCAAGATATGGTACAGGAAAACCGCGTTCATCGCCGCCGCATCCGCGGCCGCCGCCATCGCCTTGATCTCCATCCTCCTCCTCCTGTGGCGCCGCCGGCGAACACGGCCGCTGAGATACCAGAAATCAGTGAACCAATTCAAAAACGAAGCTACAAAAACAGAGAATATCAATGCAATTCACAACAAAACAGAGGATCAAGGGAAGATTCAATTCGTGAGAAGCGGCAGAGAGAGATTCGAGCTCGAAGACCTGCTGAAAGCCGCCGCGGAGGTTTTGGGAAGCGGAAGCTTCGGATCTTCTTACAAAGCTCTGCTTCTCACCGGAAAACCTTACGTTGTGAGAAGGTTCAAACAGATGTCTAATGTCGGAAAAGAGGATTTTTATTACCATATGAAGAAATTAGGGCGGGTGACGCACCCGAATCTGCTTCCGTTGGTGGCTTTCTATTATAATAAAGAGGAGAAGCTTCTTATCAGTGATTTCGTCGAAAATGGCAGCTTGGCAAGCCACCTTCACGGTACGTGAAGGTGATTTTATTTCGATTTGGTTTGGTTATTTAAATTTTGTATATTTTACTTACTCTGTTTTATTAAAACAGGAAAAAGAAAACCGGACCAGCCCGGTTTGGACTGGCCGACCCGGTTGAGAATCGTGAAGGGCGTGGCGAGGGGGCTCGCGCATCTGTATGCAGAGTTCCCGTCGCTCGCGCTCCCCCACGGCCACCTGAAGTCCTCGAACGTGCTGCTGGACGGCGCGTTCGAGGCGGTAGTCTCGGACTACGCGCTGACCCCTGTGATCAACAGGGACCACGCGCGGGAGTTCATGGTGGCCCACAAGTCGCCCGAGTCGATGCAGAGCGACAGGGTGACGCGGAAGACGGACGTGTGGAGCCTGGGGATCCTGATACTGGAGGTGCTGACGGGGCGGTTCCCGGCCAACTACCTGAGGAGCGGGAGGGGGCCGGGGGCGGACCTGGCGACGTGGGTGAACTCGGTGGTGAGGGAGGAGTGGACGGGGGAGGTGTTCGACAAGGAGATGGGGCTCGGGAGGAGCTGCGAGGGGCAGATGCTGAGGCTGCTGAAGATCGGGATGTGTTGTTGCGAGCCGAGTGTGGATAAGAGGTGGGGGATGGACGAGGCGGCCGCGAGGATCGAGGAGTTGAAGGAGCGGGAGGGCGATGAGGATTACTCGTCGTACGCGAGCGAGGGCGAGGGCTACTCGTCCGCGTCTAGAGCCGTCACTGATGATGATTTCTCGTTTTCTAAAGCAAGTTGAAGAGCATTCTTTTTCGGGCTATTTGGTGTATCCAAACAAAATTTTATTTTTTTAATATGGAAACAAAGGTTTTTTTTGTATGTTTTTTAGTTTTGGAGAATAAAATGAGGATGATTTTAGTTATTTAATAGGGTTGGTTGGTTTATTTGATACATGAAGAAAAAACAAAGATGAAAATATCGTTAAATGAGTTCGCCAATATTGAAAGAAATAACAAGATTATGGATTCAAAATTTTCTTCACAAAGTTTAGTACGGAGTAGTTTGTTGTAGAAAGTAGCAAAGAGTGATAATGAAATGAATTGATCCATTTGGGTATATAGTTTATTTATTTGCACACAATAAATTTATTAATGTAGTTTGGGCCAGAGTTACCACAGCCCACAATCATTTAGTAATATAGGCCTCTCCTTTTATTTTTAAGTAATGAGTTTCTCCAATGATAATAAATAAATAGAGTTGAATACTCCTATAAAACATGAATAAACTTATAAAGATTGCACATCAAAAAATGAAAAAACTGGTTAATCCCTACATCTCTATACAATGATGGATCCAACTGGAGTCAGGGATATATATCGATCGATCCCACCGTTGGCCCATAATAAAACTCCATTAAATTCGGCCTTTGGAGTTGCTGTTGATCTCACAATGCGGTAGCTCCGCCCTAACCATAAGGGTTGATGTTCATATTTGCTCCTCACCCACCATCGATTACAAGTGATAACAACCATTGCGTTGTCTCTATCTCTGGCGCCGTCGACGACCTTCTTCTCTGTGTTCAATCTCACAAGTTCCATTTGCTAAATTTGCAATTGTATCTCTAAGTAGAAAGGGTCTTCATTCTACCTACCCTAATTATTAGGCCGAACTAGCTTAGATTTATATTGCCGTTGATAAACTTGAATTAATATACTAAAACGTGAGTATTAACTACCGACTAGTATACCATATAATTATACATCCAAATCTTGGTGTAGCAAAATAAAAATAGAAATGTACAGAAAATTATATATGTCCGAATAAATCAAGATATTATTCTAATTTTACTAGATTTTTTATGCTCAGCAAAATTAATTGGTTGACATAGTATTATATTTTAGAGTAATATTTGACGAATGTGTAACAAACTCAGGAACTAGTTGCTTTCATATATCCAACTTAAATGAACTGACATTTTGACCACGAAAATATCTAGTTTTTCCTACAACACGTACATAATCAGAAATTTAATAAAGACAAAATTTAGAATGCGTATGCTATTTAATTCATTAGGTGGTGCGCATCCATTTATCTAAAAAGCAAATCGATGAACTTTGTAAATATTCTTTAACTACATTATGCATTAAATTAAATTCATAGTCATTAGTTGCTTGTAAATAAGTATAGAATAAACCCACTCAATTAATAAGACACTTTTCATATAATCAATAAATTCGAAATAATTCGAATCACAATAGATATATTAAATATAACAAAAATAAATAATTAAATATTTAAAAATATATTTATGTAGAAATCATCGAAGAAATCGAATATTGACCGATCACGCTACCAACAAAAAGATTTCATGGGGTTATGTTTATTAATTTAATTGGCGGCAATAGATAACAGAAAATTACTGTTGCAACAAAACTTTTCCTTTTTGTTCAATTTGTTGCAACAAAACTTACGTATATTTGCAACAAAACTTTTTCTTTCTTATCAAATAATAAACTTTATATTTAATACCTTTGGATATTATTTTAGCTTATTCATTTATGTGTTTGGGCTACTTTCTAATAACTCCTACATGATATATATTTTGTTAATTTTTTGTACTACATAAACTTTTTGATGGGATACGAACTAAGCAACTAAACCCTAATTGCGAGCCCAATAGCAGTGACGGCCCAGCAGCCCAAAACCCAAGAAAGAGTATCAGTTCGGCACAACCAAAGAGTTCGGTCACAGCCTATAGCTCGGTAGTATCAGTTCGGCACAACCAAAGAGTTCGGTCACAGCCTATAGCTCGGTAAAAGCCGACCAATCGAGCTCAACTCTCAGATCGGCAAAAGCTGATCGGCAAAGTTCAGCAGTTCGGTCTCAGTATTCGACCGAACAAGGAGATAGTGGACCCATGTAATCAACCCCACTACCTCCATTACACCCACGATCTATTTAGTGGTATTAAGCAGTTATCAACCCCACTACCAGGGCTGCAAGCCACGATCTTAGTTCGAGTGTATAAATAGAACTTAGATCAGATAGACGAGGGTTAAGCTCTCTAGATCCTGAATCTTGTAGCAAATCAGTATTGTAATCTGTAAGGAGACCAAGCAATACAAATTTGCCCTCTTTTCTTCCCGTGGACGTAGATTTACCTCAGTAAATCGAACCACGTAATTTTCCGTGTTGTGATCATTTATTACTTGTATTTATTCCCATCAAAAATTCGCCACATCATCACTGGCGCCGTCTGTGGGAAACAGAGAACCAAAACTGTGATAAAAGCGAGTTTTTGATCCTCTTCCACCAAAAAATGCATACCAGATCACATAATACCCATACTTCCGTCCGTGATGAACGTGAGGAAGCTAGTCCAGCCCGTAGGCCCGGAAAACAGCCTCGGGAGAAATCTGCCTCCAGTTCTCACGGTGAAAGAACAAACCACTCCAAAAGTCATCGCACCGAGCCTCCCCAGCAGCTCGCTTTGAATGAGGCTGTCAAGTCGTTCTTGGCTGAGAAGCAGGATGAGTTCTTAACATTCCTGCAAAAGAGCCAGAAGCCGGAGAAGCAAACGGCGGATTCTCCCTCCCCCTCCAGACATGAAAGTCACTACCGCAGTAGTGTCGTATCTTCCAGGAGAAAGAATCCTCACCACCGACATGTTCCTTCTCCTCCTCGGTACCGAAATCACAGGAGAACTCCATCTCCACCATACCGAAGAGATGTCGGATTCGCCATGTATGGAGCGCTGAAGACTCCATTTTCGGATGATATCACCCGAACTCCATTGCCACAGAATTACCGAACTCCGTCAATGACTTATGACGGGTTAGTGGATCCTCATGATTTCCTGGGACGCTATCAGTATAATATGGCGAACCAAGGTCTCAATGAGGTTCACATGTGTAAGCTGTTTCCCGAGCTGCTTATCGGGAACGCAAGAAGGTGGTTTGACAGCCTCCCTCAAGGGAGCATTAGATCTTACAGAGATCTAATGGATGCTTTTCACAGGAGATTCTTCCAGAAAGCGGAAGCCCGAATCACTTCGGCTCAGCTGCTTTCTATACGTCAAGGTCGCGATGAAAAAATTAGCGACTTCATGACGAGATTCCACAAGGAATGCCTACAAGTAGATGATCTCAATGATCTACTTGTCATTTCGGCATTCCAAAATGGAATTCTGCCCGGAGCTCTCTACAGAAAGCTCGTTGAGTGCAGTCCGCAAACAGCTCAAGAGATGTGGGACATTGCGGACCAGTTTTCTCGTGCCGATGAGGCAGACCGTCGAAAACGGTCTTTAGACAGCTCATCCAGAGGAGACAAAAGAAGCCCGATCATAGCGATCAGGGGCTTCCTCGCCGGACTCCTTTTGAAAGAATTCAAAGGGCACCGGTACAAGGCAGATTGGGACCACGTCTCGATCTTGAGAAACCGCCCGCTCAGTTCGTACCATTGAACAAGTCGAGAGCGGAAATTTTCGAACTGCATTCTGATATGTTCGAAAAACCAAAGCGGATGACGAAATCAGCCACGCGCCGAAGTCAGGATACGTACTGCTCCTACCATCAAGACCACGGTCACGACACCGAGGAGTGCCGAAATTTGGCAGCAGGTATTGATGTTCTTGTGAAAGCAGGGACGTTAAAGAAATACCAAAGCAAGCTGCCGAAGAAGAATAAGAAACAGAGAGGTGCGAACTGCGCTCCTCAGGATCCTAAAAGGCAACAGGATCCCGAAGACGATGACGAGCCGCAATATGACGGAGTAATCCAGACTATTGACGCTCTCCCAGCCGGGAAGACTAAGTCGTCTCTAAAAGCAGAACGCAGAGGCGTCAATCGAGAGGAGCCTATGCATAAAAGGCTGAAGGAGGAGGAAGTAATCACGTTTTCAGATGCAGATCCCGTCCCGGCCATTTCTCCTCATCAAGACGCGATTGTCATTCAAGCCGGAGTGGCAAACAAACTGATCCACAGAGTGTTTGTGGATACAGGAGCGTCGGTTAGCATTCTTTTTAAAGAATGTTTTGATAAACTGGAAGTGGATCCAGCTCGGCTCAGTCCGGCCCCACTTCCTCTGAAAAGTTTCGCCCAGGAAGACACCCGCCCTGAAGGTACTATCAGCCTTCCGATTACGGTGGGAAGAGCGCCTACTAGCTCCAGTACGATGATCGAGTTTTTTGTGGTAAAAGCTCGGTCCCCGTATAACATCATCCTGGGAAGAGACTGGCTCAACACAGTTCGGGCCATTTGCTCTACTTATCACCTCACAATCAAGATCCCCACTAAAGGAGGGATTGCAGTCATCCGAGGTGATCAAAAGAGAGCAAAAGAATGTTTGCAGATTGCGCTTAAAAGTGCCGAGCAATCAGATCGGCACCATCAAGCATAGCAATCACAGCAGCCGGAGTCAGAGGCAGGAGAAATGACCGAAGTCACACCGGAGCCGAACTCGATGACAGTTCAGTTATACGAAGATGATCCATCCAGAACGGTCAAGATCGGTTTCGCGGGAACACCTCTGCTCCGGGAAAAGACCATCCAGCTCCTCAAAGAGTACAAAGATGTCTTTGCGTGGTCTCCGTTGGACATGACCGGAGTGTCTTCCGAGGTAATTACACATCGGTTAAATATTGATCCTTCAGTCCGGCCTATAAAACAGAAGCAAAGACTCTTTGCGGCAGAAAGAAATCAAGTCATCCATGACGAAGTCCGCCAATTACTGAAAGCGGATGTATTATTCGAAGTAAAATATCCTTCTTGGGTGGCCAATCCTGTGATGATCAAGAAAAAAGAAGGAGGATGGCGGATGTGCATAGATTTTACCGATCTAAATAAGCACTGTCCTAAAGATTGCTACCCCCTTCCGAACATAGATAAAAAAGTAGAAGCTTTGATAGGCTTCGAAATTTTCTGTTTTCTTGATTTGTATAAAGGATACCACCAAGTTTTAATGGATGAGAATGATGCTTCAAAAACGGCTTTCATTACTGACTTCGGCATTTTTGCTTATAAAAAGATGCCATTCGGTTTAAAGAATGCCGGAGCCACATATCAAAGGATGGTAGACAAGCTATTTCGGCACCTGATCGGAAAAGAGGTTGAAGTCTATGTTGACGACATAGTTGTTAAAAGTAGAAGCACTTCGGATTACGAAGACAATCTCAAATCAACTCTCGACGTGCTCAAAAAAGCCAACCTCAAACTCAATCCCCAAAAATGTACCTTTTTGGTAGATTCGGGAAAGTTTCTGGGTTGTTGGGTTTCAAAGGACGGACTCAAGGCAAATCCCCTAAAGGTTCAAGTTGTTCAGAACATGGCAATGCCGAAGTCCATACATGATGTGCAAAGGCTAACTGGATGTCTAGCCGCACTGAATAGATTCCTTTCCCAAGCAGCCGAAAAGCAACTGCCGTTCTTCAAGGTTTTGAAGAAGGCACCAAAGTTTGAGTGGGGAGCCGAACAGAAAAAGGCTTTTGACGAACTCAAAAGTTATTTAGCCGAACTCCCTATTCTCTCTGCTCCAACAGATGCCGAAGTGATATTCTTATATTTAGCGGCATCAGATCAAACCATTAGCGCGGTACTTGTACGAGAAGAAGTCCTAAAGCAGCGTCCTATCTACTTTACAAGCCGAGCATTAAGAGGTCCCGAAACAAGGTATCAACCTCTGGAAAAAATTGCTCTGGCATTAGTAAATGCAGCAAGGAGACTGCGGCCATATTTCTATGCTCACAAGGTATGCGTCTTAACCGATCTTCCACTTCGGCAAGTTTTGACTAAGCCTGAAGCATCAGGCAGAATTGCCAAGTGGGCCATAGAGTTGGGAGAACATTCAATAGAATATCTACCTCGGAAAGCCATCAAGGGACAAGCCTTGGCAGATTTTCTGGTAGAGGCAAAGTTCGATCAAGCAATCCCTATTATTGCCGAACAGAAAAGCCCTACCAATGATGAACCAACACAGCCCCAGGAACCCGAAGTAGAGCCGCCGGACTGTTGGATTGGATTCGTAGATGGAGCTTCGAATAAGACGGGAAGTGGAGCTGGTATTCTACTTATCGCTCCCGACGGACACGAGGTAACTTATTCACTTCGGTTCTTATTCCCAACCACTAATAACGAAGCCGAATACGAAGCCCTTCTTGCCAGACTTCGGTTAGCGCAAAGTCTATTTATCAAATCTCTCAAAATCCATTGTGATTCACAAGTCATAGTGAATCACATGTTGGGTACAAGTGAAGCCCGAGATGAAAGGATGAAAAAATACTTGGACAAAGCGCAAAGCATTAGCCGAAGTTTCTCTTATTTTCGGATAATCCGCATTCCCAGAGCGGAAAATGGCCGAGCAGATACTTTAAGCAAGTTAGCCTCATATCCGAGCTCAAATGTGGAGGAATTACCGCACAGAAGCATTGATGATGCTGAGGTACTTTCAGTAACCAGCTCGCCGAACTGGATGACGCCAATATCAAAGTATCTAGATCAAGGACAACTGCCCGAGGATAAGAGAGAAGCTCGGAAAATCACATGCCGAGCACTTCGGTATGAACTTCATGAAGGAGTCCTATATAGAAAGTCCTACCTTCAACCGTTATTGCGATGTGTAGGACCAGAAGAGACGGACTACATCCTTAGAGAAGTTCATGAAGGATCGTGCGGCAGCCACATCGGAGCTAGAGCTTTAGCTAAAAAAGTTCTCAGATGGGGATATTATTGGCCAACTTTGGTACAAGAAGCAGTACAGCTCGTTAAGAAATGTACGAAGTGCCAAATCCATGCAAATATCCCAAGGATGCCGCAGACCGATCTATGTGCTATGCAAAGCCCTTGGCCTTTTATGCAATGGGGCATAGACATAGTAGGACCACTACCACAAGCTCCTCGGCAAATGAAATTCTTGATCGTTGCCGTGGACTACTTCACAAAGTGGGTGGAGGCTGAACCATTAGCTACGATAACGAGCTCGAAGGCATTGGATTTTGTTTGGAAGAACATAGTTTGCCGATTTGGCATACCCCATATCCTCATTTCGGATAATGGGACTCAGTTCACCGACAAGACATTCAAGAATTGGTGCCAAGAGTTGAATATTCAACAGCGGTTCACTTCGGTCTCTCACCCACAAGCAAACGGACAGACGGAAGTAACAAACCGTATTTTGGTGAAAGGATTAAAAGCTCGGTTAGAACAAGCCAAAGGACAATGGGTAGAAAATCTTCCTCAAGTCCTATGGTCTTACCGAACTACACCAAAAACCTCCAACGGTGAAACTCCGTACAGTCTAGTGTACGGCACTGAAGCCGTAATTCCGGTTGAGATCGGCATACCCAGCCCCCGAACACTCAATTTCTCAACAGAACGGAATGATGACGGACTGAGAGCCGAACTAGATCTTGCCGAAGAAAGAAGAGAACTGGCCTGCATAAAAGCAGCCAAGTACAAGGAGCAAGTAACCCGGTATTATAACCAAAGGGTGAAAAAGCTGCAGTTTCAAGTGGGAGATCTCGTATTGAGAAACAATGAAGTAAGCCGAGCAGAAAAGCTGGGCAAACTTGAACCCACATGGGAAGGTCCGTATCGGGTGTCAGAAGTCCTGGGAAAAGGGTCTTATAAATTGACTCACATGTCAGGAGAACAAGTACCCCGAACATGGCATATTTCCAACCTCAAGAAGTTCCATTTGTAAGAGACAAGGTCCGGTCAGTCTTGTATCTAGTTCGGTCCTAGGGATATGTGCTTTCATGTTTCTATTTGTCCTTTATGCTGGTCGTTTTATAAAAGTTTAAAATCTTTTTCGTCTTTTTTATTTGTCTTTATGTGCGTTTAGTCTCTATGTGCGTTTTGTCTCTTACAAATATTACTGAGGTATATTGATCTTTAAAGGCTGATCCCCTTTTTAGATCATGTGTTAAAGACAATTGTGAGTCCAAGCTTCTAAGGAAGATACAAGACCACAATTCAGCTTAAGAAACAAGCAGTTCGTCTGAAACGGACTGCAATAAGCCGAAAACCACTTCGGTCAACCAGGGAAAGTCCAATCCAAGCGATAAAACTCGCCAAATTAGGACACAAAAGGAAAGTCCAATCCAAGCGATAAAACTCGCCAAATTAGGACACAAAGGGAAAGTCCAATCCAAGCGATAAAACTCGCCAAATTAGGACACAAAAGGAAAGTCCAATCCAAGCGATAAAACTCGCCAAATTAGGACACAAAGGGAAAGTCCAATCCAAGCGATAAAACTCGCCAAATAAGGACACAAACTAAGTCCGGTCAAAGAAGAGTTTACTTCATAAGACCAAGGACGAGTCCGGTCAAAGAAGAGTTTACTTCATAAGACCAAGGACGAGTCCGGTCAAAGAAGAATTTACTTCATAAGACCGAAGACGAGTCCGGTCAAAGAAGAGTTTTCTTCATAAGACCGAAGACGAGTCCGGTCAAAGAAGAGTTTTCTTCATAAGACTGAGGACGAGTCCGGCCAAAGAAGAGTTTTCTTCATAAGACCGCGGACGAGTACAATAAATGGAATAAAAAATCGTTGAACTGTAAATACGCAGTGATAGAAGCGAAATGAAAAAATTTCATTTATTAAGTCTTGTTCGGCATACAATTTCGCTGCCCTACGAGAAGGCGTTACACCATTACAAAGGACTATTCTACTGTCCACGGTTGCTAAAGTTGAGCCACCTATCCAAAAAATCCTCATGATGCTGAGTTCGGGTGTTCCGAACAGTTGAAGAATAAGCAGGTCGACGAGATGCTCTGATCGACCTACCGCCCCTTCCCTGAGTCCGGGAAGTTCTAGCACCTCGGCGGCGAAGAGTCTCTTCACGAAGCATCCGCTGATCTTGCTCACTCATAATCACAACTCCTCTACGAACTTCAGGGCGTTCTCGTCTTGACATTTCCGGTTGCTCCGGAGTCCGTTGCTGACTTGGAGTACGTTCTCGTCTTGACGTTTCCGGTTCATCCTGAGTCCGTTGTTGGTTTGGAGTAGAATCTTGAGCAAGTGGATTAGAGGTTTGAGTTGGAGTGTGAGCATCTGTTGGCGGGAAACGCCTAAGGAATCTCTCGATTGAGGGACGCCGGGAAAGAATGATGTCGTACCGAGAAGCCAAGCGCCGCAATGACTTCACAACTTGTTGGCAAGCCGAGCTCTCCAGCGCATTGTTCTTCCGGAGTACATGAAGCTCCTCCCACAGTTCATCAACTTGATTCTGAACTTCAGATATGGTCATTCCCCCGCGCCCGCAGATGAAATCCTCATATGCAGTCCTCTCAGCGATGACAGTGTTCAGCTCGGCCTCCAGATCTTTCTTTATGGACTTTAAGTCCTTATTGTTGGACTCCAGCTCCACTAACCGAGCCAAGAGTTCGTCATACTTCACCTGGTCATCTATGGCTTTTTTCTCAGCTTCGTTTAAAGCCGAAGAGTATAGCCGCTTCCAGTGAAGTACCTCCAGCTCCTTAGAGTTAAGAATACAAAGCAGCTATGTCAGTTCGGCATTTCAGTTTACCGAGCAGGCAGTAAACCACAACAGGAGTAAAAGAGATTACGAAAAGCTATAAAGAAGACACGAGTGTAGAAAGAAGAATTTTTTCATTCACAAGAAAAATTTTTTACACAAGGAGGGCTTCAAGGCCATTTTACAAGGAGAGAAAGAAACTAAACTAAGAGAAGGGAGACGAAATCATACTCCGCCAGTTTCGTCTCCGGCTCCTCTGTGGGTTTCAGCCTCCTTCTCCTTGTCTACTTCGGCTTCAGCCTCGGCCTCCCTACTCCCTCCAGCCTGCTCGGTGCCCCCATCGCCGATCTGCTGCACCTCCTGCTCGGCATGCCCGTCTCCGGCCTGCTGATCCGTCTGCTCGGTCTCCTTGCCGGCCTCGTTTTCCTGCCCACCCTCTTCGTTAAAGATTGAAGCGGGTGAAACAGGTCCCAAGGAGGCAAAGATGGCCTCCATGTTCTCGTCCCGGTCAGCGCGGCAGTTACGGACTCTTTCAGCAGAGAGCAGGACCGAGGAAGAAGCAAGCTCCTCAAGGAGCGGCAGACTCTGGAGACGAGCTGAAATCTCTCGGCCATACAGCGGCAGGACGACTTCGGGTCCCTGCTCAGCGTTATCGGTCATCAATTTCAGCAGATCACCGATAAAGGCCGAAAATTGATTGCTCAAAAAGAGTTTCTCCGCGAAAACACGGAGAGCCTCCCCCTGAGCAACCACGGCGGCAGCCTCCCTCTGTTTAGATTGCTCTCTCTGGATGATGAGCTGGTTTTTGGCACGCTGAGCTTCATCCTGAGCCGAGATCCTAGCGGCCCTTGCCTTCTCAAAGTCTGCCCGAGCCTGTTCGGCCTGGTGACGAGCAGCATTCAACTTCCTCTGCATCTCAGCATAATCGTTGGACGCTTTGGAGAGTTCAACGGCGACGAGCTTGGAGAGCATATTGTTCCTCTGAAAATGGAAAAAGGAAAAAGTCAACAGAGGGGCCACAAAAAATATAGGAAAAAAGCAAGGCCAGAAAATCAAGAAGAGAATTCACCTCTACAAAGTCCGTTGGCCATGCAAAAGGCTCACAGACATGTTCCGAAGGGGCCGCCAAGACAATGTCTTTCTCCGGCGCTCTTGGGGGTTTCTGAATCTTCCCCTTCCCCTTTGCCGAAGTCGACTCCGGCTTTTTTGGATCCGAAGAAGAGGTCTTCTGCCTTTTCGGATTCTTCTCGGCATCAGACGCCGAGCCGGTGGCTTTCTGTCTCTCCGGCTCATTAGATTCGGAGGATTTGCGACCGAGCTTGTTTAGCATGTTCACTGCCAAAAAGCAAGAAAACAAGGTTAGTCTTCGTCGTTAAAGCAGTAAAGCATAAAAAAGAAATCCTCACCCTCAGTCTCTTCGTCCGAAGACGAGATATCGAACACGAAGTCACCCTTGACGAGCTCAGATTCCGAATACTGTTTCCTAATCATGGGAATCTTATTGAGCTCGCCCTCGAGCTCGTCCAACGGTTCTACCCGAGGATGAGGAATTACGGACTTCGGCCCTCTCCAGGAAAAGTCCGGAGCCGCTGTCCTATTGTAAAAAAAGAAACGATTTTGCCACTTCGGCCATTTGGTTTTACAGAATGCTCTGAAGGGCTGTAAAGGGATCAAGTAAAACCAGGATCCCTTTCTCTTAAACTGAAAGAAATTAAGGATTGCCCTCAGAGACAGATCATTTTCTAGTCTACGCAGCTCGGCAGCAAAGGCCGATAAGTGCCTCCAAGAATTTGGAGTCACCTGACCTAAAGGAAGTTGAAAAAAATCAAGAAGCTCTACAAAGGCAGGGGGAAGAGGGAAACGAAGCCCGCATTCTAAGCAGGCTTCGTAAACGGTGGCATAACCCTCCGGCGGCGAGTTAGCCCTATGAATGTCGTCGGGAATCACCACTAACCCCCCAGGAAGAAAATATTTTCCGTGTAAGGATATCACAGTATCCTTACTCAAAATGCAGTGAAAATATTCTACCGTCTTCTCCCCGGACCTTTTCCGGCCAGAAGACCCCTCACCCCCCTTCCTACCACTACCTGATTCAGAAACAGATTCAGAAGAAGAAGACATGATTCTTACTCTTTGATGGTCGAAAGTCTCTGAAGAAATTCTTGAAGAAGCGGAAGAGAATTTTACGAAAAAGAGAGAGAATGCAGAAGAAATAATCGCAAAAGTGTTCCAATGATGAAGAAAGGAAATATTTATCAGATTCGCAGAGGCTTTTTCAAATTCGTCGCACCGTTTCAAATCCCACTTTTTCTGGATTCTCTGGCCGGATTTGCGGTCGCATTTAATGCGGACACGTGCAGAGCACGTCCCCTGACGTTAGCCTCCCCCTTACACTTATCTAAAATGCCGAAGTGATTCACTTCGCTTTTCGGGGGGGGGTGGTGATGGGATACGAACTAAGCAACTAAACCCTAATTGCGAGCCCAATAGCAGTGACGGCCCATCAGCCCAAAACCCAAGAAAGAGTATCAGTTCGGCACAACCAAAGAGTTCGGTCACAGCCTATAGCTCGGTAGTATCAGTTCGGCACAACCAAAGAGTTCGGTCACAGCCTATAGCTCGGTAAAAGCCGACCAATCGAGCTCAACTCTCAGATCGGCAAAAGCTGATCGGCAAAGTTCAGCAGTTCGGTCTCAGTATTCGACCGAACAAGGAGATAGTGGACCCATGTAATCAACCCCACTACCTCCATTACACCCACGATCTATTTAGTGGTATTAAGCAGTTATCAACCCCACTACTAGGGCTGCAAGCCACGATCTTAGTTCGAGTGTATAAATAGAACTTAGATCAGATAGACGAGGGTTAAGCTCTCTAGATCCTGAATCTTGTAGCAAATCAGTATTGTAATCTGTAAGGAGACCAAGCAATACAAATTTGCCCTCTTTTCTTCCCGTGGACGTAGATTTACCTCAGTAAATCGAACCACGTAATTTTCCGTGTTGTGATCATTTATTACTTGCATTTATTCCCATCAAAAATTCGCCACATCATCACTTTTCAATTTGTCGTTTTATGTTTTCAAAACTTTATAATCTCCTTATTAATTAAGATGGCCTTTGGTGTCACTCCAAAGTCCATTAAACTTTAATTTAATAGTATTTTGCAATTGATGGCAACCAATTTATGCTGATGCCAACATTTTAATTTGTCTTTTTATATGAAAATAGAACATGCTAAATATAATATGCATGAAAAAAGTCAGCCTACTTGATCATACATAATCATAAGGGGTGTTATAATTAGTGGGGAATTTTTTGCGTGCTGTAATTCGTGGTTGAGACTTAATTGAACTATAATTAAATCCAATTAATTAATGAATTTTGCAATGAATAAGTTAAAAAAACACGTGTATGTCACATATATATGTTATTTGTTTGGTGGAAACTCTGAAGTTGCACACTAGAATTAATTAGGTCTAATACGTAACGCAAGATAACTGCAATTTGAAACTGCAATCCACTAAAATTAAAAATACAACTATACAAGCATCCTATTTTATGAAAATTTCACTCATTTTGTTTATAGTTTTGAGGGAACTATTGATCACATACATAATTGTCACGATTTGTAACGATGTAGTAATATTTTATCAAAATACAGCCACAATATAGCTCTCTTATAATATACTGCTATTAATAAACGTTGCTTAACGAGTATCGAAGTGTCCGTTTACTTCATCGAGCGCCAATGGTTGGTAAGTAATAGCCTTTATGTTATTTCCTAAGGAAAAAAATTTTGCGTAAATATTTTCTTTTCTTTTGAAATAAAATCCTCACATTAGACAATTATTTTATTTTTATTAGACATAATTTATTTGTACTTCTGTTTTTAGAGCTCATTTCCGTAAAATAAAAAGAAAGAAAACCATGAACTTAATTTATATCGAGTTCAGATTAGGTCTTATCGACTTCGATCGTTGTCATGTTAATCCAATAATGACCAAATCCACATAATTTGCCACTCTAGCTAGGCGTACATATCTATCTTATTTTTTACTCAAATAGTTGGAAACTTATGCTATGTAACGTTTAAAACAAAATGTCTATAAAAACAAGGATAGATGCATTCATGGTCATGTAAAAGGACATTTTGAAATAAATTTTATTTTTGGACGGGTCATAACGTTACATGGTTAAATGCATTCATAGTCATGTAAGAGGACTTATATATTGGTTTCATGATGAGAAATTTAGTGGAATTAGTGGTAATCCTAGTTCTTTATTGATAATCGTTACAAGATCATATAGTATAATAAATGTCTTCAATTAATTTACAAATATATATGGTTTGTGTCCACTCGCTATTCCACTCAACCACGCTTACTAAATTAGGAGCAATTTATTAACCCTACATTGTTTTCTCATTAAATGATATATTTACATAGTATATTATTGTGTGTGAGAAACACACACTAGGAGAGAAAGAGAAACAAAGATATAGTATACTCTATATATATGTGTTTGTGTGTGATGGGGTACGTACTAAACAAGCCCAATAGCAGTGACGGTCCATCAGCCCAAAACCCAAGGAAGAGTATCAGTTCGGCATTACCAAAGAGTTCGGCCCCAGCCTACAGCTCGGTAAAAGCCGACCAATCAAGCTCTACTCTCAGATCGGCAAAAGCTGCTCGGCAATAGTTCAGCAGTTCGGTCTCAGTTTTCAACCGAACTGGGAGATAGTGGACTCATGCAGAACCTCCACGACCTCCACTACATGATCTATTTAGTGGTGGACCCATGCAGGATCTCATGACCTCCACGACATCCACGATCTAATTAGTGATGATGTAAGCCACGACCTAATTAGTGATGATGTAAGCCACGACCTAGTTAGTGGTGATGCAAGCCACGATCTTAGTTCAATGTATAAATAGAACTTAGATCAGATAGACTAGGGGAGGAGAGAAAGCTCTCTAGACATCAAATATCATATAGCAAGTCTGTATTTGTAAGCTGGTAAACCAGATCAAGCAATACAATCTTGCCCTCCTTTCTTCCCGTGGACGTAGATTTACCTCAGTAAATCGAACCACGTAATTCCTTGTGTCGTGATCTATATTTATTACCTGCATTTACTACCATCAAAAATTCGCCCAACCATCACTGGCGCCGTCTGTG
Source organism: Salvia splendens (assembly GCF_004379255.2). Classification (NCBI taxonomy): domain Eukaryota; kingdom Viridiplantae; phylum Streptophyta; class Magnoliopsida; order Lamiales; family Lamiaceae; genus Salvia; species Salvia splendens. The sequence continues at coordinate 931,735 of NC_056038.1, forward strand.
GGAACATAGAACCAAATCTGTGATAAAAGCGAGTTTTTGATCCTCTTCCACCAAAAAAATGCATACCAGATCACATAATACCCGTGCTTCCGTCCGTAATAACCATGAGGAAGCTAGTCCAGCCCGCAGGTCTAGAAAACAGCCTCGGGAGAAATCTACTTCCAGTTCTCACGGAGAAGGAACAAACCGCTCAAAGACTCATCGCACCGAGTCTTCCCAGCAGCCCGATTTGAACGAGGCTGTCAAGTTGTTTTTGGCCGAGAAGCAGGAAGAGTTCTTAATTTTCCTGCAAAAGGGCCAAAAGTCGGAGACGAAAACGGTGGATTCTCCCTCCTCATCCAGACATGAAAGTCACTACCGCAGTAGTGCCGTGTCTTCCAGGAAGAAGAATCCTCAACCCCGACATGTTCCTGTTCCTCCTCGGTACCGGAATCACAGGAGAACTCCATCTCCTCCATACCGAAGAGATGTCGGGTTCGCCATGTACGGAGCATTGAAGACTCCGTTCTCGGACGATATCACCCGAACTCCCTTGCCACAGAACTACCGAACTCCGTCAATGACTTATGACGGGTTAGTGAATCCTCATGACTTCCTGGGACGCTATCAGTATAACATGGCGAACCAGGGTCTCAATGAGGTCCATATGTGCAAGCTGTTTCCCGAGCTGCTTATCGGGAACGCAAGAAGGTGGTTCGATAGCCTCCCCCAAGGCAGCATTAGATCTTACCGAGATCTAATGGATGCTTTCCACAGGAGGTTCTTTCAGAAAGCGGAAGCCCGAATCACTTCGGCTCAGCTGCTTTCTACACGTCAAGGTCGCGACGAAAAGATCAGCGACTTTATGACGAGGTTCCACAAGGAATGCCTACAAGTAGATGATCTCAATGATCTACTTGTCATTTCGGCATTCCAAAATGGAATCCTGCCCGGAGCTCTCTACAGAAAGCTCGTGGAATGCAGTCCGCAAACAGCTCAAGAGATGTGGGACATTGCGGACCAGTTTTCTCGTGCCGATGAGGCAGACCGTCGAAAACGGTCTTTAGACAGCTCATCTAGAGAAGACAAAAAGAAGCCCGATCATAGCGATCAGAGGCTTCCTCGCCGAACTCCTTCCCCACTAAAGGAGGGATAGCGGTCATCCGAGGTGATCAAAAAAGAGCGAGTGTTTGCAGATTGCGCTTAAAAGTGCCGAGCAATCAGATCGGCACCATCAAGCATAGCAATCACAGCAGCCGGAGTCAGAGGCAGGCGAAATGACCGAAGTCACACCGGAGCCGAACTCGATGGTGTACGGCACTGAAGCCGTGATTCCGGTTGAGATCGGCGTACCCAGTCCCCGAACTCTAAATTTCTCCTCAGAAATGAATGATGACGGACTGAGAGCCGAACTAGATCTGGCCGAAGAAAGAAGAGAATTGGCCTGCATAAAAGCAGCCAAGTACAAGGAGCAAGTAGCCCGGTATTATAACCAAAGGGTGAAAAAGCTGCAATTTCAAGTGGGAGATCTCGTCTTGAGAAACAACGAAGTAAGCCGAGCAGAAAAGCTGGGCAAACTCGAACCCACATGGGAAGGTCCATATCGGGTGTCAGAAGTCCTCGGCAAAGGGTCTTATAAATTGACTCACATGTCAGGAGAACAAGTACCCCGAACATGGTACATTTCCAACCTCAAGAAGTTCCATTTGTAAGAGACAGTCCGGTCAGTCAGTCTTGTGTCTAGTTCGGTCCTAGGGGTATGTGCTTTCTTTGTTTTTTACTTGTTTTTCATGTTTGTCTATGTGCGTTTTGTCTGTCTATGTGCGTGTCGTCTCTTACAAATGTTACTGAGGTATCTTGTTCTTCGAAGGCTGATCCCCTTTTTAGAACATATATAAGCCAACGATTGTGAGTCCAAGCTTCTAAGGAGGATACAAGACCACAATTCAGCTTAAGAAACAAGCAGTACGTCTGAAACGAACTGCAACAAAGGGAAAGTCCGATCCACGCGATAAAACTCGCCGAATTAGGACAAGGGAAAGTCCGATCCACGCGATAAAACTCGCCGAATTAGGACAAGGGAAAGTCCGATCCCCAAATTAGGACAAGGGAAAGTCCGATCCGAGCGATAAAACTCGCCAAATTAGGACACAAGCTTAGTCCGGTCAAAGAAGTTTACTTCATAAGACCAAAGACGAGTCCGGTCAAAGAAGTTTATTTCATAAGACCGAGGACCAAGTCCGGTCAAAGAAATTTACTTCATAAGACCAAAGACGAGTCCGGTCAAAGAAGTTTACTTCATAAGACCAAAGACGAGTCCGGTCAAAGAAGTTTATTTCATAAGACCGAGGACCAAGTCCGGTCAAAGAAGTTTACTTCATAAGACCAAAGACGAGTCCGGTCAAAGAAGCTTACTTCATAAGACCGAGGACGAGTCCGGTCAAAGAACTTTACTTCATAAGACCGAGGACGAGCACGATGAAATTTTTTCGCTGAGCTGTAAATACGCAGTGATAGAAGCGAAATGAAAATTTCATTTATTAAATCTTGTTCGGCATACAACTCCGCTGCCCTACGAGAAGGCGTTACGCTATTACAAAGGACTATTCTACTGTCCACGGTTGCTAAAGTTGAGCCACCTATTCAAAAAATCCTCGTGAAGCCGAGTTCGGGCGTTCTCGGCAGCTGAAGAATAAGCAGGTCGACGAGATGCTCTAATCGACCTACCGCCTCTTCCCTGAGCCCGGGAAGCTCTAGCACCTCGGCGGCGAAGAGTCTCTTCACGAAGCATTTGTTGATCTTGCTCACTCATAATCACAGCTCCTCTACGAACTTCAGTCCGTCCTTGTCTTGACGTTTCCGGTTGCTCCTGAGTCCGTTCTCGTCTTGACGTTTCCGGTTGTTCCTGAGTTCGTTGCTGACTTGAAGTAGGGTTTTGAGCAAGTGAATCAGAGGTTTGAGCTGGAGTGCGAGCATCTGTTGGCGGGAAATGCCTAAGGAATCTCTCGATTGAGGGACGACGGGAAAGAATGATGTCGTACCGAGAAGCCCAGCGCCGCAATGATTTCACGACTTGTTGGCAAGCCGAGCTCTCCAGCGCATTGTTCCTCCGGAGTACATGATATTCCTCCCACAGTTCGTCAACTTGTTCCTGAACTTCAGAGATGGTCATTCCCCCGCGCCTGCAGATGAAATCCTCATACGCAGTCCTCTCAGCGACGGCAGTGTTCAGCTCGGCCTCCAGATCTTTCTTTTCGGACTCTAAGTCCTTATTGTCGGCCTCCAGCTTCACTAAACAAGCCAAGAGTTCGTCATTCTTCATCTGGTCAGCTATGGCTTTTTTCTCAGCTTCGTCTAAAGCGGAAGAGTACAGCCGCTTCCAGTGAAGTACCTCCAGCTCCTTAAGAGTTAAGAATACAAAGCAGCTATGTCAGTTCGGCATTTCAGTTTACTGAGCAGGTAGTAAACCACAACAGGAGTAAAAGAGAGTACGAAAAGCTATACGAAGACACAAGTGCAGAAAGAAGAATTTTTTCATTCATAAGAAAAAAATTTTTTTACACAAGGAGGGCTTCAAGGCCATTTTACAACAAGGAAGAAACTACACTAAGAGAAGGGAGACGAAATCATACTCCGCCAGCTTCGTCTCCGGCTCCTCGGTGAGGTTCAGCTTCCTTCTCCTTGTCTGCCTCAGCTTCAGCCTCGGCCTCCCTGCTCCCCCCAGCCTGCTCGGTGCCCCCATCACCGATCAGCAGCACCTCTTGCTCGGCCTGCCTGTCTCCGGTCTGCTGATCAAGCTGCTCGGTCTCACCCTCTCCGTGGAAAATTGGAGCGGGTGAAACTGGCCCTAAGGAGGCAAAGATAGCCTCCATATTCTCGTCCCGGTCAGCTCGGCAACTACGAACTCGGTCAGCAGAAAGCAGGACCGAGGACGAAGCAAGCTCCTCAAGGAGCGGCAGACTCTGAAGACGAGCTGCTATCTCTCGGCCGTACAGCGGCAGGACGACTTCGGGCCCCTGCTCGGCATTATCGGTCATCAGTTTCAGCAGATCACCGACAAAGGCCGAAAATTGATTGCTCAGAAAGAGTTTCTCCGCGAAAGCACGGAGAACCTCCCCTTGGGCAACCACGGCGGCAGCATCCCTCCGTTTCGTCTGCTCTCGCTGGATGACGAGCTGGTTTTTGGCAAACTGGGCTTCATCCTGGGCCGAGATCCTAGCAGCTCGGGCCTTCTCAAAGTCTGCCTTAGCCTGTTCGGCCTGGTGACGAGCAGCCGCCAACTTCCTCTGCATCTCAGCATAATCGTTGGACGCTTTGGAGAGTTCAACGGCGACGAGCTTGGAGAGCATATCGTTCCTCTGAAAATGGAAAAAGGAAAAAGTCAACCGAGGGGCCACACAAAATACAGGAAAAAAAGCAAGGCCAGAAAATCAAGAAGAGAATTCACCTCGGCGAAGTCCGTGGGCCATAAAAAGGGCTCACAGATATGTTCCGAAGGAGGCGCCAAGACCACGTCTTTCTCCGGCGCTCTTGGGGGCTTCTGGGTCTTCCCCTTCCTATTTGCCGAAGTCGACTCCGGCTTCTTTGGATCCGAAGAGGTCTTTTGCCTCTTCGGATTCTTCTCGGCATCAGACGCCGAGCTGCTGGTTTTCGGCCTCTCCGGTTCCTTAGATTCGGAGGATTTGCGACCGAGCTTGTTTAGCAAGTTCACTGCCAAAAAGCAAGAAAACAAGGTTAGTTTTCGTCGTCAAGGCAGTAATGCATAAAAAAGAAATCCTCACCCTCAGCCTCTTCGTCCGAAGACGAGGAGTCGAACACGATGTCGCCCTTGACGAGCTCAGACTCCAGGTACTGCTTCCTAATCATAGGAATCTTATTGAGCTCGCCCTCGAGCTCGTCCAACGGTTCTAACCGAGGATGAGGAATCACGGACTTCGGCCCTCTCCAGGGAAAGCCCGGAGCCGCTGTCCTATTATAAAAAAAGAAACGATGTTGCCACTTTGGCCACTTGGTTTTGCAGAAGGCCCTAAAAGGCTGTAAAGGGATCAAGTAAAACCAAGATCCTTTTCTCTTAAACTGGAAAAAATTAAGGATTGCCCTCAGAGACAGATCCTTGTCTAGCCTACGCAGTTCGGCAGCAAAGGCCGATAAGTGCCTCCAAGAGTTCGGAGTCACCTGACCTAAAGGGAGTTGAAAAAAATCTAGCAGCTCTACAAAGGCAGGGGGAAGAGGGAAACGAAGCCCGCATTCCAAGCCGGCTTCATAAACGGTGGCGTAACCCTCCGGCGGCGAGTCAGCCCTATGAAGGTCGTCGGGAATCGCAACCTTCCCCCCAGGAAAAAAATATTTTTCGTGTAGGGATATCACAGTATCCTTACTCAAGATGCTGTGAAAATACTCTACGGTCTTCTCCCCGGATTCTTTCCGGCTAGAAGACCCCTTATCCCCTTTCCTACCGCTACCTGACTCAGAAGAAGAAGAAGAAGACATAGTTCTTACTCTTTGAAAGTCTGAAGAAATTCTGAAGAAATTCTTGAAAGCGTAAGGAAATTTTTACGCAAAAGAGAGAGAATGCAGAAGAAGCAATAGCAAAAGTGTTCAAATGATGAAGAAAGGACGTATTTATCAGATTCGGAGAAGATTTCAAAATCATCGCACCGTTTCGAATCCCACCTTTTCAGGATTCAACGGCCGGATTTTACTGTCGCATTTAATGCAGTCACGCGCAAGGCACGTCCCCTGACGTCAGCCTTCCCCGTACCTTTATCCAGAATGCCGAAGTGACTCGCTTCGCCGAAGTGATTCACTTCGCTTTTCGGGGGGGGTAGTGATGGGGTACGTACTAAACAAGCCCAATAGCAGTGACGGTCCATCAGCCCAAAACCCAAGGAAGAGTATCAGTTCGGCATTACCAAAGAGTTCGGCCCCAGCCTACAGCTCGGTAAAAGCCGACCAATCAAGCTCTACTCTCAGATCGGCAAAAGCTGCTCGGCAATAGTTCAGCAGTTCGGTCTCAGTTTTCAACCGAACTGGGAGATAGTGGACTCATGCAGAACCTCCACGACCTCCACTACATGATCTATTTAGTGGTGGACCCATGCAGGATCTCATGACCTCCACGACATCCACGATCTAATTAGTGATGATGTAAGCCACGACCTAATTAGTGATGATGTAAGCCACGACCTAGTTAGTGGTGATGCAAGCCACGATCTTAGTTCAATGTATAAATAGAACTTAGATCAGATAGACTAGGGGAGGAGAGAAAGCTCTCTAGACATCAAATATCATATAGCAAGTCTGTATTTGTAAGCTGGTAAACCAGATCAAGCAATACAATCTTGCCCTCCTTTCTTCCCGTGGACGTAGATTTACCTCAGTAAATCGAACCACGTAATTCCTTGTGTCGTGATCTATATTTATTACCTGCATTTACTACCATCAAAAATTCGCCCAACCATCAGTGTGTGTCTTTGCTCATTTAACAAGAGAAAACTGAAGAAAATACTTAGTTGATAATACATATATATTTGGCGTATTGTGCATTATATAGATATAGATATAGATATAGATATAGATATAGATATAGATATAGATATAGAGAGGAATGGAGTGGAGAACTAGTTATCTTGATGTAGTTCTGGTGCCAATGGGGATGATGATATGTATGGGGTATCATGCATGGCTGTGGCATAAGATTCGAACGCAGCCCCTCACCACCGTCATCGGAACAAATGCCCGCGGCCGTCGGTTTTGGGTCTCCTCCATCATCAAGGTTCGTACCCGTTTTAATACACGATCGAATTTAGTACTACTTAGTATTTTTCTGATATTTCCTTCAACGAGTCGCGTAGATGGTATAATATGGCATATTAAGAAAAAATAAAATATAATTAAATTTGTATCTATTTGTCATACTCGTGATTTTGCAAAAGAAACTTTTTTTTTCAAATATTCATACGGTATTATGTTATATGTTAAAGATGTTTTATATACTTATTTGGTTAAAGTAACATAAGAAGTACACTAGTAATTTAAAAAAGAATGTGGGGTTTGAAGAAATATTGTCAACATATACTTTAGTTATATAATTATGATTGTCCAATATGTTTGATGGTTGGGCGAATTTTTGATGGTAGTAAATGCAGGTAATGAATATAGATCACGACACAAGGAATTACGTGGTTCGATTTACTGAGGTAAATCTACGTCCACGGGAAGAAAGGAGGGCAAGATTGTATTGCTTGATCTGGTTTACCAGCTTACAAATACAGACTTGCTATATGTTATTTGATGTCTAGAGAGCTCCTCCTCTATCTGATCTAAGTTCTATTTATACATTGAACTAAGATCGTGGCTTGCATCACCACTAACTAGGTCGTGGCTGGCATCACCACTAACTAGGTAGTGGATGTCGTGGAGGTCATGAGATCCTGCATGGGTCCACTATCTCTTTGTTTGGTCCGCTATCCTGCATGAGATCCTGCATGAGTTGACACCACTAAATAGATCGTGTAGTGGAGGTCGTGGAGGTTCTGCATGAGTCCACTATCTCCCAGTTCGGTCGAATACTGAGACCGAACTTCTGAACTATTGCCGAGCAGCTTTTGCCGATCTGAGAGTAGAGCTTGATTGGTCGGCTTTTACCGAGCTGTAGGCTGGGGCCGAACTCTTTGGTAATGCCGAACTGATTGGTCGGCTTTTACCGAGCTGTAGGCTGGGGCCGAACTCTTTGGTAATGCCGAACTGATACTCTTCCTTGGGCTTTTGGGCTGATGGGCCGTCACTGCTATTGGGCTTGTTTAGTACGTACTCCATCACTACCCCCCCCGAAAAGCGAAATGAATCACTTCGGCGAAGCGAGTCACTTCGGCATTCTGGATAAAGGTACGGGGGAGGCTGACGTCAGGGGACGTGCCTTGCGCGTGACTGCATTAAATGCGACAGTAAAATCCGGCCGTTGAATCCTGAAAATGTGGGATTCGAAACGGTGCGATGATTTTGAAATCTTCTCCGAATCTGATAAATACGTCCTTTCTTCATCATTTGAACACTTTTGCTATTGCTTCTTCTGCCTTCTCTCTCTTTTGCGCAAAAATTTCCTTCCACTTGAAGAATTTCTTCAGAATTTCTTCAAACTTTCAAAGAGTAAGAACTATGTCTTCTTCTTCTTCTTCTGAGTCAGGTAGCGGTAGGAAAGGGGATAAGGGGTCTTCTAGCCGGAAAGAATCCGGGGAGAAGACCGTAGAGTATTTTCACAGCATCTTGAGTAAGGATACTGTGATATCCCTACACGAAAAATATTTTTTTCCTGGGGGGAAGGTTGCGATTCCCGACGACCTTCATAGGGCTGATTCGCCGCCGGAGGGTTACGCCACCGTTTACGAAGCCGGCTTGGAATGCGGGCTTCGTTTCCCTCTTCCCCCTGCCTTTGTAGAGCTGCTAGATTTTTTTCAACTCCCTTTAGGTCAGGTGACTCCGAACTCTTGGAGGCACTTATCGGCCTTTGCTGCCGAACTGCGTAGGCTAGACAAGGATCTGTCTCTGAGGGCAATCCTTAATTTTTTCCAGTTTAAGATAAAAGGATCTTGGTTTTACTTGATCCCTTTACAGCCTTTTAGGGCCTTCTGCAAAACCAAGTGGCCAAAGTGGCAACATCGCTTCTTTTTTTATAATAGGACAGCGGCTCCGGGCTTTCCCTGGAGAGGGCCGAAGTCCGTGATTCCTCATCCTCGGTTAGAACCGTTGGACGAGCTCGAGGGCGAGCTCAATAAGATTCCTATGATTAGGAAGCAGTACCTGGAGTCTGAGCTCGTCAAGGGCGACTTCGTGTTCGACTCCTCGTCTTCGGACGAAGAGGCTGAGGGTGAGGATTTCTTTTTTATGCATTACTGCCTTGACGACGAAAACTAACCTTGTTTTCTTGCTTTTTGGCAGTGAACTTGCTAAACAAGTTCGGTCGCAAATCCTCCGAATCTAAGGAACCGGAGAGGCCGAAAACCAGCAGCTCGGCGTCTGATGCCGAGAAGAATCCGAAGAGGCAAAAGACCTCTTCGGATCCAAAGAAGCCGGAGTCGACTTCGGCAAGTAGGAAGGGGAAGACCCAGAAGCCCCCAAGAGCGCCGGAGAAAGACGTGGTCTTGGCGCCTCCTTCGGAACATATCTGTGAGCCCTTTTTATGGCCCACGGACTTCGCCGAGGTGAATTCTCTTCTTGATTTTCTGGCCTTGCTTTTTTTCCTGTATTTTTTGTGGCCCCTCGGTTGACTTTTTCCTTTTTCCATTTTCAGAGGAACGATATGCTCTCCAAGCTCGTCGCCGTTGAACTCTCCAAAGCGTCCAACGATTATGCTGAGATGCAGAGGAAGTTGGCGGCAGCTCGTCACCAGGCCGAACAGGCTAAGGCCGATTTTGAGAAGGCCAGAGCTGCTAGGATCTCGGCCCAGGATGAAGCCCAGTTTGCCAAAAACCAGCTCGTCATCCAGCGAGAGCAGACGAAACGGAGGGATGCTGCCGCCGTGGTTGCCCAAGGGGAGGTTCTCCGTGCTTTCGCGGAGAAACTCTTTCTGAGCAATCAATTTTCGGCCTTTGTCGGTGATCTGCTGAAACTGATGACCGATAATGTCGAGCAGGGGCCCGAAGTCGTCCTGCCGCTGTACGGCCGAGAGATAGCAGCTCGTCTCCAGAGTCTGCCGCTCCTTGAGGAGCTTGCTTCGTCCTCGGTCTTGCTTTCTGCTGACCGAGTTCGTAGTTGCCGAGCTGATCGGGACGAAAATATGGAGGCTATCTTTGCCTCCTTAGGGCCAGTTTCACCCGCTCCAATTTTCCACGGAGAGGGTGAGACCGAGCAGCTCGATCGGCAGACCGGAGACAGGCAGGCCGAGCAAGAGGTGCTGCTGATCGGTGATGGGGGCACCGAGCAGGCTGGGGGGAGCAGGGAGGCCGAGGCTGAAGCTGAGGCAGACAAGGAGAAGGAAGCTGAACCTCACCGAGGAGCCGGAGACGAAGCTGGCGGAGTATGATTTCGTCTCCCTTCTCTTAGTTTAGTTTCTTCCTTCTTGTAAAATGGCCTTGAAGCCCTTCTTGTGTAAAAAATTTTTTTCTTATGAATGAAAAAATTCTTCTTTCTGCACTTGTGTCTTCGTATAGCTTTTCGTACTCTCTTTTACTCCTGTTGTGGTTTACTACCTGCTCAGTAAACTGAAATGCCGAACTGACATAGCTGCTTTGTATTCTTAACTCTTAAGGAGCTGGAGGTTCTTCACTGGAAGCGGCTGTATTCTTCCGCTTTAGACGAAGCTGAGAAAAAAGCCATAGCTGACCAGATGAAGAATGACGAACTCTTGGCTTGTTTAGTGAAGCTGGAGGCCGACAATAAGGACTTAGAGTCCGAAAAGAAAGATCTGGAGGCCGAACTGAATACTGCTGTCGCTGAGAGGACTGCGTATGAGGATTTCATCAGCAGGCGCGGGGGAATGACCATCTCTGAAGTTCAGGAACGAATTGACGAACTGTGGGAGGAATATCATGTACTCCGGAGGAACAATGCGCTGGAGAGCTCGGCTTGCCAACAAGTTGTGAAATCATTGCGGCGCTGGGCTTCTCGGTACGACATCGTTCTTTCCCGGCGTCCTTCAATCGAGAGATTCCTTAGGCATTTCCCGCCAACAGATGCTCATACTCCAGCTCAAACCTCTGATCCACTTGCTCAAAATCCTACTCCAAACCAGCAACGAACTCAGGAGCAACCGGAAACGTCAAGACGAGAACGGACTCAGGAGCAACCGGAAACGTCAAGACAAGGACGGACTGAAGTTCGTAGAGGAGCTGTGATTATGAGTGAGCAAGATCAACAAATGCTTCGTGAAGAGACTCTTCGCCGCCGAGGTGCCAGTACTTCCCGGACTCAAGGAAGAGGCGGTAGGTCGATCAGAGCATCTCGTCGACCTGCTTATTCTTCAGCTGCCCGGAACGCCCGAACTCGGCTTCACGAGGATTTTGTGAATAGATGGCTCAACTTTAGCAACCAGGGACAGTAGAATAGTCCTTTGTAATAGCGTAACGCCTTCTCGTAGGGCAGCGGAGTTGTATGCCGAACAAGTTTTAAAAAATGAAATCTTCATTTCGCTTCTATCACTGCGTATTTATAGCTCAGCGAAAAAATTTCATCGTGCTCGTCCTCGGTCTTATGAAGTAAACTTCTTTGACCGGACTCGTCCTCGGTCTTATGAAGTAAGCTCCTTTGACCGGACTCGTCTTTGGTCTTATGAAGTAAACTTCTTTGACCGGACTTGGTCCTCGGTCTTATGAAATAAACTTCTTTGACCGGACTCGTCTTTGGTCTTATGAAGTAAACTTCTTTGACCGGACTCGTCTTTGGTCTTATGAAGTAAATTTCTTTGACCGGACTAAGCTTGTGTCCTAATTTGGCGAGTTTTATCGCTCGGATCGGACTTTCCCTTGTCCTAATTTGGGGATCGGACTTTCCCTTGTCCTAATTCGGCGAGTTTTATCGCGTGGATCGGACTTTCCCTTGTCCTAGTTCGGCGAGTTTTATCGCGTGGATCGGACTTTCCCTTTGTTGCAGTTCGTTTCAGACGAACTGCTTGTTTCTTAAGCTGAATTGTGGTCTTGTATCCTCCTTAGAAGCTTGGACTCACAATCGTTGGCTTATATATGTTCTAAAAAGGGGATCAGCCTTCGAAGAACAAGATACCTCAGTAACATTTGTAAGAGACGACACGCATATAGACAGACAAAACGCACATAGACGAACAAAACGCACATAGACAAACATGAAAAACAAGTAAAAAACAAAGAAAGCACATACCCCTAGGACCGAACTAGACACAAGACTGACTGACCGGACTGTCTCTTACAAATGGAACTTCTTGAGGTTGGAAATGTACCATGTTCGGGGTACTTGTTCTCCTGACATGTGAGTCAATTTGTAAGACCCTTTGCCGAGGACTTCTGACACCCGATATGGACCTTCCCATGTGGGTTCAAGTTTGCCCAGCTTTTCTGCTCGGCTTACTTCGTTGTTTCTCAAGACGAGATCTCCCACTTGAAATTGCAGCTTTTTCACCCTTTGGTTATAATACCGGGCTACTTGCTCCTTGTACTTGGCTGCTTTTATGCAGGCCAATTCTCTTCTTTCTTCGGCCAGATCTAGTTCGGCTCTCAGTCCGTCATCATTCATTTCTGAGGAGAAATTTAGAGTTCGGGGACTGGGTACGCCGATCTCAACCGGAATCACGGCTTCAGTGCCGTACACCAGACTGTACGGAGTTTCACCGTTGGAGGTTTTGGGTGTAGTTCGGTAGGACCATAGGACTTGAGGGAGATTTTCTACCCATTGTCCTTTGGCTTGTTCTAACCGAGCTTTTAACCCTTTCACCAAGATACGGTTTGTTACCTCCGTTTGTCCGTTTGCTTGTGGGTGGGAGACCGAAGTGAACCGCTGTTGAATATTCAGCTCTTGGCACCAATTCTTGAATGTCTTGTCGGTGAACTGAGTCCCATTATCCGAAATGAGGATGTGGGGTATGCCAAATCGGCACACTATGTTCTTCCAGACGAAATCCAATGCCTTCGAGCTCGTTATCGTAGCTAATGGTTCAGCCTCCACCCACTTCGTGAAGTAATCCACGGCAACGATAAGGAATTTCATTTGCCGAGGAGCTTGTGGTAGTGGTCCTACTATGTCTATGCCCCATTGCATAAAAGGCCAAGGGCTTTGCATAGCACATAGATCGGTCTGCGGCATCCTTGGGATATTTGCATGAATTTGGCACTTCGTACATGTCTTGACGAGCTGCACTGCTTCTTGTACCAAAGTTGGCCAATAATATCCCCATCTCAGAACTTTTTTAGCTAAAGCTCTAGCTCCGATGTGGCTACCGCAAGATCCTTCATGAACTTCTCTAAGGATGTAGTCCGTCTCTTCTGGTCCTACACATCGCAATAACGGTTGAAGGTAGGATTTTCTGTATAGGACTCCTTCATGAAGTTCATACCGAAGTGCTCGGCATGTGATTTTCCGAGCTTCTCTCTTATCCTCGGGCAGTTGTCCTTGATCTAGATACTGTAAGATCGGCGTCATCCAGTTCGACGAGCTGGTTACTGAATGTACCTCAGCTTCATCAATGCTTCGGTGTAGTAATTCCTCCACCTTTGAGCTCGGATATGAGGCCAACTTACTTAAAGTATCTGCTCGGCTGTTTTCCGCTCTGGGAATGCGGATTATCCGAAAATAAGAGAAACTTCGGCTAATGCTTTGCGCTTTGTCCAAGTATTTTTTCATCCTCTCATCTCGGGCTTCACTTGTACCCAGCATGTGATTCACTATGACTTGTGAATCACAATGGATTTTGAGAGATTTGACAAATAGACTTTGCGCTAATTGAAGTCCGGCAAGGAGGGCTTCGTATTCGGCTTCGTTATTAGTAGTTGGGAATAAGAACCGAAGTGAATAAGTTACCTCGTGTCCGTCGGGAGCGATAAGAAGAATACCAGCTCCACTTCCCGTCTTATTCGAAGCTCCATCTACGAATCCACTCCAGCAGTCCGGCGGTTCTACTTCGGATTCTTGGGGCTGTGTTAGTTCGTCATTGGCAGGATTTTTCTGTTCGGCAATAACAGGGATTGCTTGATCGAACTTTGCTTCTGCAAGAAAATCTGCCAAGGCTTGTCCCTTGATGGCTTTCCGAGGTAGATATTCTATTGAGTGTTCTCCCAACTCTATGGCCCATTTGGCGATTCTGCCTGATGCTTCTGGCTTGGTCAAAACTTGCCGAAGTGGCAGATCGGTTAAGACGCATACCTTGTGAGCATAGAAGTATGGCCGCAGTCTCCTTGCTGCATTTACTAACGCCAGAGCAATTTTTTCCAGAGGTTGATACCTTGTTTCTGGACCTCTTAATGCTCGGCTTGTAAAGTAGATGGGAAGCTGCTTTAGGCCTTCTTCTCGTACAAGCACCGCGCTAATGGTTTGATCTGATGCCGCTAAGTATAAGAATATCACTTCGGCATCTGTTGGAGCAGAGAGAATTGGAAGCTTGGCTAAATAACTTTTGAGCTCGTCAAAAGCCTTTTTCTGTTCGGCTCCCCACTCAAACTTTGGTGCCTTTTTCAACACTTTGAAGAACGGTAGTTGCTTTTCGGCTGCTTGGGAAAGGAATCTATTCAGTGCGGCTAGACATCCAGTTAGTCTTTGCACATCATGTATGGACTTCGGCATCGCCATGTTCTGAACAACTTGAACTTTTGAGGGATTTGCCTTGAGTCCGTCCCTTGAAACCCAACAACCCAGAAACTTTCCCGAATCTACCAAAAAGGTACATTTTTGGGGATTGAGTTTGAGGTTGGCTTTTTTGAGCACGTCGAGGGTGGATTTGAGGTTGTCTTCGTACTCCGAAGTGCTTCTGCTTTTGACGACTATGTCGTCAACATACACTTCAACCTCTTTTCCGATCAAATGCCGAAAGAGCTTATCTACCATCCTTTGATATGTGGCTCCGGCATTCTTTAAACCGAATGGCATCTTTTTATAAGCAAAGATGCCGAAGTCAGTAATGAAAGCCGTTTTTGAAGCATCATTCTCATCCATTAAAACTTGGTGGTAGCCTTTGTATAAATCAAGAAAACAGAAAATTTCGAAGCCGATCAAAGCTTCTACTTTTTTATCTATGTTCGGAAGGGGATAGCAATCTTTAGGACAGTGCTTGTTTAGATCGGTAAAATCTATGCACATCCGCCATCCTCCTTCTTTTTTCTTGATCATCACAGGATTGGCCACCCAAGAAGGATATTTCACCTCGAATAATACATCCGCTTTCAGTAATTGGCGGACTTCGTCATGGATGACTTGATTTCTTTCTGCCGCAAAGAGTCTTTGCTTCTGTTTTATAGGCCGGACTGAAGGATCAATATTTAATCGATGAGTGATTACCTCAGGGGGCACTCCGGTCATGTCCAACGGAGACCATGCAAAGACATCTTTGTACTCCTTGAGGAGCTGGATGGTCTTTTCCCGGAGTAGGGGCGTTCCCCGCGAAACCGATCTTGACCGTTCTGGATGGATCATCTTCGTATAACTGAACGGTCATTGAGTTCGACTCTGGTGTGACTTCGGTCATTTCGCTTGCCTCTGACTCCGGCTGCTGTGATTGCTATGCTTGATGATGCCGATCTGATTGCTCGGCACTTTTAAGCGCAATCTGCAGACACTCTTTTGCTCTCTTTTGATCACCTCGGATGACCGCTATCCCACCTTTAGTGGGAATCTTGATGGTGAGGTGATAAGTAGAGCAAACGGCCCGAACTGCGTTGAGCCAGTCTCTTCCCAAGATGATGTTGTACGGGGACCGAGCTTTTACCACAAAGAACTCGATCATCGTACTGGAGCTTGTAGGCGCTTTTCCCACCGTGATCGGAAGGCTGATAATACCTTCAGGGCGGGTGTCCTCCTGGGCGAAACTTTTCAGAGGAAGTGGAGCCGGACTGAGCCGAGCTGGATCCACTTCTAATTTATCGAAACATTCTTTAAAAGAATGCTGACTGACGCTCCGGTATCCACAAACACTCTGTGGATCAGTTTGTTTGCCACTCCGGCTTGGATGACAATAGCGTCTTGATGAGGAGAGATGGCCGGGACGGGATCTGCATCTGAAAATGTAATCACTTCGTCCTGCTTCAGCCTTTATGCGTTGGCTCCTCTTGAATGGAACCTCTGCGTTCTGCTTTTAGGGACGACTTAGTCTTCCCGGCAGGGAGAGCATCAATAGTCAGGATTACTCCATCATATTGTAGCTCGTCATCGTCTTCGGGATCCTGTGGCCTTTTCAGATCCTGAGGAGCGCAGTTCGCACCTCTCTGCTTCTTGTTCTTTTTCGGCTGCTTGCTTTGGTATTTTTTTAACGTCCCTGCTTTCACAAGAGCATCAATACCTGCAGCCAAATGTCGGCACTCCTCGGTATCGTGACCGTGGTCTTGATGGAAGGAGCAATATTGATCCTGAGGTCGACGCGCGGCCGATTCGTCATCCGCTTTGGTTTTCGAACATATCGGAATGCAGTTCGAAAAATTTCCGCTCTCGACTTGTTCAATGGTACGAACTGAGCGGGCGGTCTTCTCAGGATTGAGACGTGGTCCCAATCGGTCTTGCACCGGAGTCCTTTGAATCCTTTCAAAAAGGAGTTCGGCGGAGGATGTCCCTGATCGCCAAAAGGAGTTCGGCGAGGATGTCCCCTGATCGCTATGATCGGGCTCCTCCTGTCTCCTCGGGATGAGCGGTCTAAAGACCGTTTGCGACGGTCTGCATCATCGGCACGAGAGAACTGAGTCCGCATGTCCCCACATCTCTTGAGCTGTTTGCGGACTGCATTCCACGAGCTTTCTGTAGAGAGCTCCGGGCAGGATTCCATTTTGGAATGCCGAAATGACAAGTAGATCATTGAGATCATCTACTTGTAGGCATTCCTGGTGGAATCTCGTCATAAAGTCGCTGATTCTTTTCGTCGCGACTCTTGACGTATAGAAAGCAGCTGAGCCGAAGTGATTCGGGCTTCCGCTTTCTGAAAGAACTCCTGTGGAAAGCATCCATTAGATCTCGGTAAGATTCTAATGCTGCCTTGGGGGAGGCTATCGAACCACCTTCTTGCGTCCCGATAAGCAGCTCGGGGAAACAGCGTTGCACATATGGACCTCATTGAGACCCTGGTTCGCCACTGTTATACTTGATAGCGTCCCAAGAAATCATGAGGATCCTACTAACCCGTCATAAGTCATCGACGGAGTTCGGGTAGTTCTGTGGCAAGGGAGTTCGGGGTGGGTGATATCGTCCGAGAAACGGAGTCTTCAATGCTCCGTACATGGCGAACCCGACATCTCTTCGTATGGAGGAGATGGAGTTTCTCCTGTGATTCCGGGTACCGAGGAGGACTAGGAACATGTCGGGGTTGAGGATTCTTTCTTCCTGAATACACAGCACTACGGCGGTAGTGACTTTCATGTCTGGATGAGGAGGGAGAATCCACCGTTTTCGTCTCCGGCTTTTGGCCTTTTGCAGGAAAATTAAGAACTCTTCCTGCTTCTCGGCCAAAAACAATTTGACAGCCTCGTTCAAATCGGGCTGCTGGGAAGACTCGGTGCGATGAGTCTTTGAGCGGCTTGTTCCTTCTCCGTGAGAACTGGAAGTAGATTTCTCCCGAGGCTGTTTTCCAGACCTGCGGGCTGGACTAGCTTCCTCATGGTTATCACGAACGGTTATTATGGGTGTTATGTGATCTGGTATGCATTTTTTTTTTTTTGGGGTGGAAAAGGGTCAAAAATTCGCTTTATCACAAATTTGGTTCTCTGTTTCCCACAGACGGCGCCAGTGATGGTTGGGCGAATTTCTGATGGTAGTAAATGCAGGTAATGAATATAGATCACGACACAAGGAATTACGTGGTTCGATTTACTGAGGTAAATCTACGTCCACGGGAAGAAAGGAGGGCAAGATTGTATTGCTTGATCTGGTTTTCCAGCTTACAAATACAGACTTGCTATATGATATTTGATGTCTAGAGAGCTCCTCTTCTATCTGATCTAAGTTCTATTTATACATTGAACTAAGATCGTGGCTTGCATCACCACTAACTAGGTCGTGGCTTGCATCACCACTAACTAGGTAGTGGATGTCGTGGAGGTCATGAGATCCTGCATGGGTCCACTATCTCTTTGTTTGGTCCGCTATCCTGCATGAGATCCTGCATGAGTTGACACCACTAAATAGATCGTGTGTAGTGGAGGTCGTGGAGGTTCTGCATGAGTCCACTATCTCCCAGTTCGGTCGAATACTGAGACCGAACTTCTGAACTATTGCCGAGCAGCTTTTGCCGATCTGAGAGTAGAGCTTGATTGGTCGGCTTTTACCGAGCTGTAGGCTGGGGCCGAACTCTTTGGTAATGCCGAACTGATTGGTCGGCTTTTACCGAGCTGTAGGCTGGGGCCGAACTCTTTGGTAATGCCGAACTGATACTCTTCCTTGGGCTTTGGGCTGATGGGCCGTCACTGCTATTGGGCTTGTCTAGTACGTACTCCATCAATGTTGATGATTTGAGCAAGGTTCGCCAACGTGATGGATTTAGGCCCGAAACATGTATAATATATATAACAGCACGGTTTAGGTTTTTTTTACTAAACGGCTTTTAGTTGTAACATAAGAAGTACATAGTAATTTAAAAAAGAAATGTGGGTTTGAAGAAATAGTGTCAACATATACTTTAGCTTAATAATTATGATTGTCCAATATGTTTTGATGCGTTAGGGCGAATTTTTGATGTTAGTAAATGCAGGTAATGTGAATAAATCACGACAAAGGAATTACGTGGTTTCGATTTACTGAGGTAAATCTACGTCCACGGGAAGAAAGGAGGGCAAGCATTGTATTGCTGATCTGGTTTACAGCTTACAAATACAGACTTGCTATATGATATTTGATGTCTAGAGAGCTCCTCCTCTATCTGATCTAAGTTCTATTTATACATTGAACTAAGATCGTGGCTTGCATCACCACTAACTAGGTCGTGGCTTGCATCACCACTAACTAGGTAGTGGATGTCGTGGAGGTCATGAGATCCTGCATGGTCCACTATCTCTTGTTTTGTCCGATCCTGCATGAGATCCTGCATGAGTTGACACCACTAAATAGATCGTGTAGTGGAGGTCGTGGAGGTTCTGCATGAGTCCACTATCTCCCAGTTCGGTCGAATACTGAGACCGAACTCTGAACTATTGCCGAGCAGCTTTTGCCGATCTGAGAGTAGAGCTTGATTGGTCGGCTTTTACCGAGCGTAGGCTGGGCCGAACTCTTGGTATGCCGAACTGATTGGTCGGCTTTTACCGAGCTGTAGGCTGGGCCGAACTCTTTGGTAATGCCGAACTGATACTCTTCCTTGGGCTTTGGGCTGATGGGCCGTCACTGCTATTGGGCTTGTTTAGTACGTACCCCATCACTACCCCCCCGAAAAGCGAAGTGAATCACTTCGGCGAAGCGAGTCACTTCGGCATTCTGGATAAAGGTACGGGGGAGGCTGACGTCAGGGGACGTGCCTTGCGCGTGACTGCATTAAATGCGACAGTAAAATCCGGCCGTTGAATCCTGAAAAGGTGGGATTCGAAACGGTGCGATGATTTTGAAATCTTCTCCGAATCTGATAAATAACCTCTTCATCATTTGAACACTTTTGCTATTGCTTCTTCTGCATTCTCTCTCTTTTGCGTAAAAATTTCCTTCCGCTTTCAAGAATTTCTTCAGAATTTCTTCAGACTTTCAAAGAGTAAGAACCATGTCTTCTTCTTCTTCTTCTGAGTCAGGTAGCGGTAGGAAAGGGGTAAGGGGTCTTCTAGCCGGAAAGAATCCGGGGAGAAGACCGTAGAGTATTTTCACAGCATCTTGAGTAAGGATACTGTGATATCCTACACGAAAAATATTTTTTCCTGGGGGGAGGTTGCGATTCCCGACGACCTTCAAGGGCTGACTCGCCGCCGGAGGGTTACGCCACCGTTTATGAAGCCGGCTTGGAATGCGGGCTTCGTTTCCCTCTCCCCTGCCTTTGTAGAGGCTAGATTTTTTCAACTCCCTTTAGGTCAGGTGACTCCGACTCTTGGAGGCACTTATCGGCCTTTGCTTGCCGAACTGCGTAGGCTAGATAAGGATCTGTCTCTGAGGGCAATCCTTAATTTTTTCCAGTTAAGAGAAAAGGATCTTGGTTTTACTTGATCCCTTTACAGCCTTTTAGGGCCTTCTGCAAAACCAAGTGCCAAAGTGGCAACATCGCTTCTTTTTTTATAATAGGAAGCGGGCTCCGGGCTTCCCTGAGAGGGCCGAAGTCCGTGATTCCCATCCTCGGTTAGAACCGTTGACGAGCTCGAGGGCGAGCTCAATAAGATTCCTATGATTAGGAAGCAGTACCTGGAGTCTGAGCTCGTCAAGGGCGACTTCGTGTTCGACTCCTCGTCTTCGGACGAAGAGACTGAGGGTGAGGATTTTTTTTGTGCCTTACTGCCTTGACGACGAAAACTAACCTTGTTTTCTTGCTTTTTGGCAGTGAACTTGCTAAACAAGATTAGCCGCAAATCCTCCGATCTAA
The DNA here is from genome assembly GCF_004379255.2 of Salvia splendens. NCBI lineage: Eukaryota > Viridiplantae > Streptophyta > Magnoliopsida > Lamiales > Lamiaceae > Salvia > Salvia splendens. The sequence goes on from NC_056038.1 coordinate 951,851, forward strand.
GGAACCGGAGAGGCCGAAACACCAGCTCGGCGCTGATGCCGAGAAGAATCCGAAGAGGCAAAAGACCTCTTCGGATCCAAAGAAGCCGGAGTCGACTTCGGCAAGTAGGAAGGGGAAGACCCAGAAGCCCCCAAGAGCGCCGGAGAAAGACGTGGTCTTGGCGCCTCCTTCGGAACATATCTGTGAGCCCTTTTTATGGCCCACGGACTTCGCCGAGGTGAATTCTCTTCTTGATTTTCTGGCCTTGCTTTTTTCCTGTATTTTTTGTGGCCCCTCGGTTGACTTTTTCCTTTTTCCATTTTCAGAGGAACGATATGCTCTCCAAGCTCGTCGCCGTTGAACTCTCCAAAGCGTCCAACGATTATGCTGAGATGCAGAGGAAGTTGGCGGCTGCTCGTCACCAGGCCGAACAGGCTAAGGCAGACTTTGAGAAGGCCAGAGCTGCTAGGATCTCGGCCCAGGATGAAGCCCAGTTTGCCAAAAACCAGCTCGTCATCCAGCGAGAGCAGACGAAACGGAGGGATGCTGCCGCCGTGGTTGCCCAAGGGGAGGTTCTCCGTGCTTTCGCGGAGAAACTCTTTCTGAGCAATCAATTTTCGGCCTTTGTCGGTGATCTGCTGAAACTGATGACCGATAATGCCGAGCAGGGCCCGAAGTCGTCCTGCCGCTGTACGGCCGGAGAGATAGCAAGCTCTGTCTCCAGAGTCTGCCGCTCTTTGAGGAGCTTGCTTCGTCCTCGGTCTTGCTTTCTGCCTGACCGAGTTCGTAGTTTGCCGAGCTGATCGGGACGAAAATATGGAGGCGATCTTTGCCTCCTTAGGGCCAGTTTCACCCGCTCCAATTTCCACGGAGAGGGTGAGACCGAGCAGCTCGATCGGCAGGACCGAGACAGGCAGGCCGAGCAAGAGGTGCTGCTGATCGGTGATGGGGGGCACCGAGCAGGCTGGGGGGAGCAGGTGAGGCGAGGCTGAAGCTGAGGGCAGACAAGGAGAAGGAAGCTGAACCTCACCGAGGAGCCGAGACGAAGCTGGGCGGAGTATGATTTCGTCTCCCTTCTCTTAGTTTAGTTTCTTCCTTCTTGTAAAATGGCCTTGAAGCCCTTCTTGTGTAAAAAATTTTTTTCTTATGAATGAAAAAATTCTTCTTTCTGCACTTGTGTCTTCGTATAGCTTTTCGTACTCTCTTTTACTCCTGTTGTGGTTTACTACCTGCTCAGTAAACTGAAAATGCCGAACTGACATAGCTGCTTTGTATTCTTAACTCTTAAGGAGCTGGAGGTTCTTCACTGGAAGCGGCTGTATTCTTCCGCTTTAGACGAAGCTGAGAAAAAAGCCATAGCTGACCAGATGAAGAATGGACGAACTCTTGGCTTGTTTAGTGAAGCTGGAGGCCGACAATAAGGACTTAGAGTCCGAAAAGAAAGATCTGGAGGCCGACTGAATACTGCTGTCGCTGAGAGGAACTGCGTATGAGGATTTCATCAGCAGGCGCGGGGGAATGACCATCTCTGAAGTTCAGGAACGAATTGACGAACTGTGGGAGGAATATCATGTACTCCGGAGGAACAATGCGCTGGAGAGCTCGGCTTGCCAACAAGTTGTGAAATCATTGCGGCGCTGGGCTTCTCGGTACGACATCGTTCTTTCCCGGCGTCCTTCAATCGAGAGATTCCTTAGGCATTTCCCGCCAACAGATGCTCATACTCCAGCTCAAACCTCTGATCCACTTGCTCAAAATCCTACTCCAAACCAGCAACGAACTCAGGAGCAACCGGAAACGTCAAGACGAGAACGGACTCAGGAGCAACCGGAAACGTCAAGACAAGGACGGACTGAAGTTCGTAGAGGAGCTGTGATTATGAGTGAGCAAGATCAACAAATGCTTCGTGAAGAGACTCTTCGCCGCCGAGGTGCCAGTACTTCCCGGACTCAAGGAAGAGGCGGTAGGTCGATCAGAGCATCTCGTCGACCTGCTTATTCTTCAGCTGCCCGGAACGCCCGAACTCGGCTTCACGAGGATTTTGTGAATAGATGGCTCAACTTTAGCAACCAGGGACAGTAGAATAGTCCTTTGTAATAGCGTAACGCCTTCTCGTAGGGCAGCGGAGTTGTATGCCGAACAAGTTTTAAAAAATGAAATCTTCATTTCGCTTCTATCACTGCGTATTTATAGCTCAGCGAAAAAATTTCATCGTGCTCGTCCTCGGTCTTATGAAGTAAACTTCTTTGACCGGACTCGTCCTCGGTCTTATGAAGTAAGCTCCTTTGACCGGACTCGTCTTTGGTCTTATGAAGTAAACTTCTTTGACCGGACTTGGTCCTCGGTCTTATGAAATAAACTTCTTTGACCGGACTCGTCTTTGGTCTTATGAAGTAAACTTCTTTGACCGGACTCGTCTTTGGTCTTATGAAGTAAATTTCTTTGACCGGACTAAGCTTGTGTCCTAATTTGGCGAGTTTTATCGCTCGGATCGGACTTTCCCTTGTCCTAATTTGGGGATCGGACTTTCCCTTGTCCTAATTCGGCGAGTTTTATCGCGTGGATCGGACTTTCCCTTGTCCTAGTTCGGCGAGTTTTATCGCGTGGATCGGACTTTCCCTTTGTTGCAGTTCGTTTCAGACGAACTGCTTGTTTCTTAAGCTGAATTGTGGTCTTGTATCCTCCTTAGAAGCTTGGACTCACAATCGTTGGCTTATATATGTTCTAAAAAGGGGATCAGCCTTCGAAGAACAAGATACCTCAGTAACATTTGTAAGAGACGACACGCATATAGACAGACAAAACGCACATAGACGAACAAAACGCACATAGACAAACATGAAAAACAAGTAAAAAACAAAGAAAGCACATACCCCTAGGACCGAACTAGACACAAGACTGACTGACCGGACTGTCTCTTACAAATGGAACTTCTTGAGGTTGGAAATGTACCATGTTCGGGGGTACTTGTTCTCCTGACATGTGAGTCAATTTGTAAGACCCTTTGCCGAGGACTTCTGACACCCGATATGGACCTTCCCATGTGGGTTCAAGTTTGCCCAGCTTTTCTGCTCGGCTTACTTCGTTGTTTCTCAAGACGAGATCTCCCACTTGAAATTGCAGCTTTTCACCCTTTGGTTATAATACCGGGCTACTTGCTCCTTGTACTTGGCTGCTTTTATGCAGGCCAATTCTCTTCTTTCTTCGGCCAGATCTAGTTCGGGCTCTCAGTCCGTCATCATTCATTTCTGAGGAGAAATTTAGAGTTCGGGGACTGGGTACGCCGATCTCAACCGGAATCACGGCTTCAGTGCCGTACACCAGACTGTACGGAGTTTCACCGTTGGAGGTTTTTGGGTGTAGTTCGGTAGGACCATAGGACTTGAGGGAGATTTTCTACCCATTGTCCTTTGGCTTGTTCTAACCGAGCTTTTAACCCTTTCACCAAGATACGGTTTGTTACCTCCGTTTGTCCGTTTGCTTGTGGGTGGGAGACCGAAGTGAACCGCTGTTGAATATTCAGCTCTTGGCACCAATTCTTGAATGTCTTGTCGGTGAACTGAGTCCCATTATCCGAAATGAGGATGTGGGGTATGCCAAATCGGCACACTATGTTCTTCCAGACGAAATCCAATGCCTTCGAGCTCGTTATCGTAGCTAATGGTTCAGCCTCCACCCACTTCGTGAAGTAATCCACGGCAACGATAAGGAATTTCATTTGCCGAGGAGCTTGTGGTAGTGGTCCTACTATGTCTATGCCCCATTGCATAAAAGGCCAAGGGCTTTGCATAGCACATAGATCGGTCTGCGGCATCCTTGGGATATTTGCATGAATTTGGCACTTCGTACATGTCTTGACGAGCTGCACTGCTTCTTGTACCAAAGTTGGCCAATAATATCCCCATCTCAGAACTTTTTAGCTAAAGCTCTAGCTCCGATGTGGCTACCGCAAGATCCTTCATGAACTTCTCTAAGGATGTAGTCCGTCTCTTCTGGTCCTACACATCGCAATAACGGTTGAAGGTAGGATTTTCTGTATAGGACTCCTTCATGAAGTTCATACCGAAGTGCTCGGCATGTGATTTTCCGAGCTTCTCTCTTATCCTCGGGCAGTTGTCCTTGATCTAGATACTGTAAGATCGGCGTCATCCAGTTCGACGAGCTGGTTACTGAATGTACCTCAGCTTCATCAATGCTTCGGTGTAGTAATTCCTCCACCTTTGAGCTCGGATATGAGGCCAACTTACTTAAAGTATCTGCTCGGCTGTTTTTCCGCTCTGGGAATGCGGATTATCCGAAAATAAGAGAAACTTCGGCTAATGCTTTGCGCTTTGTCCAAGTATTTTTTCATCCTCTCATCTCGGGCTTCACTTGTACCCAGCATGTGATTCACTATGACTTGTGAATCACAATGGATTTTGAGAGATTTGACAAATAGACTTTGCGCTAATTGAAGTCCGGCAAGGAGGGCTTCGTATTCGGCTTCGTTATTAGTAGTTGGGAATAAGAACCGAAGTGAATAAGTTACCTCGTGTCCGTCGGGAGCGATAAGAAGAATACCAGCTCCACTTCCCGTCTTATTCGAAGCTCCATCTACGAATCCACTCCAGCAGTCCGGCGGTTCTACTTCGGATTCTTGGGGCTGTGTTAGTTCGTCATTGGCAGGATTTTTCTGTTCGGCAATAACAGGGATTGCTTGATCGAACTTTGCTTCTGCAAGAAAATCTGCCAAGGCTTGTCCCTTGATGGCTTTCCGAGGTAGATATTCTATTGAGTGTTCTCCCAACTCTATGGCCCATTTGGCGATTCTGCCTGATGCTTCTGGCTTGGTCAAAACTTGCCGAAGTGGCAGATCGGTTAAGACGCATACCTTGTGAGCATAGAAGTATGGCCGCAGTCTCCTTGCTGCATTTACTAACGCCAGAGCAATTTTTTCCAGAGGTTGATACCTTGTTTCTGGACCTCTTAATGCTCGGCTTGTAAAGTAGATGGGAAGCTGCTTTAGGCCTTCTTCTCGTACAAGCACCGCGCTAATGGTTTGATCTGATGCCGCTAAGTATAAGAATATCACTTCGGCATCTGTTGGAGCAGAGAGAATTGGAAGCTTGGCTAAATAACTTTTGAGCTCGTCAAAAGCCTTTTTCTGTTCGGCTCCCCACTCAAACTTTGGTGCCTTTTTCAACACTTTGAAGAACGGTAGTTGCTTTTCGGCTGCTTGGGAAAGGAATCTATTCAGTGCGGCTAGACATCCAGTTAGTCTTTGCACATCATGTATGGACTTCGGCATCGCCATGTTCTGAACAACTTGAACTTTTGAGGGATTTGCCTTGAGTCCGTCCCTTGAAACCCAACAACCCAGAAACTTTCCCGAATCTACCAAAAGGTACATTTTTGGGGATTGAGTTTGAGGTTGGCTTTTTTGAGCACGTCGAGGGTGGATTTGAGGTTGTCTTCGTACTCCGAAGTGCTTCTGCTTTTGACGACTATGTCGTCAACATACACTTCAACCTCTTTTCCGATCAAATGCCGAAAGAGCTTATCTACCATCCTTTGATATGTGGCTCCGGCATTCTTTAAACCGAATGGCATCTTTTTATAAGCAAAGATGCCGAAGTCAGTAATGAAAGCCGTTTTGAAGCATCATTCTCATCCATTAAAACTTGGTGGTAGCCTTTGTATAAATCAAGAAAACAGAAAATTTCGAAGCCGATCAAAGCTTCTACTTTTTTATCTATGTTCGGAAGGGGATAGCAATCTTTAGGACAGTGCTTGTTTAGATCGGTAAAATCTATGCACATCCGCCATCCTCCTTCTTTTTTCTTGATCATCACAGGATTGGCCACCCAAGAAGGATATTTCACCTCGAATAATACATCCGCTTTCAGTAATTGGCGGACTTCGTCATGGATGACTTGATTTCTTTCTGCCGCAAAGAGTCTTTGCTTCTGTTTTATAGGCCGGACTGAAGGATCAATATTTAATCGATGAGTGATTACCTCAGGGGGCACTCCGGTCATGTCCAACGGAGACCATGCAAAGACATCTTTGTACTCCTTGAGGAGCTGGATGGTCTTTTCCCGGAGTAGGGGCGTTCCCGCGAAACCGATCTTGACCGTTCTGGATGGATCATCTTCGTATAACTGAACGGTCATTGAGTTCGACTCTGGTGTGACTTCGGTCATTTCGCTTGCCTCTGACTCCGGCTGCTGTGATTGCTATGCTTGATGATGCCGATCTGATTGCTCGGCACTTTTAAGCGCAATCTGCAGACACTCTTTTGCTCTCTTTTGATCACCTCGGATGACCGCTATCCCACCTTTAGTGGGAATCTTGATGGTGAGGTGATAAGTAGAGCAAACGGCCCGAACTGCGTTGAGCCAGTCTCTTCCCAAGATGATGTTGTACGGGGACCGAGCTTTTACCACAAAGAACTCGATCATCGTACTGGAGCTTGTAGGCGCTTTTCCCACCGTGATCGGAAGGCTGATAATACCTTCAGGGCGGGTGTCCTCCTGGGCGAAACTTTTCAGAGGAAGTGGAGCCGGACTGAGCCGAGCTGGATCCACTTCTAATTTATCGAAACATTCTTTAAAAAGAATGCTGACTGACGCTCCGGTATCCACAAACACTCTGTGGATCAGTTTGTTTGCCACTCCGGCTTGGATGACAATAGCGTCTTGATGAGGAGAGATGGCCGGGACGGGATCTGCATCTGAAAATGTAATCACTTCGTCCTGCTTCAGCCTTTTATGCGTTGGCTCCTCTCGATTGAAGCCTCTGCGCTCTGACTTCAGGGACGATTTAGTCTTCCCGGCAGGGAGAGCATCAATAGTCAGGATTACTCCATCATATTGTAGCTCGTCATCGTCTTCGGGGTCCTGTTGCTTTTTCAGATCCTGAGGAGCGCAGTTTGCACCTCTCTGCTTTTTGTTCTTTTTCGGCTGCTTGCTTTGGTATTTTTTTAACGTCCCTGCTTTCACAAGAGCATCAATACCTGCAGCCAAATGTCGGCACTCCTCGGTATCGTGACCGTGGTCTTGATGGAAGGAGCAATATTGATCCTGAGGTCGACGCGCGGCCGATTTCGTCATCCGCTTTGGTTTTTCGAACATATCGGAATGCAGTTCGAAAATTTCCGCTCTCGACTTGTTCAATGGTACGAACTGAGCGGGCGGCTTCTCAGGATTGAGACGTGGTCCCAATCGGTCTTGCACCGGAGTCCTTTGAATCCTTTCAAAAGGAGTTCGGCGAGGATGTCCCTGATCGCCAAAAGGAGTTCGGCGAGGATGTCCCTGATCGCTATGATCGGGCTTCCTCCTGTCTCCTCGGGATGAGCTGTCTAAAGACCGTTTGCGACGGTCTGCCTCATCGGCACGAGAGAACTGGTCCGCAATGTCCCACATCTCTTGAGCTGTTTGCGGACTGCATTCCACGAGCTTTCTGTAGAGAGCTCCGGGCAGGATTCCATTTTGGAATGCCGAAATGACAAGTAGATCATTGAGATCATCTACTTGTAGGCATTCCTGGTGGAATCTCGTCATAAAGTCGCTGATCTTTTCGTCGCGACCTTGACGTATAGAAAGCAGCTGAGCCGAAGTGATTCGGGCTTCCGCTTTCTGAAAGAACCTCCTGTGGAAAGCATCCATTAGATCTCGGTAAGATCTAATGCTGCCTTGGGGGAGGCTATCGAACCACCTTCTTGCGTTCCCGATAAGCAGCTCGGGAAACAGCTTGCACATATGGACCTCATTGAGACCCTGGTTCGCCATGTTATACTGATAGCGTCCCAAGAAATCATGAGGATCCACTAACCCGTCATAAGTCATCGACGGAGTTCGGTAGTTCTGTGGCAAGGGAGTTCGGGTGATATCGTCCGAGAACGGAGTCTTCAATGCTCCGTACATGGCGAACCCGACATCTCTTCGGTATGGAGGAGATGGAGTTCTCCTGTGATTCCGGTACCGAGGAGGAACAGGAACATGTCGGGGTTGAGGATTCTTCTTCCTGGAAGACACAGCACTACTGCGGTAGTGACTTTCATGTCTGGATGAGGAGGGAGAATCCACCGTTTTCGTCTCCGGCTTTTGGCTCTTTTGCAGGAAGATTAAGAACTCTTCCTGCTTCTCGGCCAAAAACAATTTGACAGCCTCGTTCAAATCGGGCTGCTGGGACGACTCGGTGCGATGAGTCTTTGAGCGGCTTGTTCCTTCTCCGTGAGAACTGGAAGTAGATTTCTCCCGAGGCTGTTTTCCAGACCTGCGGGCTGGACTAGCTTCCTCAGGGTTATCACGAACGGTATTATGGGTGTTATGTGATCTGGTATGCATTTTTTTTTTTTTTTTGGGGTGGAAAAAGGGTCAAAAATTCGCTTTATCACAAATTTGGTTCTCTGTTTCCCACAGACGGCGCCAGTGATGGTTGGGCGAATTTTTTATGGTAGTAAATGCAGGTAATGAATATAGATCACGACACAAGGAATTACGTGGTTCGATTTACTGAGGTAAATCTACGTCCACGGGAAGAAAGGAGGGCAAGATTGTATTGCTTGATCTGGTTTACCAGCTTACAAATACAGACTTGCTATATGTTATTTGATGTCTAGAGAGCTCCTCCTCTATCTGATCTAAGTTCTATTTATACATTGAACTAAGATCGTGGCTTGCATCACCACTAACTAGGTCGTGGCTGGCATCACCACTAACTAGGTAGTGGATGTCGTGGAGGTCATGAGATCCTGCATGGGTCCACTATCTCTTTGTTTGGTCCGCTATCCTGCATGAGATCCTGCATGAGTTGACACCACTAAATAGATCGTGTAGTGGAGGTCGTGGAGGTTCTGCATGAGTCCACTATCTCCCAGTTCGGTCGAATACTGAGACCGAACTTCTGAACTATTGCCGAGCAGCTTTTGCCGATCTGAGAGTAGAGCTTGATTGGTCGGCTTTTACCGAGCTGTAGGCTGGGGCCGAACTCTTTGGTAATGCCGAACTGATTGGTCGGCTTTTACCGAGCTGTAGGCTGGGGCCGAACTCTTTGGTAATGCCGAACTGATACTCTTCCTTGGGCTTTTGGGCTGATGGGCCGTCACTGCTATTGGGCTTGTTTAGTACGTACTCCATCAATGTTGATGATTTTATCAAGGTTCGCCAACTTGATGGATTTAGGCACGAACATGTATAATATATATTAACAAGCACGGTTTAGGTTTTTTTTACTAAACGGCTTTTAGGTTTAGTAAACTGTCCAATTTGTAATAACCATTTTCAAATACGAGCTCGGCATATTTTACTAACCGGCTAGCCCCGGACTGACACAACAATAATATGCCGAGCTCGGTTTTTAACCAAACGGTCGAACTTGTAACGAGCTTTCTTAGAGACTAGCTCGGCTTTTCTACTAAACCGTCGAATTTCTAACGAGACGAACTCGACTCATTAACGGATTAATTTGCAGGACAACGAGAAGAAGAACATCCTTGCGGTGCAAACCCTCCGCAACACGATCATGGGGTCGACGCTGATGGCGACGACGTCGATCCTCCTGTGCTCGGCCCTGGCGGCGGTGGTGAGCAGCACGTACAGCGTGAAGAAGCCGCTCAAGGACTCGGTGTACGGCAGCCACGGCGAGCTGATGACGGCCGTGAAATACGTGATGCTCCTCCTCCTCTTCCTCTTCTCCTTCATTTGCCACTCCCTCTCCATCCGCTTCTTCAATCAGGTCAATGATGGAGTACGTACTAAACAAGCCCAACAGCAGTAAAGCCCATCAGCCTAAAGCCCAAGAAAGAGTATCAGTTCGGCATGACTAAAGAGTATCAGTCCGGCACAACTAAAGAGTTCGGCCCCAGCCTACAGCTCGGTAAAAGCCAACCAATCAAACTCTGCTCTCAGGTCGGCATCAAGCTCTACTCTCAGATCGGCAAAAGCTGCTCGGCAATAATTCAGCAGTTCGGTCTCAGTATTCGACCGAACTAGGAGATAGTGGACTCATGCAGGATTTCCACCTCCACTACACCCACGATCTATTTAGTGGTGTCAAGCAGTCATTAACTCATGCAGGATAGTGGACCCATGCAAGATCGCCACGATCTCCACGACATCCACTGCCTAGTAAATGGTGCTGCATGTCACGATCTTGGTTCAATGTATAAATAGAACCTAGATCAGATAGATAAGGTTAAGTTCTGTTAAGCTCTCTAGAGATAAAAGATCAAATAGCAAGTCTGTATTGTAAGCTGTAGAAAACAGATCAAGCAATACAACTCTGCCCTCTTTTCTTCCCGTGGACGTAGATTTACCTCAGTAAATCGAACCACGTAAATTCTCTGTGTCGTGATCTGCATTTTCCTGCATTCATCACCATCAAAAATTCGCGGATTCATCACTGGCGCCGTCTGTGGGAAACAGAGAACCAAATTTGTGATAAAGCGAATTTTTGACCCTTTTTCCACCCCAAAAAAAGAAAAAAAATGCATACCAGATCACATAACACCCATAATACCGTTCGTGATAACCGTGAGGAAGCTAGTCCAGCTCGCAGGTCTGAAAAACGGCCTCGGGAGACATCTACCTCCGGTTCTCACGAAGAAGGAACAAGCCACTCCAGGAGAGATCGCACCGAGTCTTCCCAGCAGCCCGATTTAAATGAAGCTGTCAAGCTGTTCTTGGCCGAGAAGCAGGAGGAGTTCTTAACCTTCCTGCAGAAGAGCCAACAGCCGGAGAAGACAACGGCGGATTCTCCCTCCTCATCCAGACATGAAAGTCACTACCGCAGTAGTGACGTGTCTTCCAGGAGAAAGAATCCTCAACCCCGACATGTTCCTGTTCCTCCTCGGTACCGGAACCACAGGAGAACTCCATCTCCTCCGTACCAAAGAAATATCGGGTTCGCCATGTACGGAGCATTAAAGACTCCGTTCTCGGACGATATCACCCGAACTCCTTTGCCGCGGAACTACCGGACACCGTCAATGACTTATGACGGGCTAGTGGATCCTCATGACTTCTTGGGACGCTATCAGTATAATATGGCGAACCAGGGTCTCAATGAGGTCCATATGTGCAAGCTGTTCCCCGAGCTTCTTATCGGGAACGCGAGAAGGTGGTTCGATAGCCTCCCCCAAGGCAGCATTAGATCTTACCGAGATCTAATGGATGCTTTCCACAGGAGGTTCTTTCAGAAAGCGGAAGCCCGGATCACTTCGGCTCAGCTGCTTTCTATACGTCAAGGTCGCGACGAAAAGATCAGCGACTTCATGACGAGATTCCACAAGGAATGCCTACAAGTAGATGATCTCAACGATCTACTTGTCATTTCGGCATTCCAAAATGGAATCCTGCCCGGAGCTCTCTACAGAAAGCTCGTGGAGTGCGGTCCGCAAACAGCTCAAGAAATGTGGGACATTGCGGACCAGTTTTCCCGTGCGGATGAGGCAGACCGTCGAAAACGGTCTTTAGACAGCTCATCCCGAGAAGAGAAAAAGAAGCCCGATCAAAGCGGCCAGGTGCTTCCTCGCCGAACTCCTTTTGAAAGAATTCAAAGGGCACCGGTACAAGGCAGATTGGGGCCACGTCTCAATCCTGAGAAGCCGCCCGCTCAGTTCGTACCATTAAACAAGTCAAGAGCAGAAATTTTCGAACTACATTCCGATATGTTCGAAAAACCAAAGCGGGTGACGAAATCAGCCGCGCGGCGACCTCAGGATCAATATTGCTCCTTCCATCAAGCCCACGGTCACGATACCGAGGAGTGCCGAGATTTGGCTGCAGGTATTGATGTTCTTGTGAAAACAGGAACGTTAAAAAAATACCAAAGCAAGCAGCCGAAAAAGAACAAAAGGCAGAGAGGTGCGAACTGCAATCCTCAGGATCCGAAAAGGCATGAGGATCCCGAAGACGACGACGAGCCGCAATATGATGGAGTAATCCAGACTATTGATGCTCTCCCTGCCGGGAAGACTAAGTCGTCCCTAAAAGCAGAACGCAGAGGTTCCAATCAAGAGGAGCCAACACATAAAAGGCTGAAGAAAGACGAAGTGATTACATTTTCAGATGCCGATCCCGTCCCAGCCATCTCTCCTCACCAAGACGCTATTGTCATTCAAGCCGGAGTGGCAAACAAACTGATCCACAGAGTATTTGTGGATACAGGAGCGTCAGTCAGCATTCTTTTTAAAGAATGTTTCGATAAAATGGAAGTGGATCCAGCTCGGCTCAGTCCGGCTCCACTTCCTCTGAAAAGTTTCGCCCAGGAGGACACCCGCCCTGAAGGTATTATCAGCCTTCCGATCACGGTGGGAAAAGCGCCTACAAGCTCCAATACGATGATCGAGTTCTTTGTGGTGAAAGCTCGGTCCCCGTACAACATCATCCTGGGGAGAGACTGGCTCAACACAGTTCGGGCCGTTTGCTCTACTTATCACCTCACCATCAAGATCCCCACTAAAGGTGGGATAGCGGTCATCCGAGGTGATCAAAAGAGAGCAAAAGAATGTCTGCAGATTGCGCTTAAAAGTGCCGAGCAATCAGTTCGGCACCATCAAGCATAGCAATCACAGCAACCGGAGTCAGAGGCAAGCGAGATGATCAAAGTCACTTCAGAGCCGAACTCAATGACCGTTCAGTTATACGAAGATGATCCATCCAGAACGGTCAAGATCGGCTTCGCAGGAACGCCTCTACTCCGGGAAAAGACCATTCAGCTCCTCAAGGAGTACAAAGATGTCTTTGCATGGTCTCCGTTGGACATGACCGGAGTGCCCCCCGAGGTAATCACTCATCGGTTAAATATTGATCCTTCAATCCGGCCAGTAAAACAGAAGCAAAGACTCTTTGCGGCAGAAAGAAGCCAAGTCATCCATGACGAAGTCCGCCAATTACTAAAAGCGGATGTACTATTCGAGGTGAAATATCCTTCTTGGGTGGCCAATCCTGTGATGATCAAGAAAAAAGAAGGGGGATGGCGGATGTGCATAGATTTTACCGATCTAAACAAGCACTGTCCTAAAGATTGCTATCCCCTTCCGAATATAGATAAAAAAGTAGAAGCTTTGATCGGCTTCGAAATTTTCTGTTTTCTTGATTTATACAAAGGATATCACCAAGTGTTGATGGATGAGAGTGACGCTCCGAAAACAGCTTTCATTACCGATTTCGGCATTTTCGCTTATAAAAAGATGCCATTCGGTTTAAAGAATGCCGGAGCCACTTATCAAAGGATGGTAGACAAGCTTTTTCGGCACCTAATCGGAAAACAGGTTGAAGTGTATGTCGACGACATAGTCGTCAAAAGCAAAAGCACTTCGGAGTATGAAGACAACCTCAAATCCACTCTCGACGTGCTCCGAAAAGCCAACCTCAAACTCAACCCCCAAAAATGTACCTTTTTGGTAGATTCGGGAAAATTTCTGGGTTGTTGGGTTTCAAAGGACGGACTCAAGGCAAATCCCTCAAAAGTTCAAGTTATTCAGAACATGGCGATGCCGAAGTCCATACACGATGTGCAAAGACTAACTGGATGTCTAGCCGCATTGAATAGATTCCTTTCCCAAGCAGCCGAAAAGCAACTGCCGTTCTTCAAAGTGCTAAAAAAGGCACCAAAGTTTGAGTGGGGAGCCGAGCAGAAAAAGGCTTTTGACGAGCTCAAAAGTTATTTAGCCGAGCTTCCAATTCTCTCTGCTCCAACAGATGCCGAAGTGATTTTCTTATACTTAGCGGCATCCGATCAAACCATTAGCGCGGTGCTTGTACGAGAAGAAGGCCTAAAGCAGTTTCCCATCTACTTTACAAGCCGAGCATTAAGAGGTCCAGAAACAAGGTATCAACCTCTGGAAAAAATTGCTCTGGCATTAGTAAATGCAGCAAGGAGACTGCGGCCATACTTCTATGCTCACAAAGTATGCGTCTTAACCGATCTGCCTCTTCGGCAAGTTTTGACCAAGCCAGAAGCATCAGGCAGAATCGCCAAATGGGCCATAGAGCTGGGAGAACACTCAATCGAGTACCTACCTCGGAAAGCCATCAAGGGACAAGCCTTGGCAGATTTTCTTGCAGAGGCCAAGTTCGATCAGGCAATCCCTGTTATTGCCGAACAGAAGAATTCTGCCAATGCCGAACTAGCACAACCCTTGGAATCCGAAGTAGAGCCGCCGGACTGCTAGAGCGGATTCGTAGATGGAGCTTCAAACAAGATGGGAAGTGGAGCCGGTATTTTACTTGTCGCTCCCGACGGACACGAGGTAACCTACTCACTCCGGTTCCTATTCCCCACTACTAATAATGAAGCCGAGTACGAAGCCCTCCTGGCCGGACTCCAGTTAGCGCAAAGTCTGCTCGTCAAATCTCTCAAAGTCCATTGTGATTCACAAGTCATAGTAAATCACATGTTGGGTACAAGTGAAGCTCGTGACGAGAGAATGAAGAAGTATTTCGACAAAGCGCAAAGCATCAGCCGAAGTTTCTCCTATTTTCGGATAATCCGCATTCCCAGAGCGGAAAATAGCCGAGCAGATACCTTAAGTAAGTTGGCCTCAGATCCAAGCTCAAAGGCGGAAGAATTAATGCATCGAAGCATTGATGAAGCCGAGGTACATTCAGTATCCAGCTCGCCGAACTGGATGACGCCGATCTTGCAGTATCTGGATCAAGGACAATTGCCCGAGGATAAGAGAGAAGCTCGGAAGATCACGTGCCGAGCACTTCGGTACGAACTTCATGAAGGAGTCCTCTTTAGAAAGTCTTACCTCCAGCCGTTATTGCGGTGCGTAGGACCAGAAGAGACGGACTACATCCTCAGAGAAGTTCATGAAGGATCGTGCGGTAGCCACATCGGAGCCAGAGCTTTAGCTAAAAAAGTTCTGAGATGGGGATATTATTGGCCAACCATGGTACAAGAGGCAGTGCAGCTCGTCAAGAAGTGTACGAAGTGCCAAATTCATGCAAATGTCCCAAGGATGCCGCAGACCGATCTATACACTATGCAAAGCCCTTGGCCTTTCATGCAATGGGGCATAGACATAGTGGGACCACTTCCTCAAGCTCCTCGGCAAATGAAATTCCTTATCGTTGCCGTGGACTACTTCACGAAGTGGGTGGAGGCTGAACCATTAGCTGCGATAACGAGCTCAAAGGCATTGGACTTCGTCTGGAAGAACATAGTGTGCCGATTTGGCATACCCCACATCCTCATCTCGGATAACGGGACTCAGTTCACCGACAAGACGTTCAAGAATTGGTGCCAAGAGCTGAATATTCAACAGCGGTTCACTTCGGTCTCTCATCCACAAGCAAACGGACAAACGGAGGTAACAAATCGTATCCTGGTGAAAGGGTTAAAAGCTCGGTTAGAACAAGCCAAAGGACAATGGGTAGAAAATCTCCCTCAAGTCCTATGGTCCTACCGAACTACACCCACAACCTCCAACGGTGAAACTCCGTACAGTCTTGTGTACGGCACTGAAGCCGTGATTCCGGTGGAGATCGGCATACCCAGTCCCCGAACTCTAAATTTCTCAGCAGAAATGAATGACGACGGACTGAGAGCCGAGCTAGATCTTGCCGAAGAAAGAAGAGAATTGGCATGCATAAAAGCAGCCAAGTACAAGGAGCAAGCAGCCCGGTATTATAACCAAAGGGTGAAGAAGCTGCAATTTCAAGTGGGAGATCTCGTCTTGAGAAACAACGAAGTAAGCCGAGCAGAAAAGCTGGGCAAGCTCGAACCCACATGGGAAGGTCCGTATCGGGTGTCAGAAGTCCTCGGCAAAGGGTCTTACAAATTGGCTCACATGTCAGGAGAACAGGTACCCCGAACATGGCACATTTCCAACCTCAAGAAGTTCCATTTGTAAGAGACAGTCCGGTCAGTCAGTCTTGAGTCCTGTTCGGTCAATGTGCTTTCTTTGGTTTGCTTGGTCTTTGTTTGTCTCTGTGCGTTTTTGTCTCTATGTGCTTTTTGTTTGTCTCTGTGCGTTTTGTCTGTGTGTTTTGTCTGTCTCTGTGCGTGTCGTCTCTTACAAATGTTACTGAGGTATCTTGTTCTTCGAAGGCTGATCCCCTTCTTAGAACATATACAAGCCAACGATTGTGAGTCAAAGCTTCTAAAGAGGATACAAGACCACAATTCAGCTTAAACAAGCACTTCGTCTGAAACGAACTGCAATAAGCCAACGATTGTGAAGTCCAAGCTTCTAAAGAGGATACAAGACCACAATTCAGCTTAAACAAGCACTTCGTCTGAAACGAACTGCAATAAGCCAACGATTGTGAAGTCCAAGCTTCTAAAGAGGATACAAGACCACAATTCGGCTTAAAAATCAAGCACTTCGTCTGAAACGAACTGCAACAAAAGTCTGATTCACGCGATAAAACTTGCCTGAATTAGGACAAGGGAAAGTCCGATCCACGCGATAAAACTCGCCGAATTAGGACAAGGGAAAGTCCGATCCCCAAATTAGGACAACGGAAAGTCCGATCCGAGCGATAAAACTCGCCAAATTAGGACACAAACCAAGTCCGGTCAAAGAAGAGTTTACTTCATAAGACCGAGGACAAACATCAACTTACCCCGTACCTTTATCCAGAATGCCGAAGTGATTCACTTCGCTTTCCGGGGGGGTAGTGATGGAGTACGTACTAAACAAGCCCAACAGCAGTAAAGCCCATCAGCCTAAAGCCCAAGAAAGAGTATCAGTTCGGCATGACTAAAGAGTATCAGTCCGGCACAACTAAAGAGTTCGGCCCCAGCCTACAGCTCGGTAAAAGCCAACCAATCAAACTCTGTTCTCAGGTCGGCATCAAGCTCTACTCTCAGATCGGCAAAAGCTGCTCGGCAATAATTCAGCAGTTCGGTCTCAGTATTCGACCGAACTAGGAGATAGTGGACTCATGCAGGATTTCCACCTCCACTACACCCACGATCTATTTAGTGGTGTCAAGCAGTCATTAACTCATGCAGGATAGTGGACCCATGCAAGATCGCCACGATCTCCACGACATCCACTGCCTAGTAAATGGTGCTGCATGCCACGATCTTGGTTCAATGTATAAATAGAACCTAGATCAGATAGATAAGGTTAAGTTCTGTTAAGCTCTCTAGAGATAAAAGATCAAATAGCAAGTCTGTATTGTAAGCTGTAGAAAACAGATCAAGCAATACAACTCTGCCCTCTTTTCTTCCCGTGGACGTAGATTTACCTCAGTAAATCGAACCACGTAAATTCTCTGTGTCGTGATCTGCATTTTCCTGCATTCATCACCATCAAAAATTCGCGGATTCATCAGTCAATTTCCTCATCAATTGCGCCGCCGACGGCGCGATCGCGGCGGATTACGTGGCGGAGCTGCTGGAGAGGGGGTTCGTGCTCAGCACGGTGGGGAATCGGCTCTTCTACGGCGCGGTGCCGCTGCTGATGTGGGTTTTGGGGCCGGTGCTGGTGTTCCTCTGCTCCGTCGCGATGGTGCCGCTGCTGTATAATTTGGATTTCATCTTCGCGGCGGAGAAGGGGAATCATTTTAATTATGGTGTGTGATTTAATGATGATGATTATGAGATCGCAGATTTTGAAATAAAATTGGTGATGTTTTGATTGTTCATTTGGTTTGATTTTGTGGATCATGTACCGTTTTGATGAGCAACAGATCGAAATTCAAATCAAGCTAGCTGAAATCAACAAAATTCTAATGCCCTAATTTGCCATATCCTCCGCCGCCGCGATCTGAAACTCTCTCTCTCTGCCTCCTCTCCTCACCGGCCGGTGGTGGCGGGCGGGGATTTAAATTAAAATTATTAAATTGTCATAACAGTCAGAATTATTAATAGATTTGATAAAGGATCGGTATATTTGAAAAGAGAAATTTAAGAATAAGGGTTTAATTTCGCTGACCTTTCGTAATTAGGGATTCAATTCGCTGACCTTTCGTAATTTGGGATCGAGGCATGCGTATTTTTCGTAATAAGAGATTTATATATTTTAGCTTATTTATGTGCTTTTTAATATTATTTCCCTCGAACCATTTATCAAACATCTAAATTACCCCCTTCAAATTAACATAAATAAATTGATCTTAACACTACAAATATGATGCCCAATGCATACTCGATGGCAAGTTACCACAGGTCACAGCCACGAAAATCTTTCTACACCTAATTTATCACAATTTTATCGTCCCAATTAAGACCAAATTTGAAGGGGATAATTTAGACAATTGATAAATGGTTAGAGAAAAATAATATTAAAAAAACACATAAATAAGCTAAAATATCATAAATCCCTAATTACGAAGAATACGCATGCCTCGATCCCAAATTATGAAAGATTAGCCAATTGAATTCCTAATTACGAAAGGTCAGCGAATTTAAACCCTTATTCCGAAATTTCTCATTTGAAAATGGGTATATAGTATTATTATTCTTCCATTTTTTTTAATAGAGAGGTTTAGATAGAAAAATTTGATGAGTTTAATCTTGAATTTAGTACTATACTGTCAATAAATTTAATAGCGAACAACATAATTTAAATGTAAAATTGCTAACTTTTGGTAATAGATGATAAGTACTAAATTGAGTAAAGGCCAACAGTGATCCTAAATATATGACGATTTTATGATTTTAGTCCAGAACATTATCTTTTGAATTATTGGGTCCTGAACAAATGAAAATGGATCGAATTTGGTCCATTTTTAACGTAACCGTTTATTTTGACTGTCAATGCCAATTAAATGGCATTTGAATAGATTAGTATTTTTAATTAATATATTTAATATTCCGTAAATAATAATTCCAGCTTTTTTGAACCCCAAACTTCATCTTCTTCTTTCATTTCTTAGATCTGAAACCTCACACTCCAGGTTGAAATATGCAAACATTGAAGATTCAAATACTTGGCAGCTGCAGCAGTGGCTCGGTAGTGATTGCTATGTATCCCTCCAATAATAATAATGCTCCATCACCCTGCGCCACCGCCTCAACCAGCAAGAATTCGAGTTTCCTGACCTTGTTGCTATAATAGAACAACAAATTTCAAGCATCAGAACACAGATTATCAAATAATCTCATCCGGAATAAAAATCTTCAAACAAGAGCCAAGAGGTCAAAATAACTCCGCCAAATTGAAATCTGCAAAAATTGTATTCTAACGTACAAACAATTCGACGGAACCGGTCACAGTTCATCTTCTTCTTTCATTACCACGGTCACCTCCGTAACCGCCACGGTTGCCGCCGCCATAACCACCACCGCCCTCACGACGACCACCGCCACCGCCACTGTTGGGCTTTGGTGTGGCTGGACCAACCATCGGCCCAAGTCATTATTGAGGGCCGAGCTCGATTAAGCTCGGCTAACACCGAACTCGATTAAGCTCGGCTAACACCGAACTCGATTAAGCTCGGCTAACACCGAACTCGATTAAGCTCGGCTAACACCGAACTCGATTAAGCTTCTCCAACACCGAGCTCGATTAAGCTCGGCTAACAACCGTTGTATTTGAACAGCTCGTTCAGTTACAACAATAAGTTTCTTCAGTTTTCAGTTTCACATCTTGTTTTTCTCCATATTCGTGTGATTCAAGAAACTAGATAGAGAAGTGAATACACTTTGTGATTCTTGAGCTAGCTAGGTGAGTGATCCACAATCGAGTTGTATTCTCCGATTGAGTAGCGAGCTAAGTGATAGTGTGTTGTAATCATCTTCGTTTGTTTTGTATTCGTAATAATATCGTCTCACATTTGTTCGTGAATCTCGCGTCGATTCTGTTTTTGACTCTTCAAATTGGCGCCGTCTGTGGGAAAAGGAAAGAAATCGGCGCGATGTCTACGGCGAAATTCGAATTGGAGAAGTTTACGGGCAAGAATGACTTCGGTCTATGGAGATTGAAGATGAAGGCTGTGATGATGCAACAAGGGCTTTGGGAAATCGTCAAAAATGGGGAGGCCGACACCGCCAAGGGTGCGGATGAAAAGGTCGATCCAAAGGCTCAAGAACTTCAACAAAAGGCGTATAGCACTCTGATCCTGAGTCTCAGCGATCGAGTCCTGAGGGAGGTTTCGAAGGAGGAGACCGCTGCGGCAGTGTGGAGGAAGCTTGAGTCCATCTATATGACGAAGTCTCTTGCAAATCGCCTTAATCTGAAACAGAAGCTTTTCACCTTCCAGCTATCAGAGGCGAAGAGCATCTTGGAGCAGCTCGAAGATTTTGGTAAATGCGTGGATGATCTGGAGAACATCGATGAGCAGATCAAGGATGAAGATAAAGCACTTATGCTTCTCAATTCATTACCGAAGAGCTTCGAACAATTCAAGGACGCTATACTCCTTGGAAGAGACTCCAAGATCACCTATGAAGAGGTGTATTCGGCCCTGAAATTGAAGGATTTTCAGAGTTCTTCAACAAGACTGCGTGATCAGGCTGGGGAAAGCTTGAACGTGAAAGCCAATATCAAGAAACCTGAAAAATGGAAGAGGCAGGGTTCTGAAAAATGGAAAGGAAAAGGCCAAAGGGAGTGGGATCAGAAGGAGTCCAGGTCTTGCAACTATTGCAAGAAACCTGGGCACATCAAGAAAAATTGCTGGGCTTTAAAGAAGAAGCAAGCTAATGGCGACTCTGATCAGAACACTGCTGACTGTGCAGCAGATTTGGAGCCGGCTCAGGTCATGAATGTGACTGAGAAGCCCATTGCAGACTCTTGGATCGTGGACTCCGGGTGCTCTTTCCACATATGCAGCCACAAGAAATGGTTTGAGAACCTGACTGAAGCACAGGGATCAGTCTTGCTCGGCAACAACCAGGTGTGTGTTGTTAAAGGCATTGGTAATATTCGTTTTAAGGTGCATGATGGTTCTATTAAATTGCTGACTGAAGTAAGGTATATACCTACTATTAAGAGGAACCTTGTATCTGTTGGTGTGCTTGAAATGAAAGGATTTTCTTGTGTATTTTCTGGTGGGAGTATGAGGATTATGAATGGTGGTGCTATTGTTATGTCAGCCTCTAGGATAAATAGATTATATTATCTGGAGGCTGAGGTCATTGTGGGAGATTCCTATGTTGCTGAGGAACAGAATCTGGTGTTATGGCACAAGAGATTAGGCCATGTGGGTGATAAAGGGCTTAAAGAATTGATCAAGAAGGGCGTTTTTGCATGTGATGATAGGGAGAGTGTAAAAATGTGTGAGTCTTGCTTGCTGGGAAAAGGAAAGAAATTGCCTTTTGGCTCAGGAAAGCACAACTCCACAAGACCTCTGGATTATTGTCACAGTGATCTATGGGGTCCTAGCCCGGTTAATTCCATAGGTGGTGGAAGGTACTTCTTGAGTGTAGTAGATGACTATAGCAGGAAGGTTTGGGTATGGATCCTCAAGGAGAAATCAGACACATTCAGCAAGTTCAGTGTATGGTACAAGGCAGTTGAAGTTGAGAAAGGGTATGGCTTGAAGTGTCTGAGGACAGACAACGGGCTTGAGTTCCTATCAAGGGAATTTGATAACTTCTGTGTGCAAAGGGGAGTGAAGAGGCATAGGACAGCTCCGGGGAATCCACAACAAAATGGAACCGCGAAGAGAATGAATAGGACTCTCCTTGAGAGAGTAAGATGCATGATTTTTGAATCTGGAGTGCCTAAGAAATTCTGGGCAGAAGCTGTCTCCACAGCAGCCAAATTGATCAATAAATGTCCATGCTCAGCCATTGGTTTTGATACTCCAGATGGCAGATGGTATGGAAGCCTAGGAGGTTATGAGAAGCTTAGGATTTTTGGTTGTAGAGCCTTTGCTCACACAAGGCAAGGAGAGCTAGAACCTAGAGCACTAAAATGCATTTTCCTTGGCTACCAAGATGGTGCTAAGGCATATAGACTTTGGTGCACAGAAGAAGGAAATCAAAAAGTCATCATCAGTCGAGATGTCATTTTTGATGAGTCAACTATGCCATTCAAGCCTACTCTGCAGACAGAGACAACTCCAGAACCTGCTGGGGTCAGTTTTGATCAACTTGAACCAGAACATAGAGCCTCAGATGCTGCTGATTTCCAAGAGCCAATGATGTCCTCAGATGAGGAGAATGAGCAGCCTACTGATAATACTCCAGATGTCTCTGATCCAGAGCCACAAGTTCAGCAATATGCTCTGGCCAGAGACAGAACCAGAAGGGAAATCAGACCACCAGCAAGGTTCAGAGATGCAGATTTTGTATACTATGCCTTGTGTGTTGCAGAGGAGTTGGAGATCTCAGAACCAAGCACCTATAAGGAAGCTATTGGCAGCAAAGACAAAGAGAAATGGAAAATGGCTATGAAGGATGAGATAGACTCTCTCATCAAAAACAAAACTTGGATCCTAGTTCTCAGATCACAGATTCAACAAAGACCTATCTCTTGCAAATGGATTTACAAGAAAAAGGTGGAGGCCTCTGAGAATGATAGTATCAGATACAAGGCTCGCTTGGTTGCAAGGGGTTTCACACAGGAGGAGGGGATAGATTACACCGAGGTCTTCTCTCCTGTGGTGAAACACAGCTCAATAAGGATACTCTTGGCAATTGTGGCTCGGAGAGATTGGGAATTGCAACAACTTGATGTAAAAACAGCTTTTTTGCATGGTGAGTTGGAGGAAGCTTTTGAAATGAAGGACTTGGGAAATGCAAAGAGAATTCTTGGCATGGATATCATAAGAGAGAGAGCTGCTAGGAAGTTATGGTTGATGCAGCATAGCTACATCAAGAAGATGTTAATCAAATTTCAGATGATTGACTCTAGAAAGGTATCAACTCCAACAAGTCCACACTTCAAGCTCTCTGTCAGTCAGAAACCAGCTAATGATCAGGAAAGGAAGTTGATGTCTAAGGTGCCTTATGCAAGTATTGTTGGGAGTATTATGTACATGATGTTGTGTACTCGGCCTGATCTGTCACACGCCATAAGCCTGACCAGCAGATACATAGCACACATTGGCAAGCCTTGAAGTGGATAATGAAGTATTTGGTGGGCACGCAAGATTTGGGATTGTTGTTCTGCACAGCAGACGATGAGGATGAGCTCATAGGCTACTGTGATGCAGACTATGCTGCAAATATTGATAGCAGAAAATCCCAATCTGCCTATATCTTCAAGCTCTTTGGTACAGCAATCAGTTGGAAGTCTAATCTCCAATCTGTGGTTGCGCTCTCTACAACGGAGGCAGAGTATATATCCTTAGCAGAAGCGGTTAAAGAAGCTAAATGGCTAAAGGGAATATTGGGGGATTTTGGTGTGGTGCAAGAGGCTGTAACTATCTTGTGTGACAGCAACAGCGCCATTAGCTTGGCCAAGCACCAGACTTTCCATGAGAGAAGTAAGCACATCGACATCAAACTTCATTTTGTAAGAGATGAGATAAGCAAAGGCGTGGTGGCAGTCAAGAAGGTCCACACCTCTGAAAATGCAGCTGACATGATGACTAAACCCCTACCAAGTGCTAAGTTCGAGCATTGTTTAGACTTGGTTAACTTGACTGCAAGAAGATGAGGGAATTTTGGTGAAGGTGGAGTTTTGGCTGGCCGGATGGTGGATGCAGCCAAGGTGGAGATTTGTTGGGCTTTGGTGTGGCTGGACCAACCATCGGCCCAAGTCATTATTGAGGGCCGAGCTCGATTAAGCTCGGCTAACACCGAACTCGATTAAGCTCGGCTAACACCGAACTCGATTAAGCTCGGCTAACACCGAACTCGATTAAGCTTCTCCAACACCGAGCTCGATTAAGCTCGGCTAACAACCGTTGTATTTGAACAGCTCGTTCAGTTACAACAATAAGTTTCTTCAGTTTTCAGTTTCACATCTTGTTTTTCTCCATATTCGTGTGATTCAAGAAACTAGATAGAGAAGTGAATACACTTTGTGATTCTTGAGCTAGCTAGGTGAGTGATCCACAATCGAGTTGTATTCTCCGATTGAGTAGCGAGCTAAGTGATAGTGTGTTGTAATCATCTTCGTTTGTTTTGTATTCGTAATAATATCGTCTCACATTTGTTCGTGAATCTCGCGTCGATTCTGTTTTTGACTCTTCAGCCACCGCCTCCACCATCACGGCGAGGGCCACGTAAACCACCGTCGCCTCCGCCACCGCTGCCGCCTCCTCCTCCATAGCCTCCACCATCACGCCGAGGGCCACAACAACCACCGTCGCCTCCGCCACCGCTGCCGCGAGGCTGAGCCTTGTTGACGGTGATGATGCAACCGTCCAATTCCTGGTTGTTTCAATTTGGAGTGTGAGGTTTCATATCTAAGAGATGAAAGAAGAAGAAAATGAGGTGTGCTGGAATTATTATTAACAAAATATTAAATATATTAATTAAAAAAATTAATCTAAGTCAAATGCCATTTAATTGGCGTTGACTTTTAAAATAAACGGTTCTGTTAAAAATGGACCAAATTCGATCCGTTTTCATTGGTTAAGGACTCAATAATTCAAAAGATAATGTTCTGGACCAAAATCGTAAAATCGTCGTATGTTTAGGACCGCTTCTGGCCTTTACTCTACTAAATTTAATGTAAAATTTTTGAAATATGAGAACAAGAAAAATACAGTAATTGAAATAGATATGAGAATTGAGAAATATACTACTTTTAATTGTGGACGAAAGAAGAATGGTCAACTTTAGTATCTATAATGTAATTTTGAAACAAAATAATGACTCATAAAGAAAATTCAATTCCCACTATAAACAATTTGATAAACTAATTAACATTTAAAATAATACAATTAATTAGAAAGAATAGTCCATTCCTACTATAGTCAATTTTATAAATTAATTAATGTAAAATAAGTAAAATGCTACACCTAACAAAGCAAGGAGAGGTATTATTAAATTCCACAACCACAGTTCAAACACGTCCAAAGGCAAAAACACAAAATCTAGCAAACAAATCAACACAAAAATGGATAAAAACAAGAAAACAAAAGCACTTCAATCTTCATTTGTGATGACCATGATTGCCCTCCCAAGCCCACATCTCCGGGCCGGCCTCCCCGTTGCTGCTGAAGCTCTCCGGATTCTGAACCGCTGCTGATCCAGAATACGGAGAGCCATCATCAGCACGGCCCCCCATCATCGGGGGAATGCTGCTACTGTTGCCACCGCTGCTGCTGTTCACGTAGTCCTGTGGCGTGGTGAGGTAGTTTTGGATAAGATGGCTCAGGCTCGATGTCAACGAGCCCCGAGCCACCATATCCTCGGCCAGCTTCACCTTGGCTCGTAGCGCCTCCACGTCTGACCTCAGCACGCGGTTGTTCGTCGTTGAGTCTTTGAATTGCTGAGTGGCTTCAGCAAGCTGTTTGAAGAGAGTTCCATTCTCACCTCTCAATTGTTCCACCTATTTACAAAAAAATATAAGAAAATTAATTAGTCTCTTTTCGTCGCGAAAAGTAAGACTGTTGTAACACC
This sequence comes from Salvia splendens, assembly GCF_004379255.2. Lineage (NCBI taxonomy): Eukaryota > Viridiplantae > Streptophyta > Magnoliopsida > Lamiales > Lamiaceae > Salvia > Salvia splendens. The sequence goes on from NC_056038.1 coordinate 977,237, forward strand.
CCTTACTCGATTAGTTAATAGATTGACTTAAAAAGAGGTTTAATAAATCCTTGAATTACTGAAACGTGACATCACTTACTCGATTAGTAAATAATCGAATTTACGATCGTAGTGTAAAGTTATTGCCAAAAAGGGAAACAGTCGCGTTTCGTCACCTGCTGTTCAAGATCTGCCAAGTGTGCTTGCTTCCTTCGTCTGGATCTTCGCGCAGACTCGCGGTTGGAGACCATCCTTTTGATGCGTTTGACATCAGCGGGGTTCGTGATGTGGTCATAAGAGCCGGCTTCTATCTCAATGTCCTCTTCGTCCGACTGGTCATGAGACGAGCCGCTGCTGGCGCCTACTGCTTGAGTCTCCGAGCCCTTTGAGGCGTACGACGGGCTGTCAACTGAAGAAGAACACAAGAGTCAAACAGAGCAACAAGTGACAATAGGAACAAAAGATCAATCAATCAGTTGGTATGAAAAAAAAGTTTTTTTAAAAAAAAACAAAAGAACAAAAGATCAAGCAGTTCACTTGACTTACCACATATAGACTTCCAAGGCCAAACTTGAGGCTCTGCCAACGCGTTAGGAGCTGATGTTTCCCTACGGACCTCCTGAAAATCGAGCAAGCTGTATAGTGAGGACGGAGAGAGACAAGAAAGATATGTAGTCGAATTCGCGGGAGGAGTGTACCATGGTGGTTTTTAGAGGAATAGAGAAAATCAATTTGTGTATCTTTCTTCAGAGATTCAATCTGGTAGAAATGATAAACTTATAATGTGCAGGTATATATAGCTATACAAATTTCAGTAAAATAAAACTGATCAATCATCATCAATTTGCACACTTCGAACCTATCTAAATGAGTTACTTTCCTAAGTAGTTACTACTTAGAATTTCAGCAAGTAAAACTGATAAATCATCATCAATTTTCACACTTCCAACCTTGCTTTCCTAACTTAGAAAAAGGGCAAATTTATGCTGTCTTAAACATAACTAACGAAGCGGAATTTGAGCAAATGATACGAAACTAGAAGACGACAGAGACGAAGCAACTATGTCTCGAGTACTGCATTAGATAGAGCTAAGTTCAAATCTCTCCATTTCTCTCAAGAATCTGTCTGGTGAAATGAATCAAATGATTTTTTTTAAAGATGTTACTTTTTTGTATCAACATTTGAGCCCATACATTTTGAATTTGTAAAGTTGAGAGATTTGGAATATTGCCACATTTAGTGCCAATGGACATATCCTAACCCCCCCTTTGGCAGATCAAGATTATGTCCAACCACCTCTCTTTCTCTCTCTCCATGTGGTGTTTTCCATGCCAAATCTAACACTAAACAAACATTAGGGGCAAAAGGTACAAAAATTGGAATTTAAAAAACAAAACTCAGAATTTTGTCACTATCTAAACAAACATCAACACTATGCACACACTGATAACAATAATTCAAACTCCTTGCAAGAACACCATCTACTTCAAGCCCAAATATCCGAATTCGATTGATCACCAAACCATGTTATCAAATCCCCCTTTTCAATTCTTGAAATGTTCATCTCAAGAAAAGGGAAAAGATGACTCCCAACATCAACATTCAACACTATGAATTCCAAAATGGAAAGTGCTTAATGGTTTAGAGATTCCTACTTTGAAATGACACGTAAAAGCCTTATGTGGTTAAAGATCATTGCTTTCAAATTGCCAAACTATACTTTAAAAAAAGTTAAGACATTGACTCGTAAAGAATCCAAACACCACTTTAATTGGACACTGTTGTTTTACATAGCCTATCACTTTTTCCCAAGTTGAACAATCAATCAAGTAATCAACCATTCATTCACACCCACATCAAAATTCATCAAATCAAACAAAACTACAACATGAGAAACAAAAACTACAGTATTCAATAAAGTAAAGATATGACAAAACAAGTCCATCTATGATAAAAATGAAATCTTGAAACTTCCTCACTCTCTATTCTTTACTTCATTGCAAAGATTTCAAAAACCCATTAATATTTTCAAGTTCCCATCACAGAAAAACTTGAACTATGGGCAAAAACATCCAAACCATGAAAAAAGATTAAATTTTTATTTGAGTAAAAGTGAAGAACTAACCAAATTCTTGAAAGGGAAAGTGGGATGATCATCGGAGTGGTCCATGGCAAAGAGATTATAGGAATCAGAGGCTTCAAAGTGGTGGATTTTTCTGTCGTTTTCAGAGGAAAAAAGTTCTTGAAGAGCTAATTCAGATGGGCTTTTCTTCAGGTCACCGCCGCAGCCATAGATTGAACTGTTCTTCAATATTGCCTTCTTGTTGTCCATTGAAATGTTATTTTTATTTTTTTAAAAAAGGTTTTTTTGCTCACTCACTGTAGTTCTATGTGTGTGTGAATGAGAGGGAGAGAGAGTGGAGAGAGAGGAAAAGGGAAGAAATGAAGAGATGGGTGTGAAGTATATAAGAAAAAAGGGAAGTTGGGTGGAAGTGAAAGGAGGAAGAAGCCAAAGTAGCTTTTGTTATTGAAAGAGAAAAGGTGGAAATCATTGCATGAAGTCACATTATAATGAATAGTACTAGCAGTTCTTTATCTTGGAGTTTACTTTTTTACCCTTGGACCTCTGACTAGTACTCAAATGTTCGATTGCCGAAGATTAACTTGTTCCGAGATTATACTAGTTTGTGGTTACTAATTTTATGTAACAAAGTCTCAAGATTAAATATCATGTTGTATATATGCAACCGAACAATATGCATGAGACTCAAATTAAACTACATATTCTTGTGTAGGAGCTCAGAAAAAAAATATCGGAGGACTCGGTTTCATTAACATCATTTTTTCTTATTCTTTCTCATTTTTAAGTTTTTTTTTTTTTCATTTTTAAGTTATTGTATTTGACTTTCGTTGTAACTCGCTTTTTTAGATTTTAATTACAAAGAAGATGGAGATATTAATCTATCAAACCGAACACTATATTCCACCTTTCTATTGTTTGTTTCTTATAGAACGTCCTTCCAAATTCACATATGCATGGGATGCAGAAAAAAAATGTCGAAGGGTGATGGTTGGGCGAATTTTTGATAGTAATAAATGCGGGTAAAAAATATATAGATCACGACACAAGGAATTACGTGGTTCGATTTACTGAGGTAAATCTACGTCCACGGGAAGAAAGGAGGGCAAGATTGTATTGCTTGATCTGGTTTACAGCTTACAAATACAGACTTGCTATATGATATTTGATGTCTAGAGAGCTTTTTTCTCCTCTCTTAGTCTATCTGATCTAAGTTCTATTTATACATTGAACTAAGATCGTGGCTTGCATCACCACTAACTAGGTCGTGGATGTCGTGGAAGTCATGAGATCCTGCATGGGTCCACTATCTCTTTGTTTGGTCCGCTATCCTGCATGAGATCCTGCATGAGTTGACACCACTAAATAGATCGTGTAGTGGAGGTCGTGGAGGTTCTGCATGAGTCCACTATCTCCCAGTTCGGTCGAATACTGAGACCGAACTGCTGAACTATTGCCGAGCAGCTTTTGCCGATCTGAGAGTAGAGCTTGATTGGTCGGCTTTTACCGAGCTGTAGGCTGGGGCCGAACTCTTTGGTAATGCCGAACTGATACTCTTCCTTGGGCTTTGGGCTGATGGGCCGTCACTGCTATTGGGCTTGTTTAGTACGTACCCCATCACTACCCCCCCCGAAAAGCGAAGTGAATCACTTCGGCGAAGCGAGTCACTTCGGCATTCTGGATAAAGGTACGGGGGAGGCTGACGTCAGGGGACGTGCCTTGCGCGTGACTGCATTAAATGCGACAGTAAAATCCGGCCGTTGAATCCTGAAAAGGTGGGATTCGAAACGGTGCGATGATTTTGAAATCTTCTCCGAATCTGATAAATACGTCCTTTCTTCATCATTTGAACACTTTTGCTATTGCTTCTTCTGCATTCTCTCTCTTTTGCGTAAAAATTTCCTTCCGCTTTCAAGAATTTCTTCAGAATTTCTTCAGACTTTCAAAGAGTAAGAACCATGTCTTCTTCTTCTTCTTCTTCTGAGTCAGGTAGCGGTAGGAAAGGGGGTAAGGGGTCTTCTAGCCGGAAAGAATCCGGGGAGAAGATCGTAGAGTATTTTCACAGCATCTTGAGTAAGGATACTGTGATATCCCTACACGAAAAATATTTTTTTCCTGGGGGGAAGGTTGCGATTCCCGACGACCTTCATAGGGCTGACTCGCCGCCGGAGGGTTACGCCACCGTTTATGAAGCCGGCTTGGAATGCGGGCTTCGTTTCCCTCTTCCCCCTGCCTTTGTAGAGCTGCTTGATTTTTTTCAACTCCCTTTAGGTCAGGTGACTCCGAATTCTTGGAGGCACTTATCGGCCTTTGCTGCCGAACTGCGTAGGCTAGATAAGGATCTGTCTCTGAGGGCAATCCTTAATTTCTTCCAGTTTAAGAGGAAGGGATCTTGGTTTTACTTGATCCCTTTACAGCCCTTTAGAGCCTTTTGTAAAACCAAATGGCCGAAATGGCAAAATCGCTTCTTTTTTTACAATAGGACAGCGGCTCCGGGCTTTCCCTGGAGAGGGCCGAAGTCCGTAATTCCTCATCCTCGGTTAGAACCGTTGAACGAGCTCGAGGGCGAGCTCAATAAGATTCCTATGATTAGGAAGCAGTACCTGGAGTCTGAGCTCGTCAAGGGCGACTTCGTGTTCGACTCCTCGTCTTCGGACGAAGAGACTGAGGGTGAGGACTTCTTTTTTGTGCCTTACTGCTTTTGTGGCGAAAACTAACCTTGCTTTCTTGCTTTTTGGCAGTGAACTTGCTAAATAAGATTAGCCGCAAATCCTCCGAGCTTAAGGAGCCGGAGAAACAGAAGGCTACCAGCTCGGCGCCTGATGCCGAGAAGAATCCGAAGAGGCAGAAGACCTCTTCTTCGGATCCAAAAAAGCCGGAGTCCACTTCGGCAAAGGGGAAGGGGAAGACCCAAAAGCCCCCAAGAGCGCCGGAGAGAGACATCGTCTTGGCGCCCCCTTCGGAGCATGTCTGTGAGCCTTTTGCATGGCCAACGGACTTTGCCGAGGTAACTTCTCTTCTTGATTCTTTGGCTTTGCTTCTTTCCTATGTTTTTTTGGTGGCCCCTCTGTTGACTCTTTCCTTTTTCCATTTTCAGAGGAATAGCATGCTCAGCAAGCTCGTCGCAGTCGAACTCTCTAAAGCGTCCAGCGACTACGCTGAGATGCAGAGGAAGTTGGCGGCTGCTCGTCACCAGGCCGAACAGGCTAAGGCAGACTTTGAGAAGGCCAGAGCTGCTAGGATCTCGGCCCAGGATGAAGCCCAGTTTGCCAAAAACCAGCTCATCATCCAGCGAGAGCAGACGAAACGGAGGGATGCTGCCGCCGTGGTTGCCCAAGGGGAGGTTCTCCGTGCTTTCGCGGAGAAACTCTTTCTGAGCAATCAATTTTCGGCCTTTGTCGGTGATCTGCTGAAACTGATGACCGATAATGCCGAGCAGGGGCCCGAAGTCGTCCTGCCGCTGTACGGCCGAGAGATAGCAGCTCGTCTCCAGAGTCTGCCGCTCCTTGAGGAGCTTGCTTCGTCCTCGGTCCTGCTTTCTGCTGACCGAGTTCGTAGTTGCCGAGCTGACCGGGACGAGAATATGGAGGCTATCTTTGCCTCCTTAGGGCCAGTTTCACCCGCTCCAATTTTCCTCGGAGAGGGTGAGACCGAGCAGCTTGATCAGCAGACCGGAGACGGGCAGGCCGAGCAAGAGGTGCTGCTGATCGGTGATGGGGGCACTGAGCAGGCTGGGGGGAGCAGGGAGGCCGAGGCTGAAGCTGAGGCAGACAAGGAGAAGGAAGCTGAACCTCACCGAGGAGCCGGAGACGAAGCTGGCGGAGTATGATTTCGTCTCCCTTCTCTTAGTTTAGTTTCTTCCTTCTTGTAAAATGGCCTTGAAGCCCTCCTTGTGTAAAAAATTTTTTTCTTATGAATGAAAAAATTATTCTTTCTACACTTGTGTCTTCGTATAGCTTTTCGTACTCTCTTTTACTCCTGTTGTGGTTTACTACCTGCTCAGTAAAATGAAATGCCGAACTGACATAGCTGCTTTGTATTCTTAACTCTTAAGGAGCTGGAGGTACTTCACTGGAAGCGGCTGTACTCTTCCGCTTTAGACGAAGCTGAGAAAAAATCCATAGCTGACCAGATGAAGAATGACGAACTCTTGGCTTGTTTAGTGAAGCTGGAGGCCGACAATAAGGACTTAGAGTCCGAAAAGAAAGATCTGGAGGCCGAGCTGAATACTGCCGTCGCTGAGAGGACTGCGTATGAGGATTTCATCTGCAGGCGCGGGGGAATGACCATCTCTGAAGTTCAGGAACGAGTTGACGAACTGTGGGAGGAATATCATGTACTCCGGAGGAACAATGCGCTGGAGAGCTCGGCTTGCCAACAAGTCGTGAAATCATTGCGGCGCTGGGCTTCTCGGTACGACATCATTCTTTCCCGGCGTCCCTCAATCGAGAGATTCCTTAGGCATTTCCCGCCAACAGATGGTCGCACTCCAGCTCAAACCTCTGATTCACTTGCTCAAAACCCTACTCCAAGTCAGCAACGAACTCAGGAACAACCGGAGACGTCAAGACGAGGACGGACTGAAGTTCGCAGAGGAGCGGTGACTATGAGTGAGCAAGATCGGCAAATGATTCGTGAAGAGACTCTTCGCCGCCGAGGTGCTAGAGCTTCCCGGGCTCAGGGAAGAGGCGGTAGGTCGATTAGAGCATCTCGTCGACCTGCTTATTCTTCAGCTGCCCGGAATGGCCGAACTCGGCTTCACGAGGATTTTGTGAATAGATGGCTCAACTTTAGCAACCATGGACAGTAGAATAGTCCTTTGTAATGGCGTAACGCCTTCTCGTAGGGCAGCAGAATTATATGCCGAACAAGTTTTAATAAATGAAATCTTCATTTCGCTTCTATCACTGCGTATTTACAGCTCAGCGAAAAAATTTCATCGTGCTCGTCCTCGGTCTTATGAAGTAAACTTCTTTGACCGGACTCGTCCTCGGTCTTATGAAGTAAGCTTCTTTGACCGGACTCGTCTTTAGTCTTATGAAGTAAACTTCTTTGACCGGACTTGGTCCTCGGTCTTATGAAATAAACTTCTTTGACCGGACTCGTCTTTGGTCTTATGAAGTAAACTTCTTTGACCGGACTCGTCTTTGGTCTTATGAAGTAAATTTCTTTGACCGGACTAAGCTTGTGTCCTAATTTGGCGAGTTTTATCGCTCGGATCGGACTTTCCCTTTGTCCTAATTTGGCGAGTTTTATCGCTCGGATCGGACTTTCTCTTTTTGCAGTTCGTTTCAGACGAACTGCTTGTTTCTTAAGCTGAATTGTGGAGTCTTGTATCTTCCTGAGAAGCTTGGACTCACAATTGTCTTTAATATATGTTCTAAAAAGGGGATCAGCCTTTAAAGAACAAGATACCTCAGTAACATTTGTAAGAGACGACACGCACATAAAGACAAACATGAAAAACAAGTAAAAAACAAAGAAAGCACATACCCCTAGGACCGAACTAGACACAAGACTGACTGACCGGACTGTCTCTTACAAATGGAACTTCTTGAGGTTGGAAATGTGCCATGTTCGGGGTACTTGTTCTCCTGACATGTGAGTCAATTTATAAGACCCTTTGCCGAGGACTTCTGACACCCGATATGGACCTTCCCATGTGGGTTCGAGTTTGCCCAGCTTTTCTGCTCGGCTTACTTCATTGTTTCTCAAGACGAGATCTCCCACTTGAAATTGCAGCTTTTTCACCCTTTGGTTATAATACCGGGCTACTTGCTCCTTGTACTTGGCTGCTTTTATGCAGGCCAATTCTCTTCTTTCTTCGGCAAGATCTAGTTCGGCTCTCAGTCCGTCCTCATTCAGTTCTGCTGAGAAATTAAGAGTTCGGGGACTGGGTATGCCGATCTCAACCGGAATCACGGCTTCAGTGCCGTACACCAGACTGTACGGAGTTCACGCAAAGACGCCTTTGTACTCTTTGAGGAGCTGGATGGTCTTTTCCCGGAGTAGAGGTGTTCCCGCGAAACCGATCTTCACCGTTCTGGATGGATCATCTTCATATAACCGAACTTCCATCGAGTTCGGCTCCGGTGTGACTTCGGTCATTTCGCCTGCCTCTGACTCCGGCTGCTGTGATTGCTATGCTTGATGGTGCCGATCTGATTGCTCGGCACTTTTAAGCGCAATCTGCAAACACTCTTTTGCTCTTTTTTGATCACCTCGGATGACCGCTATCCCTCCTTTAGTGGGGAAGGAGTTCGGCGAGGAAGCCTCTGATCGCTATGATCGGGCTTCTTTTTGTCTTCTCTAGATGAGCTGTCTAAAGACCATTTTCGACGGTCTGCCTCATCGGCACGAGAAAACTGGTCCGCAATGTCCCACATCTCTTGAGCTATTTGCGGACTGCATTCCACGAGCTTTCTGTAGAGAGCTCCGGGCAGGATTCCATTTTGGAATGCCGAAATGACAAGTAGATCATTGAGATCATCTACTTGTAGGCATTCCTTGTGGAATCTCGTCATAAAGTCGCTGATCTTTTCGTCGCGACCTTGACGTATAGAAAGCAGCTGAGCCGAAGTGATTCGGGCTTCCGCTTTCTGAAAGAACCTCCTGTGGAAAGCATCCATTAGATCTCGGTAAGATCTAATGCTGCCTTGGGGGAGGCTATCGAACCACCTTCTTGCGTTCCCGATAAGCAGCTCGGGAAATAGCTTGCACATATGGACCTCATTGAGACCCTGGTTCGCCATGCTATACTGATAGCGTCCCAGGAAGTCATGAGGATTCACTAACCCGTCATAAGTCATCGACGGAGTTCGGTAGTTCTGCGGCAAGGGTGTTCGGGTGATATCGTCCGAGAACGGAGTCTTCAATGCTCCGTACATGGCGAACCCGACATCTCTTCGGTATGGAGGAGATGGAGTTCTCCTGTGATTCCGGTACCGAGGAGGAACAGGAACATGTCGGGGTTGAGGATTCTTCTTCCTGGAAGACACGGCACTACTGCGGTAGTGACTTTCATGTCTGGATGAGGAGGGAGAATCCACCGTTTTCGTCTCCGGCTTTTGGCCCTTTTGCAGGAAAATTAAGAACTCTTCCTGCTTCTCGGCCAAAAACAACTTGACAGCCTCGTTCAAATCGGGCTGCTGGGAAGACTCGGTGCGATGAGTCTTTGAGCGGCTTGTTCCTTCTCCGTGAGAACTGGAAGTAGATTTCTCCCGAGGCTGTTTTCCAGACCTGCGGGCTGGACTAGCTTCCTCATGGTTATCACGGACGGAAGCACGGGTATTATGTGATCTGGTATGCATTTTTTTGGTGGAAGAGGATCAAAAACTCGCTTTTATCACAGATTTGGTTCTCTGGTTCCCACAGACGGCGCCAGTGATGGTTGGGCGAATTTTTGATAGTAATAAATGCGGGTAAAAAATATATAGATCACGACACAAGGAATTACGTGGTTCGATTTACTGAGGTAAATCTACGTCCACGGGAAGAAAGGAGGGCAAGATTGTATTGCTTGATCTGGTTTACAGCTTACAAATACAGACTTGCTATATGATATTTGATGTCTAGAGAGCTTTTTTCTCCTCTCTTAGTCTATCTGATCTAAGTTCTATTTATACATTGAACTAAGATCGTGGCTTGCATCACCACTAACTAGGTCGTGGATGTCGTGGAGGTCATGAGATCCTGCATGGGTCCACTATCTCTTTGTTTGGTCCGCTATCCTGCATGAGATCCTGCATGAGTTGACACCACTAAATAGATCGTGTAGTGGAGGTCGTGGAGGTTCTGCATGAGTCCACTATCTCCCAGTTCGGTCGAATACTGAGACCGAACTGCTGAACTATTGCCGAGCAGCTTTTGCCGATCTGAGAGTAGAGCTTGATTGGTCGGCTTTTACCGAGCTGTAGGCTGGGGCCGAACTCTTTGGTAATGCCGAACTGATACTCTTCCTTGGGCTTTGGGCTGATGGGCCGTCACTGCTATTGGGCTTGTTTAGTACGTACCACATCAAAGGGATTAGCTTTATCTTTTTCAATTTTATTAACTGCATTTTTTCTTGTCTCTCATTCAAAATTATTTCACCTTTGTTGCAACTCACCCCGTAGATTTAAGTTTACAACGGAGGCCGAGGCACAATTTTCGACAAATATACATTTTTTACTACATTCGCGACTCATGTATCAACTTCACTTGCCAGTTGAATTTCTGTTCGAAAAGTATTAAGTAATTGGACTATGCTATTTTACTAATAATAATTTCAACAAAAATTTGCATTAGATCCATTGTAAAATTAAAATGACTGTATTTTCCTATATAAATTTATATGGAAATAGTACATACCAAATATATGGGGTGGGTGGGACATATAGATCACCGACCTTTGAAAAAGTTGAAATTGTGTGAAACTAAATTATTAACAAGTTGTCACTCTCAACTTTAGGGGGTTATTTTAGGAATTTTTCATGTAATAAATTATCAATAATTTGTCTATAGTGACGAACGTTCACTCCTCTATACATATATTTTATTTTGTCTAATGCAACACGATTTCAATATATTTTATACATTCATTTACTAAGGGAGCAATATTTATTTTTTTATATTTTACACCCCAAATTATATTCGCTCAGTATGAGTACCTAACTATTACATCAGATGTTACATTATTAACTTATTAGGGCACCTAATATTAGGTGTTTGTGGACATTAGTGTTTAATTTTAGGCTTAGTATGTATCCTAAATCACATCATTTTTTACATTTATCACAATAAATCAACTTGTTACAATTTGTAGCAGCATGTCATACCATTTCCTACCCACATAATATATTTATTAATTACTGTTACCCGTCTTCTACCATTTTTACAATATATCAATCACTTTTATTAATTTGTACAACACATAAGGGCATCAACAATCACATCGAAACAACATTTTGTTTACATTATTCATGAGTCCTACATCTCTTTTTCTCATCACCACTTAACACGTGTACGCCGTCGAGTGAAACGATATGCGCTAACATGCCTTCTCAGCGTGTGCCTCTCTCTTAACAGCCACACCATGCGATGCACGCACATCGAGCAGTGCACCTTCTTCGTCCGTTGCTTATGCTCTAATCTAGTGGTAAGCACGTTGTAGAAAAATCGTGAGTGCATTAAGAGAATTGATAAAATATGTAATTTTTTCAGATTTTGCAGCTTTGAGAATCCTTGTTGGTTAAGAAAAGTTATTTCAATTTTATTCTCCACCATCCAATAACTTTATAAGTGCATACGGCGGCTGCGAAACTAAATTCTTTTTCAAGTATTAACATATTTATTCTTTTTTAATTACCACATTACCCTTTTCATCTAAATAATATACTTTTACAGTTTCAGAAATAATAGGAGAAAATTAATTAGATAATAATAAAAAAATTACTCTCATGATAGCTTGCTTCTCAATTTGGGCCTCTTCTAAAACCCATTATTGAAGCCCAACGGCCCATATTTCTTAATTTGGGCCTTTTATTTTGGTCTTTTCAAACTATACGATATAAGCATGTATAATTGGGAATTATGTTTAACATAAACACCTTATATAATCTACGTTTACATTATTATATTCACACACATTTATATAAAATATTGTGTATAACTTGCAACTATTATCATGCCTGCAAGTAATTTTATTTTTTACTTTTTTTTCTTATAGATTATCTTATAGATTAGATTTTTAGTTTTCTATAGTTTCACAGTTTGTTAGTTGCTAATTGGACTGATTAAACAGCCTAAACTGTTTTGCCCTTAAAAAGCCCAATCTAATGCAAATAGAGGCCCCTTTCGTTTAGATTCTCAATAAATTATTAGTATTATTGTTATTATTGCTGCTTTTTTTAAATGATGGATGAAAATTGAAAGTGAATCATAATCTCAAAAGGCGAGTGTGGAGATGTTGTACAATTAATCAACGACAACACCAAATGTCGAATTTAATGAAATTTGAAAGCTCTCATAGGCCATCGATAGAGTCGATCGACTTCTGACTCCACCTAAATTCGCCATGGACTATATTCATAACCTATTTCTTACCCACCTATACTAAATCATGAAATCATTTCAAATTTTGAAAAAAAAATAGAGAAGAGAACAATGGGCTGAAATATAGTGGTGTATGGTGGCCCACATTTTGCTTTGACAAGTGTTTCCTACCTTAGCCAACCTGTCCAATTCCCGGGCAGTTCGGGCAGCCACCCTTACCTCAATTATTCGTAGTACTTTTATTTTACTTTTTTACATAAATTTTTTAAAAGATTTGCCAATCCTACCAAAATGAAATTTTGTATTACCATAAAAGAGTCCCTTTACCAAGATAAAATTAAAAAGGGGGCTAATACTAACTACCTATTAGTAATATCTGTATTCTACTTAAATTTGTTGCTTTTCTTCCATTTTACTACTACCTATTTTGACTAATTATAATATAATTATTCATCTAAGATTAAATTGTTCAGATTCAATCTCATAAATGAAACGAAATAGCGTCGTTTGATTATTATGACTCATTATCATATATGAATATCCATCTATGATTAAGTTGTATAAAGACTATGAGTCATGACTCGTTATTATATAATTATCCATCTATGTCTAAGTTGTGAAAAGGCTATGAGTCATAACTCATTATTATATAATTATTCATTTAGGATAAAGTCGTGAGATTATTTTTAGGGACGTGGTTATGACTCATTATCGTATGATTGTCAATCTAAAACTAAGTTGTGACTTGTGAGATTATTTTAGTTTCAATGGTGTGGCTATGACACAATATTATATAATTATCCATTTAGGATTAAGTTGTGATATTCCATTAGGTGCAAAATATTATACATATTTAATATAAAATATAATCTTTTAAGCTGAATAAATCCAATATATATTCAATTATAAGATATAATCTTTCCAACAAATATCGTTTAATACTAGAATCAATAATGTTGAATTTAATCATTCAAAATGATCATAGGAGTAAAAGTCATTTTTGTTACAAAAATATACTTTTAAACTATAATTTGAGTTTATTTACAGCATTTAAACTATGCCTTTTGATGGTTGGGCGAATTTTTGATGGTAGTAAATGCAGGTAATGAATATAGATCACGACACAAGGAATTACGTGGTTCGATTTACTGAGGTAAATCTACGTCCACGGGAAGAAAGGAGGGCAAGATTGTATTGCTTGATCTGGTTTTCCAGCTTACAAATACAGACTTGCTATATGATATTTTATGTCCAGAGAGCCTTTTCTATCTGATCTAAGTTCTATTTATACATTGAACTAAGATCGTGGCTTGCATCACCACTAACTAGGTCGTGGCTTGCATCACCACTAACTAGGTAGTGGATGTCGTGGAGGTCATGAGATCCTGCATGGGTCCACTATCTCTTTGTTTGGTCCGCTATCCTGCATGAGATCCTGCATGAGTTGACACCACTAAATAGATCGTGTAGTGGAGGTCGTGGAGGTTCTGCATGAGTCCACTATCTCCCAGTTCGGTCGAATACTGAGACCGAACTTCTGAACTATGACCGAGCAGCTTTTGCCGATATGAGAGTAGAGCTTGATTGGTCGGCTTTTACCGAGTTGTAGGCTGGGGCCGAACTCTTTGGTAATGCCGAACTGATTGGTCGGCTTTTACCGAGCTGTAGGCTGGGGCCGAACTCTTTGGTAATGCCGAACTGATACTCTTCCTTGGGCTTTGGGCTGATGGGCCGTCACTGCTATTGGGCTTGTTTAGTACGTACCCCATCACCTTTTATTCTACTTTTTCATTCAGATATGTTCCTCATTAAAGATCGCATTCTACTTTTATTAATTTTGGTAATTTGCTTTTCAATGATATCTTCGAATCCTCGTACCGGACTCCAAAAATAATTTATGTCAATCATTAATATTTTTTCCCCAAATTAGAATTCGGAAAGAATAGGAACATAATTAATAATTTCACATTTAATCCCGGGCATCTTTCCCCTCTCTCTCCTATATAAACCCCACCATCTCACACTATTTTCTAAACCTCTCAATATCTCTCTCGTCTCAAATTATTCATTTAAAAGAAACCAAATTCTTCTTCTTGAGATGGAGGCCAAGAACATGCTCAACACCCTCGCCGTCGCATTCACGATCATGGCGCTCTCCGCCGCCAGCGCCGTCTCCGCCGCCGTCGAGGCTCCTGCGCCGGCACCCACCTCCGGCGCCGCCGCCTTTGTTCCCACTTTCGCCGCCGCCTTCGCTGCCGTGGCCTTTGCTTATATCTTCTAAATTACTATAGTCTTATGTTATGTTAATCTTTTTATTTCTTTTTTACATTATCATTACAATTTATTTTGTTCCGTGTTTAACCTATTATTGAATATAATGATTTCTTGGTGATTTTTGCCCCTTTTGATACTGTTTTCTTTTTTGTGTAGCGTTTTGTTACTATTAGTGATGATGATTAATTGTCGTCTCTACCGAATCTCGTTCAATTTATTGCATTTCATGAAATAATTACATAAAGTATTAGATGAAAAAAGAATAAAATAATGTAAAGAATCATTTTTACGCTGAATAAAAGAAGATAAAAAAGAATAAGACTTTATCGATGCGCACACACATACACGCATGAGTGTGTAGCTTTATGAAACATGATTAATAATTACAGCATTTTGTGTTAGAACGTACACGAATTTCACCATAATGTTTAGATTGAGAGAGAGAGAATTCTATTTTCTCACTTTAGAATCTAAAATTTTATCATTATTTGGATAATAATTATTAACCTGGTCACAAATAGAGCTTCATCTTTTCATTTTAGTTTGTTAGTAAACAAGAGTCTCGATTCATTATTACTATAAATAGTAAAGATGCCTGAGATTCACTCACATATCATTCTTATTCCACGTGTCACTAACTTCCTTTCTTCCATTTAATTAACATTTATTAGAATCCGCACCAAAAAGAAATCGGACAAGCAATATACATATTTATTTTCTATTAAATGTGGAGAGGTATTGTCTCTTTAGAGTGTATAATTTCATCATTTATTCGGAGAATAATGATATATTTTCTGGTTATATCCAAGTAAATGTGAAAAAGATTATATAGATAAATAATGATATATTCGGATCATATTTTTATCATTTATTCGGATAATAATTATTTATTTTCTATTAAGATTCATGAAAATGTGGAGAGATATTCTCTCTTTTGAGTCTATAATTTCGTCATTTATTCGGAGAATAATGAGTATATTTTTTGTTTAGATCCATGAAAATGTGGAAAAGATTATATAAATAAGATGCGTGCACCTATTCAATGACAATATTTTAAAATTAGGAAAATATCTCCATTATGACTGGTCATATAATTGCCAATTTATGCTAAACAATTATTTACTTTATCATGAAATAAACGCAATATATACTGAGAATATTGCCTTTTGCCTCTCTCAAATTTATTAAAAAACAAAATCCATTCCTTCCTCTAATAAGTGTCTTCCTTTGAAGACGAATTGTGTCCCCAAATTAAACATGTCCTCATTTCGAAAATCAGTAATAAAATAATTTCATAATTTTCATTTTATTCTTGTCCTCGATGCAAATTCTTTACTTTTCAAAAATAAAAGAATAAATGGAGTAAAGTTACTTGATGAAAGAGTTCCGACAACTACAAACACTTATTTGTATAGGGATGTGATCAACATGATGTGTTGACATCATGTTGACATTTTATGTTGATGCAATTTTATCATCTGGACATATTGTGTTGACATTTTGTGTTGATGTAATTTTATCATCTGTTGACATTTTTCAATGGTCTATATCATAATTTGGAGTTTGTACAATGTATTGCATTTTATCACTACCTGTTTGTATAAATCATTTATTTTATGCATAAGTACACATCTCTTTATTAGAATGCATACCTAATTATTGGGGGGGGGGGGGGGGGGTCGGGCCCACATAATAGGTTTAATTATATTTTTACTTATAAATCCTTTAACATCGTCATTAAGGAACTAAATTTGGTAGATAGCAAAGAAGTGGAAAATATAGACACATTTCCTTAATTTCTCAAAGCTTAATTATGAAAACAAAAACTTTACTCAACATATCAAACTATCAACCACTCCATGTCCTCGATTTCCACTAATTAATCTCTATTTCGTCTCTCAATAACCACAAATAAGCCCAAAAAATGCATGAAAACACGACTTAGAGAGAAAAGGAAAAGATTTGTTCAAGAACATCAATCATGTAGATATTTTAGAACATAGGTATAAGCATGTGTGTATGTCTATTCAAAGACAACAAAAAATAAAATGGTTGGATGCTTTGTCTTTAAGCTATCAGTTGAACATGCTTAGAAAGCCCTTCAATCACTGCTACACCCCACCTCACCAATTTGTTTTTTTCTTCCTTTCTTCTTTTAAACATTATCTGAAATTCGCCTATTCTAGCGCTTTGGTTTCACCCTTTTAACGTCGTTAATTTCGGATTAGGAGTAGAACTAAGTGGCTATGTCCAGTGTTGTTAGGGTCGCGGGGCGCACCGGGTCGATGAGGTGAAAATTCGGGTCGCGGGTCGACGAGTCGACGGGGTCGAGAGACCCACAAAGCTAGGTTAATTTTTTTGCCTTTTAATATTAAATAAAATAAATATATTGCTCTAATGTTTATAATACATCAAATAATATAAATGTAGACGCAATTCATGTGAATAGAGATAAAATGGAAAATAGAAATGATCAAAATATCAAAACAATTCATAAGTCATAACACAATAAATAATTGAAACATTGTCTGAAAATATCAAAACAAAGGAATATATGAAGGGTGGCAGCAAAAGATCTTTGAATTGTTTATTTGTTTAGGAGTGAAGAGGCCGAATTCTAAAGTGTAGAAAGTAGGTTTGAAAAGTTTGATGTGGTGCATGCATATATATAGAGAATTGTGATTGAGAGTGACAGAAAACATGTGAGAGATTTGAGAAAATCAGATATAACATGTGTTTAGGGCGACCCAGGCGACTCACTCGACCCAGGCAACCCACTCGACCCAGGCGACCCAACGGCGACCCTGTATCTCGATCAACCCACCCATGTTGGGGCGGCGATGGTCTCGACCCAGGCGACCCGGGCGACCCGAGCGACCCGAACGACATTTTGACAACACTGGCTATGTCGGAGATAAGCAACTTTACCTAAAGTTTGGAACAAGGGGTGGTGGAAGTGTCCCTTTCGATAAAGCTAATTCCATCCGTTCCAACGATCTAAAGCCTTGAAGGACAGATGGGTGAAAATTACATGGCAACCACTAAGAAGTCTGGTAGAAACAGATTGGCTGCGATGCTGAGATTCTATCAAACTTGGGATGGGTTGAAGGTGAAAATGGGGTGAAACTAACTTAAAGACACAACTGAATTAACCACATAGGAAAGAACATTGCTATCGACTAGATATTCTCATCTATAAAAAGGGAGCCTCACGCACTTGATAACTGGTCAAAATCACAAATCTCTATCGAGAACAATAAAAAACAGGGGCAGGAAAGGAACTAAAGAAGAGTACTGAGGGCAAGACGATCATTGTGCGAGGAAACTAGTTCAGTCAAAGCCTTGGGGATTATCCAAGGGCCAATCATGCTGGAAGGGGCTTTTTTGCATAATCAGATCAGAATCCTATGTTAGACAAGGAAACAGAATAGGCAAAATGAATACAATTATTATCAATACAAACTTGAAGGTCTTATCACAACAGAAATTAGGCCTCATACCTTCAACTGCTGTATTTGAGATTTCAATTGGCTTCCCTCGTTGCTGGTGACAGAACAAGCAATGACTGGCCTGGTCACTCCACACGCTCGGCCCAGAGCTTGCTTGGATGGAACAAAAACATACGGCACATTCTGCAGACACAATCATAGTTAAGCATAGTGTTGCAAAAGCCAAGTGATAAAATGCTCTATTTGTCCATGCAACAGTTTTATTTCGCCATGGGAAATAGGACAGTGAGAACCGAGAAATACAAATACTGAGAACCAGCAGACCGATAATATAAGTTCTACTAAGAATATAGCTTTTATTCATCATAACAATTAACAAGAACAGTAACGATCTGGAAATCTATAACAATTAAGTCTTAAAAAATTTATATGCTTTAGATGGCAAACAGAGGTTCTGATACATTCTCCAGAGTACAATATTCTCATGCGATAATTATCTGTTAGTTTCGAGAACTAATAACCTAAATCTAATACTAGCTCGATACTACGTTATATTTCCGGCAATAAAACACACACACACACACACACAGAGCATGAGTTCAGTCACTCAAAATCACAAGTTGGGAGTCACCGCTGAATGCTATGAACAACTATTTGCATAATTCCATCACAAAAACCACAAATAACTACCTTATCTTCCGCAAGAAGCGGAAGGTGAAGGAGGATTTCAAGAGGTTCAGCATCAGCTGCCATTACAACAAATTCTGAAATCCCACGGTTCAGCGTCTTCGTAGCTGTATTAAATCGACAAAAAAAATCTCAGTCACATATCAATTAGCACAGAGAAACTCAAACCCTAAGTGAAAAAAAATCCCAAACCTTCATTGGCACCCTTTTTGAGCTGTTTGTAGTTGGCGGCTTGTTGAACCAAATCAAGTATAGTAGTGATCAGCTGCGCATCTGCCAACGGATATGCTTTTGGATTCACGGCTTCTGCAGTCTAAAAACACACAAAATTCATGTGCTCGAGTAGAAGAGAATTGCTTTAAAACTTAAAAACAAAACATACTACTACAATCAAACATGGTGGAATTGCATTAGATACAGACAAACATACCATTGTGCATTGGTGTGGGAGGGAGAGTGAGAGCACCGATAACTGTAGCGAAATTTAGGGATTTTGAGATATTCTACAGAACTAGAATGCAAAGTGCAAAGATGTGGAAGATTTTGAATTTAGGGTTTTACACTCAATCCAATTAAACCTAAACCCCAGCAACGAGTTTTTTGATAAGTACTTCGTTAATTCATTCCAATATAAGATAATGCTAAAACAAATACTACTACACCAAATTTTATTTTAACATAAAATAAAAACCATCATTCTTGCTAGACTATGGTAGTAGTATTTTTGTTTTATTTATCTGTTTAAGTATAATACCTTAAAAATTATAATTAACATCAATAATTTATAAATTACATAAATTTTATTTTTGACGTACTTTATAGTAAATCAATAATAATATTTAATATATTAGAGCCAAACTAAATGAATAAATAGAAAAAAAATCTTAGCATTAGTTTTCTATTTTAATTATAATACTTTAAAAATTAATATTAGCAGCATTAATTTTATAAATTACATAAAATTTTAAAAAATTGTATACATTTAAACCCTGATCACATACTCCTAATTTTATAAATTACATAAAATTTTAAAAAATTGTATACATTTAAACCCTGATCACATACTCCTAATTTATACTATTATAATCAAATCAAATGAACAAAATAAAAATCTAATGTCAACATAGTTCTATCCATTTAATTTGATTACTATTCTTCTTAAGAGTTATAATCAACATTATTAAATTTTAAAGTTATATGTAAAAATTAAAAATTGATCTGCAATTTTATTCAGTTATTTAAATTATACTAAAAGAATGAACAAATCAAAATTTGATTTTTATGTTATTTACATTATTAATACCACCAATAATAATTTTTAAAATATTAGTAGTAGAATCAAATGAAATAGGATAAAGCAAAAATACTAATTACGTTAAGGTATGGAACTTCATCTCAAATTCTCAATCAACCTAATTTGTGGTATATTTTACAACCAAAGGAACGTGTCAAGAAATTTACATGGCTTTCTCTCACTAGAGTTGAAATCTCGTCTCTTACATAACATATTTCTCAAGGCAGAGTAAAAGGCGAAAACCCACCAGTGGCAACAACAAATGTTACAAAAATGGTTTTCACAAGTCCTTGGAAGAAGATAATGCTCTCGACGACGTCTCCCCCAACGAAACAGAGGCTAGGGACGACGCCCAAACCCGAGCATTCCTGGCTCCCTTGTGGAAGTTCCTAGTCTTGCACACCTTCAGCTTGCTCCAAACCCTCTTCACATCGATCAGATGCAGCGCCCTGCCTATGAGCTGCCGTGACTCTCCAAAGATTCCCATATTCAGATGAGGAATGTGTGCCAACCAAATCGCCATTATATGAGACGCGATGCTTGGGAAGAGATATAGAAAAGCCCTTGACACGGAAAATATTATAGAGACGAGTAGGAAAGGTTCCCTCGAGGAAATCTCTTTCAATGATGCTCCTTTCCAAACCCCGAATACTTGCTTCTCACTCTCCAGATTGCATGCTGTGTCGTCTACTATATCCACTACGGGATCCAGCCCTATCCAAAAAAACAATTTACTTCATCACCCACAAACACACAAAATATACTGATGATGTCATGATGTTGATGAAGAAAGATATACAATTCAACGATGGATGGAAGTTTTACGAATGGAAATGCACTAGGATAAAAAAAATTAATATGATCAGATTCAATGGCGTCTTAATCTAAAAATTGTATGATGCTGACAAAAATAAATATGAGTACCTCAAGGAACTGAAGTAAAACTACGTAGATCATGTAAGAACTCGTCAATCTACAAACATATACTATACGATACGAACTTAATTAAGGTACAATCTTGGGAAATCAACTTTGGACCATTGGTGTTACCTGTAGTTTTCTTGTAGAAGTTGACAACAGAATTGAGATCTTTTCGACCATGATATCTCACTCTAGATGACTGATTCACAATGATTAGTGATGGTACGCTATGAATACCATATCTTGAGAAGACGCTGCACACAACAGACAAGTGAAACTCAGGCAAAAGATCCGAACACGCGCACACACAAAACCGAGTTTAACCCTTCCTGAGTGAATACGGTCTCTATAAGCTTTGCAAGGTTACATAGATGATAGAAGAAGCTACAATACGAAAGAAGTCTTAACAAAATGATCTTACAAGGACTTCCTACAAAAGCACTACAAAGCTTGTTATAAATAGCAAAGACAATGACCTCAATCTCTAAGTAGTGGAAAGAAATTTGGTCGATATTATTCCATAGGTTTACAAGTTTGAATTGTGCAGGTCCAGCAACAGACCACTGCAGAGACATCTAATATTCTGTCGTAAGCAGGTGCAATAGATGAGTGGAGATGCCCATATATCTGGTTTGTAGGAAACTACACAATCTAGGTACACCAATGTTTGAAACGAATAAGAACTTTTAAACTTGAAGAGGAGACGATATCGGAAGAGAATACACTTACCTGGGTAAGACTGAGGTTTGGTCGACCATTACATGTTTGATCTGTGGATACATGGAACTGAGGGTAGAAAACCTTGACTTAAAGATGCTTGAGAAGGGACACCAAGAAGCATAGAAAAGAACTGCCACATATTCATTGTCTTGAATGGAGCTCATAGCAATTTCAAGGGATTCTTCATTTACCTTCAATTACATATTCATGCATTCATAAATGATTAGAGATGAACCACGAGTTAATACCCAATACCTCTAACAATCAGTAATTCAGCATGGTATGAAAATGAAAACAGTTTCAACTTAAATTAAAATTCAAAAAGTATAAATAGAAAAATCCATCACTTATGCATGTTCATGATATAAAGCAAAAAACAAAGAATTGGAGTTTAACTCAAAGAGAACAATCCTCCACAAAGGGCTATGCCAATCCTCCCAAGAGGCCTATGGCCAGGGAAGTATATATAGGAGTGACAATGGAGTCCTATTAACTAAAGCAAATCAATTCTAATTCTCATCAATTTTGATTTATTCAAATCCCTCCAAATCCTATCCTACTTTATTCAAATATAAGAAAAAGGGAATAACAAATGTCCAATAATCCTGCCATCGATTCCTCATTCATTAATCGAAATCAGTTCATCCCACCGAACTACTAACACTGTTGTAATCGAATGCTATCACAGTACACAAACGCTACTCACCTAGTTTTAGTTAATACATTACTTTTAATAAAAAACAATCTTCCTAGTTGTTATATACCATTGTTTGAGCAATGTTATATCATTATTAACATAGCCAGCAACAGCAAAAAACAAGTAACTGCTCCGCTACCACGCAACCAATCGACCAAAACAGGACGTGTAGCAACATAGGTCTCTGAGGAAACACTACACTACAGACTACAGTTACTTAATTCCAATGAAAAAGAGTTTCAATTTCAAAACACCATGAGTAACATTCTCATAAAGACTCTCTCTCCCCATTTAACAAATCAAGAATCAAGATACATGATTACAACAAAACCAAACCAAAAAATATGTTCATACGAATAACTGTGACAAGACTACACAAATCTATCCCACATAATTTTACTCCTATTCACTAAAACATTAAGCTCGAGTAATAAGCTGAAACCTGAGCTCACAATAACAAAGAAGAAACACACACACATCCAAAGAAGAGTGCAATGAAACGAGAAAACCGAAAATATCCAAAAACCCTCAAATTACCAACATACCACTCACAAAATCAAATAATCCAGACATATTATTATTCCTAAAGCAAAATTTAACATAATTAAAAAAAACATACGCAAAAGCAACAGCCTCGAAACCCTAATAATAACAGAAATGAAAAAAGGGGGAATTACCTGAATTGGGGGAGAAGAACAATGGATCGATAAGGGGCACTGAGAATTCAGATCGTGAAGAAATTCCATGGAATCACGTACACAAGTAGACGATGAAGACACCAATCGAAACGACGTAGCTGAGGCCGCTAATATACACATGAATATACATACACATTTCCCCATGGGAAACTCCATTGACAAAATCACGGATATTACAAGATTTCTTCTAATTATAAGCAAGAAAATGAGAAAGAAGATAAGAAAAACAAAAAATTGTAAAGCTGGGGATTAACAACGGCTGCTGCAAATTCGAGGATTGACAAATCTTTTCCTAACTTTTTCTTCTTCTTTTTCTATTCTTCGGTCTCTCTCTTAGCTACTTCCTTCCACCTACGCTATTTTTCATAAATGATTTGTTATATACGTGTATATCTGTACAAAAACTGTACGTATTTTTTGTGATTATTATAATGTCCACGTTTAATCTTTTTTTATCGTTCTTTCTTAGTACTAATAATTTTCTTATTTTTGACTTCGCATATTTTTAAAATTTTATTTACAAATTATAGATTACATATAATAATAGTATCATGTTTACTAATTTAGTCATTTATTTGAAATTATATAAAAATAAATAAGTAAGATTTCATTTTTAATTAATTTATAAATTAATGAACTATAATTACAACTCAATAGAAAAGAAACTACAGTTTCGGCTTCATAGAAAATTCAATCGATGAAGTAAAATTTTCAAGTTTATTTATGATTGTGCGCAAAAAGAGGTTGTGCACTCGGATCTTCTCCTCGGTCATCTTCGATATATATGGCCATATTCATGTGACATGTCGATGTTATGAAGAGACTGGGAAATGCTATATAGAGTTGGGATAAATGGACGGCTCTGTAGTGCTGGGAACCAAATCTAGGGTCTGATGAAGAAGAACATTTTCATCTCACGTCGAGTTCATATTATGTAGAGAGAGAACACATAAATGTGTGGAACGAAGAATGAACTTTTAGATGTTGAAGAGTGTTTATTTAAAGAATATGAGATTTAAAAGAAAATCGAAAAACCCTACGCACCCGCCGAAAACCATCCCCCACCACCTTCCTCGTTGCAGCTTGGCAGCTCACAACGGCCAATCACCTAATGCCGCGCTTGTCACGGCAACGAGACTGCGATTGTTTGATGATTCAAAATAAAGAGAAAATAAAATTAATAAAGGATTAATTTCTAACAAAATAAATAAAATGTATCTTATGGCTCAAGAAATCCCTAAAAAATTAGGAACTCGGGTAACTTGGCAAAGAAACATATCTTTTAGTGCAAGCCATTCCAAAAAGAAATAAAAACTTAATTAACTTGGCATTTGAGAAAGTATTTAGTCACTCAAAATAGTTTTTTTAATTAATTATTCATAATATTTAATTTGGAGTTGTCGCAAGTATAAATAACCCCAATTGTATTTCTATTTTCATATCAATTAAACGCACCAGAAAATGCGACTCCTCACTAAACGGCTCGCCGTCGGTCTCCGCTCCTACGCCGCCGCAGCTCACGGCGGCTACAGGAAATTCTCAGCGTCCACCGCCCGTATCAAGTCACAGCCGCTGAGAGGAGGCCTCCTCGAGTCTCCGTGGCTCGCCACCCAGTTCCGTGGCGCCAGATTCTCTGGCGGAGATGTATGCCTTTGCCAACTCTTACATACTTTCCTTCAGCTAGATGCATTGATTTTTTTTAATCAAATTGTTTTCAGTTTTCATGATAAGATTTCAATCAGTGAATTTCTCTCGTATGAATTAGTTGCTTTGTGTAGGTTCGTTTTGAAGCTAATGCCCCCTTTTTTTAGTAGGATTTTAGACATTTTACTCTCTCTATATATATGTATCTCTTTTTTTCTGTCTTGTTCTATTTGATTGTGAATTTGTGATTCAGTTAGTTAATGAGCGATTTAAGTGCTATTTTAATCAAAATATAATCCAGTTGATTGTGATTCAGCTAGTTAATGGTGATAGATTGAAAAAAACAATGCAGTAAAACGAGATAGAAATAAACTCTGCAAATTGGAAAATAGATTGTAAATATAAGACATTTTTGAGGCTGGTATTGTGTGTGTTTTGTGATATTGGAAGGATTAATATTTAAATGATAGCATAGAACAGAGCATGCTTAGCTTGAAGTAATGAGTTTCTTCTGTTTTGTGAGTTTTGGTATTTCATGCTTATTTTTATTGATGCATGCAGGTAAAACCAGGAAATCACATCGAAAGAAGAGGTGAGATTTATAAAATTAATATAATGGTGATGTTATATAGTTGAATAAACATGCATGTCAAGGGATTGATACGACGTTGTTTTTGGATTGCTGCTGATGCAACACAGGAAAGATTTACGAGGTAATTATCCGGTAATTGAGTTTTAAAGTTTATGATTTTTCTTTTATATGGTTTACTAAATAGGCAGTGGTTATCATGGCAAGGCTTAATAATCTAAACTATTTCTTAGGTGATGAAAGCACAGCATACCACTCAAGGAAGAGGAGGAGCTATTATACAGGTATCATGCTAATACCATAGCTATGATATCAATGTACTAGTTTTTTTTTTTCCATTTTTGTGTATTGATCTTTTCATAGTTCCCTGTTTAGATGGTTATTCATTTTTATTTAGTGGGTGCTTATCCATTGAAAGGTCTTATAAAAATATATTTGATGAAATGCCTCTTTTCATATTGCTTGCATGCTAACAGGTGGAGCTCCGTGATGTTGATAGCGGGAACAAATTGAATGAAAGGCTGCGAACAGATGAGAAAGTCGAACGTATGCATTCTCTCATCTTGTAGATACCACAGTGAGAAAGTAAATGCCTGGTTTTAAAGTTATTTCTTTTATTAGTTACCCGAACTCTTTTAAACTTCTCCATTAAGGGACTTGGATAAGATAACAAATGTCCTGATCCCTCTTTTATAAGTTTCACCGCCCCCTTTACATTCTGGTGCACGGCCTCGAGTTTATGCTGC
Organism: Salvia splendens; assembly: GCF_004379255.2. Lineage (NCBI taxonomy): Eukaryota > Viridiplantae > Streptophyta > Magnoliopsida > Lamiales > Lamiaceae > Salvia > Salvia splendens. Next base: position 1,003,048 of record NC_056038.1, read on the forward strand.
ATGAGCAGGAGCATTGAATTGATTATGACTTAGAGGTTAGGAAGGCATGATTAGTCAGAAGTGCTTGGCATGATCTAGATCCGGATACTTGAGACCTGATTAAGAAGTATACATTGTAGTCCATGCTCCGTTTGTGGGCCACACTTTTCTAGAAATAGAATAAGTTACATATATCTTGGGAACTGATGGTATCTTACCAGGGTTGGGGTAGAGATTCATTTGCAGCCTATAAGGATTTTTTTTCCGTCAAACTAACGAACTCTGTAGGTGTTTTTGGCATGTGAATGGGCCTCGCTGTGGTGTATGGAAAAGATAATTAAAGATAATGCTTGCGAAAACCTAACACTTTCGTAGATCGGCCTATATATATGTCAAAAGATTATTCTATTTGTACTTTCGTAGTCCTCTGAATTTTGGCAGTATTATACAGAGATATATGTTGCGGAGAAGTCATTTGAGTACCTCTACACTAATGATGGGGATAAAGGAAGTGTTGTTTTAATGGAGTAAGTATTCACATCTTTTTATCTTTCTAGTTACTACTGCTTGGGGTAATGTACTCAACGGCGTGTTTCAATGCAGCCCTGAAAGCTATGAGCAGCTGGAAGTACAACCACACTTATTTGGTGAATCTCTTGTGTTCCTTCAAGGTAATGTCATTTAACCTCTGAACTCAGACGATTCCATTCTTGATATGTAACCCTGCATATATTGCTAATGCCAACCACTTCTTGATGTACCGTAAGATGTTATTGCTTGATTACACAGATGGTATGAAAGTCTCTGTCCAACTTTACGATGATAGACCATTGTCAGCAAAAATTCCAAAGACTGTAACATGTACAGTTGCTGAAGCAGCCGAAGCACGAAAAGGAAGTGGTACCCCACCGTGAGTACACATGTTCTAGTCGTTTTATAATATGTGGGCTAGCTATTATTCGAACAAATAAATCAACTTCTTTTCCCAGATCGTGCTTCCTTCACCTATGCCTATCTTAGTTATTAATATAAACACATTTTTCATGTTCACAGTTACAAAAGGGCTTTGTTGGATAATGGTTTAACTGTCCAGGTAAGAAATACTTGATTTATGTCTCTGGTTTAAATGGATTCTGTTTCAGATATACTATATGACTGTCTCCATAAACTTGAATTATCCGGGGATTTGATTGATGGATACGAAGGTCGTAATTAGTTTTCTGTAAAAACTTGTCCTTATGTATATAACCAGCCAGGAATGTAGACAAAAATGAAGCTATGTAAGAAATTTGGGTAATTGGAGTGGAATGACATTTCTCCTCACCCTAATGAGAATCATAGAAAACAATATTTGGAAATTGTAAATTTATGGAGAATGACATTTGTAATGATTTCAATTTTTTCTACTTAATGTTGAATGCTAACTCCATCCAACTCTTATGCATATCTTATTATGAAAGGTCCCATCTCATATTGCCACTGGAGTGAAGGTTATTATCAACACTACAAACAACTCTTATGTTAGCAGGTCTGTCAATTTTTTTGTGTTTTGAGATATGTAAATCATCTCCATATCCTTGTCTTCAACTAATGATGTTTTTGTATTATACATGGGAATGTGACCGATTGTAACTGCAAATTCATTTCTCAGGATTTGAACGGTACGAGATTCGATCAGTTTGTGGCCGAGCAATCTTTTTGAAGAAGAGCAGCTACTCAAGTTTTTCTCTTTTAGTCTATATGAGATCGTTTCGATTATGTTCATCCCTTTTATGTTTGAAGCAATAGTAAGGTTGTTTAGTATGGTACTTACTGAGCTATTCTAGCAGTTAATAAGTATTTCTAGCAGTCTGCATAGCTTCTTTTCTCTCTCATTAACAATTGTCGATCTCTTTGGTTTATCCAGAAATGTTTACTAATTCTGTTCTAATGTTCGAGATCTCTTGGAAGATTTACTTACAAAGACTTACATGCACGTCAAAATTGTGTCGAAAGACGAAAAACGAGGTTAATTATTATTTTAATTATAATTGGGTATGTATACAAACTATCTGGCTCTATTTCCAGGATCCAAATGCAACAAAATTTTGTTTCCATCAAAAATGCATTTACCTTTGCTTGCACATCACAGATAAAAAGGATTTGATTGCAACTCAGCAAATCTCTATTCTCTCTAAGATGAAGATATTTCCTTTATCATCTCTTCCGATTCTCAACGCATCATCAACATATCTGCCAAGACAATAAATCAGAATGGAATTATACATATTCCCACCTTGTGACAATCAAGTTCCCTAAAGGTAAGGTTGATTGACATACGTGATCTCGAGCCAGCCATCTGGGTTGAAGATTTGTAGAAGCAGATCATAGTTTTTACGGAAAACATTCATCAACTGCAGCAATCAAGAATTCATGGCCAAGTTATCAGGTTGATAGCCAGTGAGGAATTCTGATTTTGTAAAAACAGCTAATGCATAAAATTTATTGTCTGTTCATACCTGATCTGGGGTGATCACTGACTTTTGGTAACTGATATCGACTCGCTACACAGAGTTAGAGCATGAGAAGAGAAAGAAAATCATCATAAATGTAAGAACTGTTTTAAAAATGTGCAAGGTATATATACTCACTGAATTTGAGACAATCTTGAAAGAAGCATCAATTGTCAACTGTCCACTAAGTAGAGTCAGCCCTCTGGCACTGAACTCGATCACATTTACAGCTTTACCCTCCATTTTTCCATCATAAAAAACGCTACATGTTATTACAAATTTGTGAAATGAAGCATCTCCACAAGTATTATACTTCACATAACTTCAGAAGTACATTTTTATGAATCATGATGTAGGTTTTCTAGCTATCTTGTTCAGGGGAATGAAGCAGTTGTAGTAACAATAACAAAGTGCTATAACAAGCCATATCTGGTTGAGTATGAACAAGTCAGAAAGAATCACATTAGCTTGAGAACCGATATCTATAATTCAATTTAATACCTGATCGACATTTATCGTTTGGATGAAGTCTCCCAAGTTAATGAAATCCCGCAATCCCAGTTTAGTTCTTTTTGAGCCTAGAATACTAATGGTGCTATAGATGAGCTTCCAAGCTCCAGCTACCTGATTTAACATTTTCAGTTAGTAACTCCACGAAATCAAAGCCCCTAAACTGGACTAGAGACAAGCAACCGAAAGCACCTTCTCTAAGCAGAGAGTTGGTTCAGGTGTGGGATTTTGAGCCTCGAGCAGCTCAACCAAATTTTGGATTTCACTTTTCTTAGCTGATGGCACTCCAAATATGCCTCTATTTATGCCTGTAATACACTCTTTTTTCAAACTTGTTAACACAAATGAATTACAAATGTTTTTTTATAAGACAATTTTTTTCAGCACCTTGTAGAGCAGCAAAGAGGTGCTGTTTAATTTGGGAAACATTCAGATTCTCTTCTACTTCTTTCTCTTCCGTTTCGTGTGCCATTACCTCATCAGATCTGTTTTCTACAGCTTTGATAGAAGAAAGTAATCCAAATCTAATGGTCTTGTCACGACGTGCCTGGACTGCAGCTGCTGCAGCATCTATTTTCATTATCTTTATAGATGAAAAGGGAAGTGGTGGGAAGTTGGCTTTGGTGCTTTGATAAACTGTGTCCATTACTTCAATAACCGACACATCTTTTCTTTCTCCTCTGCTACTATCAAAGTGAAGCTTATTGTTTTATTTTACACACTCATTACATTTGGCATTCTGTTGTCCATTTCAACTATATCTGTACTTAAGCATAAATAAACTATATACACCAGGGCGAGAAAAAAGTATACATTGAGGTGAATAGTTGACAGCTCAACTCATCAGCTTATTCGTAAAACAAATGAACAAATGGCTATGGTATACGATTACATAGAAGGCCTTGCAGAAAGTAAAGATCATAGGGAACAAATAATTTGTCTCTAGAGTTTACTCATCTGACCCTTAATCCCTGGATAGATGCCTTTTTCACAAATTGAACATAGTCATTCTTTCATACAGTGCCTCTTACACACAACAGATCATACAAGGTGGATCTCTCTAAGTTCAAAGAATATGTTGGGAACATCTGAAATTGTTAATCAAATAGATTCTGAATGTTTCCTACTACTTTGGTGCTAGCACCATGATAGGTTTTCAAGCAGCTTCATATTGCTAATCAAACAAATTCCGAATGTTCTAACTAGAATCCAGATTCAGAAAAAATTACACATTTTACAATAAAACAGTACATCAATTCCATAAGAATTTAAGAGCAGAAACATGACTGACATTCAAACATCAGAACCGAGTTTTAAATAGCTGACCTAACAGCACAACACAAAATTGAGATTTAAACTACGCAAATGATTCCACACAAAGCTCCAAACACTTTTTCCATAACTCAACAACTCGTTACTCTTAATTAGCTCTTTGGGGAAACAATAGCAAACTTAGCTTAATCTCGAAACTGCGAAATCGTGAATACAAACTGTAACTCGATAGAATAGAGATGTAAGATGAAAATTAAAATGTTTGTATCAATCAACCACAAATTTCAGAAATGAAGATGGAGGATCAGCGATTTACGGTGAAGAGAATTCCAAAGAGGCCCGGGAAGAGGAGTGTATGAATTTGGTGCAGTCACACCCGCCATTGCTGGTCCAACTGTAGCTACGATTGCCGCCATTGCTGCCGCCAAAAAAATAAAAATAAAAATAAAAACAAAAACAAAATTCGATTTAGCATTTGAGTGAAGAAAAATGGCGCAGATAAAGTGGATGATGAATTTGTGATTACCGTTGGAAAATTAGAAATGGTTCAAGCCCATTAGGAAATACTATATTGGGCTTTAATTTGGTGTTTAACCTTGTAGGCCCAATATCAATTATATTCTATTCGTATAAATTTAAAACATTTTTTATTGCTCTATTTTTATATAAAATGACGTATTTTGTTAATATTTAAATGCAATGTTGGTTCGTTATAATAAAAAAAAAAGGAAAGGAAAAGAACCCAAGGGGTATGACATTAAACTCATCTATCCTTAATCAAATGGTCAGGGAATCGATCTCTACCTATGGATATGATTATGAAGCATGTTTAAATCATTGGCTCAATTGTCTCACCCTTCGAGGTGCCTACAAATCAGTACAAATAAAAAAAGATAATTATTTATTTTAATGAACCAATGGTGTTTGGAGCATCATCAATAAACCGTTGTTTTCGTGTACGGACGAGACAAGTGCCAAAAAAGTGATTTTTTGTAATCTAGCTATCCCTATACAATATTATTATTACTATCCAAATAATGATTGATCCATTATTCTCCTTGTCACGATAATTGAAACAAAAAAAGAGAGAGTATTGATAGTAACACTTATGATCTTAAAAAGGTCATTTTCAAAATTTAGAAACAATGCCAACATGATAATTAATAGTATAAATGAAGAAACAATGCAAACGTAAATCCAATGAAATAAGTTTGAAGTAGAGCGTAGCAATAGAGAGATTGGAAAGGAATAAATGCATGTGGATTAAACCAAGTACTTTCATAATTGCCTTGGTTCTCTAACACACATGCACATGGACTATGCTTTGTTTTCCTTTTCTAAATCTTGCGCAACTTGATCGGCAAGAAGATAAACATAGTGTTGGTATTTATAATCAGTTTGATACTTTACAAAAATTAGTCTTTTTAACAATTATTCCATCACATATCTCTTTTAATATACTATCAACTTATATTTTATCAACCTTACGACATGCGTTGTCTTGACTCGATATATATTGTACTAACATTACATTTCTCCATTCACAGTACTTCAGCCATTTTTCATCAAAATTCATAACGCACCATATTATGTTCATTTTTCTAAGGAAAAAGAGAGTATTGGTTAATAAAAAAATCCAATTGTTCATTTTTTCTTGATGATGGTATATCATTTTATAGTTATCTATTTAAACACCATGGTTTTTTCAGCTATATAAGTACTGATTAAAAATATACTAGCACTCTTTCATCCCATTTAAATGAGGAATATATTTTTTTCAAAATGTTCACTCAAAGTGACATATTTTTTGAAAATATCACTATATTTTAAATGTGTAAAATCTCATACCGAACTAAAAATTGTGATAAAGTTATACTCCCCTGTCCCATAATAATGTGCACTATTTCATTTTTAGTCCGCCTCATAATAATATGCACTTTCTAATTTTGAACACTTTTTTTTCTCTAATAAGGTGGTACTCATTCTCCACTAACAATACTTTAATTACTTTTTACATCTACCTATCTCTTATTTTATTAATTTTATATTAAAACTCGTGTCGAACCCAAAGTGCATATTTTTTTGGAGGAAGGAAATAGTAATGAGGATGGAGTAAGTACATTTATTAAGAGAGGGGTAAATAGGTCACTGATCAATGAAAGATCCGAAGTCGTAATGGGCCGGGGCCCACATCATAGCTGGCGCATAATTAATTACAGGCCCACAGATTCCGACCCATTCATCCTCAAAATATCATTTCTCTACTGCGTCATTCAGCTAATACAGCTTTAGCTACAGCATTAACAAATCTATACAGAGAGAGAGAGATGAGAGAAATCATAAGCGTACACATTGGGCAAGCAGGGATTCAGGTCGGTAATTCATGCTGGGAGCTCTATTGCCTTGAGCATGGCATCCAGCCCGATGGAATGATGCCTAGGTATTATTTTTTTCGGATTTGATTTGCAATTTCCTTTTGATTTGGTAGTATTTTTATTTTATCTGCTTCATTTGTTTTAGTTTAGTCTCTAGAATGTCAGAACTGCGTGGATTTGATTTTTTGTTTGTTTGTTTTCAGTAATTCGCAAAAGTTAGTGAATAATTTGGTACAGTTTAGATCCTTGTTGAAGTTGGATACGCACAGTGGTCGTGTGATTCTGATTTCTGTTATTATCGCTTAAATTTGTGTAAATTTGAGTTGTGTTACTTCATCTGATTTTGAATCTAGTGAATAATTTGGCACTACAGCGTAGATCTTTGTTGACGTTTGATTCGCACAGTGAGAGCGTGAATCTGATCTCTGTTATCAGCGCTAGAATTTTGTGAGAATCTGGAGTTGTGTGACTTCACCTGATTATGAATCTGGTGATTTTCATATTTTCGAGTTGGTGAGATCTGACTTCTATTCTGGATTTGTAGTGACACAACGGTGGGTGTAGGAAACGATGCCTTCAACACCTTCTTTAGCGAGACTGGATCAGGGAAACATGTGCCCAGAGCTATTTTTGTTGATCTTGAGCCCACCGTCATTGATGAAGTTAGGACAGGGGCCTATCGCCAGCTCTTTCACCCCGAGCAGCTTATCTCCGGGAAGGAAGATGCTGCCAACAATTTCGCCCGAGGGCATTACACTGGTATGAATCACCATAAGTTAACTATTAGATGCTTATAAGTTTGGCGTATAATGTTTTCCGTAGTAGTATGATTATAAGTTTTCGAGCTCTAAGTTTATCATCTGTTTGTTGTATAGTACTTGATAGAATCTAGTTTGTTGCATTGTGGATATGTCAAGGTACCGTGATTAACTTATGGTGCTTTATTTGCAGTTGGAAAAGAGATTGTCGATTTATGCCTTGACAGAGTGAGGAAATTGGCTGATAACTGCACTGGTCTGCAAGGGTTCTTGGTTTTCAATGCTGTAGGTGGTGGTACTGGTTCTGGATTGGGTTCGTTGCTTTTGGAGCGCTTGTCTGTGGACTATGGGAAAAAGTCGAAGCTTGGCTTCACAATCTATCCTTCACCACAGGTGCTTTAACTTTCTAGAAATTGCATCATTTATCTTGAAAGATTGTCTACTTCTCCAGTTTTATGCGCACGTTTTTGGCTATGTTAAGTGTAAGACACATGAGTAGAATGGTTTGCGCGAGATACCTGCATATGACACGAATGAGGGAATTTATATTTGAATTTGATGTCTGTTGCAGGTGTCCACTGCAGTTGTTGAACCTTATAACAGTGTTCTATCCACTCATTCACTTCTCGAGCACACAGATGTGGCTGTGCTGTTGGACAATGAAGCCATCTATGATATTTGCCGGAGGTCATTGGATATTGATAGGCCTACATACACCAATTTGAATCGTTTGATTTCCCAAATCATATCTTCCTTGACTACTTCTCTACGGTTCGATGGAGCCATTAATGTGGATATTACAGAGTTCCAGACTAACCTCGTGCCATATCCTCGCATCCATTTCATGCTGTCATCATATGCACCTGTGATCTCAGCCGAGAAAGCATACCACGAGCAACTATCAGTCCCTGAGATCACAAATGCAGTGTTTGAGCCCTCGAGCATGATGGCAAAATGTGACCCCCGTCACGGGAAGTACATGGCGTGCTGCTTGATGTACCGTGGAGATGTTGTCCCCAAGGATGTCAACGCAGCTGTTGCTACCATCAAAACTAAGCGGACTGTTCAGTTCGTGGACTGGTAAGAAGAATAGGCCAAAGTGGAAAGAACTGATTCTTTTTCTTAAATCCCAATGTGAAATATTATGACAGTCTCTTTCTTAACTCAGGTGCCCTACCGGCTTCAAATGTGGAATCAACTACCAACCTCCTAGCGTCGTACCTGGTGGCGATCTTGCCAAAGTGCAGCGTGCCGTGTGTATGATCAGCAACAACACAGCGGTCGCTGAAGTGTTCTCGCGCATTGACCACAAATTCGACCTCATGTACGCCAAGAGAGCGTTTGTTCACTGGTACGTCGGTGAGGGAATGGAGGAAGGTGAGTTCAGCGAAGCTCGTGAAGATTTGGCTGCTCTCGAAAAAGATTATGAAGAAGTTGGTGCAGAAGGTGTTGACGACGAAGACGATGAAGGTGAAGACTACTAATATAGCTAGTCTGTTAAAAGTTTGGCACTTTAATGAAGTTGTTGGGCTAATGAACTGGTCTCTTTGTGTATTAATATGTTTCTTTTAATTTGGTTGTATTAGCTTTGATTGAAACTTGTTTCTCTTTCCAAGCAATGTAAATTTTCACTTTCTAGTAAGAAGCACATTTTGTTACATTTATGATCCTTGTTTTTCATAGTACTATTTTCACTATTATTAAAAATGCCAAAAAGCATACATTTACCGTAGTTATAAGAACACTATTTTCTTTAAAAAAACATCAACAATAGTATAAGTCAACCATTTACCCATTTGCTTGAGACATCGTACTCATTAGCATAGTTGAAAGCTATGTAGGTGTTCGAGCCAATAGTATTCATCTGCTTGCTCCTATTGGTTCGAAGCTGTTAGAATGGTGATAGAGCTCATTGTCTGGTTGCATCCCTTGTTGTGGAGCCTGTTCGAAGCCAGTAGAATGGCGATAGAGCTTGGTGCCCCGTTGCATCAGTTGTTGTAGAGTCTGTTTGAGGCCATTAGGATGGTGATGAAGCTCATTGTCTGGTTGTATCCCTTGTTGTGGAACTTGTTCGAAGCCATTAGAATGGTGATCGAGTTCGTTGCCTCGTTGCATCAGTTGTTGTGGAGTCTGTTCGAAGCCAGAATGGCGATAGAGCTTGGTGCCTCGTTGCATCAGTTGTTGTGGAGTCTGTTTGAGGCCATTAGGATGGTGATGAAGCTCATTGTCTGGTTGTATCCCTTGTTGTGGAACTTGTTCGAAACCATTAGAATGGTGATAGAGCTCGTTGCCTCGTTGCATCAGTTGTTGTGGAGTCTGTTCTGTTCGAAACCATTAGCCTTACATCTCATAATTTTCTATCATCTCCACAACATAATATATATTCTAAATACTTATCAGATTATATTTTATTTTATGCTCAATCAGCTATATCTAATACCAACAATAAACCATAACAATTCACTCGTTTATCCTAATTAATAACTTCATATCCGTTTAAAATTTCAGTTACCTTCAACTCAATTGTCATCACATTTTTTTATATTGACTACATATCACTTTTCTATCAATTATATTAAAAATTAAAATCACACATACAAGTAGTCAATACCCCACGTACTATGCCACATTCAAAATTTCATCCACAAATAAACTAAAACTTGATTATGATGGAAGACATACCTTAATTTGGCAATGATTTTGCTAAAAAATGACTTGATTATGATGGAAGACATACCTTAATTTGGCAATGATTTTGCTAAAAAATGGTCCGATTACATGCTAAAATATCAAATTAAAAATTTAGAAATATGAATATAGTGTTTGGGAATTAAAAATTTAGAAATATGAGTATAGTGTTTGGGAGGTTTTGGGACAGGTTGGAAATGGTTCCTCTTCCCCGCCCCTATATATATATCTCCATACATATATATTACTCTTATATCTGATTATTTAATTTGTGGTTGATATTCAAACAAGTGTTCTATTAAAAAAAGTTATTACACATAATATCTTTGTTCTAGATTTTTCTTATACTCATATTTTAAACAAATCGAGACAACTTTTTAGCTTCCAATTGATAAAACAAATTGGCACTTCCAAGTGTATGGATATGATATTTTTCATTTATTAATACCATAACTATAAATCTAATTATACCATATCCTTAATAAAAAATTCTAGATTCTTCTTTATTGTTCAAGACAAAAAAAGTAAATAAAAAAAAAAACTTGAAATCCTACTTATTGTTAATGCAGCAATTTAATTTTCGGTATGTATAGTCTCAACAAGAAAATTTTATTTTACGACACACAAATTCATTAAAAAAATTCTTTAATCTATCTTATATTACTATGTTCATTCAATTTATATACTCTTATTTTGACCACTAATTTAACTCCAAAAAATTGATTAGTATAACACCAAATAATATTCCTTACCATTTCCAATAAATAAGTTATATTTTATCAATTATTATTATTATTTGCAATATATAATTATCCATTGGAAACATAATTTATCAACTTTATAATTGGAATAGCAAATTCCGTCTAAGCCTATTTTGGGATGTTACAGAGCTCGTTGCCTAGTTGCATTAGTTGTTGTGGAGTCTATTGGTGATGAAGCTCATTGTTGTTTGGTTGTATCCCTTGTTGTGGAGCCTGTTCAAAGCCATTAGAATGACGATAGAGCTCGTTGCCTTGTTGCATCAGTTGTTGTGGAGTCTGTTCGAAGCCATTAGAATGGCGATAGAGCTCGTTGCCTCGTTGCATCAGTTGTTGTGCGTGTAGAGCGGCAGTAGGATGGTGATGAAGCTCATTGTTGTCTGGTTGTATCCCTTGTTGTGGAGTCTGTTCAAAGCCATTAGAATGGCGATAGAGCTCGTTGCCTCGATGCAACAGTTGTTGTGGAGTCTGTTCGAAGCCATTAGAATGGTGATAGAGCTCGTTGCCTCGTTGCATCAGTTGTTGTGCGTGTAGAGCGGCACTAGGATGTTGTTGAAGCTCGTTATAACGATGCATCAGTTCAGCCGGCTGAGGAACACTAGAATGGTGAAGGAGCCCGTTGTCTCGTTGCATCTGTTGTGGTGCATGTTGAGTGTGAATGGGAAGAAATTGGAGCCCATTGTGCTGATTCATCCGTTGCTCCAGTTGAGTGACATTATTAGAACGAGGATGGAGCCCGTCGTGTTGGTGCATGAACTCCACCGGTTGAGAGACATTAAATTGAGGACGAGGCAGAGGCATCAGTTGCACCTGCTGAGAGGCATTAGCGCATTGTTGAAGCTTGTTGTTGAATTGCATTAGTAGCTTCTCTTGAGTGGCATTAGAACGAGGATGGATTTCATTGAGCTGATGCGCCGGTAGTTGAAAGCCATTAGGAAGAGGTTGATGCATCCGTTGCACTGGTTGAGAGGCATTAGAGCGTTGTTGAAATCCGTTGGATTGATGCACTGTTCGCGCCTCTAGAGCGAGATTTGAATTGGGATGAAACCCGTTCTGTGGATGAATCAACCCTGCCAGCTGAGAGAGACTACGCTCGTTCTGTCGATGCATCAGCTCCATCTCCGCACTAGGACCTTGTTGAACCTCGTTGCGTTGATGCATCAGCTCCGGCCGCCCCGAGCCAGTAGGATTGTTGTATCCCATCAGCTCCGCTTGCCTCAAAAGCAGACTATTGAATCTTTTGATTTGAGAAATCGCTGCCAACCTCTTATTGTATTCCTTAAAAAACTCTTGATTTCCGTTTTCCAACTCCGCAAAAACTGTAACACAATAGAATATAGGTTTCAATTGGTATTTATTTTTTTTTTAAATGGAAGGTTGGTTTTTGGGTGAGGACTAAACTAAACAAAATAAATCATGCAATGATGTAAAAACGTATATGGAAAACAAAGTATATATTGGTATTTTTGCAATGTTAATTAGTTGCAGCGCTTTTTCAACTCCAAGATTGGAGTTTTCTATGTATCTCACAAAATTGAGTTAGTATTTAGTAATCAAATCAGATTAAACCATACAAATTAATGAAATTGATACCAAATAAAACGTACGCATTTGAATGAAGTCAGGCTCCATTGTATATCCTCTTGCAATAATTTCAATGATATTCTCTTTCCTCCTGTAATTCATCATGCAATATTTTATATGCATACATACCTGTGAAAAACAAAACAGATTGTTAAATACCAATATATATTTGGTCAAATACTAATCATAAATTAATTGAACATAAACCCTACATGATCGACATCTTCTTGAGAGTAGTATCTTCTTCTCATCTTGAATAATGCAAAAAAAAGTAAAATATGAAACAAACAAACAAAGAGACAGCTAGTCTGGTAGAGAGCTTCTTGTGTTTGAGGTTGATTGAGTTCCAAATCTAATCGAATGAAAATCAAGTTTTTTGCAAATTTGAATTCATTATATAAGCGTTAAAATAATCCAATTGAGTCAAGGAGAGAACAAAGAAAGCCCAATAAATGTAATAAAAGAAATTATAGGACATTTAGTTAATAAAAAGAAACCGAATACACGAATTAATTTACGGAATTACTATTAAAACTTTATTTTGTTGTCTTATTCAAATAGGATAAGTTTTCGCACAAATTCAGAGTTTTAAGACACTGTCCCAAGATATATATACACAATTTATATAAATTTATTCTTAGATACGTTTGGATACTCTTTAATATTATTATTTTGGGTAAAGAGATCATTGATTTAGATTATGATTTAGTTATGGTAATATTCATGAACACACTACATAATTAAATTATTATTTGAATATTTTTTATTTTAATTTATTTTAATTTATTTTTGGAGATGAGTATTTTTATATTAAGAAAATAATAATCACTATCTCTTCCTTAATTCACGTAGAAATATTGCAAGAACTTTTTCAAAATTGGATAATAGAATCGGAGCATCACAATTTATGAATAAATAGCTTCTAACATAAAATAAGGCCAACATAAAATTCCAAATACAAACTAACTACTTTGATCCACAACCACCACTTTCTTCCTAATGTAATGAATCAAAAAAGTTGCATAAATATGATTGTTTTTTTTTAATTTCTTTTTGCTTAACTTGGACAGAACATATGGCTAAGAGTTTGAATATCCCAAAAAGCATCATTTGAGTCATTGATGGCATCCCAATATTCACTTATGCCATTCATGGCATAGAGTGATGCTGAAATCTGTCTCTCAACCTTCATTCTTTCAAAATCCGGGAAAGGCGCATCCTCAACCGCGCCCTCCCCATATGACTGAGGCGCGAAATGGATGAAGCCGGGCTTATACACATCCTCGGATGGATTGAAAACAAGAGATCCCTCTGTTTGGTTGATACTACTACTGCTACTACCACTACTACTGTTACTAGCTACGGCATTGTTGTTGCGTTCTTGATCACTAGTTGGAGGGGTAATAAGGGCCTTATTTTGGCTCCTCTTTTGGTTCAACAAGTTCTTGATCTTTAAAGAGAGGGCCGGGTTGCAGGGGACGGTGTTCAAGAAGTTGGTGCGCGTGTTTGAGCCACGGAGGAGGCAGGCAGCCTCGTCGTAGGCCAGGGCAGCCTCCTCAGGGGTGTCGAATGTGCCTAGCCACATACGGATCTTTTGGGTTGTGTTCTTGATCTCCGCTACCCATTTGCCCGAAGGCCTCTGCCTCACTCCCACAAACTTGCGCTTGGTAGGGCTTCTATTCGTGGGCTTGTTATACATTGTGTTGATGTTGTTGTTGTTGGTCGAAGATGAGCTATGGAAGTGAAGTTCCATAGTTCGGTTTGGTTTGGTTTGGTTTGAGGTTGTAAGAGGGGAAAGAGAAGTGATGAGTCTTGGTTTCAAGAAGGGTGTTTTTATAGGAGGATGAATATGTCTTATTTGTTTGGCTACTTTTGGTTTGAATTAATTGAATAATATGCTTTGCATAGAGTTGACTGGTTTCTTCAAACATGGGAAGTGTGTAATGAATCATGAGTTGTAAGAATGACTAATTTGTACTATTGTATTCAATGTTTGTTTTAGTTTAATGGTTTGTTTTGTACTACTACTACTATTTATTATGTGAAGCATGCCTTATCCCATTGTTTCATATTGCTCCACACGTTCTTGGCCTCTTTTTTGTGCTCATTTTCGTGATGGGGTGTGATTGGCATGAGTTGAGCCAATAAAACACACTACACCAACGACGAATCGACACATAGTCATAAAATCATCAGTTCCTTCTGTTAGAAAATATAATACGGAAAATAAAAGATTATTGCAGAAAGTAAAAGACGGGGAGAACTTTAAAGACTACATTGTGAATGACTTCAATTCTATTCTCTCCATGGTTACACAACTATATATAGACTCTAATTCTAGCTAAACATGGAAAATATATTCTAATTATACTAATATCCTTTTTATTTGATTTTCCATAATCTTCATTGATTTCCTTCTTTATTCTTGCCATATCTTCATAACTTGCCTTATTGTTCTCCAATTAATTAATTTCCTTATTCCAACACTCCCCCTCAAGTTAAGTATCGAGTTTTTCGACACTTAACTTGCACGATCTTTAATTTGATAAATAGTTTATACTCGTATTTAAGAGTTCTTCAATTCCCATTAATAGTTTATGCTCGTATCATAGAGCTTCTTCAATTCATCATTGATAGTTTAAACTCGTTTCAAGGAGTTCTTCAATTTTTCGTTGACGGTTTTAACTCGTGTCAAGGAGCTAATCTAAACAGTTTTAACTCGTGTCAAGGAGCAAATTTAGACCGTTTTAACTCGTGTCCGGGAGCTTGTCTAAACAATTTTTACTCATATTTAGGAGCTATCTTAGATAGTTTTAGCTCGTATCCAGGAGCCATCTTAGATAGTTTAAACTCATATCTAGGAGCCATTTTAGACAGTTTTGACTCTTGTCGAGGAGCTAATTCTGACAGTTTTGACTCTTGTCGAGGAGCTAATCTGACAGTTTTGACTCTTGTCGAGGAGCTCATTCACTTTTCTGACTGACAGTTTTTACTCGTGTCGAGGAGCTATCTTAAGACCATTCTCGGTCCATTCTCGCCCTCTTGGCGACTCCATCTCTTCCGGCAGGGTATTGTCTCTCCCCTTCTGCCGGATAATTCTTCGACTGCTTTACCTTTCCGGGTTGTCTTGCTACCAATCTTTCCTGGCTCCACCGACATGTGGGCTGCGCCTTTGCAGCTTACTCGCCCTCTCATCATCGGTCATCTTTGGCCTTCACGACCATCATAGATTTGGAGAGAAGTTGTTCGGTCGCATTCTTCCTCTCCCCCTCGACCGGACAAACAGTGAACTTCTTATCTTGACAGCTGCACCATTACATGTTGGCAGAAACTTGTGGAGCTCTTCTGGAGGGATATAATCACCCATGTGATGACCCTTTTTTGAAGCTTGTAAGGATGAAGGTGGGGGCATCTCATCCTTTGAGTGTTTAGGAGGCCTCAGCTTCTCTTATTGGCTTTGGCTTTTCCCGTGGTTGTTCCTTTTAACATCATCTTTGGCTTATGGCAATGGGTTCTCAACGTCCTCTCGACGACATCCCATTCCCACCAACTCTTCACAGCGGCTGTGTGGCGACATTAGTTCTCTCCCCCTCGCTGCGCAGACGTTGGCTGCTCCTCCTTCGTCCTCTGATACCAGAGGAAGGCGGCTGGGCTGTGGCGCTCTATCGGTGACCACCAACAAACTCTTTCCCTTTTGGCTTATGGTCGTGAAGGCCAAAGATGACCGATGATGAGAGGGCGAGTAAGCTGCAAAGGCGCAGCCCACATGTCGGTGGAGCCAGGAAAGATTGGTAGCAAGACAACCCGGAAAGGTAAAGCAGTCGAAGAATTATCCGGCAGAAGGGGAGAGACAATACCCTGCCGGAAGAGATGGAGTCGCCAAAAGGGAAAGAGTTTGTTGGTGGTCACCGATAGAGCGCCACAGCCCAGCCGCCTTCCTCTGGTATCAGAGGACGAAGGAGGAGCAGCCAACGTCTGCGCAGCGAGGGGGAGAGAACTAATGTCGCCACACAGCCGCTAGGGTGTTGAGCTTCTCCTTTCACGGTTGTTCTCTTCCTCATCCAACTGATTATCCACCATCGTTGGTCCTCTTTTCGATGACTATTTCCATAGTCTCAGCTTTCCGGTGACAATCTTCCCCCTGTGACGGATTCTACTTGAAGCCGACACATGCATGCTGTGAACGGATATTTGGTCTCTCAAAAGAGATTTGAGTTTCCTATTTCCATAAATTTGGAGAGAGATTGTTCGGTCAGATACTTCCTCTCCCCCTCGACCGTACAAATCAGGGACTCCTCTATTTTCGGCTATGCGTCGCTGCTCCATTAGTGACCACCTGACCGCACATGACCACACAGTTTGTGGACAACTATTCTTGGCGGCGACATCTCTAGCCAACTCAGCCTACTCGGCATTCTCAACGTCTTCGAGCCTGAGGTTTCACCCACAAACTCTTTCCCTTTTGGCGTCTCCACCTCGAAGACTCTTGATCTCTTGGTTGGGCTGCTACCTTCTCGACAGCCTCGGCTCTTCTTTCGGTGGTACATACTGTCCTGCTCTCTTCTCGGCATTCTTCTAGGCGATATGAATCGTTTGGCAGTGGTTGTTTTCTCCCCCTCGCCGGACGATTCATCGAATTCTCTTCTTCCATTTTTTACCACCTTCTTCTCCCTGTCCATGGCTGCTCCTCGACTAACTCATAGGTATAAACTTCGGCCAGCCATTCTCCAAACAACTCGAAGAATCTTCCGTGGGGCTGTCCCCTTCCCCTTGGTTAGATAATTCATCAAAACAGAAGACCAGGTCCACTAGTTTAATTGATAATGACCACCTCAGCTACCTTCTAGGTAAATCATCACCATCTCTTTGAATTCATGTATTTGAAGGGAACCCCAACAATTGAGGCAGTAATAGGACGTTCTTTTGTGCTGCGTTTTCTCAGCCTACCAAGATTTGGAGAGAGATTGTTCGGTCGGATACTTATTCTCCCCCTCGGCCGGACAAACCGAGGACTCATCCGCTGTTTTCTTCTCTTGACGGCGGCTGGGCTGCGGCGCAATCTTTATTCATCAAGGTACCATCGTTGTGCATGAAACAACTACTGGCTCTGTCTGCACGTCGGGCAATACCACTTTCCCTTAAATCTAGTCTCAGGAGTAAGCCCAACACATGCATAATGAAACCATTCACCTCCTTGGCAGTTTTCATTGTCGCATGCAATCATATCTCCAAAAGATACCTGATGGCAGACACAGTAAAGTCTTTCTTGAGGCTTCCAGGAGGAGGCATAAGTTCAAAATCTCTGTCTCGCTCCCTATCCCAATCTCTCTCCTTTGTTGCAGGTTCTTGGCTGCACTCAGTCTCCTTTCTTCTTATGGGGGAGATTTTTGGGGCTGATACATGGTTGTTTTTTGAAAGGGTTTTGGCTGGTTTTTGGAAGGGACGATGATGAGGCTTTTTTTTTTTGCTATAGAGGCAGCGATCGATCCTAGTGATCGAACCCGCTCTGATACCATGTTAGAAAATATAATGCGGAAAATAAAAGATTATTGCAGAAAGTAAAAGACGGGGAGAACTTTAAAAACTACATTATGAATGACTTCAATTCTATTCTCTCCATGGTTACACAACTATATATAGACTCTAATTCTAGCTAAACATGGAAAATATATTCTAATTATACTAATATCCTTTTTATTTGATTTTCCATAATCTTCATTGATTTCCTTCTTTATTCTTGCCATATCTTCATAACTTGCCTTATTGTTCTCCAATTAATTAATTTCCTTATTCCAACACCTTCTAAGTCGAGTAATCATCTAATATTCGAGTATGGAAGTGAATCAGTCCACGATCACGCCAAACTATTGTGGGCTTCCGTACATATGTATTTTAAGGCCCAACATGATTCCTATTGTTACTATGATTTGATTTGTTCTCTTATTATAAGTTGTATCTAAGAATTATAAGGAAATATCTGGCTTGACATCGCACTCAGACATAGATACTTATCGTATCGAACTGAGTAAACCATTTTTATGCCTATTTGTTTATATTTATGAGTATTTGTGCGTTTACTTCGTAACATCTAAAACGTAACTAAAAGAGCATCAAATCCCTCCCTTGCCTCTTTGTGCTTCTAGTAAATGGAGAATAGATTCCATTAAGAGAGAGTCAAACGATGCAAGACAACAATATTTGTATAGATGTGCAATAATTCAAGTTTGGACATAAATAATTAGGACATGGGAAACCATTTCATCCTTGGATCAGACAAGAATGAGACTGACAAAGCAACCAAAGTCAAATGTAGTCTAGATAAAGACAATGAATACCTTTTTAATCGAGGGAGTTCTTAAAGCTAAACATATTGTTGATTTGTTACTCAGTTGGTCAAACTTTAAACATAAACTAAGGTGCAAATCGCCATCACCAAAGTCTGCCACATTTTCCCTTTTCACAACATTACAAGAATCCATCGAACCCCACCACGTGAATAGTGATGCACCCGGTCACAAAGCAGCCGGTTCCGGTTCCAAACCATAACCAGCCCTGCAAGTAAATTAATGGCTCTAGTATTGAACTAGCTAGCAACCAAAAGATTTCAGTGATTTTCTCGCTTTTAGTTAATTTTATCTGATTTTGGGATAAAATTGGTTGTTAACCACAGGTTGAAGTTCCAATAATTCTGAAATCGATATGTCATTCAAATTCAGCTCGTGAATGACTATTATGGTTCCATAGCCGAAACCGTCAATCCATTTACAAGTCGAACCGGCAGTTTCAGTTTAACCATTCATCACACCACTACAGATGGATGAACCGAACCTACCAAGCTCTTGATTCTTATTTTAGTAAACAAAAAATTCTAAAATTTGGTGACGAGATAAAGAATCTTGATGCTCATGCTTGAAGCTAGGAAAGGAATCTCCAGTGCCATAAACCAACAAGAGCATAAGTAATAGATGTAATTGTAGGATCAATTTCACTTACAATGATGTGATTGGACAAGATGAAAAGTTCTCTTATATCAGGTTGTTGGAACAGTTTTAACTCCAACAATATAACTATCTACTTTCCTAATGGCATAAGTATATAATTAAAATAGTGATACAATACAGAGAAATACTATATCAATGCAATTGTATAAATGGAAATCAAGCACTACTTTTGTTGTTTTCCATTGTGATTTCATTCTAAACTATTTTTATACTATTACTTTCGACTCTACTACCTGTCATAAATTTGACTTGAACATTTTGTATAAAAACACAATGACGAAATTGAACATCAAATATCGTTTCTCATATAACTGTAGTAACAAATAAACAAAATAAATAACAATCACAGATGTAACAAAAAAAGGGGGAAAAATGCATGGTCATGACCAAAACTGAGACAGGAATTGCCTCCATGGCAATCAATCCTCAAATACCACAAATGTTGACAAATAAATAAAAAGAACACCAGATTCCCCCAGTTTTTGGGAGCAACACAGGTGATCTTGTAATATACAGTCTACAGGGACTCTCCTCCGTTTCAACGCGAAACGGATCCTCACTCGACCAAAACCTTGTGCAAAAGAATGCGGAACATCTCTCTCGCCGGAAAGAATGGGGGACGAACAAATGCTTGACCGGCACAAAACCACTATCAAACTCGATATCAAATCAGCGGTTGCTGCAAGCATCATCACGATGACAGAATTGTCTGCAACGCCAGCTGCTGTTGGGGCTGCAAGGCCGACCATGTAGAGGCCAGGGTGGATGGAGGCAGCGTCTGTTGTAGCTGCCTCAACAAGTTCACCATTCGACTGGCAGTTTGCTCGGAGGCAAGATCCTTGCCAGTACAGAGAACCTGCACAATTGGAACGATTCAAAAAAGACCCGACTTCGCTTAAAAAACATACAGAAAATTTATGGAAGAATGGTCACGAAATTCCATAACGTAACTAACCTCGGCAAAAACAGAAACGATTTTAGGGAGATGCTGATTGTTGGGCCCCAAAAGTTCCAAATCAGACCTGAAGGAGGGAACTGTGGTCAATAACAGAATATGCGAAAAGCAGATGACAGCCGAGTCGGAAATTAAAAATTGTATACAGACGGGTGGTATACGTGAAGCAGAGAGGTGATTAAGAAACTGGATATAGTTTGGAAAGGAAAGAGCAATTTTCATGTACTCACCTTTCAACCATTGAGCAAAGCTGGTCATGAACAACTTTTGCCTCAATAACATCACCCTTTATAGGTAAACAATTCAACCAGGCAGGAACAACCTATCAGAGCAACTTTACACAGTTAGAATTAATCGAAGGAAATACTAGCACAGTATTCAATTAAATGTGACAACATACAGATTAAGACAATATACTGAATCCGACAAAATTATAGTACTACGCATTTTCTTGAACGGTAAGAAAAAATAGCCCGGCATTGAGATGAGAGAGAGCTACCTGAGCTGAATCAATGCTATCACGATGATACTGACAGATCTTTCCAAGAGCTGAAACGGCGTTATCATATGCCATCACATTGTCTGGCTGCAAAGCATTGGGATGCCTAATAACTACATTGAGCCGCGAAAGAGCCTCTGAACAAGATTCCAAAGAAAGGTCAGAATACAGATATCAAGCCGAAATTTACTTTCTATGCGCCACATTGAGGAAACTTTACCTCCAACAAGTGGTTTAAACACAGAACTTCCAAACTCAGCACACACTCCGAGTCCATATACAGCAGCCTGAGTATAAAATTAGTCAATTAGGATATGATGAATTAACGCGGTTAAGAGTATGTGAAAACACAAAGTTCAGAGCTTCGGGTCAACCTGTCGAACATCCGAGCTTTCATCATTGCATGCCTCCAAGAGGAATGGAAGATATGTATCATAATACCTGGTTCAAATAAAAAGGACACGGACTACGTCAGTATTTTCACAACTGGGACCAAATTCAAATATTTTATGCCATGTTACATACTTCAGAGCTAAGTCACGGCACTGCTCAGCTACATCATCAAAGATGCAGATGGCAATCCTTCTCTCTTCAGCCGATTTGTCCTTTCCCTGCAACAGATAAAAGGAGGGCCCCATTCATGAACCAAAAAATTTAGGTTTGAAATAGATATTCAAGTTTTAACCTCTGTTCTATTTCTCTGATCTTGCTTGCCAACAAGTATGAAACAGGAACGGAAGTATCATGATTACAACATGACTTACCCACATCGGCATCAGGTATGATGACAGTTCATCGAAGAAAGGCAAGAAGGAACCCTTAAATGTTTTAATTAAAGTTCCCAATATTTCACCAACCTGAAACAAAAATTACCAGAAGCACAAGGTTAGGAAGGTCTCATGTTCCCAAACTGACAGAGCTTAAACAATTGGTTGTGTCCCGAACAGCCAAGTGTGATTTACTAACTTGGTCAAATACTTCTTCTTCTTGCTCATCTTCCTCTTTAAGAAGTTCTCCTTCCTCATCATCGAAATCTTCAGCTTTGGCTCTCTCGGCTCTCTCTTTTTTCCTACTTGAGCTAACTGTGATCACCTGCTTTATCTCTTCCACAATGCTTCTAACCTGGCTCTCATCTAAAAGAGATCCTGAAATCTGAGAGACATAAACGAGGGAAATGATGAGTTAAATTCTAGCAAATACAGTAAATTCATTAAAACCAGAACTGCCATCAGATAAATGATGTTCGCACTTTAGTACAACTCATCTAACCAAAAAACTAATACAACTCTACTGAACTGCACAGATTAAGTTCATTACTCTATCAAATTGAATACAAGGTAAGTAGGTAGGTAGTTGTTACAGCCTCTTATACAGCATGCACTAAAGCATGATGATGAAAAAACTTCTTGAAATAAAAGATCTTTACAGAATCAACAGTAGACAATACACAACGAATGTTAAAACTGTGGTGAGTAAGGTCAACATTAACTTGCATTTTTTTCACACGTTCCCTAGCACAGATTTAAACTCACATTTTAAAATAATCAACCTAACATATTAATAGGTGTGTTGAAGGGAATGAACTCAAGTGACCAACCTGTATACATTCGTTCAACGCATCCAGCATGTTTGCACAGATCTCTATATCAGGTTCCTGCATGACATAAGAATTGATACTTATGAGTGCCCAGATACAATGATCATCAATAACATAATGCAAAACACAAGCTTGTATTGACACCTTGTGTAAGGCTTCCACTAAAGCAGGAACAATGAAGTCTGATAGCTGCTTAACATAAGTTTCATTACGACCCTGAGCAATTCCTTTTTCGACAGCCAATTTTGCAGATCGCAACAGCTCCGGCATTGCTAGAAATCAATAATTGAAGTGTTGATCAATATTAGCAACTTCAATATTCTGTATACGGAAACATACCAAGTAGAATCTGCATTACCTGAGACAGCAGCCTTCCTAACTTCTTCATGGAAATAAAATTTCAAAAGTGGAACCAATGTTGGGGCAACCTGCAAACACAACAAGCCATAACATCTTTAAATTGTGATCTACCATCAACGGAATCAAGCAAAGACCTATTTATTTTCACTAACCTGGTCGATCCATGGGTAAAAACCTTCCTTTAACTCATCAGCATAGCAGCACAACATATTGCAAGCAGTAGCCTTCTCCTCCAGGACACTAGTCTTAATCCCTATTCTTTTATCCCCGAGGGTTATGGTCTCCATGCTGCAATATAGAAAAATTTGTTCATATCGGAAGCAATTAGCCGAAGATGTGCCCCAATGGAAATGTATAGCACTCAAACCAAGATGCAAACAATATGAACACATATCAGAACATAGCCATCTAAACAGTACCATACAAAAAACAAGAGCAGGTATCTTCCAGATTCAAATAAGAAAGTGACAGTTCTTATTCCTTGCAAATAATTTTAGATACAAGATAAATAAAGATTCTCAGAGGGATGTTAATAAAGTTATTGAACAACTTAATAGCCTAGAAATATGAATGGTAGAAAATAAGGCCAACTTTCATTAAACATGAAGAGAAACTTTCCAAAACATAAATCTATGATATAAGAGAGTCGTCACCTTTCATCATCCGATTCATCAATTTCATTGTCTGAATCAGCAGATGTAATGACCACATCAGGCTTTAGCTGAGCAGACTGAAGCAGGGGAGGCATAACCACACTCATATAAGGAAGAAAATCCTGCCCCAAGCACTTGCAAAGTCTGGCCCATGCCTACAACAGAACAAAAACAAAATAGTTTAATGTGACTGAGCTAATTATTTAAGACATCTGAAATCTGCAGCTCACAAGGATGAATGGCATACTTGTAGCATGTAACTGGTAGTAGGATCATCTGTCTCCATTTGCGATCCTTGCAATGACATAAGCACTCCCATTACCTAGCAAAAATAAATGAAACAATGATTATTTCAAATCATGATTAAGGGGGGTCAGATACAGTTTTGCTAAAATGAACACGCCACTCTGTATAGAATGCGCAAGTGAGTAAAGCAACGAGTCCATACAAAGCACAAAACAAACACAAGGAAATAGCACAATCAACATAAATACAACAATCAGGACCCAGATCATTAGTCGCCTACCTGCTTAGCATCCTCCTTGAATTTCTCCTTTCCAACAGCCATCCCCACCAAGCTGATGCACTCCATAGCTTTTGAACGGAGCATGCGGTTAGATTTGTCAGTGGCATTCTCTAAGATAACTTTCAAGTAAGGCATAACTGCATCATAATATTTCTGGAAGTGTTCCTGCCAATCATAATTCAATAACTTAGCTGAGAAATCCACCAGTAATAAAGAAACTAACAAGACAAACTATAAAGAGATGGTGTACCTGAGATGAATCGGCTACCGAAGCTAAAGCAGTTAAGGCACCCTCCTGTACCATTTGCTTCGAATTCTGCAATTTACAAAACATATTTCAGTTTTGTATATCCAACGGTGAGTACAGCATAATATTCAATTATGTTCCACATATATTTTTCTAATTTGCAATTTCATGGTTTTCACCTGAAGAAGCAGAAGAAGCTTGTGCACTATCCCGTCTAAGTAAGGTGTCAAAATTTCTGGAGTGCAGTTTTCACTGAAGTTAAGCACTGCTGAAGCTGCATGTGCCTGCAGAAAAGGGAATGAACTGCTTAAACATCACATAATTCAGTTTCAGAAACCAATGTCGATGACACCAGCTATACACAAAAGTAAATAACTAGTGAAAGGAAGAGGTTTGGAAAACAAGGGAGGAGTTCAACCTAATGCCCTACTATTTAATAACCTCATCACAAGTTGAAAATTGCTCCATATAAGATTTTGGTAAGTAATACTGATGCAGAAGATAACATGATATACAAACCTGTACTCGAGGATTTTGGAAATCATCCATAGCTGCAGCTAGAGCAGGCATGACATGCTGATGGAACTGAATTTGTAAATCTGGACCCAAGTCTGTTGATAGCTGACCAATTGCATTTATTGCCGCCCATCTCACACGTGGATGAGGATGTTGAAAAGAATTCAAGATCATTTTTACCACTGGTTCCAAATTTTTCACCATCACCTGCAGTATGCAAAGGAATTGACATTACTCTCAGATTGGTGCATACGAGATTGCTATGTGCTGGTAACAAAGGTAGTAAAAGAATTACAATTCAACTGATGAATCAATGCACTTTATGTGAGGATGAGACAATAGATATCGAAAACCACATCTAAAGCACGCACTAAACAGAGCACAAAAAGCTATAAATGATGTAATTTATGAGAACATGAGACAATGTGTAATTCAGCACAGCTATTACTAGACCACAAAAACTATCATCTCCAAATTCACATTCACAACACAAATGTAAATCTTTCATGGCTATATATATACCTTGGAGCAACCCTCTGCAATCTGTGCAAGTGCAATGAGTGCTGCGTGATGCTTCTCCCACTCAGGAGCAGAAAAATAGGCCTGAAACAGCTCGGACGCCACAGGGACAATTGTATTCCCACCAAGCGCTATCGAGAGCCTATCTAAGCATTCCTGCCCAACACCATAATTACTCGTCTCTCCTGCATCCTCGTCCTTGACTTCTGCACTGTGCCACGCAGGATCATCCTCCACATCCAAAACCATCTTCATCAAATTGGCGAAAAGCTTGCTAATGAACTGCGGCAACTTGCGCATCATCCCCGGTGCTCTTTCCCTTGCTTCCGCTAGGGTAATCACAAACTCAATTGCCAGATGCCGCGTGCCTTCCTCCAAACTCTCGGCCTCGGCAATCTGCAACATCGCACCAACAACATCCACAATCTGCCTCCTCAAAAACCTCGGTTCCGTCCCAGCCAGCTCAATCAACAGCTCCAACGCCTCCTGCGCAGTAGCCTCCTGCCCCGAGTTCAGCGACTCAGTCAATGTCCTCATCATAGCCGGCAACAAATCCTGAAACCTATCTCGATCGCTCGAGCTCGTCAAGCACTGAATAAAATTAATGACAGCGCTCAGCGCCGCAATCTTCACATCCGGATTGGGGGAACTATTCAACACGTTGAGGAAAACAGTGTGCAAATCAGTTATATACGGAGTCAAAGTCTCCCCGATGAACTGCGCCAGCTGGGAGAACATCAGGAACGCCGATTCCTGCAGCTTCGGAGAACTGGACGTCACGCACTGGAACATAAACGGCAGGATTTCCGGCCACTGATTCTCCGGCACGAGCGAAGAAGCGAGCTCCGAGACCGTATCGCACAGCTTCTTAATAATCGATTTCGACTCCTCGCTCTGGAGCGACGACAGCAGCACGTTTTTAACCGCGGAGCGAGTCGACTCGGTGAGGCTCGGCCATACATACGAGTCGTCGCGGGTCAATTGCTTCCGCAGGAGAATCGCCGCCATGGCGCGCGCCTCCTGGTGCACGGACGAGGAGATGAGGTGGCCGAGCTTGAGCACGAGCGAGTTAGGATCGTTCTGCTTGATCAAATTGAAGATTGCCTCGGCCTGGGAACGCTGCTCGTTGGAGGAGGACATCAGGTGAGAAATCAGGGTTTCGAAAGGCGCAGGGTCCGCCCCCAAAATCGCCGCCAATTGCGCCTGCTGAATCTGAGTCGACTCGGTATCCATCCTCCCGAGTTGCGCCGCGATAATTCTCTAGGGTTTTTGGTGTGTGTTTTTGTGTGTGTGTGTGTGGCTGGCGCTCAGCTATCTCTTTCTCTATTCACTATCTCACACACAGCGGCACACGCAGTTAAGGTGTGTGGAATCTGGGCTTATATAGAAGAAGACGACGCAACACACACAAAAACACAATTCAGTGCGTGGGTATTTAGGTAATTTTGTTATCAAATGTACAAGTGTGGGCAGCGAGGCGTACGGCGTGTGAAAGCGGCGAATAATTAGGGTAGTAGGCTGCGATGTGGGATTTTGGGCGGCAAATAAATTAAGGAAGTCAATATATAAATAGTGGAGTCAATTTATATCGATCTATTTTATGAATTTTATTTTCTTTTAATTACTATAATTGTATCAATTCAATTATGATCTTGTATCATTTTAATCAATTCAAATAATTATTTTAAAAAATTAATCTCGTATATAAATTCTTTTGAAGAAAAAATAGTACTCCTTCCGTCCTGCACTACTCGCACCTTTCCTTTTGGGCACGGAGATTAAGGAATGAGTGATAGACAAAGTCAACAATTACAGCTGTAGGTGATAATTGTTACTAAAAATGGAAACAGTGCAAATAACTTGGGACGCCCAGAAAGGAAATAAGTGCAAGTAATACGGGACGGAGGGAGTAATATGTTGGCTTCTTTTACTTTACACTATGTCTTGATTCCACCATTTGAAATGAAATTTTGATAGTACAAATTGATATAACTTGAAATAAGTGGGAGGTGTGGCTTATAAGAGGAAACAATTTGATATGTAATTACTGCAATTAAAAATAAGTTGGAAATAAAGTTAATACATTTAAAAGATCGTAATAAAGTTGATGAAACTACAAAAAATAGGATAAATTCGATCATTAAGTCTACAATATTCATTAAATAGTCTCCAAATAGAGTTGTCGTCAACTTGATGGTCTAAATATTATTTCAACATTGATTTACTATAGTAATTCAAATCGAGTTTATATAAACTTAATTGCTTTGCTTGTTACTAATGCAACTTGTCTTGCCATTGTATGTTTATTATAATATTTTTATTTATAATAATACATTTAAAATGAAACTATATATCCACTCATAATATAAATAACAAGGAAATGGAACTTGTTCTTTCTACATTCACAATATAAACAAATATTATATTTAGTAAAATTAGTATTCAAACATAAGTCCATATGTTTATGGGATAGAGAAAATGAATGTTAACCTTAACCAATTGAAAACCCCCGTTTTATTATAAACTTGTAAAATAGAACAACCATCAAATTTATCGAGGCATCAAAGCCCATTTGCTCCACTAACCATGATTGATCTTTTTTGTGGGCTTTTAAAAGCCCATTTTAGTTTTGGAATTTGTCAATTCTTAGTGACATGCATGTATATACATGCATATATAGTAATTAAAAATTAGGATTTTATATTCTAATTTTTAAATTGAAAAAATATTATCAAAAAATCATGCATGTATGCATATATTTTATTTTTCAAGATTTTATTTTAATTTTCTTGTATTTCACTTTTCAATTTAGATGAATATTTTAGTACTCCTACGTGTTTTTTTTCGTATATAGTTACAATGTGGTCACAATTTTTTTCATTCTATTTTAAAATATATATGGATAACTTCATTTAATATACACCACATGCTGAATAGAAGAACTCTCGACAAAATTAGAAAACACAATTAAATTCCAATTGACATAAAGTTTTTTCTTCTGCGGGTAGCATTTCAAGAATCGATAAACTTATCAACAATCACCTATTTTTATAACCCACAATAAATAAAGTAAATGTATGGTTAAATCATTACCAACTTAAGGAAAATATTAGTATCACCCACAAGCAAGTGTAACACGTTGAGAAACGTACATTTACTAGCATGATTAATTAATAAGATAGAGAGAAAAAAATTGAAGCAAACGCAAACGCTACTAATAAAAAATTGAATGAATAGAGTTGATAAAACTTGTTAGAGAGAGACAATTACATAATTAAATGAGAAGCTTCTCGTCGAGGGCCGTCGTCTCCGGTGGCGGGAAGAAGGCGGAGACGGGGCTGAAGAGGGGGGCGTGGACGGCGGAGGAGGACGAGCTGCTGAGGGACTACATAAAGAGAGAGGGCGAGGGAGGGTGGCGGACTTTGCCGAAGAAGGCGGGGCTCCTCCGCTGCGGGAAGAGCTGCCGCCTCCGTTGGATGAACTACCTCCGCCCCTCAGTTAAGCGCGGCCGCATCTCCGAAGACGAGGAAGATCTTATCCTCCGCCTCCACCGCCTCCTCGGCAACAGGTACTTTTCTCTCTAATTTATTTATTGTATAATAGTAATTCAGTTGATAATACGTTTTTTCTTTAATATTCCATTTGTATACCTCGCTAGTTTTTGAATTTCACATCACTTTCTCTTTAATTTGTTGTGTCTCAAGTGTAGTAGTATCATTCTATCTCAAGATTTCTTGAATTTCATCTTTTTTTTTCTCTAACTTTTTATATTATCGGTAGAAATTCAATTAATAAGGCTGTGTTTCCTTGGATCAACTTAGTGTCATATAATCCATTGTTACATCACACAATTTTTGAAATTTATCTAGTTTCTTTTTGCCTTTTTATATGTTTATTGCCTCTTTTATTATGTTTATTGCCTCTAGATCATGCTTCTATCTCTCCAATTTGATGTATCTCAAAAACTTGTGTCGTATACCACTGCATATAATTTTTTTTAAATTTCATTTTTTTTGGCCTTTTATGTTTATTGCCTCTAGATCATGATGACACCTGGAAAGAACAATATGTGCAATACCATTTTTTATTTATTTCTAGTTATAAATGTGTGTGTGTGTGAATAATTCATCAAAATTTATTGTATGTTGATTGTGTACATGCACGAGATGAGAGCATTTTTCCCTTCTTCGGAAAATTAAATACTATACCCTCTTTTTCCCCTTATTTTGTGAACAAAACCCACTTCAATATCTTTCTTAGTGTAGCAACTTTCCCATAAATTTAGTGATACATATTATAATTGCAGATGGTCACTAATAGCCGGAAGAATCCCCGGACGGACAGACAACGAGATCAAGAATTACTGGAACACGCATTTAAGCAAGAAGCTAATTAGCCAAGGCATTGATCCCAAAACTCACCGACCCTTCGACCCTAATCCCTCCATTGATCAAAACCATTCACTAATTAACAACCATAATCCCTCCATTATTAATCATAACCATTCACTTAAGCAAGATGGAGATGAAGATTGCTGCAACGACGAAGACTCTCTCTCTTCATTCCTGAATTCGTTGATTAATGATGAGATGTTCAGCAGCCACCACCACCAGCAGTAATATTAATTAATTGCCTTTTAATATTAGTTTCTTCATTGGATTAAAAGAATGTTAGAACTTGGGTTTTGTAATTGATAGTATATAGTAATTAATTAAATCCATTCATGCATGCGTTTCAGACTTTCGTATAATGCACTTTTAATTAGCGTTATTTATTTCATTTTATGTATTTAATTTATGTCTTATACTGTATATTAAAAAAAATGACATACTTATTTAATATGAAATTCATCCATTATCTACATCGAATATCATTATATAATTCTATGATTTAAAATGCCTAGAAAATATAATATTGTAAGATGATGCACTAATAGTAGTTATGATGGCACCACTGTTGTCATTTTTATGTCAACGGTCCACGCTCATCCTTTAATTCTTTCTCTCTTATTCTTACCCAGTCTTTTATCGCATATGTTGCATTTGCTTCTCAAAGAAAGTTGCGGAAGTCATGAACACACACAGTAGAGATATATATGGAGAGAGCTCTCAAATCAGTATTTTTCACTACATCAAATGTAACCAGATGCAATACATATATACTACATTCAAACGACCTAAAACATTGTACTAATCTACTTTAACAAACTCTGCAAGACATATTTCCTCTATAAACCGCGCAACACCACGTCGCACCAAGTACATATGTGGTCCTCCATCCTAGCTGGCTTGTCGGCAGTTTCAACACGTGCGAGGTTGATCATTGGCTCCTTTTGTGCCGCACACTCCTTCCTCTTCTTTGTCTCATTCTCAGCTTCAGCTCTCGTGGAGTTCGTGGTTGTCCTGGCTTGCGCACAACGCACTGTAGCTTGATCAGCTTGACGGTCCAGTGACTTGAGATCACGGATCGCGGCTTGTTGATCAACTCGGCAGGTGGCGGCTTGATCAACTTGGTTAGCAGCGGCTTGATCAACTTTGTTACCTCTTTCAACTTGATCAATTTGGCATGCAGCGGCTTGACCAGTAGCTTGATCAACTTGGCATGTAGCGGTTTGACCAACTTTGTTATCTCTTCCAACAGCTTCTAGTTACGCGACACCAAAAAATACCCCAGACTGGACGACCAACGTCAAAATTCCGGCTCCGCCACATCGCGATGCACCCGATAAATGTTAATAACTCTAGCGCCAAGTCTTATAATTTAGTGTATCTTCTGGATCAGGTGTCTCGGCATAGTCATCATGTGTAGAAGTAATGTCTATTTCAAATCACATATTTATATAAAATCCGCCATGAATAAAACAAATGCATTGCTAAATTAAATCTTTACTATTGTTACTGATCACAAGTAAGAGTAACACATAAATCGATAAGAGAGAGTAAAAATTGAAGCAAATTCAAACTCTACTAATAAGAAATTAAATCAAGTAGAGTTGAGAGGGAGAGGGAGAGCGACATAGCAACTAAATGAGAAGCCGGTCGTCGAAAGTCTCCGGTGGGGAGAAGGCGAAGGCCGGGCTGAAGAAGGGGCCGTGGACGGAGGAGGAGGACGAGCTGCTGAGGAACTGCTTAAAGAGAGAGGGCGAGGGGGGTTGGCGGACTTTGCCGCAGAAGGCGGGGCTCCTCCGCTGCAGTAAGAGCTGCCGCCTCCGTTGGATGAACTACCTCCGCCCCACCGTCAAGCGCGGCCACATCTCCCCCGACGAGGACGATCTCATCCTCCGCCTCCACCACCTCCTCGCCAATAGGTATTTCTATTTTATTATAGTTTAATTGATAAGACGTTTTCCCTCATAATATTTGTGACTCAAATTATAAGTTGAAACTAGACATTTAATATACCATTTAATTTTTGAATTTCATCTCTCTTTTGGCTTTCATATATTTATGCTTATTTCATCATCTAGATCATTTAAAAAAAATTCTTTTAAAAGTTACTTGCCTCTAGATTTTTTGCTGCAATGGAAAGAACAATGTGTGTGCGTGTGTGAATGTGAGAATAATTCAATAAAAATTGTGCATTTTTTATGAAAGAATATTTTGTGTGAGTTGGTTGTGTGGATGAGATATTGATTTCCCTTTACATCACCAGGGAAATTAAATAAACTTTTTTCTTATTTCTTTTTTTGAGTGAATCCTTCTTTAGTTTTTCTTATTTCCTTGTTGCACTAATTTTCTTATAAATTTGGTGAAATATATGATTAATGCAGGTGGTCATTAATAGCTGGAAGAATTCCCGGGCGTACTGACGACGAGATTAAGAACTATTGGAACACTCGTCTAAGCAAGAAGCTAATTAGTCAAGGAATTGATCCCAGAACTCACCAACCCTTCAACCCCAGTCCCTCCATTAATTACTCACCAACCTTTCAACCCTAATCCCCCATTAATCACCAACCTTTCAACCTTAATCGCTCCATTAATCATAACAATTCATTTAGCAACCCTAATCCATCCATTAATCCTAACCATAAACTTTACAACCCTAATCCTTCCATCAATCATAGCCATTCACGTAACAACCCTAATCCCTCCATTAATCATAACCACAATCCATCCATTAATCACAACCATTCACTAAAAAGCCCTAATCTCTCCATTAATCCTAACCATTCACTTGACAACCCTAATCTTCCCGTTAATCCTGACCATCCACTTAACAACCCTAATCCCCTAATAATCATAACCATCCACTAATTAACAACCCCAATCCCTCCATTAATCATAACCATGCACTCAATCAAGATAGAGATGAAGGAATGCTAGACTGCTTCGACGACGACTCTTTCTCTTCATTCTTGAACTCCTTCATGAATGATGAAATGTTCATAAGCAGCAGCCACCAGCAGTAATATCAATCCTCTTTTTAGTTTCTACTCCATATATTAAAATAATGTTCAGAACTTGTTTTTTTAATGGAGTAATAATTAGCTATATGCATGTTTTGCCTGTATCGTGATTCTGAAAATCAGTCATGTTAAATTCTCTAAATTCTGTCCCACATCGACTTGGTGAAGATCACATCTAATCTATATAAGTGTGGATAACCCTCCCCCTTCTGAGGCCTTTTAAGGGGTGAGTGACTCATTTCTAATATGGTATCAGAGCAGGCCCAAGTCGATGATGGTTTTCTCTTTATCTCTTATCTACCTCACGAGTGGAAGACCGATGTCCTTTCCGGCCCACATCGATGATGGTTTCTCTTGCATTGCCTACCCACGTGATGGAAGACCGATGTCCTTTCCGGCCCACACGTGAGGGGGCGTGTTAAATTCTCTAAATTCTGTCCCACATCTTCTTGGTGAAGATCCCATCTAATCTATAGTGGCTCATTTCTAATAAGTCATTTAAATCCTTTGCAAAATGCAATAGCTTCATTTATGAATTATGCAGATTGTCAGTACATAATTAATTAATTTCATTAATAAAAAGCTTTTTATGAAATATTTACCTCCAAATTAATGTACCAACTTAGAGTATATATGTAAACATCACAAATATTTTAGGCTCCTCACATTCACACACACACTCCCTCTGTACCGTGTCCGTAATAAGTGGCTCGTTACTTTTATTAGGCACGTGCAATTGTGCTTTGTACGTGCAAAGCGATGATCGATGTTACTTTTGTGTTTCATTAATCCTTAGTAACTCGAATACAGAATCTCACGACTCAATTTAATTACTACATCTCATCATGCTCATGTTGTGCTTCAATGGCTGTGTTGTGCTTTGTAGCTTCAAAATGGCTGTCACATTTCATCTACACAACTTTTACATACCATGATTATGATCATGCCTTCTTCCCCTAATGGTGTACAAACATCAATAAAATTTGCCCATATACACGGCCCGGGCCATGATGATCAACATCACCAAAATATATTATTAATTACATGGACGAGACCAGTGAGAAGACTTGAAATTTCGTGATTTAAATGAAATATGATCGACAATCATGCCGAATCAATCCTATAATATGCAAGTCCATATCAATCGATCACTTTTCTTTCGATTTGTTACGTGACTATGTAACCACCAAAATCAAGCATGGATTAATATTAAAAGAGATGCAAAGCTCCAAAAATAGTGATCCCTTCTTCCACCCAAGTATTTATTAAATTTGCATTATGAGATATTGCATACTGATATTTTAATACTACATACAATAAGGTATATTTAATCAGCATTAATGGGTATCTATGTTGATTCCATTTCCCAATTATTTATTTAATTTGCATTATGAGATATTGCATACTAATATTTTAATACTACATACAATAAGGTATATTTAATCGGCATTAATGGGTATCTATGTTGATTCCGTTTCTATTTATATGTTGAAACAATATAGTCATGACAGGTGGAGGCAATAGAATAACTATTCCATATATTTAGGGATATTCTTTAATGTAGGGAAAATGGGAGTTTTTCAAATTAGATAGTTGCTGATGTGGCAAACATGTGACAGGTTTTATGCTAATGGATACTCTAAACACACATGTGATTCAAATCACTTTATAATATCCAACCTTTTTTCCCTAGTACTTGTTCACAAAAAAGTGAGACTCTCAAAGGGATTATTAGGTAATGGAAACCCAATCATTTTCCCTCATACTATAATACAATTGTTAAGAGTATTCCCTCAATAATAGGGTAGACGTTCGAATCACCACAATCACAAAATAAATGAGCAATCATTATTGATTTAAGAGCAGATTGTTAGAACTTTTAGGCTAAAATCATGTTTTTGGAACATTACATTTTGATCTTATTTACGGGTGGGGGGTCTGCCAAAACCCCCGCCCACAAAGGGCGTCTTTGATTACAAAAAAAAGAGAGCAGATTGTTAGAAAAGATCATAAAATTTTCGTCAAAACTTTCTCCTTTCTACAATTTTAAAAACCAATCCGAAAAACCATTATGTTTTGATATGTTCATGAATCATGATTATCCCATGGCAAAATAATCCGATCGCCTACATGTAATACATTGTTGAAGTTGAACAACGTCATTTTCTGTGTGAATAGACGAGATTGTTTTTGTCATAGCGGTGATATCCATGCACAATTTTCCGAAGTGTCATGGATGTCACAAACCTTTCATAAATTAACCGTCTATCAAATAAAGGCTGCAAAATATTATGAAATCATCACTTTTCCGACAATTTCTGTAAAAGAAAAGGCTGCAAAATAAATTGGGATAACTTTAACTTCATGAAACACGTTTGATAATTTGGAGTGAATTATTGAAATATGTACACACTATAGTGATTGGGGAAATGTTGTAACCCTAAATTCACACATATTATTTCTTGGTTTTCACAATCTAATTGATATATTTTTTTAAAATAGTGATGCTAAATGGCTATAATGTGGCCGGCCATAAAGAGTTAATTTAGTCCATTTACATGTATAAAAAAATTAGAATTACCGATATAAACTTATATGTGTGTGAATGGACTTGTGAGTTGATACTTATCTTTGAATTCCATTACGTAAAACAGATTAATATCACGAATTACTGTATACTTTGAGCAACAATCAAGAAATGACAGTAGTAATAAGTTGAGCAAAAACTACGAAAGAGCAACACTAACATGTTGAGCAACATATAATGAAGATGATATAAAAGTAAAATCAAGTAGTATTAAACCGAAAATTTGAAAAAAAAAATCAATTTTTTTTGTTATTTAATTAATTTATGGCGGGCCATAATGTGGCCGCATAGCATTATTCTTTTTAAAAATAGAAAAGTCACTGCACTTTGTTTTCTCTTCTCAACCCATAAAATAAAATTGTATAAAATCTCGTATAGAATAAAAAATGCTCGACTCAAAATAGTATAGAGCTGGTATTAAACTTTCCAATATTTAATAGAATCCACGCCTCAGTGCTTGTATGTACTCCGTCATGGATTCTCTAATATCTTCGTCTTCATCTTTCCGATCACCATATCACCACCAACCAAGAATTCCCACAATCACTCTCACAAAACCCGTTTCGAAAATCCCATCATCTCACCGAATCACGCAACATATCCTGAGATCAAATTTTAAAATCTTCACTGCGGCTTCTCCGGCCACTTTTCCGGCGGAAACAGAATCTGCGCCGCCGGAAGAAGCGG
The DNA here is from genome assembly GCF_004379255.2 of Salvia splendens. Classification (NCBI taxonomy): domain Eukaryota; kingdom Viridiplantae; phylum Streptophyta; class Magnoliopsida; order Lamiales; family Lamiaceae; genus Salvia; species Salvia splendens. Next base: position 1,039,019 of record NC_056038.1, read on the forward strand.
CTGAGCCGGAGAGATTCGAGTGGTACGAGCAGTGGTACCCGGTGTGGGCGGTGTGCGATCTGGACAAGAGGAGGCCGCACGCGAAGAAGGTGTTAGGGATTGATTTGGTGGTGTGGTGGGATCGGAACGAGAATGCATGGAAGGTGTTCGATGATAGTTGCCCTCATCGGTTGGCGCCGCTGTCGGAGGGGAGGATCGATCAGTGGGGGAGGCTGCAGTGTGTTTACCACGGCTGGTGCTTTGGCGGCGCCGGTGACTGCAAATTCATCCCTCAGGCGCCGCGAGATGGCCCTCCGGTGAGTTCTGTTAAAGATCGTGCCACGATAAACTCAGAGGTTTTGTGACGAACGCGTGAAAAAATATTGTTAGGGTTGGATTCTTGTTGGGACCTATTTCTTACATTCATCAGTTTTTTATATAGAAAGGATTAGGTTAACATAAAAATTACTCACTCCGTCCGCTATTAAATAACCCAATTTTTGCCATTTCGGACTCAATTCCCACATCGGTTGTGAGAACAACTGATGTGGGGTATATAGACTAAATGGGCTCTCTCTCCTAACAGGCTAGTCTTCTATTTTATTTTCTCTTATTCTCTTTCCTTTCAAAGTGCAAAACGCACAAAACCCTAATTTTGACGCCGGATTGATCGACGGGCAAAAGCTCCCGCGACGTTCGACGCAAAATCTACGAGTTAAGGAACTTCATCCTTAACAATTGGTGCTTTCATCGTGATCTCTTCCCCCGAATCGTTGTCTACATGTCGTACAGCTACACCGGATATCAACTCCGGCAGGCGGATTACCACCCATGGCAGCCCGTATCTCAACCCCTGCTCCATCCGAACAGAGCGTTAGATCAACAACCATCATATCCATATCCACAGGATGGGAGACTCCACCCACAACACCATCCCTACCAAGCCCGTCAACCCACTTCCTGGGACCCGCCATGGCTGCGCCAGAAAACTGCGTATCAGCAACCGTCTTCCTACGAGTCAGATTTGTACTCGCCACCACCGCCCTCTTGTTGGGACCCGCCAAGGTTGTGCACGCAGCATGGATACTCTCAGCCTTATCAACCGCCTCAGCAGCCACACCACACCGCGCTCAGACAACCCACTAGCTGGGATCCACCTGCCTACTGGGAGACACCGGGACAACGCCCCTTCCACGAGGTCTCGGCATACGATCATCCGCTGCCCCCCAACCATAACTCAGGATGGAATCAGCCCGCGCCACAGCCACCTTGTCCAGCCACCACCACGGCACATCCGACTCTCGCACAACTTCAACAATTGTTGGAAGCGTGCTACAGGATGGAGTCTCGCCTTGTTGCAGCCGACCGACGCATCGACAACATGCTTCCTCCAGAGCTGCCTGAACCTGCGCAGCCCTACGGCTCTCAAATTTTTAGGTTTGGGGACCTCGTTCAGCACCTTCCTCCATCAGGAAATAGCAAGGCTTCGCCGGGGCCGTCGGATTTAGTCCCCTACGACTCATTGACTCCGCCGCAGCAGTCGAGTACAACACCACCACCCTTTGCGTTGCTTCCCGATACTGCCCTCGAGCCGCCGTATGCTCTGTCCAAGACTTCAGTTGGGAATGTTCTAGAGTGCAATAAGAAAGAGATTGTGATTCTTGACTGTGATCGAGTCGAGGAAGGATTTGATGATTCTTCGGAGAAGATTCTACATTCTTCTTCTCGTTTTAGTGGAGTTGAAAAGGTTGAGAAGATAGAGAAGTCCAGTTTGGATTCCGCACGCAAAGAGAAACCGGTTCACGGTTGCATCGAGATTCAGTGCGCGCGACAATTGAATGCTTCTCGATTCAAGATTCCCCAAGTCCAGATTGGTTTGGGTAGTTCCATTGTGGACAACGCATCGCTGAAATTATTGAGTGATTCATCTCATGTCAGGGTTGTCGCAAGTATGAATCATCGATCAACATCTCTCGACGCCGATGCCCGGTTGATTCCTCCGCAAAATGACACTCTATGCTTGAGCATTCATGGACGCATTGATACAGGGAGACGCTCAACTATTCAGTGTATGTTTGACCCAGGAGGATTCCTCGACACTCATCGTTGCTTCATGGTGCCCACCTTGAGGACAAGGTGGATTTCAACCGTGGGGGAGTTGATACGATTATTATTATTATTATTATTATTATTATTATTTAGTTAGTTAATTATAGATTGACATATCTTTTTCATATCTTTTGTCTTGCTCATTAAGTTAGTATCCACTATTATAAATAGTGGACATTGTTCTTTAGTTCATTAATTCAAGAAATATCAATTATCCTTCTATTTTATTTTCTCTTATTCTCTTTCCTTTCAAAGTGCAAAACGCACAAAACCCTAATTTTGACGCCGGATTGATCGACGGGCAAAAGCTCCCGCGACGTTCGACGCAAAATCTACGAGTTAAGGAACTTCATCCTTAACATACTCCTACTCCTACGTTTTGTATATGATATCGCATTTTGCTATTTTAGTAAGTTTGCAATTAATTACAAGTCTCAATCACTTATTGTTCACTTTTCAGACATTTCAACGGTATTTAATTAATTCTCTAGGCCATTAGTGATTTGGTCTCGTCAACTTAGTAAGTGATGAAGATAATTTCCAACAAATAGAAAATAAAAATGAAAATAAAATAAGGAGGTTGGGAGTGCCTCCTCATTTAGTGAGTCTGCCAAATTGATAGAGAATTCTAAAAACCTTAGCTTTTTAAAAAAACTAAATTTGTTAGTATCAAATAAAAAACGGATCGTAAAAACAGATTTTCCCACTCTTTGTATAAGGTCCAAATACCCTAAAATCCGAAAATGGAATAATAGGAAATTACGGAAATTAAAATGAATCCATAAAATTGTTTTTCCGTTTATCGACGTTTTGTACGAATTTCAAGTCGTTCCAAGACTGTGAATTTTACAGCTTCGTCACCTCTAATTGCATCAATATTAAAGCGTATACACAACATTTTTGCAGGTCCACACGTCCAAGAAGGCGTGTGTGGCCGTTTATCCCAGTTGTGTTCAAAACGGCATTGTTTGGTTCTGGCCAAATCCGGATCCACAGTATAAGGAGATACATTCAACGAAGAAGCCGCATTACATCCCAGAACTCGACGATCCATCCTTTGCGTACGCGATGACAACGAGGGAAATAGGCTACGGGTAATGCTGATAACACTCTTTCTCCACTTTTGTACTGAAAATCTTTAATTTTGTTCTATATATAGTTTTATTTTTAATCGTCGTGTATTTAAATTTCAGGTATGAAATCCTGATTGAAAATCTTATGGACCCTGCTCATGTTGCATATGCACATTATGGCGTGATGGAGACAGGACAAGTGCCCAAGAGATAAGTAAATTAAATCCATGCATTTTGCATTGTTTTGAATGTTCGAATTTCGAGTTAACCATTAGGCTAATAAAGAGAAAAGCTATATAATAAAATTAAATTCATATTTTTTATTAGTAATAATTTTATATTTATGAAAATTAAAGATATTATGATAAGTATAAACTTAAACTCGACAAGTTTGAAGATTGAAAAAAAAACTTGCCATTTTTGAAAAAAATAACATGCCATTGGATAAGAATCACGTTTGATGAATCCTACTAATTAAGTTGTTGGTTACCATTAACACATTTCGATTAATTTTATATACAGGAGTGAGTTTTAGAAATGAAACATTCACACATTTTAAATTGTAGAGTTATTTTTTTTTGTGTAGTTATTTATTTTATCAAAATTATCACTGAAATATTGAATTATTCGGCTCGGCTCAGGGTTTTAGATTGCATTGACATCCCTATATATGTGTGAGTATGGCATCGCTGACATAACATATATCATGCACTTTGAAGGCCGATAGAGAAGGAGGGAGACCACTAGAAATGAGTGTGCAAAAAGTCGATGTAAATGGCTTCACTTCGAAGCAAATATTCGGGGAGAACTACTTCGTTGCACCTTGCCTATTATACGGCTACTTTGCGCCAAAAAAAGGCCAGATCACTAACAAGGCATCATCCGAGGTGGTCGATATTCGATATTAATAATAGTTTCCCATTTACCTTAATGAATCCTCGACCTATTAGTTGGATGGATAGCAGCTTACCAATTGAGTTATGCTTCATCGTATATCTAATGCAGTTTGTTTGTGTATAATGTTTCAACATAATGTGTTGATGTAGGTGGTGTTATCCCCCGTTCCCCCGGAGAAAAAAGCTATGCTTGTTTTCTACTGCGTCCCGGTTAGTCCGGGCCATAGCAGGCTGATCTACGCGATTCCTAGGAACTTTGGCGTCCGCATGCAACGAATGGTCCCGCGTTGGATACATCACATTTTGCAGAACTTGATTCTTGATTCAGATCTCTATCTTCTTCACATGGAGGTGAATTGCCCTTATGTTACTATACATGATGAGGTTATTGTTTGATGCCAAAAATGTTATGTATGAGAACAATGTGTGTTTCATGCCTTGTTAGGAAAGAAAGCTGAGAAATGTTGGGGCTCTCAACTGGCATAAATCTTGCTATGTTCCGACAAAGTCCGATGCCCTCGTCGTGGCATTCAGAAGGTGGCTGAACAAGTACGGCGGCGCACAAGTTGATTGGAGCGATAAATACACCGGAGAGCTTCCACCCACTCCTCCAAGAGAGCAGCTCTTCGACAGGTACATCGTCGTTACGTTTTGAAAATCGGACTGGACCAACTAGTTCAAACGGTTCTTGGTCCGGTCTGGTTTGTACATTTAAACCGGTCAAACTTTGAGCCGTTTTGAATTGGAAAAAAATTTGACCAGTTTGACCGTGAATCGCCAACCAATTGAATCGGTTTATAGGAAATTTTGGCATTATTTGAAAAAAAAATTTGTGACAAATATTTTTATATTCTTTAATTTAATCATATGTCTTATACATTAGTAATAATTTTCAAATTTTATGTATAATACTCTGCATTATACTCTACATTAAATTTGAAACATATTTATTAGTACTATTTTTAATTACTATTATATTTTATCATTCATTAAAACTTAATATTCTAAGTAAAATACTATGGTACAATATTTCTACCTGTAGAAAAGATAATTCACTAAATATGATGAGACTGAGTTCGTTGTACTTGATAGAAAGTGAGTCGTGACTATATTGTGTGCTCAATTGCCTAATCAGGTACTGGACTCACACTGTGGGTTGCAGCAGCTGCAGCGCAGCGTATAAGCGTCTCAACGCGCTAGTGATAGCCCTTCAAGTTGTCTCGATTGCTTCGACTGCAGCCGTAGCCGCAGCCAAACATGGTGCAATCTCCATTGCGGCAAGGTATTCTGTGGCTTCATTGGCTGTGCTGAGCTTTTTGGCTTCAAAATGGCTGTCCCATTTCATCCACAAAACTTTCATATGCCATGACTACGATCATGCTTTCCGTTAATTATTACTCCCGTTTTCGAGTAGAAGTCCCCGTTGTTGGTTTTAATGGAATTGTTGAGTGTGTTGGTTTTCGAGTAGAAGTCCCCGTTGTTGCTTTTAATGGAATTGTTGAGTGTGTTGGTTTTCGAGTAGAAGTCCCCGTTGTTGGTTTTAATGGAATTGTTGAGTGTGTTGGTTTTCGAGTAGAAGTCCCCGTTGTTGGTTTTAATGGAATTGTTGAGTGTGTTGGTTTTAGAGTAGAAGTCTCCGTTGTTGGTTTTAATGGAATTGTTGAGTGTGTTGGCTTTCGAGTAGAAGTCCCTGTTGTTGGTTTTAATGGAATTGTTGAGTGTGTTGGTTTTCGAGTAGAAGTCTCTGTTGTTGGTTTTAATGGAATTGTTGAGTGTGTTGTGAGTGGAATACATTAGTAGAATATGAATCACACGTGTTTAATCATTTTATAGTGTTTAGTTTTAATAGGCAGTATTATTTTCAAGTAGAAAGTCCCACTTGTTGGTTTTAGAGAATTAATTAAGTTTGTTGTGAGTGAAATAACTTAGTGAATATGAATAATCTGTGTAATTATTTTATTGTGTTTAGTTTGAATGAGTATTATACTATTATTGTGCTTGTTTGCATTTCCCACTATTTAATAGAACCCAAATGCAGAAATTAATCTCACGATTAAACCTACAATTTAAAAAGCGTAGTTTTTTTGGGGGGAAAATTGAAAGATAGCGTGCTGAAACCAACCAACTATCCGCCATGAAATAATTGAATAGATTCGATTCTAACAAATATGAAACAGGGAAATAGATTGGTAAAATCAATATGGGCCAGGCCCGTGTATATGGCCCAGTTTTATCAATGTTTGTACAACATTAACAGTTAATTAATTAATTAATTAATTACAAGCCCAAATTGTATTAAACAAAAAGGACCCTTAGCGGAAGGCATGATCATAATCATGATATCTAAAAGTTTTGTAGATGAAATGTGACAGCCATTTTGAAGCCACAAAGCACAACACAGCCATTGAAGCCAAAGAATATCTTGCAGCAATGGAGATTGCACACTGTTTGGCTGCAGCTGCGGCCGCAACTGCAGCAATCGAGATAACCTGAAGGGCGATCTCTAGCGCGTTGAGGCATTTATACGCGACACTGCAGCTGCTGCAGCTCACCGTGTGAGTCCAGTACCTGAGGCCATTCACAAAACGAAGCAACGGTCATTTTTTGTGGTGGGTAAAACGGAAGTTACCCTCTCGATGTAGGTGTGATATCGAGATAATCACGAAATTGAGTATGAGATTCGGTATTCGAGTTACTAAGGATGCAACCAACATAGCAGCAACCATGTTCCATCTTAACCACCAGCAGATTATAAGCAACAATCATCTCTATTTAGGTACTACTATTAAACAATCATTTAAAATAAAGGAAGCTTTTTACACACACAACACATTCTTACGTGCCCAAAAGTGACGAGCCACTTATAATGGGACGAGAGGGAGTGTTAGTTACCTGTCAAAGAGCTGCTCTCGCGGAGGAGTGGGTGGAAGCTCTCCGGTGTATTTGTTTCTCCAGTCGACCTGTGCGCCGCCGTACTTGTTTAGCCACCTTCTGAATGTCACAACGAGGGCATCGGACTTTGTCGGAACATAGCACGCTTTTTGCCAATTGAGAGCCCCAACATCTTTCAGCTTCCTTTCCTAATGCACCGATTGATCTTATCACAGTTCAACTAAATCTAATTTGCAAAACAATTCACGAAAGGATAAGGTTAAGTCACCTCCACATGAAGAAGATAGAGATCCGAATCAAGAATCAAGTTCTGTCCAATGTGAAACATCCAACGTGGAACGATTCGCTCCATCCAGACAGCAAAGTTCCTAGGAGACGCGAAGATCAGCCTGCTATAGCCCGGACTAACTGGGATGCAGTAGAAAATGAGCATAGCCTTTTTCTTCGGGGGGACGGGGAATGCTACCAGCTGAACCTGCACGCAACAAAATAAAACGCGATGCTTGAATATTACAGACAAACTACATAAACAAATATGAAAATCAAATGCCAACCACCTACATCCTTTTTCCCATCTGATGGCGTCTTGTTCGTGCTTTGAGTTCCGCCTGGGGAGAAATGGCCGTAGTACAGACTAGGCGCAATGAAGTGGTTCTCTCCGAACATTTGCTTTGATGAGAACCCATTTACGTCCAGTCTCTGAATATTTATTTCGAGAGGTCTGCCTCCTTCTCTGTCGGCCTTCAAAGTGCAGGATATTCAGCGTCAGCCTCAGAAACAAACACACACAAAATAAAAAACGAAAGACGAAGTTATGCATAAATTTACTTATCTCTCGGGCACTTTCCCCGTTCTCATTATGCCATAATGTGCATATGGAACATGCGCAGGGTCCATGAGATTTTCAATCAAGACTTCGTATCTGAAAAATTCGATGCAGCATCAACCTCAATACGAGCACTTATTCAATTTGAAGTTTTGATGTATAGAAATTTAGTTCTACATGATAGTATCATGAAAGATTTTATATAAGCAGAAAAGAGTACTGTTAGCATTACCCATAGCCTATGTCCCTTGCAATCATCGTATTGGTGTATGATGGATCGTCGAGTTCCGGGATATAATGTGGCTTCTTCGTTGAAAGTATATCCTTATACTGCGGATCTGAATTCGGCCAGAACCAAAGAATGCCGTTTTGCACGCAAGTAGGATAAGCGGCTACACACGCCCTATTGGAAGTGTGAACCTGCGAAATTCTAGTTCAGAAACAGTATTCTACCTTAATTCAGTAGCAGTTTCAGCCTTTCAATATATAGTTATATCACTATGTGCTCCAAGATTCAAAACTATGGCATCAAACATCAACAAAAGGAACAACTCCACGTAAATACACAAACTTTGGACCTTTTCTTGAATTGTACACCTTTTTTTAATTCACACAAAATTGGATTTTAGGTCGCAATCAAAACTACAATCTTTTGAATTAAGATTAGAAATTTTTTTATGTACATTCCACCTAACATGCCACATAAACAAATATGATCACAAATTCACATTTTTTTCAACCATCTTTATCTTGGATGATCCTCAAACATCGAATAAATAAATTAAATTTGTATTCCCTTTTTAATTCCAGTTTTCCGCAACAGAAATCATTTTGATGGAGAAGAATATGCAATTTCATACTACTACTATTTTATTAACTTTATGCAATCAAATCAATGTTGCTTTATCGATTTCGGGGGAATTCAAATTTTGAGGGCAAAATTAGACAACAGAGATCAATCACCTCATCATTGAACTCACCGGAGGGCCGTCGCGCGGTGCCTGAGGGATGAATTTGCAGTCACCGGCGCCGCCAAAGCACCAGCCGTGGTAAACACACTGCAGCCTCCCCCACTGATCGATCCTCCCCTCCGAAAGCGGCGCCAATCGATGAGGGCAACTATCATCGAACACCTTCCACGCATTCTCATTCCGATCCCACCACACAACCAAATCAATCCCTAACACCTTCTTCGCGTGCGGCCTCCTCTTATCCAGATCGCACACCGGCCATACCGGATACCACTGCTCGTACCAGTTGAATCTCTCCTCCCTCTTCTCCGATTCAACCTCTTCATCGGATTCATTCGTCGAAGTGGCGGCGGGAGAAACCGCGGTGAAAATTTTAAAATTCGATCTCAAAATTGGCGCGATTCGGCGAGATGATGGGATGATTGCAATGGATTTTTCGAGAGTTTTTCTGGGGCTTCGGGTTGTGATGGTTTGGCGGTGAAATGAGGGGAAAGATGAAGCTTTTAGAACTTCCATGGCGGAAGGTTGGTTTTAGCACTGATCCAATTTCAATTATTCAAATGTATTATGTTACTGTATTACACAATTTTAATTAATATTATGAGTGTTTTGGCAGATAAGGTATGAAATGAGATTTTAAAGAGATTGTGGCTTGGAATCTTCCAGCAATGTTTGATTTTCTCCTGCATTTGCTGATGTAATTTATGAAATAGATATGTGTAGGAGAAGGATAAAAACCAATAATACTTTTTAGGCCAATGTCTATACATGTGGGCCCACAAAAAAGTTAGGGAGTAGTACAACAACTTTAGCCTTTATTAGGAGCCTAATATTAAAGAATAATTACGTTTTTTTATTCTAATTATTAGTACTAGTTCGTCCTTCAAATTTTGTGATATTTTAATTGAATGAGTTATAAAGAAAGATAATAAAAGGGATGAAAAATAATAAAATGAAATATGAGTCATACTTTTAAATATTAACTTTATAATAAAATGTGAGTGATAATGAGTTAATGGAATATAGGGTTCACTGCAAAAAATTGTAAAAAGTAAAATGTGACAAATATTATAGAACAACCGGAAATGAAAATATGCGTCAAATTTTTAGGGACAGAAGGAGTAATATTTTCATCTACAAAAAATAACAGCAGTAGATTATTGTGAATCGTAGAAAATTATACCGAAAGGGCATAAAGGGTACATACTTTTGGATTACTAATATCGTGTAGTATTGTTGATAGAGGAGTAACAGGGGCGGACGCAGAAAAAAATATGATTGGGGCTGTAATTTCTAAATTTTGTTCTAAAGTTATATTTTTGGTGTTTTAGATCATTTATAAGGGCTTTTATATAATAATTTACATTAAATTTGAATAAATTTTAAAAATTTATAAAAGAAAATAGTTTAAAAAATATTTTTATTAAGAGCTTTAGCCCTACCCTTTTTTTACATGAGTCCGCCATGGAGGAGTTGGGTATGATTATGAAGTGAGCAGCAACCATAACTATAACGGTCTTAAGATAGCAAATTTTTTATCGGGCTAGTTCTGCCATGCACAAAAGGGTTATGTTGTTATTCCTTGGTAGCTTAGTTAGAAGTAGAACGGTTAGCTATTAACAGATTGATCTTAGCCTCGTAGGTTCAAATTAATTTCTTTAATCCCTCAAATTTTAATATCCTATTTTCTTGCAATTTAGAAAGTTAAACAAGCAATCGATCTTTAATGGCCTCTAATGGCGTGCGAGCGGGAGTTAATAAAAAAATGGTGTATAAATGAGAAAAGGAACATAGATGTCTAAAATAAATAAGAATATGTTTTAGAATCTATGGAATATAAAAAATTATCTCTATTTATAAATCGTCACTCGTATTGCTATTAAGACAATAAATTTTCAGTTCAATTCATAAATCTCAATAAATGAGTTTGTACCAATACTATTCAATGTGGAGCTAGATAGCAGTAGTTCTCAAGTCTCATCTTATTTGTTGCATAGTGTTGGTGTTGGTACCTAATTGCTTGATTCTAGCCATAATAGTATTTGTTACCTACTCGTTTGAGATTAATTAGGTCGATTTTTTAAGAAGTCACGTTATTTATTTGATCACATAGACCATTTTAATTACCACTTTGGTTTAATCAAGATTAATATTATATCTATCCCACAATAAAAATCATATTTTATCATTTCGCTTATTGTACAATAAGCGTTATATATCATTTTTACCATAAATGGTAAGTAACTCTCACATTCAATTAACTTTTCACTCACATTTTATTATAAACCAATATAAAAAATAGGTTTCATATTCCACTAACTTTTCAAACCCACTATTCCTTACATTTCTTTCTCGTGCCCACGCAAAATGTGACTCATATTGTGGGATGGAGGTAGTATTTAAATCCACATATTCTAATTAGCCCCAACCCCATTTCTAACACACAAGTCTATGTGTACATGCATATATGTATAGCTTCAATAATTAGATATAAGCATATTAGAAGCCACATAACGTATTAGATTTAGGCCATTTTCGTTTAAAGGTAATTAAGGTATGAAATGAGATTGTGGCTTGGAATCTTCCAGCAATGTGTTTGATTTGTTGCTGCATTTTCTTGTTCAATTGATGAAAGAGATACGTAGAAGAAGGGAAAACACCGATATCGGGCCATTGTCTATACTACATGTGGGCCCACAGAATAGTAGCTTTTGGGCAATTTAGGAGTATTAAAGATTAATTACGTTTTTTAGTGATAATAAATATATTTGTCTATAAAAAATAACCGTGAATTCCGTGTGAGAATCATAGATGATTATACTGGAAGGCTAGGGTTATGTTAGATTGAGATTTTTTTAGCTTAATTGATAATTGAGATGCATTTTCAGTCACTCATTCACAATACTTTCGAAATGTCAACTGCAAGTAGATTATGTCAACTCGGGGGTATTATCGTCAATAGTTTGCACATCAAATGTCAACAACTTATAGTTGACATTATATATGTATGGTTGACATGAATTTTATATGTAGTTGACCTTATATGTGTGTAGTTGACATAAATTGTATATATAGTTGACATGGATTGTACACGTAGTCAACATTATATGTGTAGTTGACATGAATTGTATGTGTAGTTGATATTATATGTGTGTAGTTGACATGAATTGTATCTAATTAAAAAAAATTAAAACAAAAATTAAAACAAAAATTAATTTAAAAAAAATTAAAATATTTATTGAATAAAATGTACCGTGAAATTACTATTATGCCCTTTCATAATTAATTAATTTAAAAATATTTTTCATATGACAAATTCTGCACCACTTATTTAATAAAAATGAGTGGCTGATAATTAGACTAAAAAATCTCAATTGATCACCAACCCTTGTAAACTAAAAATACTAGAAGGATATTGCTGAAAACAATACTACTTGCTATTGTTTTTCCAAAAAATGACCTCTTCCATTGGACTTATTTGATCTTATAAAAAGGAAATCATTGCCATGATTTTTTGAAGTAAATGAATAAAGATTTCCATATAATCATAACTATTGTCACTGAACCATGATTCAAACCGAAGATTTTATTAATTAATGAAAAACATGTTGTCCACTAATTCTTTCTTAATTTGATGGAAATAAAATCATTGCTAATGGTAAAGTTTAACCATATTTAATTTGATTGGTTAACACCATAAATGGGCTTTTAGACTGCCTACTAACAAGTTTTGGGCTTATTGATTCAAGTAAGGTCAGATTTGAATTATTTCGTATTACTAATATAAGTCGGCAATATATCTGTTGTTAAAATTATGTATTAATAAATTTATAACCAAAATAATTTAAATTAGAAGCTCTTTAGTCAAATTAAGTAGTCAATTATATCACAAATTTAATAATCCTATTTTAGAGTTGGAGAAATTATAATGATTTTATATTTTTCATACTAAAATTTATAAATTTTATATAGATGATATTCGACAAATTTACATAAAAGCCATGAATTTCGGCTACCATATTAAAACAATTTTCTCCAATTCAAATCAATTGAACAATGATGAATACTTTATTTTTGAAAGTTGGGATATCAATTAATTGACCCAAATTTAATTATTTTTAGAGCATCTCCAATGGCGGACGTCCGGTCAGACATCCGCGACGGGCGACCGGGACGTCCGCCATTGTAAGTAAGCAACTCGGATACGGACGTCCCGTAAGGACGTCGGATGTCCTCGGACGTCCGGGCGACGGGCGGGCGGACGTCCGCCATTGTGGCGTGGGTCGGACGTCCGGTATTAATTTTTTTTAAAACTCTATATATACGGCTCGTTGAACTTGTTAATTTTTCCCGTTAGTAATCGTGTTGAAATTTTATTTCCGTAAACGTAAATTGCTTTATTTGTGAATTTGTGATTTTTTTTATTGCTGGAAGTCCTAGTGGAAAGGGCGATGAGAATGGCGGATTGTGCAGGGGAAGTCCTAGTGACGTGGCAGTGGGATGAGAAGTCTTAGTGACGTGGTAGGAGGTGTTTTTGGGAAGTCTTAGTGGATGTCCGAGTTGGACATCCGTGGAGATGCTCTTAGAATGAAATATTTCCAATTTAGTGAAAGAGGGCAAAGTGATTGGTATCTGTGTCCGATATTTGCTTATAAATTCCATTTGCCCTAACATTCGAACATCATATTTACTCTCTGCTTCGTCCGCCGCTCTCTCTCCCAAATTCAACTTTTCTCTTGCTCGAAGGTAATCATCTCCTCTCGTCTAATGCGTTTTACCTACCTACATTTCTCCACGTTTCGATCCAATTTTTACAAGAATCAGCTCGCTCTAATACGCTTTTATATATGATTTCTGATTTTGAATTAGAGAGAGGCCTGTTCTTCGAATTAGGTTTTTATTTTTTCAAATTAGTTGGATCTATGTTTTTTTAGCTTATCCTTAGCGCTCTTGCTGCTGAATTCCCAACATCTCTGATTCGATATGTTGTTTTTGGATCTTAGGGTTTTTAATTTCCCCCTTTGTTAGTTTTCCAGGAGCTCCGTTTTGCGTTTACTTGTTTATGTAGTTGGGTGTTTTTTACTAAAATTTGACTGATTTGTCTTTTATTTTTTACTTTTCTCGTGTTGGCGTTTTTGTGTATTGATTCCTCATTTGTCTGTTTTGAGGAGAAGTTGTTGCGGTTCTGTTTTCTTACATTGGCTATCGAAGAATTAGATGAAGATTAGAATATATTGATAGCTGTTATGATAGCTACTTATCATGTATTAGCTCTAGCTGATCATTCTTGCCAATAATATTGTACTCGATTTATAGTTTGCTTTGTTTATTTTGTTTTATTTTTCTGTTTTTTGGCGAACGAAATGATGATCATAATTGTTTGATAGCTGATGTGATAGCTATTTATCATGTATTAGCTCTAGCTGATCATTCTTGCCAATGGATTTTACTCATATAATTGTTTGCTTTGTTTGTTTTATTTTTTTGGTCTTTGAAGAATGAAATGATGATTACAATTGTTTGATGGCTGATGTGATGGCTATTTATCATGTATTAGCTCTAGCTGATCATTCTTTCCAATTAGAATTTTAATGCTTTTTTGTTTTGCATCTGTTTTTGTGTTTGTTTGTGTTTTGAAGTATACCATGTGAAAACATGGAATAATCGTATCTCCCACATTTAAATGGTTTATCTCCTTGGCAGATTTTGTGTAACTTGTCAAAATGAGGGGAAGGAGCTACACACCTTCACCACCTAGAGGTTACGGCAGAAGAGAAAGGAGCCCTCCGAGAGGAGGAGGGCGCTATGGAAGAGGAGGGGATAGGGGTGATGCTCCAACCAGTCTTTTAGTGCGCAACCTTCGGCATGATTGCAGGTTAGTTTACTGTACTTTTCATTTTGTTCATTTTTACCTACATTCGAGAAATAAAAGAAAAGGAATCCTGAATTCATGATTCTTACTGTCTTATTGTAGGCCTGAAGACTTACGGAGGCCTTTTGGACAATTTGGGCCGATTAAAGATATTTATCTGCCTAGGGATTACTACACTGGGTGAGCTTCACAGAATGTTTTGACGTTCTCTACTTTCGACTTGCCGTTCTCTATTTCTATTTATTATATTAAAATTTTGGACATTTTTTGCTTAATTCTCAACAGGTAGATTGTGATTTTGAATGACCTTTTAGTGTTTTCTTTTTAAATTGAATATTTTTATCAAGTCATTTGGGATTTAGCAGTGAAGTAAGAGTTATGAAGACATCATTCAAGTAGTAAGAGTTCTGTTGAACTTTCTAATAGTAAGAGGTCTCTTGACGTCAATCAAGTTATAAGGAGTTGAAGGTGATGTAATTGGTAATGGAGATTGGAAGGATTATTGTTTGAATACAATGAGAAGATATCAAGATTTCAAGTCTTGAAGAATTTCAAGTCATCTTATATTGTCCTTACTCAGGTCAGCTGCCAAGTGCTTGTTTATGCGCTTATGATGGCCTTCCATGTTATTGGAATTGTTTTTAGCTAATTGAGGTTTGTCTGTTTGTGAATCTTAGACAGCATAAGGTCGCCTCCATGGACTGCATTATCATTTTATCTTCCTTTATTTAGTTGATATTGTTGCATCATCTGAACTCTATATTTAATTTTTCCTAGGATGTAATTTAATAATTAACAGGGCATAATGGGAGATAAAATGTAGCGCATGATATTGGATAATGCATTTAGATGAATAATATGTTAACTTCTGACTTATTATTTCTTTGATCGTCACTTCTTGACTGCAGTGATCCTCGAGGATTTGGATTTGTTCAATTTGTGGACCCTGCTGATGCAGCAGATGCTAAATATCATATGGATGGGCAAATATTGCAAGGTCGTGAATTGACTGTTGTTTTTGCTGAGGAGAATAGGAAAAAACCAACTGAAATGAGGTCCCGAGAAAGAGGAAGGTACTCATCTGCAATTAACTCTTGTTACTTATTTTGGAAGCAATGAAACCAGTGCGTTTGATAACATAATCCTTTGTTTCTTTCCTCCTGTCAGTAGTAGGGGAAACAGTAGAGGTCGCGTTTATGATAGGAGGAGATCACCTCCTCGCTATTCCCGTTCTCCCCGCTATTCCTCCCGGTCACCTCCTCCACGATATGCTAGGTCTCCATCACGGGGCCGTGAGTACTACTCTCCTAAGAGAAGATATTCAAGGTTGGATGTCCTCTATTCTTTGTAATTTGTAAGCATCCTTTGCTATGTTTGCTTCTATAATTAAAAATTATAAATACTTGCAGGTCTATTTCCCCTCATGAGAAGAGGTACAGCAGAGAGAGGTCATACTCGCGCTCTCCACCACCACGGGAACAGTCCCCCCCACCATACGACGGACCAAGGAAGTGCAGTGGAAGTCCTGTGAGAGAACGATCTCCATTTGGGTCTAGGAGCCGCAGCCAGAGTCCAGGTCAAGGCCGTGGCCGATCTCCACTTAGAGCTCCTCCTGCTCGTAGCCCCAGTCGTAGCAGAAGCAGGAGCCCTTACCCAGCAGACTATCCTACGGGACCCATGAGGGATAGGTCTCCTAGCCAATGAGCTGAGCTGCGCTCGCACCTTGTAATATCGTTTGCTAGATTATCTAAACAAACTAGATCGACCTTGTCTTGTGTCAAATTTCCATTGGTTTCATGCCGACTGTTTCTGAAGCTACTTTCTTGCATCAGTATGATTATGTCTGTCTTAGATTGTATGGGAATGTTTGACATTATGATTATCGGTTTATGGAATTTGCATTATTTTGTTTGCCATTATATTCCCATATGCTTTATTCTACTCTCTTTTTGTCCCTAAAGAATATGCACTTTGGGTTCGGTACATGTTTTAATGCACTCTTGGTAAAGTAAGAGAGACATAGAGAGAAAATGTTATTAAAGTAATATTAATGGGGAATGGGTCTCATGTTATTAGAGAGAAAAGAGTTTCTAAATTGAAATGTGCATATTCTCGTAGGACAGACTAAAAAAGCAAGACTAAAAAGGAAAGAGAGTGCTAAAAATAACTAGAAACTTGCACTTATATGTGAACTAGAAAGGGTTAGGGTTTAGGGAATACTATTAAAGATCGATTTTTTTTATTTCTCTTCTTTCATTAAAATATTAAATTATTTTTATTTTATTTTATTGTAGTAATCACTAATTTTTCACTTGAAATCATCTAAGAAAGTACTCTCTCCGTCCGCGAATAGGAGTCCTGTTTTTCTATTTTAGTCCGTCCGTGAATAGAGTCCCGGTTCATAATTATCATAAATGGTAAAGAGGCCCCACATTCCACTATTATTTAAAACTAATACTCCATATACAAGTGAGATTCATATTCCCCTTTACTTTCTTCCATCCACTTTTCTTAACATTTATTAAAACTCATGCCAGATATGAATGAGACTCCTATTCGCAGACGAAATGAGTAGTCATTTTGAATTGAAATTTAGTGGAGCCACTATTTGTTTAATGTTACTCATAAACGTAATCATATTCAAGAAAGTAGTCATTTTGAATAACTTATAACAAATGCAGCCATTATTTTTTGTTTAATAAACATAATCATATTCAAGAAAATGGAGTAGTAATCTTGAATGTAACTAAGTGAATTTGTTTAGTTAGGTAATAAACATGACCTTGCAAGATGTTCACTTTGTACTACATAAGAGAGTTGGGGAAGGCATGCAACATGTAGTATCATTTTTATGATTGTAAGATGCTATATTCCCTAACTTGCCTTTCGGAGGCTGGACTGAACTCAAAATCTCTCGACCACAAGTTCACCCATTCCACTAACGCTATTCGTTCTATATTACACCACGAGCCATGGGTTTGGTTGGTAGAACCCATGGCTCGTGGTGTAATATAGAACTCAGAACCACTAGATCACAAATTCACCCATGGAAAAACCTATTCATTCTCGCTTAAACCACGAGTCACGGGCTTGAATGCTGCCAACACTAGAGCCACTTTACACATGAGAAACCCCATCATTCCAAAAACAATGTCCCTTGATGCCAACCTAACACCAAACTCCCCTGAAGCAGCATACTTCACCATCACCACAGCAAGTGCAAACACCAAAACTAGCACCAAAACAGAGCCTCTCAACATTCCAAAAATCCCCCCACCACTATCCTCCCCCTCCCTACGAATGAGAACAGGCGACGGAAGTTCATCAACTGATCTCTGAACAAGTAACAGATAAGCGAATCCCAGCAGCCCCCCGATCAAGAAAGCACCCGCAGCATCCTCCCCCATCGAAACAGATGCAACTGCAGAGCCTGCTAGGATGAGCACAGCGTCGTAGAGCAGCAGTGAGAGCTTGAGATACTCGTATTCTCTCATGCCCTCTTCGCTCGTTGCAGGGTAAGTAGCAGGTGAGGGATCCTCATCGAACAGGGTGGATTCATCCCCGGCAAATGCAGCTACCGAGCTAGGCCTGAACTCCATCATCGAAGCCTCCCCCTTCTCCCCAAGCAAAATATCCTCCAAATCAAAGCCGTATCTCTTGATTTCTTGATTCTTTTCTCCAAATTGAGAAATTGCCCTCAAATTCATCCCACTTATCCTCCATTGACCTAACATTTTCATCAAGAGGGGAATGAATCCAAACATATTGTCACAAATACACACTTGATTGATATAGATGATCAAAATGTGATCTTACCTGATGATTCCAAACTAATCCAAACAGCATGAATTTTCCCCAGACGAGGTCCCTCAAAAACAAATTCATCAACAGAGCCTCTTTGAAAACGCAGTGAATCATCAGCTCCAGCAGAAGTAGCAGGCAATCGTTGCAAAATCGAGGATCCATTCTCATCAATTACACACAACAGAATACCAGAATTCACATCACTGATACCTGATCCGTAAGCATTACTAGTTTGTAACCTCAATTTATACAGTGATTCGGATTTTCTAGATGAGAGAGACTCAAACGCCTTTTCGAGCGATGAATTCACCTCCTTGACGGGTAACAGCCTTGAAGGCTTTGCATATTCCTGAAAATCTACAAGCAAAAATCGTAGCGAATCGGATCAGAATATCTCCGGTAACAAAAAAAAGGAGCTGCGAGTTCAAAATACCTTGATAGCTGGACTTCTTTGAGCTTATGATCAATTGCAAACACCTAAAATTAATCCCTAATATTGTCGACTGATTTGGGGAAATGGAATATTTCGCGGGGAATTTAGTTAGGGTTGGCGAAATCAGGAATTTTGAAGAAGAAAGATTCATTTCTGCAATTTTTTCATAAACAAGACGATGATATTATTTCCGCCTTTTTAAAAGAAATCGAATAAAATTAGGAATTATTGTCGCTGATAAGGTAACACGTTTTCTAGTAAAAATATCAACGTTGAATAAACAGAAGTTATTATAATTTAGCATTTCTTTGTCTAGTTCTTTATGAAATTGAAATTTTCATTTGTTTAATAGTATAATTAATACTTCAAATAAAACACATTAAATTGTACTCCTAATAAAATCTCTATATAAAAAATTATTGGTAGGGATTTACTAATTTTATACTCTCTCCGTCCCTCTGTAGCTAGTTGAGTCGTATTTTTTTTTGGATTGTCCTCCTGTAGTTGAGTCATTTTTTTTAGCAAAAAGTAATTTACTCTCTCTTACTTTATACTCTTTCTTCATCTTTCTACCTTTCTCCATTCTACTTTATTCTCCTTTTACTTAACTCATTGTTTCTTTTTCCCTTCTACTTTATTGGGACGGAGGGAGTAGTAATTTTGGCCTCTCCAACTTTTGGTATTTGAAGGTTCAAAGAAAGAAAAAACTACGAAAAACACACCGGTTTGCTATTACCCTTAATCTTCTAAGTTTGAATACTTTTAAGATAATTAATTTACTTCAAATTTTCATCAACAAACAATCCATCTATCACACACAATATTTCCTTACGTTCTCTAAGAATATAAGATAATACAATCAACCACAATCAAATTGAAGACAACAATCCATTTTCCATGTTTTTCAACTTGTCCATTTCTTCCCTAAAACCCAACACCACACCCTCCTCCAAATGCACCAACACCTTTACCATCCCCTCTTTCCCGGGAAGGAAAAAGCATGGCTCCACGCACCCGAGGAGGCGGGCCGACAGTGGCACCACTGCTGTCGGCCCGCCCCACCCGAAGTCCACCGCGGAATGGCCCAAGTGGCGCCAGTCAGTGAACCCACTTACCCTTCCCCCGCCGTTAATGCCTTCGTCATAATGCAGCTCCTGGAAGTCCACGTAGGACGCCACATACTTGGCCGTGGCATGCTGCTTGCTCCCCTTGATGGCTGCCGCGGTCTTCCACACGGACTGCCCCACCACCTCCCCCGCTGTGAGGTGCACGAACATCGGGACGCAACTGTTGCCCCAGTAGCCGGCCGGGAGAGGTGGATTCACTATGTTTCTGATGCTGATTGAATATGCAAAGGTTACTTTTTCATTTGGAGGGAGTTTATCAACTTTGATCCTGCAATGTTTCATCGTGTGATAATTGCGAACAATGTTAAACTTCATAAATTTTGTCGGTGAGCATAATTAGACAAAAAGTTCATAAAATTTTCGGTAATTTACCTTTATTATTCTGAATCAAGAGAATTTATAAATTAGTTTTAGTAACAATCGATTAAATTCGAGAAGCTAAAGGCTAAAATATAAAATGCACAATCCATAATAATTCATACCTTGAACTCCAAATAAGAGCACCCAACGCTTCAAAAGTGGTAAATTTCAACCCGGATTGCTTGTACCAAATCCCCTTGACCCGACCCAACCACTCCTCCTCCACATTCAAATACTCCTTCACGACCCGTTTACCCGAACCCGCATACGGTGAAAAATCCCTATCCAAGCTCAAGAACTCTCGAATCGGGTACTCGACACGAGGCGGGCACCAGGGCCCGAGCAACACGGACCGATCCCAAACCGGATCCACCACCCCGACCCCACCCGCCCCGCGTGCGGCCCCCTCCGCCACCGCGCTGAAAAACAGGGTGGAGCCGAACCCGTCGCAGATCGCGTGGTGGACACTCGCCCCGAGAACGAACCCTCCGCAGCTGAATTTGGTGATCTGAAGAACCCTGGGCCGGATCGGGCCGGATCCCGGATCCGGGTCGGGCGCCAGCTGGTCCATGAATGAGGCATCGCCGTCGCCGGCGTCCAAGCTGCCGCCGGCGACGGCGAGGATCACCGTCAATCCGTCGCCGGCGCGGCAGTGGAGCTCTAGGCGGTGGTCGGAGGGGCGGCGGCGGAGGGTTCCGGCGAGGGGGTAGTAGGGGAGGAGGGTGGCGGAGAGGGCGGCGGTGATGACGTGGAAGGGATCGGATTGGTTGTGACGGCTGTTGGGGTAGATGCGGAGGTAGCGGAGAGTGACGAGGAGGTTGCGGTCGGTGTCGAGGTGGGAGAGAGAGAGGGTGTGGTCGTGATCGAACGGCGGTTGGATGGGGCGGATCACGGCGGTTTCGTGGCGGAGGAGCTGCATTTTTGGTGGTTGGCGAAGGCGGAGGTGGTGGCGCGGGAATTTATAGTTTGAGGAAGGGGAGAGAAGGTGACGTGGCGCGTTTTATCACCTCATTTTAAAGCACTAGTTGGGTGAGAAATAAAGTACAGTACTACTACTAGTAATCCATATGCTATTTAAAAATAAATAAAATATTTTAAATCGGAAAAATCGTGTTAAAATAAGATTTGAAAATAATAATAAAATATTGTTTTTTCTTCGCGAATTAATATTTTACTTTCAAATCTTATGAGTAAAGGAGTATTTTCTACTGGCTCACATTATAATTAAACTAATTGCTATATCGCTTGATTGATAGTATAATAATAATAATAATAATAATAATAATAATAGTAATAATAATAATAATAATAATAATAATATAGGTACCAGATATTCCACTATTATCACACATAAAGATTGAGTAATTAATTAATTAATTTAATCATACTCTTGAACCAAATTAAGTTTTCTGGATAATCTTGCTAATTTTGTTGTACAGCAAAATTAAAACTAATCAGGCCTTACAGCCGAATATGAGTAAGGCCCGGTAAAACTTGTCGAAGTTGACTTAAGTGATGCCCGTTGCTGCAAATTTTCGTTTTCTAAACTATTATTGAAATAACTTTGATACTCCCTCTGTCCCCCAAAATTCATCACCATTTGACCTGGTACGGGTTTTAATAAATGTAATAGAAAGTGAGTTGAAAAAGTTAGCGGCATGTGGATCCTACTTTTATATATTAGTTTTATAATAAAATTTGAGTGTGAATGAGTTAGTGGAATGTAGGGTCAACTATCAAAAATGGTAAAAGTGAAATGTGACAAATTTTTAGTAACGGACGAAAAAGGAAATAGGTGACAAATTTTCAGGAATGGAGGGAGTATTTTCTATTGTTAATAAAGCCCACTCTTGATATGCAATTTTTGGGGCATACTACTATTTATACATAAGCTTGTATAGTTGTATGATCTCTAACATTTTAATGATTTGCGTGTGATTGGTTATACTTATAAGCAGGAATTATGAATCCTAATCTTGGATTTTTGTGATTAAAAGATCCTCTTGTTCAACATCCGTGACAGAAATATTGATTAGCTTGCACTCTCTCCATCTAGAGGTGCCCACGGTTTCGTAACCAGCGGTTACGGTTCGGAATCGCCGGTTCCGGTTTTGGAAATTGTCGAACCGGAACCGAACCGCGAGGATATTTCGCGGTTACGGTTCCGGTTCTAAAACCGCCGGTTTAGGTTTCGGTTCCGAACCGGCGGTTTTCCGGAGGTTTTTTACGATTTTTCACGATTCCAAACAGTCGGGTTTTTGCGGTTCCGGCTTGGTTTCACGATTTTTCGCGGTTCCGACACGGTTTCGATTCGGGTAAATTATCACGGTTTCGGTTCGGAACCGTAACCGGCGGTTATGGTTTCGGTTTTAACCGCCGGTTCGGTAAACCTTGGGCAGGTCTATCTCCATCTCCATCGCCAATTTCTTCTCTTTTTCTTTAATTTTTTTTACTATTTTTAATATTCTCCTAGACAGTTGAATTAAATGTAAAAAGAGTTTCAAAAATTATATATTTTCTTCATCTATACTTCCATTTGTATTACGCACTTATTTAGGTTCAATATCCATAGTTTCAGTTTTTAGTAGGGATGTCAATTTAGCCCGCAACCCGTGGGCTGACCCCGAATAGCCCGCCAAATTTATAGGGTTAGGGCTGAAAATTTCCAGCCCGATAAAATTACAGCCCGATTAGCCCGCACCCGATTAACCCGCAACCCGTTAGGGCCAGACCCAAAAACCCGATGGGCTGGCCCGGAAACCCGATAAAATTTATATTGTTCTATTTGTTTAACTCTAATTTGACACTTCATTGATTATTTTATAATACAGATTACTGAAAAAATAACTTTCCATTTTATATATTAAATATATAAATTATATATCAAGTTTTTATTAATATAATAATAGATAAATGAATTAGAAACTTCAAATTCACTAAAAAAATATATTTAAATTTCTAAACATGCTTTAAAATTTCTTGATGTTTATGTTTTATGTGGCATAAATCTCAAATATTAGTATTTGATCATGTTAATATTTGAGTTTACGCATATATCTCAAATTTATCATAATTAAATATTTTATATTTTATAAATATAACTAATTTTCACCATTATTTATTGGATTGATCGCATGTTAATTTTATCGGTAACAACCCGATTAACCCGATGGGCTAGCCCGAAACCCGAGCTTTTAGGGTTAGGGCTGAACTTTTATAACCCGAAAAATTAACAACCCGATTAGCCCGCACCCGATTCACCCGCAACCCGAATAGGGTTGGCCCGAAACCCGGTGGGCTGGCCCGATTGACATCCCTAGTTTTTAGGTTCCGAATTTTCCCACTTTTAACTTTTAGGATTTAAATTATGCTAACTTTTAATTTTTAGAATTAAATTATGTAAGTTTTAATTTTTTAGGAATTTGTAATGTCATTTTGATTTTTTAAATGTAGTTTTATTATTAATTAAATATTTTTCTTAATTGTATTTTTAAATTGATGAATAGAATAGTGAACCCATGAATAGTTATAGAATGTGAGGAGTGTAATATTGTTAACTCAATACTTAGTTGCTAACTACAATTAAATAATAGTCATTAGATGTTCAAATCAAGGGTCTAGATCATCAGTCCCGGAATGTCAATACGATCAACAAAAAACGTCTATAAGAGTATTAAGGTCAATTTACAACAAATTAGTTGTAACTAACTTTTAAAATATATCTCATAACTTTAAAGCGCATATAACTTTCTTGATTTAAATTATTTTTCGCACAACATATATCAAATTAAAGATAATTTCATAAGGATTCTAACGAGATCTCGCTTCCATATGTTCTGATGTCAAAATTTAAAAAAAAAATTCTATTTTTTCGTACAACAACAATGTCAATATAGTATATAAAATATGTCAATATAATACATGTAGAATGACATTATCAAAGCATTGTGTTGACATTCTCAAGCATTGGTTGATATTTTCAAAACACTATATTGACATTTCAGCAAAACCCTAATTTGGTAGTCTTTTTTATCTTTTTCGATTTAATTAATAAAAACGAAAATTACACGTGCCAAATTTTAGACCACTAGATTTCTAAAATCATATGGTCTTAAATTAGTTGTAGTTAGCAATTAAATGATGAGTTAGCAATTGATCACTCCCCTATAGAATGTAGTGAATTGTTGAGTGTTGTCCCTTAGTTGATTAATGGAATAAAATATGGATAAAAGTGGTATGGAGCCATAAATAGTTAAAAGATTGTTATTTTTTAATGGGTAAATGAACATAGATTTAAATGTCGCCCATGAAGGACTCAAACCTGAGACTTTTGGCCACGTGCATTAACCTCTCTACTGCTTGGACAACCATATCCAGAATTCGAAACACCATGACGGAGATCATCGATCACACTCATGATTGCTTTTATCAAGCTTTCTTTGACAACTTTCTCCTTGTTATCATATGACTTACACAAAATAAGGAAGGTAGATGCAACCTCTTTAATCGCCAAATGATTCGATACTTTCAATAAATCTATCATATTCCAAAAGGGCTCACATTGCCCGATGTACACTTTGTTGGAGTCGAGAGCAGACAACTCTCCGAGTGTTGCAGCTGCTTTGGTACTAAGGTGCACACTTCCGGCCTCATGTCTTGTAGCATCGATGAGAATCTCGATTGCATCGTGCGTTTCTTGACACTACATTGTCAATGCATATATTTGTGATAATGTCCAAAATATTCCCCCACGCATCTTCATTTACGATCTCCACTTTGGAAAGTATACCCACCAATTGTGCCATGACGTCTTCACATTCAGTCACTTTTCTCGGATTGGGTATATTCTCTGTCCATTCGCACAGAATTCCAACAAATGTATTTCTTACTTTCAATGGTGAAGCGTGTGAGATCACATGCAGCACATGTGGGAGATACAGATCTTGTGCAAGATAGTCGTGCAGTACTAATTTAGTGAGTTGACTTTTAGTGCCCCTTATGTTTTCAAACAACCATGACACAACATCTAGTACTTTCATCCTTTCACTTGCGACTGCGTGGAAAGCAACCATGTCAAGAATTTGAAACATATCGTTCACACGAATATGAACGTCACCCTCGATCCTAGGGTTCGCACCACGACGGAGACCATCGATCACACTCATGATTGCTTCTATCAAGCCTTCTTTGACAAATTTCTCCTTGTTATTATACTCCCTTTGTCTGTGAAATGTTGTCCACTTTTGACATTTCCGTCCGTCCGCGAAATGTTGTCCACTTTGTTTTTTTTCTTTCAATTTTTGGTAAATGGAGCTCACTTTCCACTAACTTATTACACTCACGCTCTATTATAAAACTAATAATATAAATGTGGATCCACATTCCACTAACGTTTTCCACTCACTTTTCTTCATATTATAAAAACATGTGTCGAGTCAAATGTGGACAACATTTCGCAGACGAATGAAGTATGACTTACACAAAATGAGGATGGTAGATGCAACCTCTTTCACCGTCAAATGATCCGGAGATTCCAATAAATCCATCATAATCCAAATGGGCCCACATTACCCGATGTACACTTTGTTGGAGTCGAGAGTGGACAACACTCCGAGTGTTGTAGCCGCTTTGGTCCCAAGGTGCACACCTCCGACCTCATGCCTTGTAGCATCGACGAGAATCTCGATTGCATCACGCATTTATTGACATTATCATTGTCAATGCATATATTTGTGATAATGTCCAAAATATTTCCCCCCCCCCATCTTCATCTACGATCTCCACTTTGGAAAGTATATCCACCAATTGTGCCACGACGTCTTTGGATTCAGTCACTTCTCCCGGACTGGGTATATTCTCTCTCCATTCGCACAGAATTTTAACAAATGTCTTATTATTGTCAATGACGAAACGTGTGATTACACATGCAACACATGTGGGAGATCTTCCTCTTCGAGAAAGGCCTTCTTGCCGTCGTTGGGATTACCATAGCGTCATCAGGTCGCGGACTGAGTGGTTTGGAATGTGAGGCGATAGTTCAGCATATAAGCTCTTTCCTGATAGAATTTCTTTATCACTCATATGTCTACCAACATAACAACCGCTCAAACGTCAGTAGATGAAAATAAATACTACTCCCTCCGTTGCTCACTAAGTAAGGCATTTTTTCGGCACGAGATTTAAGATAGTGGAATTTTATTAGTTAAGTAGGGAAAATAAAGTAAGTGAGAGAAAAGTATGAGAGAAAATGCCAAAAAAGAAAATGAGTCATTTATTTTAGGATATATCAAAAGGGTATATGAATCACATAGTAATGGGCATAGGGAGGGAGAGGGTTTTCGAGTAGGACATGTAGTGTCCTTAGATTAGAAAAGGAAGGCAAAGGTTTAACATTTTTTTGAAGTTTGATATTTTTGTTCTCAATCGGCTGATTATCTTTAGCTAATGCCATAAACTCGGGTAAGAGCTGAAGATTCACAGTTCTACTATCTAACTATTCCCTCCATTCCAATTAAGTTAAGTCAAAATTTTTGGATATATAGATTAAAATATTGTGTTGAAAAGTAGGAGAGAGAAATGATAAAGGAAAGATAAGGAGAGAGTGAAGTAGATGCTGTAATAAAGTAAGTGATTGGTTTGTTTTTTGTCAAAAAAAAGAAAATGGCTCAACTTAATTAGGATATCATAGAAAGGAATACTATTCAACTTAGTTAAAGTTGGAATGTTGGAATAGAGGCGGTACACAAGTCCAATTATTTTCTAACACAAAGGAATCATAACTTTTTCTTTAACAAAACCCTCATATTAAGATGTCTTTTATTCAATATCTTGTCTCTAATGTGCACTTCAAGATTTAATTCCTATGCAATACACAAAACGTCCGAATGTGGTTGACTGGAAATTTGGAATCAAATCATATGATCAAGGGATTTTTGAAATTTTGAAGGATTAATGGCAAGCACGCCACTTTGCTAATTAAGTTAAATACTCCACTTTATAGTAATGGTTTAATTAGTTTATCAAAATATTGTTTCTAAACATGTTTAACGTTTTTAAAGATGTGTAGCCATTCAAATTGGACCTTTTTCTTGAAAATTTTACAAGTAATTCACAAATTCATGTTGACTAGATCATGCCAACTCCCCCAATTTAATAACTGGATTGAGAGTGTCTTATCAATCAGAGTTTCATTAATTTGATTGTCAAGTCAAAGACCAGATTCATTATGCTCAACTATTTATGTGAGATGAATAAATCAAAGAGTAAGGCCATCCACAACGCTGTTCCTATACCGTTCCTATACCGTTCCTTAAACCACTATTTGAGGGCCCCACTGTACTTTTTTACTCCATTCCTTAACTAAGGAACGGAACCTGCAACCCTCCGTTCCTTAACCGTTCCTTAACCGTTCCTTAAATTACTATTCATTCTATTTCAATTTTTATTTTTATTTCCAACTAAATTAAATTAAATAAACACACTACAAACATACTTTATTAAAAAACAAACATACTTTATTAAAAAACACACAATATTAAAAAAAATTACAACTTAAACTTAAAAAAATTAAAAAAAACACACAATTCAAATCCTAAAAAAATAAAAAACACACAATAAAAAACACACAATTAAACGTGGGAAAATAAAAAAACTACTCCGCCGGCGAATCATCCTCCGGAGGCGGTCGAGGTTTAGGGGGAGGGGGAAGACCAAGTAGTCCTGCCATATGCACAATTCCGTTCCACCAGGCCGTGAATTGGGCGTACGAGAAGCGGGAAGTGTCCGCCATTGTGGCGGTTATGTACGCCACCATAAGTGTGTTCGAGCCTCCTTGTGAGCCCGATCCCGAGGCCGACTGGCTTGATTCTCCTCGGCCCTTCCTCGCTCTAGCCGCTTTCGCCGCCTTCGTCCCTTGCGGACGACGGCGCCCACGGCTAGATCCCTCGTACTCGGCGGCCGTAACCCCAACCTCCTGCGTGCCACGATCACTGGGCGCATCGGTGTCACCAGACGAGTACTGGCCGCTCGTCGTGTGCTTCGTCCGCTTTGAGGTTGATCCCGAGCTGGAGCGGACACCACCGGCCCACCTTTCCTCGTCCTTGACGAGCTGCCAAATATCAACATATTTGAACTGTACACCGGTGTCCTGGTGGAAGGCGCGCATAGCCGCCCTCAGTATGTCGGCGCCCGAAGCTCCGCTTTGGTAGTGCGCCGCTTCGGAGGAGTAGATCCCGCAGAATTTTTTGACCTGTAAATCGACTCGGCCAAAGTGAGCACGAAGCATTGTATATTTGCGCTTCCGGGCCCCTTTCGGCTTAGTCTCGTGGTAGACATCACGGACCTTTTCCCAGAAGCACTTGGCGGCTTGTTGGTTGCCGACGATGGGATCATATGAGACGGTGAGCCAGGCGGTGTACACCGCCTTTGTTTCTTCGTTGGTGTAGGGATGCCGGCCCAGATCCTCCGGCTCCTCCTCCTCATCCTCCTCGGGTGCCTCAGACGCAGCCCTGTAGCTTCCACCGCCTCGGCCTCCTCCCTGAGTGGGTTCAACGGGGATATCCTCCCGAATCTGGGACAAACCCTGGGAAAGCCGCGAGCCGGAGCCTCGAGCGTAGGCATCCACATCGAAAGTGGGTGGTTGGTACCCACCCGGCGTCGCCGACCCCTGCGTGCCCGGCGTCGATGACCCAGAACCACCAAGTGTGTTGTACATGGTCTCCCAATCGCCGAACGCGTTGAGATCCCACCCTCCGGCGCCGCCACCACCGTAATTGCCGTCGCCGGACATTTTTTGAAGAGATAGAATATGAAAATTGGAGAGAAATTGATGTTGATGTAGGAAGAATAGATGTGTAGTTGTGTATAAAATGAATGAATTAGGTGTATTTATAGAATAAGAAAATAAAAATAAAAATTAAAAAAATAAGAAAAAGTTAAAAAAACGGTAATGTTACCGTTTAAAAAATTTTTTTTTTTTTTTAAAATTCGATTTTTATAAAAAAAAATAATTATTGCGTCATTGCTGACGTGTCCCACTCGCGGGCCGGCGAGTGGGAAGCACGCACGCACGGGGATCGGCCACGTCGCCCAGGCGCGTGGCGGCTTGTTCCGTGCCGCGTTACGTGCCGTCGGCACCCGGCACGGAATGGGAACGGGACGGGAGCGGAATGCAGCGCCGCAACGCGTTCCGCGGCGAAACCGTTCCGGCGGAACGGCACGCGGAACGGTTTCGGCACGCGTTGCGGGTGCTCTAAAAGCCAAAATATATGAACTTGATTCAAAATATTATTTTTAAAAAAATAAGTCTATAACAAATTAAAATGTCGCCAAAGTAGTTTTTTTTACGGTTTCGTAAAAAAATTAACGGTCGACGCTAATTACACAGTGGCATGACCGTTAGTTTTTTTACGGAACCGTAAAAAAAGACGACTCCGATACGGATTTCATTTGTTATGGATCTATTTTTAAAAAATGAATATTTTAGACCGAATTCATATTTTAGTCATATATTTAGAACCAAAATTGACCCTTAATTACTCTAAATCAAATAAAGGACATTCTGGTACACCAGCGCTAAAGTAAGAACTCTTTGTATGATGAATAAATCGAACTTGTTTATATTAAAATTGATTATTGCAAAACTAATTATTGCTTTTAATAAAATGGTAGTATTGTTTAATTTATAAAAGTATTTAAAAAAAACAATTCAATACAGATCGATGTGCACGTACGGTGCACGAGCCCGCACACAAGTGCAGCTCAACTATTTATATAGTGCTATATAAATCAAGTAAAGGGACTTCTTGTATCTTATCTACCAGCATAGTTAGGGAATCTAAGCATCGTCGTCAACAATGGAAGAAAATTAAACTGTCATATAATTCATGACAATGAGAAGATAAATACAACATAATACCAAATACATCGTATTCTTGTAAAAATCAACTAGTAATTTTAACTAAATTAACATTTGCGATTTGTACAAATTAAATCGCCCGCCGTATGTTGTTGCTTCGTTTGAGTTCCACGTGGCATGTTAGCTTTGAGTTCCACGTGGCATGTTAGCTCCTCGATCACGAACATAATAAAATATATATTTAATATTTACAAATTAATAGAAGGTATCGAAGTCGGCCAAGATACCTTCATTCATCCCACAACAAGACAATATAAAAAAAATAATTTGTTTAAACTCATTGTGACTTTTATGTCTCGGACAAATTAGCATCTTTGTGACAATGAACTAAGAATCATCTACGACTATGTTAAATTAATCTGAACTTTTCTATAACATTACAAAATTGTTCAAATGAAAATCTTATTAAAATGGTAGATTGCACTTAATGTAACATATATATGCACTAAACATAAAAAGTATTTTGCAAAATTAATTACGTTATGCATATTTTTTTAAAAATTCAAAACGAAAACATTTGACACTTTAAAAAAAATAAATTATGCAGATCCTTAGAGGGTGAAGAGGCTTAAGTCCCTATCACACTATTTCTTTTTCTTATTTGCAATTGTTAATATTAGCGAAACTGTTCGAAATCATTTTTAACCCTTAATAAGCTGACGCAAATGAAGATCAATTATTAGAGATAAGAGGATTAGGAGAGACTAAAAATAGAGGAAGAAACGAAGAAAAATGGTCATAAAAAATGTTGGTTTGGGAAAGGAAGAAAAAATGTTAATGAGAAAAATATTAAAAAAAGGTTTTAAGGGTAAATATATTGTGCTAATTTTATTATATTATACAAAATGCAATTAGTTTATACGTCCATTACAAATTACAATATCTATTATCCAATCTCCAATACTAATATATTATGATTAAATAAGCATGTAAGTCAAAATATAACATCACCACTAGTAGGGTTTTCATGGTGGCATTAAAATATGGAAAATGTGACCTATATATAATATATCTTGATCTCATCCAGCTTGCATAGATAGAGAGGAAAAATTCTCTGAGATTTAGGCAAAATGAATGCAGCATTTTCTTACCAAACAATACTCCCTTCCGTCAAAAAATGCAACTGCATATCTA
Source organism: Salvia splendens (assembly GCF_004379255.2). Taxonomy (NCBI): domain Eukaryota; kingdom Viridiplantae; phylum Streptophyta; class Magnoliopsida; order Lamiales; family Lamiaceae; genus Salvia; species Salvia splendens. The sequence goes on from NC_056038.1 coordinate 1,070,411, forward strand.
TTTCAGGAAACAACACAAAAAACAGTAGTGCAAGAGCAGCCATAGCTATTCCCAAAACAAGAAAAAAACATATTTCTCAGACAGAACTGATATCAGTTCATGGAACTGCTTCCACCGATCTTTTCGTGCATGAGATTGTCGAGAGGCAGACGAGAAAGGCTGAGACGACAGCGTTCGATCTCTGTCAAAACCCTAGTTTTCACCCGGTGTTCCTTGAAGAAGCCTATGAGAGATGTAGAGATGTGTGTGCTGAATATGCAAAGACATTTTATCTGGGTTCAATCTCTTTCTCGTTTATCTTTTTTTATTTAATTTGTAGAGGAGTTATGTGTTCATTTGTGGTGATTAAATGAAGTATGGGATGATGCAGGAACACAGTTGATGACTGAGGAAAGGCAGAAGGCAATATGGGCTATTTATGGTGAGTAAAGTTTATTTTTACCTTCTTGATGCAAAAATATGTTGATATATTTGTGAGGGTAGTAATGTTGTTTGAGAATATGATTGCTAAGAATATGGGTTTTGGTAAATTAGTTAACATGTATTTTATCAAGGAAAACTATTAGGTTTTAGAATTTATATTGGTTAGTTAAATTCAGTTAATTATCTAACATAGTAACTAAAGTAAAACTTTCTTAACTAAACAATAAATTTAGAAATAAAATAATAATAAAATAAGGTACTTATTTAAGAACTACACAAAGCTTTGCTTTAGAAGAAAATAATACTAATAAATATCATAAATGTGTAAGAAAAAGAATACTTAAGAAACCTAGAAACTAAGAATTCTAGAAAATTGCACAACAGTTTTCAAGATTCGTACAACATCCCTCGTTAGCTAAAAAATCGAACTAACAAACTGACTCATGGTGTCATCTTGCATTTCATGGTGGTTTCATTTTATGATACATGCAGTGTGGTGTAGGAGGACTGATGAATTGGTTGATGGACCAAACTCTGCACATCTTAGCTCAACACTTGATAGATGGGAAGAGAGATTAGATGACATCTTCAACGGTCGTCCCTACGACATGCTTGATGCTGCCCTAACCGATACTCTCTACAAATTCCCATTAGACATAAAGGTACTTTTATTTTAATGGGGCTGTCATTTTGAGCATCACAAAAAGACTTTGTGTTGCACATGTATGAGACAATTGAGAAAATTTGAGATTTCTGTGTTATGATATTACGAGATTGACCTGATTTTAATGGAATTTATTTGAACTGCTTAGCTAACTTATTGGGGTCGATGATCTGCAGCCTTTCAAGGACATGATCGAAGGGATGAGAATGGATACGAGGAAAGACCGGTATGCAAACTTCGAAGAGCTTTACATGTATTGCTACTGTGTGGCCGGGACCGTTGGCCTGATGAGTGTTCCTGTCATGGGAATTGCACCCGAGTCTTTGCTGTCGGATCATAGGATTTATAATGCAGCTTTGTGTTTAGGAATTGGGAATCAGCTTACTAACATTCTTAGAGATGTTGGAGAAGAGTGAGTCTTCAATCTATGACATGATCATGTTTGTCTGATCCTATGTTGTATTAAGGGTTTTAAGGCACATCCTATGTTGTCTGATTCTCTCTCTCTCTCTCTCTCTCTCTCTCTCTCTCTCTCTCTCTCTCTCTCTCTCAGTGCATCAAGAGGGAGGATTTATCTTCCACAAGATGAACTGGCTGAGTTTGGATTATCAGACAAGGATGTTTTCTCAAGAAAGGTGACAGATGGTTGGAGGGAGTTCATGAAAGAGCAGATCACGAGAGCAAGATTCTACTTCGACCAGGCAGAGGAGGGAGCTACACAGCTACACGAGGCTAGCCGTTGGCCGGTATGAAACTGAATCCTCTACCAAGTTTTTTAGTAAAATACAACACATTTTTATAGACTAATGTACCTGATCTTTTTGGCAGGTTTGGTCTGCGTTGATGCTGTATCGTATGATCTTGGACTCGATCGAGAGCAATGGCTATGATAACCTGACAAAACGGGCATACGTGGGCAGAGCCAAGAAACTGCTCACCTTGCCTGTAGCATTCGGTAGATCCCTGCAAACAAAACCAAGTATAGCTCTCTCATAAGAGAAAAGAGTGAGTGAGAGAGAGAGAAAGTCACAAACAACATTTTAGCTTTGATTCCTTCTGTAGATTTGCTGTTGTTTATATATACATATACTGGAATCTGATATATGATATAAACGAATACAGATGATCTCATAAATCATAATACATGAATATCACCATATTCTACGCACTTGCAATGATCTTCATCATATTCCAGAAATACAAAAGTTCCTAAATATAATTTCAGCATACCTACACATGTTAAGTTATCAAACTTTTCATCCCGAGTGATTCCAGCAGAAAACGAGCATGGATTTAGTCGAAAGCAGCAACACAAAGCTCAACTTGTTAAAGCAGAACATATGGATCAAATGACCATTCGTTAATAGCAGGAACAAAAGAATAAAACAGCATCAATAAAACAGCATCCACAAGAAATGTTTAGGAAGTAATAAAATTCTCTCCTCTACAACCTTTTGTAATGACAAAAGGTTATGGAGAGACAAAATTTAATGTAGTCTTTGTATAAAATATGGTAAACTAAAAATCGAAAAAAGGGAAAGTGGGAGAAATTTCCACATCTTTGCATCAGTAGCGTATGTTAATGGACAGCACAGCCAGCAGCTCCACTGCCTCTTTTGCAGTATGTCTCTGTTGTAACAGCTGAACCGACGAAAGCAGAACCAGACTTCGTTTTTATGCTTTCTACCACCCAATTGATTGATACTTGCAGTAAAAATTATAGGCAGCTATCGACACACAAAACAGTTAGCAGGTATCTGCCTTGCACAACTCGGCAACCCCTCCAGCTACTTCAGAGAAAGTAATCTGGTGTTCTTCGAGTTACATCTGGCTCACCACGTCTGGGAGCTGGCTCAAACTGCAATTGCACAACACAAAGCTAAAGTCTCAAGTTCACAAATACCAGACACACAACATGAGAGAGAGAGTTACCTGAATAAAAGTATGTCCCTTGCAGTCATCAACTTCAAGAATAGATGCCATGTTTCCACAGCGGTAACAATAATTAGGTGCACTGAAGATAGTAACAACCTTTTGGTCCTGCAAACAAGAAACCACAGCTATCAATCGGATCGTAACAAAGGCCGCGATTAAGAAGTTACTGTGATTACATGAGCCCAGTTAAATCCCTCCATAACCAGCTGGTGAGCTCTAGCAATAAGCTTCAAGTTGTTTGTATGGTTGAATTGCTCCGAGATGTCCTATTAAATAAGCATGAAGAAAGTATATCACTTAAATAATTACGTGAACAAACTTTGGAGAATGAGCAAGAAGCAATGGGTAAATACTTGGCCAAATGTATATCCAGCACCCCTTGGAGAGATACCCCAGCCACATCGATCATCAGGATCAGACCACAAAAGGTCACACATAGGCCCTTCATGAGGAACTTCTTGAACACGGTCGAAACTACGGACATTATCAAGAGTTTCTATGGATGGAGACAATCCACCATGGAGACAAAAGATTTCTGACTCAACCTAAAAGTAAGAACAAAATCAAATATTTCAGTCAATTCATGAGGACATGAAACGGGAGGATATTAAGACTTTAAGCGTGGTGGTATATCTTCAGCAAATATACTAACCAGTGCAGTAAGAGGAAGGAGGTCAAAAAGATCTGTGAAGGTCTTCCACACATTGGCGCTTCCATATCTGCACAACAGAACAAAATTAACACAGAAGCATACGTTGAATAACATAAGCATTGCAATATGGATGATAGTGCAAGATAATGTCACTTTGATTGTTATTTTTTCCATGGCTTTATGAGATATTTTCATTAAAAGGAACTCACTGAACTTACTTTCGCAAGCATTCGTCATAAAACCCATAAACCTGAGTAATCTGCAAAAAACCGATAACTCATTTTAGCACCAAGACATGGAGGATTATTAAGGAACTCCTGATTGAACTCAAGAAACTACTATCAGATACAGATTACGAGAAACAGTCATTCCATCAACAAATTCATGTCCTGCGTGCAGTTTAGCAACCAAGACATATATAAAGACAGAAAGCATTGATACAAAATTACCTGACGGCTTTCATGATTTCCACGTAGAATAGTGATCCTTTGAGGATAACGCACTTTCAAAGCCACCAAGAGCTGAAACAAATTTATGTACATGTCAAATGAAAATTAGACGCATCCATCCTAATTTCCTGGCATTAAATAAATCAGGAACTTCAAGCAATGTACAAACTAAGGTGATTAGTTCCAGGCTCTTTGGATAAATATGTTGGTGGATATAGTTTGGAACAAAGTCTCTCCTCACACTAGAGACAGATCATACTCAGAAGGCAACAGAAGAAAGTATTGTATAATTTGGAAAAGTAATGGAAATTATATGATTGATTAGTATTTCACATAGAAAATATAAAAGGATTCAACTAACCGACACTGTCTCCACAGAGTAGTATCCTCGATCAACATAATCTCCCATAAACAAATAATTTGTATCCGGACACTGCCAAAAATGCGAAAACATATGAATCTTCTGAAGCAAAATCTGAGAGACAAAATAGGATAGCACAGCAAGGGATTCGAGTATATACCTTCCCACCAATCCGGAAAAGCTCAGCAAGATCATGGAACTGACCATGAATATCACCACATATAGTAACTGGGCTTTTAACTGGCTGTAAGAGATAAAAGGTTACTTTTCACAGCAATAGTAAGTGGTAATATGGGATACAAGATGACTACAACTGCCTAATTACACAAAAAGAACAAGAATTAAAAATCATTTCAACCAACAAACATATTTGTGTATGCAGTAACAGCCGATTATAAGGAGGATAGAAAACCTGCACATTGCTCTCTTGCGTCAGGATCTCCTTGGCCTTGCCACATAACACCCTTACCTAGAAAAATCAGTGGAGACCATAGTTAAAGACCTCATTTAACATGAAAGAACCTATACAAGCCTCGTTGTGCATATTAATCCAAATTGTGAATAGCATAGATATCACAGCTAAAAAAGTCGATCAATCTCGAAATAAAAAGAAATGTAGGAGTAAAAAGATTGTGAAAACCACCGGTGTTTTCACATCGAAAATCTAACAAATAAGCTAATCACTATCACACCACAGCAGCTAGACACAAAAACGAACATGACTAACTAAACAAGCCAAGTGCCGTGCGTTACGAGTATTTGTATACCCATACAATAATTACCAAAAAAATTCTATGTAATGTCACAAAACCAAAGCAAGGAGAGCGTGTGTTTCCTCAATGAACAATATCCAGTAACAAAGATTCTTTATCTTTACCCAGAAAAACCATTACACATCATTCTTGCTAAACAAAGGTATCATTTTCAATCTTTAGACACATCAGAAAACCATTACACGCTCTATCATTCCAAAACAAAAGGAATGCAACGAAGCAACACAATCAAATCCCCAAAACACATCCTGGAATACCTCAACTTCTTAAAATACATTCAAACTGAGGTGAAGAGGCCGAATTTTGAATCGAATGCGGTGAGCCTCAAACAATATAACCGTAATCTCCAACAAAAGATTCGGCTAAACAAAAGAATCGGCTAAACAAAAGAATCAGCTCAAATATTCCATTCCACACCTTAAATTCCCCCAAATGGATCCAACGTCGGAAACACAGGATCAAATCCACCACACGGTTCAATAAATTCGAATTCCATAACAAAAGCAATAAAAAAATACCACCTTGAAACGTGAAACCAGCGAATTCATGAAGAATCGCGGAAAATAAATACCTCAGGCTCGGATAAGGGCTTGCACTGCACGAGCTGCGCGATTTGTTCGTCGAGGTTGCCATTGGTTCCCCCGCCACCGGCCGCCGCGTCCATCAGGTGTGGAATCAAACCCTAGATTCCTCGATTTTCCGATGCGATCGATTCCTCCGACGGCGTCGTTGCTTTGGTTGCCTTTTCTCGCTCTGGGGCGAAGATGGTGACAGGTGGATACTGCAGAGTAGAGAGGAGTGGCGAGGAAATCGAAGGGAGTTTGTCAAAATTACCGAAAAGTCCTCTCAGGTTTCAATATTTTGGTTTTGTTGCTTCTAAATATAGATTACCCATGATCTTGTACATTAATTACTTTTGATTAATGCTAAATTATATGCTAGTTTAATTGTACTTTTGATATTAATATAAGGCAAATTTATGGAAAACTATAAAGTGGTTGATGTATGACTAATTTCACAATTATGAAAATGGTTGACTATATATTTGAATGCATTTTAATTATTTGGCTACGAAAACTTATGCATGCTAGTGTCTAAATTTATCACATCAGTAAAATTAAAGACGTAAAGAATTGGAAGAACTTTTCCACATATTATTTTTCATCTATCATATTATATCATAATTTCTCTAAATCTAAGATCGTGAACAATTAAAAAAACTATCAAAGTTATGAATAATTAATCACGGAGTAGTTTTTAATTGGAGTATATTATTGTATCAATTTTGAAAGTGTAAGGAGTATACGAAATTCGAAATTAATCAATAAAAATAAAATTATATTGTGACTGAATTTTCAAATATTAACGTATGGAGCAGATTTACTAAAACTTTTCAATCAAAAAATGTGTATTTATGAGAGAAATAGAAAAAACTCTTTCAGAAGAGAGAAAAGCAGAGATTCGAAGAAACGCAGCAAAAACAGAGCTAAGTTTTCTACAATTTGGTTCCAATACTTACGCGTTCAAGTGGTTGGCGGTTTGATTTACTCTAATAATTTGATGCTTCTGTTTTTTCCTGGTTTTAGCGTAGTGATTGCAATGCTGAATGTAATCAATTGCATGTGCTCGAGAAGTGTCTGTTGCTGATTGATTTAGGTTTTCGCTTTGCTGCGTGTTTCAATCTCTCTCGCCCTCTCTTTCTCTAGCGTAGTGATTGCAATGCTGATTGTGTGTGTGTGTGTGTGTGTGTGTGATTGAGAAGTTTTCGGTTGCTGATTAATTTTTATTTCGTTTTGCCGCGTGATTCTCTCTCTCTGGCGTAGTGATGAAAATGTGTGTATGTGAGGTTTTCTGTTGCTGGTTAATTTTCAATCCGTTTTACTGCGCGATTCTCTCTTTCTAATCACGCAGTAACTCCGAGGCCGGTAATTTTTAAATTCTGATTGTAGAAATAGTGTGGAGAAGAATTCTCAGTTCTGATTGTAACGATGAAGCTTCTTCTGATGGTGGTCTAGCTCGAACAAGTTATGTTCCGCCACATCTTAGGAATAGGCTTTCGTTTTGCCCTGTTGTTGCTGCTGCTGGTGCTCGGAATAACTGAGGGATTGGTTGGGATCGTGGAGGGAAAGTGTTGTGATTTGCACACAAGGCTTTCACACACTCAAGAAGATCACACACACACTCACTGTTGTATGAGATCACACAATGCAGAAACACACACACTCACACTTTGAGTATTGAAGATGATAATCTTGGAGAGAAACTGGAAAACTCTTTATTGATTAAACTACTACTACATACACGGTTTATGAGCTATTTAAAGCTCTACAATCAAGTAGCAACTGCTACTAACTAACTACAACAAGAATCAAGAAAACAAGAAGAATAACCGCTACATCTCAGCTAACTAACTGCTGCTCCAACGGCTAGTTCGGCTAGGTTGCTTCTTCCTTCTCGGCTTAAGGCCGAACTCCCTTCTCGGCTCAAGACCGAACTCAAGACCGAACTCCCTTCTCGGCTCAAGACTGAACTCCCTTCTCGGCTCAAGACCGAACTTCCTTCTCGGCTCACAACCGAACTTCCTTCTCGGCTAGTTCCAGCTCAAAGCCGAGCTTCCTTCTTCTGCCTTCTTCTTCTCGGCTAGTTCCAGCTCAAAGCCGAGCTTACCGAACTCTGCCTTCTTCTTCCAACTGAAATGAGCACTCCATTATTACAATTCTCCACCTGAGGGTTCATCTCAGTTCTTGCACAAACATTGATCAACTTCTTGCAATGATCAAACTTGTCTCTACCTAGAGACTTTGTTAGCATGTCAGCCGGATTGTGCAAGGTGTTAATCTTAATCACCTTCACTCTCCCCTTCTCAATCTCGTCTCTAATAAAATGCAACTTTATGTCTATGTGCTTGCTCCTTTCATGAAAACCCGGATGTTTAGCCAAGCACATAGCTGAGCTGCTGTCACAATGAATCACCATTGTCTTTTGGTTAAAACCAAAGTCAGAAATCACTCCCTGAATCCAAAAGCTCTCCTGTACAGCTGCAGTGAGAGCTATATACTCTGATTCTGTTGTTGAGAGAGCAACAACACTTTGCAAACCTGATTTCCAGCTGATTACAGTTCCAAACATGGTGAAAAGATAACCTGTTTGGGACTTTCTGTTGTCCAGGTTTGCAGCATAGTCTGCATCACAATAGCCCTGCACAACCTCCTCAGATTCACCTTCCCAGCCATTGAAGACAATTCCCCAGCCACTGGTTGACTTCATGTACCTCAATATCCACTTAAGAGCATTCCAATGCTCCTTCCCCGGGTCAGCCATGTATCTGCTAGTCACTGAGATAGCATGTGCCAGATCTGGTCTGGTACAGATCATAGTATACATAACACTTCCAACCACACTAGCATAAGGAATAGACTCCATCTCCTCAGCCTCTTGCTTAGATTTAGGGGCCTGCTCCTTTGAAAGCTTAAAACTCTGGGACAGAGGAGTTGATGCAGCTTTTGCATTTTCCATTTTGAATCTCTGCAAAACTTTCTCAATATAGTCAGTTTGAAGCATCCACAGCTTCTTGCAGCCTCTGTCTCTCTGAATGTGTATGCCTAGGATCTTCCTTGACTCTCCTAGATCCTTCATTTCAAAGCTAGACTTCAAATCCTCCTTGACTTGCTGAATTTCTGTCATAGAAGGTGCTGCAAGTAGCATATCATCCACATAGAGCAATAGATAGGCAATAGGTGTTTTGCCCTTCCTCTTGATGTAGATGCAATCATCAAACTCTGATCTAATGAAGCCAATCTTCTTCATTTGTGCATCAAACTTCTTGTTCCACTGTCTAGGACTTTGCTTAAGACCATAAAGACTCTTTTGTAGCAAGCACACCTTGCTTTCTTCACCACTCTTCACATAGCCCTCTGGCTGATCCATGAAGATAGTCTCCTCTAGGTCTCCATTTAGGAAGGCAGTCTTCACATCAAGCTGCTGCAATTCCCAATCTAGCTGATTCACCACAGCCAACAAAATCCTAATAGAAGTGTGCTTAACAACCGGAGCAAACACCTCATTGAAGTCAACTCCTTCTTGCTGTGTAAATCCCCTTGCCACCAGCCTTGCTTTGAACCTGATTCTGTCTTTATCAGTGGTCTCTACCTTCTTTTTAAACAACCACTTGCAACTGATCAGCTTCCTCTCCTTTCCATCTGTATTCAGCTTGGATTTGTCCACCAAAATCCAGGTTTTGTTCTTGAGTAAAGACTCTATTTCTTCATTCATGGCCTCTATCCATCTTTCTCTGTCTTTGCTTCTCATGGCCTCTTTATAGGTGAGAGGATCAGCAATATCAATACTCTCAGCAGCACACAGTGCATAATAGACCATATCTGCAAATTTCTCAGGAGGCTTTGCATTTCTCCTTCCCCTATCTCTTGCAATCTGGTACTCTCTGGTAGGATCTGCTGTGGGCTCATCATTTCTTCTACCTTGAGCTGGAGCACCATCACCCTCTGGATCAGGTTCATTTTCTGAGTCAGTGACTCCACCTGCTCCTAGGCCAACTCCCATAGGCTCCACCTTGAAGAAATCACTCTCAACTTCACTGGAGTCACTGGAGTCCAGCTTATCTTTCAAGTAGGGCATCTGATCCTCCAAGAACACCACATCCCTACTCACCACCACCTTCTGCCTACCAGGCTCAATACACCAGAGCCTATACCCCTTAACACCCCTCTGATATCCCAGCAAGATACATTTCAGAGCCCTAGCTTCAAGCTTACTTTGCCTAGCATGAGCATAGGCTGCACACCCAAACACCTTGTATTTTGAGTAGTCACTATGAGCTCCATACCACATGTAATCAGGAGTTTCAGATTTCAGGGCAGTAGATGGGCATTTATTGATGAGATAGGCTGCTGTATACACCGCCTCTCCCCAGAACCTGCTGCTCAAACCAGAACCAAGAAGCAGGCACCTCACCCTCTCTAGGATAGTCCTATTCATCCTCTCCACAACACCATTTTGCTGGGGATTACCAGGAACAGTACGGTGCCTCTTCATACCCTTCTCTTTGCAAAATATATCAAATTCAGCAGACAAGAATTCCAAGCCATTGTCAGTTCGTAAACATTTAACACTCCTTCCTTTCTCTAGCTCCACCTCCTTACACCATATCTTGAACTTAGTGAGTGTTTCAGATTTTTCCTTAAGAATATATACCCACAACTTCCTTGTATAGTCATCAATGATAGCTAGATAATACTTTCCTCCACCAATTGAACACACCGGTGAAGGCCCCCAAAGATCACTATGTATGTAGTCTAAAGGGGCTGTAGAAGAGTGAATACCTGTAGGATAGGGTGCCTTCTTTGCTTTTCCAAGTATACACTGCTCACAGGGGTCCATCTTGTTGAAATCTCCAGAGATCAGGCCCTTCTTGATGAGTTCTTTCAAGCTTCCTTCTGCTGGATGGCCCAGCCTCTTGTGCCATAGCATTAGGGAATCATCTGACACAGCATTGCTTTCTCCATCAACAGCCTTAGCCTTCAAATAATAGAGAATATGCTCTCTGTCAGCCTCCATCATCACTGCATCTCCAGATTTCACAAACAATTTTCCTTGACTCATTAATATAGTGAACCCCCTCTGCTCCAGCATTCCCAATGAGATGAGGTTCCTCTTCACTTCTGGAATATACCTCACCCCAGTCAGGATCTTCACAGAGCCATCTTGTAGGCTTAGCTTCACCTTCCCTATCCCTTTTATCTGACTAGTATGATTATTTCCAAGAACAACCGTACCCGATGCTTCTTGAAGATCATGAAACCAGCTTCTATTGGGGCACATATGGAAGCTGCACCCCGAGTCCATTATCCACCTGTGACTGACCCCACTGTCACTAATATTCATAAGTTGAGCCGGGGGATCAGCACTCTCCACACAATCAGATTGGTTGTGTCCCTCAGAGGCCATCTTTCTCTTCCATGCATGACAATCTTTCTTCAAATGTCCAGGTTTCTTGCACCAATAGCAAGCTCTGGTTTCCTTCTGAGCATCAGAACTTGAGGGTTTAGGGCCCTCAAACTTCTTCTTGAAGTTCTGCTTCTTGAACTTCTTCACATTCAAGGCCTCTGCAGCTTGAACATTGGAGCTTGCAGAGCCTCTGTTGGCTGTCTTCTGGAGTTCTTTGGCCATCAAGGCTGAATAGACTTCTGCATAGGTGATAGGTTTATCTCTTCCATAGATAATTGCATCACTTAACTGGTCATACGAGCTAGGCAAGGCATTCAATGTGAGAATGGCCTTATCCTCATCTAAAATCTTGACATCAACAGATCCCAGGTCATCAATGATCTTGTTGAACTCCTCTAGCTGCTCAATGATGGACCTATCTCCAGAAAAACTATAGGCATACAGCCTCTTCTTGAGATACAGCCGGTTAGCCAAGGATTTGGCCAAGTAAACTTCATCCAACTTGTCCAAGATCTCCACCGCAGTCTTGGCTTCTTGAACATCCCTCAAGACCTTATCTCCAAGGCACAGAATCACTGCAGAATGTGCCTTGAGCTGCATCTCCTCCATCTTTGCCTGAGCCTTATCATCAAGCACTGGAGCCTTTCCTTTCTCCTCTGGTTTTGCAAGAACTGCGGCCAAGCCTTGTTGAATCAAAACCGCCTTCATCTTCATCTTCCACAGGCTATAATCATTCTTGCCTGTGAATTTTTCTGCATCAAGCCTTGCTGCCATCTCTGAAACCGTTTGATCCTCTGCAAATCAGCTTCAATATCCCTTCCCACAGACGGCGCCACTTGTTGTGATTTGCACACAAGGCTTTCACACACTCAAGAAGATCACACACACACTCACTGTTGTATGAGATCACACAATGCAGAAACACACACACTCACACTTTGAGTATTGAAGATGATAATCTTGGAGAGAAACTGGAAAACTCTTTATTGATTAAACTACTACTACATACACGGTTTATGAGCTATTTAAAGCTCTACAATCAAGTAGCAACTGCTACTAACTAACTACAACAAGAATCAAGAAAACAAGAAGAATAACCGCTACATCTCAGCTAACTAACTGCTGCTCCAACGGCTAGTTCGGCTAGGTTGCTTCTTCCTTCTCGGCTTAAGGCCGAACTCCCTTCTCGGCTCAAGACCGAACTCAAGACCGAACTCCCTTCTCGGCTCAAGACCGAACTCCCTTCTCGGCTCAAGACCGAACTTCCTTCTCGGCTCACAACCGAACTTCCTTCTCGGCTAGTTCCAGCTCAAAGCCGAGCTTCCTTCTTCTGCCTTCTTCTTCTCGGCTAGTTCCAGCTCAAAGCCGAGCTTACCGAACTCTGCCTTCTTCTTCCAACTGAAATGAGCACTCCATTATTACAGAAAGAGAGGCTAATCCTTTTCACGATAACTTATGATGATAGTCCGGTTGAAACAACAACGGTTCAGAGGTATGCTGTAACAGATATCACTTTGTGCTCGGGGATCTAATGGCGTGTGCATGCGGTGTGTCCAGACTGGTCTTGCAGGTTCATGAAGAAGCTCGGAAGTTTTTGAATGAGTTTATCAGAATCATTGGATATAAGTTATTAGGTCCATTTGAATGAGTTTTTGTTATCAATACATTTTCATGTTTGTAAGCTTGCCGCCTTCTTTATTATGCCATCTTGGTGGTGACAGTTTAATTCACAAAGATACTTTGTCGTGTTGTATCTTACAATCAGTGAATTGCAGAAGCTACATTCTGTGGAATCTGTAATCAAATGGTGATGCATCTTCCATACTCAGAGCTGATATCATGTTTCTGCTGTTATGTGTATAAATATGACAAGAAACAAAATTGGCAGACAGCTCATCTTATCTGATTCTCCCAACACTTTCAATCTTTCATGCTGCTTCATTAGTAAATTTAACATGAATTTTAATATGGATTAGCTAGACGTGAATATTCGGATTGTAAACAACTGTAGAACCAGTAGAAGGGATGATGAAGCTGGAATTTGAATAGATATCATTTTCCTAACATTCCTCAATTATTGTTGTTTCCTTTGGTTGTTATTGCATAAGTCTTTCCAAAATATTTAGCTTTGCCTTATGAGTTATGACTGAATGTAATGATTGTTTGTTCAGGACAGCTCCGTGAACTTGGAAGAGGTGTCAACATACTTGTTGCAACTCCTGGACGGTTGGCCGTGGATTTGTTGGAAAGAGAAAGAGTCTCTTTGCAAATGATAAGGTATTTAGCACTAGACGAGGCAGATAGAATGTTGGACATGGATTTGGATTTTGAACCTCAAATGAGGAGAATTGTGCAACAAATAGACACTCCATCTGCTCTTTGTAAGAAAAACAATGCTGTTTAGTGCCACTTTCCCTAAGGAGATTCGGGTCTGTTTTATTTCTCTAGAATTCATCAGAACAATCTACTTGAATGCATGAGTAGCCTATATGCTTATATTAGGATACACATATCAGGTGTATTAAGCTGTGCCAAGTTAGATTTGAGCAGTAGGAAGGTGTTATACATCATTGACCTTATAGTAACTTTTGGAAACAGAGTGGACAATTAGAGTTATAAGATTTGCATGTTTTCACATAGAGAATTCCACATTTGTGACAACTGATCTATATTAGAAATGGATATTTTTCTGGCCTTGTTATCTTTACTTAAATATGGAGTACTAATAAACTGTTGACAAATGTCAGCCATAAAATACTCATACGGTTCAATATAACAACTAGTGTGAAACTGTCTCCTCAGCATGTAACAGAAACCGCCATATAGTTCATATGCCTTTTTTCTTCAATTCTTGTGTGTGTGATATTCTCTAACTTGTATTTGACTTATGTGTTTCTGGCTGTTGGGAGAGTTGGTTCTAGTTCTCATTTGATTGTCCAAAGAGTTGCATATGGGCTTGTGGTACGGAGGGAAAGACGGTACCACCGAATGGACTCACTAATATGTCCGCATAAGAAGCTAACACCCAAAACATGCGAACATAAATTCGACAGGAAATAGAAAAATAAACTGAAATGGACAAGGATAATCCTGTTACGAGGCCCTATGGTAAAGACATAATCCCACATAAGAACCCTCCAGAGTTTCATTAAGAAGTTAGACAGTAATAATACGAACATCAAAGGGCTTAAGTAAGACAACAATCCTCGTTGGCCAGGCCATTGTCTGTTTGATGCAAGAAGCAAATCAAGACATCCCGGCTTGGCTCTCCCGCTTTGCAGCCTGGTCTTCCTATGGCAAGAGCAGTCGCGGGTAACGTTGCTTCTCATGTTAGACGTGATGTGGTTACATTAGTAAGCTATGGCAAAATATAAATGTTACGTTTACCTTCTCGATTCTCTCCTATCGTTTTACTTTGCTAACTCATTGCTTAGTTTTCAGTTTGAATTATTGTACTAGTAGTTTGTACACAGAGGCGGATCCAGGTGGGGTCGGGCGGGGTCGGCCGACCCCACCACCTGCCACGGAGTGCACCGGAAAGTTACTTTCTTCGGCCTCCGACCCTACGGCGTTCACGTCTCCGCCCCCACCTCACGTCCTCACGCTGTGTGAGATGATGAGGAGACTGATCAGAGAGAAAGGAAGGAAGTGAGGCAGCCGGATGGGTAGACTGTTGTCGAGAACGAAGGAGTTGGAGGGGAAGTGTCCTTCCGCGGTTTTTGTTTTCGAAGAGAAAGAAGAATGGTATTGGCGATGTCATCAATAAATTTAACTAAGTTTAAAAGATTAAATATCTTAAATATGTTATCTAATTGTAAAATGGGCTTTGAAATATTTTCTTTATTTGAATTAATTCTTAGAAGTCCATTAAAAATATTTTCTCATCTTATCAATTAATGTTAAATAGTAGTAGTAGTAATATTTTTTTTACAGTATATCAAAATCAATTTATCTAAATTAACCACCTACTTATATAAAGTAAATATTTCTTAATTTCTTCTACTCTTAGTTTTATAATTTAAATTTCAACCTTATTATTCATATTCAATTTTTTTAATCTTTAAAAATATGGTATGTTACAGAAAAATTATGATATGTGTATGTCATTTTTTTTGTCAAAATACGTAATATAACATAATTGTTCTCTCTTACTTTATTATTTATTTGCATCTTTGTTTTATCTAAGATCATATTTTATTCTTTCTTCAGTTATCTCCATAAACGTCTTTTTCTTAAATTCTGTATCCAAAAGAAGAGTCTCGCTTATAACGGGACGAAGAAAGTGGAGTATGTTGTTTTAAGAATATCGATACTCGCATGAATTATTTATATTAAAAAATATATTTATAAAAATAATTAATTTAAACAATTATTTTAAATAAATATTTACTATCTTGTTCGACCCCACGATAATTTATTCCTGGATCCGCTATTGTTTGTACATGTTAGGCTTATTTATTCTAATATTTGAAACACTACTGAAATTTTTGAGCGGTTTCTACAGAATTTTTCTTACATCTCTGTCTCCCATAACATGTGATTTAGCTCTGTAGGAAAAGACAGATTAGTTATTGCTTTGGTTGAATGATGCCGAATCTTGAAATATAAATGTGTGGTCTTGACTTGTATTGAGTGGTGTTGGCGTTTGCTAATTGGATTTATTTTTTTATAAACATCTATTTTCTTTAAAAATATCTAATTTTAATTTCTTTGATTAAGACAGGTTTTGCGTTTTATTGCATTTTAAATGCAAGTGGATTAGTTGCAAACTTGCAAATATGTCAATGGGTCAATGCTTGAAGCATCCTGTGGCTCTAGAATGCTTGCCAATTACAGGTGAGTATTTACATTGATTTTTCTGAATTTTTGTATCATAAAAATTAAATATAATTGTTGCTGTATCATCAATTTTGACTGACTTACGCGTATTTTCTATGTGTACTGATCGAATATAATTATTCAAAAGGAACAAGATAGTGGGATGTTTGCGTCATCTCTTAAATCATCTTGAAATTAACTTCTTTATGGAATTCCTAAAAAAAACTTCTTTGTGGAATTATTGCTTTGTCACACCGTTTTGTATGCAAATATAAACCACTATATTTCTCCATAATATAATTTCCTATCTCACATGCACGCACTCAAATCGTGAATAGTGATCCAAGCAACGAAACTTGTGGGATCGAACACAATGACGAAGGTCATCCCTACCATTGGACAGTTTGTCACTGAACAATAGTAAACCAAAAACTCAAATGGTTAGAGTAGAATTATCGCATTTTGGAGATGGTGACAGCTCCATAGACCGAATCTAATTAGGTTTTTCGGTTCTCACAGACTGGCAGTAGGGTTTGTCGTAAGGATTGAAGGATTGTGACACAAGCCAAAAATAGTGATGAAAATATGGAGTGGTTGGACTACTATCGTCATATACACACAACTACACCTAGTGTGTGTGTGTGTGTGTGTGTTAAGAGTGAGTCAAGGGTAATGATACTTAGAATTAGTGGGCGTATGATTTGGTTGAGAAGATAAAGTATAACCTTTGACCTTCCAAAAGTAGCCAAAAGAGTTGAGTGCAATTTCTTGATTTTTTGCTTACTACCATTAAACCTTTTGAATCTATCTTTCGAGTGATAACTGATAAAACAATTTGATTTAATCAAATGTTTAGTTATATAATTGGACCCGTGATTATTTATTACCTTAATTACATAATCATCCTCAAATCTATAATGCTCAAAAAATATTCTCATAGAAAATATTGTTAATTTTGTTTGAGCTCGATTATGTATCTTGGCACAAGTATTAAAAAACCTATTTTTGTTCAATACATCCTACACAAAAATCAATCAATATAAACATATGTATCTTGTCACTTCCGTTAATATTTATATTTCAGTATATAGTAACTTCCTTTTCACTTTGTTAGAGTATGTGGAGTATATACAAAGATAAGGCAGTTCGTCCCTACAAGATCAATTATGCTCAAAAATTGTGGTTAAACATATACAAAAAACAGATATTCAAGATTAAATAGTGAAGTATTTGCAAATTAGCTATAAAAAGGTAGCATTAGATATGGAAAGACCAATATTTTATACTATGAGCTAGTACTGTATAATCGAGACCAAAAACTAATTATTACCAACTCGAAAGGGAAATTAATCATAAGCCAAAGTCCATGAGATTACTTATTGAAGATAATTCCAACTTTCCAACATTTCAGTGATTTTTTTTATGATAATAAATTTAATTGTTTATTAAATAGCGAATTATATTGCCGGCATAATTAAGTCACATAGAATTGGCCCACCTCTTGCACCAACAAAACCTTTTTCTAATGTACATGAAGGCCCCGTTTGATAGCTATGTTACGATTAGATAAGAGGATTAATCCGGGTTTATTTGTGCATTTGGTAGCTATGTTAATAAACTTAATAGCCCGTGTTCTGTATCCGGCCCGCACAAAGCCCATTAAAAAATCTATGTTTCAGTCACATATGTAACCACCTATTTTGGCATGTTACATATCAAGGATACCTAGTTAATTTTGCAAAATACATTTTTACCCATAATTTAAAAATTTAATAGAGTAGCAAAATTTAATCTAAGTTAAACAGATTAATAGTAATTGTTTTAAATTCATAAACCCTTTGCCCTTCGCCACCAAAAGAGAGAGTCCCCCGCCGCGACGCCGCCATCATCCTTTCACCTATGGGATTCTTCGACTTGAGCATATCTTACCGGGAATCCGACCACCATGCCGTCGACAAACCCTCCCTGAGTGGTCCGGCAGGCTGGACATGATGGCGACCTCGCGGCGGACGTCCTCGACGTCGACGGCGGTGAGCAGCTTCTTCTTCGAGATGGACTTGCACGCGAGCGCCTCGCGCGTCTCGCGGTCAGTGCAGAGGTAGGTCACGCCGAACTCGCCACGGCCGAGCTCGCGCCCCAGGATGTACTTGTCGGAGATCCTCGTGCGCGGGATGAAGTCCTTCAGCACGCGCACCGGCGACGGGGATTGGGCGTAGGGATTTGGGTGGCGCTCGCGCGCTTTTTTGTGCCTCTTGGGGTGGAGGGTGTTGGCGTCGGGGGCTTGGATGCACACGTTGCAGTTTCCCATGGTTGTGGTGGAAGTGGTGGCGCCGCCGTTAGCGGTGGTCGTAGGTGGCGGAGGAAGAGTGCATGGCGAAGAAGAAAGAAATAAAAACAGAAGCCAAGTCTTCGATGAGAAAACACGGGTCAAATTGAAGAATTTTTTTGAATCTATTCATGAGGATAATTTTGATAATTACAATTTTAATCCTTATTTGTGACTTGTTGAACCAAACACTTAAATAAGATAACTCACAATTATCTTAATCTACCAAATACCCAATATATATTTCTTAACTAATTGAAACTATGATAAGTATCATGAAATGTATCATGCCTAGTCGAAACATGACATAGCTACCAAACGAGCCCGAAATGTATAATATTGGGATTTCATTTTCCTTTCACTCTCATCTTTTTTCCTTTTTTATTTCCTGAAAAAAGTTTCAAAACCATTGAGAAAACCTCTTCTTTTTTTTCTTTCAAATTTATATAGTAGGTGCATTTATGTAGGTAGATATGTTGAAGGTGGAGGAGGGGTGGTCTCTTTCATATTAATGACGTTGCCTTTACGAAGAGGTTAGTTAACAATAGTAATATTAATCTTTCAATATATATAAAACAAATTAAAATTTTACTGATGAAATAAATAATTTTGTTGTGGCCTACATATGTAAAAATACCCATGTGTTTTATAGTACTAATATGCAAATGGGAAAAAATTACTAAAAAGTAGTAAAATTTGAACTTGTGACTTCATATACTACATTTTTTTATACTCCTTATTAAACTGTGAGTGAGCAATATACTCTCTAACACAAGTTTAAAATACGGAAAATAAAATGCTAAAATTATATTTTGGGGTTTAATTCTATTAAAATATGTATATATTCCAAAATATTCACCTTAGTGTAAATTAAACACGAGATTAATGA
The DNA here is from genome assembly GCF_004379255.2 of Salvia splendens. Taxonomy (NCBI): domain Eukaryota; kingdom Viridiplantae; phylum Streptophyta; class Magnoliopsida; order Lamiales; family Lamiaceae; genus Salvia; species Salvia splendens. The sequence goes on from NC_056038.1 coordinate 1,089,665, forward strand.
CAACACAAATTTCTTTAATGTAAAGTGTATATTCCAACCTAATCTTATAAATGATCTGCATCAACAACTGCTGTGTTTTTAATAAATAAAGATGAAAATGAAGTAATGAGAAAAAGAAAAACCAAACGCATTCCCACCCCTCTCTCTCTCTTCCACACACAAACACACACACACTTGGCCCGTTAAATTTAATGCTTAGATTGAAAAATCTGAACAACTTTCTTGTCTGCAGCTGCAGTATGAAATTAAAATTTCGCTCCCCCCTTGAGATTGAGATTATTACAGTGCACAATATCTTAGGTGAGTATTAAAATGTAAAATAACAACAAAATCTGCAAAGTAAACCCCCTTGTGTAGACACTAGAGACAATGGGTCCAGCTGTAATCTCCGTTTTAGCCTTTTGAGTCTATTCGGTCATAGAAGCGAAACACCAGTGTTGTTGTTTATGTATATGTCAGCTACTAGTGTACTTGTGTTGTCTAGAGAGATAGATGCCCTAAAAATAACTCCAAAGCTTCAATTTTGCTGTTTTGTGTGAATTTTGCTGTTTGATTTTCTTGTTTGCATTTGCAGAGCTCCAAAGGGGGGCCCTTAAAAGGGGTTGATTTTAGGGCTTGAGTTTCCATCCCCATATGTTTGGTGGTTGGTTCATTCTCACCAGCTGCTGAGTTGTTCAGATTTCAAGATTTTTGCTCTTGATCTGAGATTCTTGGAGAAAAGAGGTGTCTTTTTCAGTCATATGTATATGAGACTGCATTCTTGATATATGTCTATGGAGCAAACAATTGAGAGATCTCCTAATGGGCAAAGGGTTTTCAGAGTTCAACCTCCACTGGTGAGCCTAACACAATCTTTTTCTTTTTTTTTTTTTACATTTTTTAGCTCTTTGGCTTCACTTTCATGTGTTTCTGGTGATGCCCAGATGGAATTCTTGGTAGTGTACTGTCTCAAGATTGGATATTTCTTGGTTTTCTGTGGTGTTTAGTGTTATGTTGGGTTGATCGTTTTTCTGAATTTTGTTATTGTTGTTTGTGGTTTGATGATTTTTTTAGATTCCCACCTGAATTTTGTAAAGTATGAATTTTAACCAGTTTGAATTGGCTCACCATTAATTTGGTTCTGAGAGTTGTTCTTACTCCTTACAAGATAAGATGGATTGGCATAGTACATTCTCCATGTCTGAAATGTGTGTGTGTTAATTCTTGAAATTTTATGGTGTGGCAATTTTTGTATGTGAGCCATAACTTAATCAAAGAAATCTATGGTGTTTAATGGAGATAGAGGCAACTTATCACTAGACTAACTGCTTGATGTAAGCTTCGTTTACGCGATTGGTTTGGAGGGATTGACTTTGTTAGGAACCTCCGAATGGCTTAAAATCTTGAAGTAGGGTAGCTTCGGTCTCTTGATTAGAGCTGAGAGGTAGAGGAGGGGAATAAGACTAACAGCTTGATGTAAGCTTCATTTACACGGCTGGTTTGGAGGGATTGACTTTGTTAGGAACCTCCGAGTGGCTTAAAATCTTGACAGAGGGTAGTTTCGGTCTCTTGATTAGAGCTGAAAGATAGAGGAATTCCTGTTACATATGTTAGGTGTGCTTAATAATGAACCATATGCCTAACTCATGGCTAAATTTGTCGATCCATGTGAGTGATATCTCAAGGGAACTAACTTCGATTTATTATTGAAAATCAATCACATTCGGACGTTTGTTAAATCTTGAAGTGCACATTAGAGACAAGGTATTGAATAAGAGACATCTTAAGATGAGATTTTTGTTAAAGAGAGCGACGAGTTTGAAAGTCTAATAGCCTAGGTATCGTACGTGTAGTCTGGTGAGATGGAGTTCGTAACGCTAATTAAACGTCTCGTGGATTGGAAATGTTTTGCAGGTTGATTCTGTATCATGTTACTGCAAGGTGGATTCAGGTTTGAAAACAGTTGTCGGGGCGAGAAAATTTGTCCCACGTTCTAAACTGTGCATTCAGCCGGATATCAACCCTCGTGCACACAAGACAAAGAACTCCCGTCGGGAGAGGAACAGGGTGCAGCCACCACTTCTGCCAGGACTGCCCGATGATCTTGCAATTGCTTGTCTTATTCGCGTCCCTCGTGTCGAACACAATAAACTCCGTCTAGTTTGCAAACGGTGGTTCAAGCTCCTAGCCGGGAACTTCTTCTACTCTCTGAGGAAGAGTCTTGGCATGGCAGAAGAATGGGTATACGTGATGAAACGGGACCGCGATGGGCGAATCTCGTGGCATGCTTTCGATCCTACCTACCAACTCTGGCAGCCTCTCCCGCCCGTTCCACCCGAGTACAGTGGGGCTCTTGGGTTCGGCTGCGCTGTGCTTAGCGGCTGCCACCTGTACTTATTCGGCGGGAAAGACCCGCTAAAGGGATCGATGAGACGGGTTATTTTCTACAGCGCTCGGACGAACAAATGGCACCGCGCTCCGGACATGCTCCGGAGACGCCACTTCTTTGGGTCGTGTGTCATCAACAACTGCCTCTACGTGGCCGGGGGAGAGTGTGAAGGGATCCAACGAACTCTTCGGTCCGCGGAGGTTTATGATCCGAATCGGAACCGGTGGAGCTTCATTCCCGACATGAGCACAGCAATGGTGCCGTTCATCGGGGTCGTGTTCGACGGGAAGTGGTTTCTGAAGGGGCTCGGAGCCCACCGGGAGGTTCTGAGCGAGGCTTACGTCCCGGAGACGAACGCGTGGAGCCCGATCAACGATGGGATGGTGGCAGGGTGGCGCAACCCGAGCATCTCGATGAACGGGAAGCTGTACGCCCTGGACTGCCGGGACGGGTGCAAGCTGAGGGTGTACGACGAGGGGTCGGACACGTGGAACAGGTTCATCGACAGCAAGGTCCACCTTGGGAACTCGCGTGCCCTCGAGGCTGCAGCGCTCGTGCCCCTCAACGGGAAGCTGTGTATAATCCGGAACAACATGAGCATCAGCATGGTGGACGTCGCGAACCCAGACAGACGAGTCGAGAGCAACCCGCATATATGGGAAAACATAGCCAGTAAGGGCCATTTTAGGAACCTCTTCACCAACCTGTGGTCTACCATTGCTGGGAGAAGTGGTTTGAAGACTCACATTGTGCATTGTCAGGTGCTTCAAGCTTGACTCAATTTAGAGAGAGAGAGAGAGATTATTGTAAAGTGTTATTGCTTAGCTTGTAAAGACTAAAGAGAGAAAAAATTTGGGTTGGGAAATTTAGATTTTGAGGTTAATCAAATGGGCATTGTTCTTTTTTGGAGGATAATCAGAAGGAAAAAGAAATAAAATTGTGTTTTTTTTAATAATTGGTATTTTTATTATGGCTATATTTAAGGCATCTCCAGTAAAGATTAGTACTCCATATCCATGAACCATGATATACTACATGATAGTCTTTTGAAAACTTACAGGTAATCATATATTCATATTCATTAAAATATTGTAATTCAACTACTTAAAGTACGTGTTGATTGGCTATTTAAATTCCATTTTATATACTGAGCATACAATTTATCTCGAATTAAAAGCTTAGAAAATTAACGAATAGAATTTTTAATATTTATATAGCTTTTAAAATGCCAATTATAATTATTGGCGTATTAATGTCAAATTAAATAATGCAAATTAAACTAAACAAAGTTGGTGTGTGCAACTTTGATAATATCCTAATATCCCAAGTGGCGTGTGTGAAAGTGTGTCCGTGCAAACTACTGATTTGATCGAGTGTTGGAGCCGAGCTGCAGCTCAAAGAAGAGATCAAGAAATGAAGCTCGGTTTTGAGCTAGCTCGGCTAGAAAGGAGTTCGGCTAGAAAGGAGTTCGGCTAGAAAGGAGTTCGGTGAAAGGAGTTCGGTAAGCTCGGCTTACCGAGCTGGAACTAGCCTGGAACTAGCCGAGAAGAAGAAGGCAGAAGAAGGAAGCTCGGCTTTGAGCTGGAACTAGCCGAGAAGGAAGAGTTCGGTTTTGAGCCGAGTAGCGGTTATAACTAACTTTGGGAAATAGAGTTAGTTGGATTTTATTTCTTGATTGCATCTTGTATAAATAGCTCGATAGAGCTCAGTAGTGAAGTAGCAGAATTACACCATATACACACACACCTAGAGAGATTAATTCTCAAGATAGCGAGCGGTTGTGAGCGGTAGAGTGTGAGTGTGAGTTCGTTGTAATTGTAAAGAGTTCATCAATAAGATTCCGGTCATCTTCTCCGTGGACGTAGGTGGTTTATCACCGAACCACGTTATATCGTTTGCGTGCTTTATTTTCTCGATTACGTGTGTGAGATCAGCGGCAACGCAACCCAACAGGTGGCGCCGTCTGTGGGAATTTCCCAAAGGAGTTCTTGATTGCTTTCTGGGATAGTTAGGGTCCAAGAATTCCGGTACTTGAGCTGATCTTGGCGATTGCCCACCGTCTGTTTGAGAAATGTCTACAGCTAAGTTTGAGGTGGAGAAGTTCACCGGGAAAAATGACTTTGGGCTGTGGAGGTTGAAGATAAAGGCCATCTTGATGCAGCAGGGCCTATGGAATATCTTGAAGAATGAAGTCGATGCCGAGAAAGAAGCGGAGGTCGATGAAAAAGAGAAAGGGAAGCTTCAGGATATGCAGTATAGAGCCTACAGCACCCTAATCTTGAATTTGTCAGATAGGGTTCTGAGGGAAGTCTCCAAAGAGGAGACAGCTGCGGGAGTATGGACAAAACTTGAGTCATTGTACATGACCAAGTCCATTACAAATCGTTTACACCTGAAGCAGAAGCTCCTTGCATTCAGATTCTCAGATGCGAGAGGAATTACAGAGCAACTTGAAGAATTTGGTAAGTGTGTAGATGATTTGGAAAATATCGATGAAATGATCAAGGATGAAGATAAAGCCTTGATGCTGCTGAATTCGCTTCCTAAGAGTTTTGAACACTTCAAGGATGCGGTGTTACTTGGAAGAGAGTCCAAGGTTACATATGAAGAAATTCATTCTGCTCTGAAAATGAAGGAATCGCATAAGAATGATTATTCCACTTCTACTAGACAAAATGATCCAGTGGCTGAGAGTCTTTTCTTGAAGAAGGGTCAGAACAAGAAAGATTTCAACAAGAAGAAACAAAACAAAGATAAGGCTGAGGGAGAGAGGGAGACTAGAAGCTGCTACTATTGCAGAAAGCCGGGTCACTTGAAGAAGGCATGTTTTGCTTGGAAAAGGAAGCAAGAACAAGCGATCAATGCAGGTTCAGATACTGCAGATCTTGCTCAGGAAGTGGAGGCCAATGAGGCCTTGAATATACTCTCAGGGGCAAGAATTGAAGAATGTTGGATCATGGACTCGGGTTGCTCCTTTCATATATGCTCCCACAGATCCTGGTTTCAAAAGTTGACAGCACACACAGGATCAGTAATGTTGGGGAATGATCAGACATGTGATGTTAGAGGGATTGGAGAAATCAAACTGAAGGTGAGTGATGGTAGTGTAAAAACTCTCACAGAAGTGAGGTTCATACCTCAGATCAAGAGAAACTTGATTTCTTTAGGGCTGCTGGAGTCCAAGGGCTACAGGTTTGAGTCCAGTAACGGAGTACTCAGGGTGACAAAGGGTCCCAGAATAGTCATGGAGGCCAAAAGAAAGAATAGCCTGTATTACTTGGTGGGTGAAACCGTGATCAATGCAGCAAATGTTACTCAGTCAGAGAGCCTGGATCTGTGGCATGCTAGACTTGGGCATGTGGGGGAAAAAGGCATCAAGGAGCTTGCTAGGCTGGGTGCAATGAGGCTGGGGACATCAGAGAGGCTCAACAAATGTGAGTCTTGTATTCTTGGAAAGGCAAAAAGGCTACCATTCTCTGGTGGAAAGCACACTACAACAGCTCCCTTTGTATATGCTCACAGTGACTTATGGGGGCCTTCTCCAGCAGAATCCATAGGTGGAGGTAAGTATTTCATATCTATTATAGATGACTATTCAAGAAAGGTATGGGTTTACATCCTCAAAGAGAAGTCTCAAGCATTTGAGAGGTTTAGAGAATGGCATACTAGATATGAAAATGAGAAAGGGTCGGTGCTGAAGTACTTGAGAACTGATAATGGGATGGAGTTCTTATCTACTGAGTTTGATAGCTTCTGTAAAATGAAAGGGATAAGAAGGCATAGGACCGTGCCAAGGAACCCTCAACAGAACGGGCTGGCAGAGAGGATGAACAGGACGTTGCTAGAAAGAGTGAGATGCATGTTGTTCTACTCTGGAATGCCAAAGAAATTTTGGGCAGAGGCTGTTTCTACTGCAGCTGATCTGATTAACAAATGCCCCTCTTCATCAATTTCTAATGAGACTCCTGATCAGAGATGGTATGGAACTTTGGGAGACTACTCAGGCTTGAAGATTTTTGGGTGTGCGGCTTATGCACATATCAAGCAGAATAAGTTGGAACCAAGAGCAAGAAAATGTGTGATGTTGGGATACCAAGATGGAGTGAAGGGATATAGGTTATGGAATATGGATGAAGGGGGTCAGAATATCATTGTGAGTAGAGATGTAGTGTTCGATGAAGGAGAAATGCCATTCAAGAAAACTAAAGCACCCCCTGGTGGTGACAGTAGCTCTAGCATTCAAGAGTTTGAGTTTGATGAGAAATTTGCTTGGTCTGATGCTGATGAGGATGTTGAAATCTCTGAACACCAAGAAGAAGGTGGAGCTTCCAGTTCTCAGTCAGATGAAAACACAAGAGGTGGAGATCCATCAAATCAAGGAAACAGAAGAAATCCAAGAAGGAATGCAGGCTTGCCCAGCAGGTTTTCAGATTATGATATGAGCTTCTTTGCTCTTTGTATAGCAGAGGTGCTCATGTTCTCAGAGCCTTCAACCTATGAAGAAGCCATAAAATGCAAAGAAAGTCAGAAGTGGATCAGAGCCATGGAAGAAGAAATAGAGTCCTTGTTGAGAAATGGGACTTGGATTCTGGTGAATGACCCAGGGACTCAGAAACTCATAAGTTGCAAGTGGCTATTTAAGAAGAAGGTTGAAGTTGGGGAAGTTGAAAGCATACGTTTTAAGGCAAGGTTGGTAGCTAGAGGATTCACACAAGTAGAAGGTATTGACTACACTGAGGTGTTCTCTCCAGTGGTAAAACACACCTCCATTCGGATCTTATTGGCCTTGACAGCTCATTTTGATTGGGAGCTGCATCAACTCGATGTAAAAACAGCTTTTTTACATGGGGATCTAGAGGAGACGATCTATATGATGCAGCCTAAGGGTTTTGAAAGACCTGGAGAAGAAAAGAAGGTTTGCTTACTTAAGAAAAGCCTATACGGGCTCAAGCAGAGCAGTAGGCAGTGGAACAAGAAGTTCCATGAGCAAATGGAGCTGATGGAGTTTGAGAGATCCAGCTTTGATAGCTGTGTATATGTCAAGAGAAGTGGAGATTTGATAATAGCCTACCTGTTACTGTATGTAGATGATATTCTACTAGCTGGATCAAGCTTGAGTGAATTGCAGATTGTAAAAGATGAGCTTAAACAAAAGTTTGAGATGAAGGATCTTGGGGAGGCAAAACGAATCCTAGGCATGGACATTGTCAGAAATAGGAAGAAGAAGGAACTGAGGCTTGTGCAAGCTGAGTACATCAAGAAAGTGATAAGGAAATATCAGGTGACAAATGCAAAGGCAGTCTCTACTCCATTAGCAGGCCATTTTAAGTTGAGCAAAGAACATGCGCCTAAAACCGATGAAATCAGAAGGGAAATGAGTGCGATACCATATGCGAATATAGTGGGAAGCATAATGTACTTGATGATATGTACAAGGCCGGATGTGGCCCATGCTATAAGCGTGGCTAGCAGGTACATGGCTGATCCGGGTAGAGAACACTGGATGGCTCTGAAATGGATCTTGAAATATTTGGGAGGATCTGTTATGATTGGTTTGAGATTTGGTGGAAAAGCATGGTCTGAGAAAGATGAGATTCTTGTAGGCTACTGTGATTCTGATTATGCGGCCAACTTGGATAATAGGAAGTCCCAAAGCGGCTACATATTCACTTTGTTTGGTACAGCCATTAGTTGGAAGTCGAATCTACAACCGGTGGTCGCATTGTCCACAACTGAGGCAGAATATATTGCACTGACAGAGGCCGCAAAGGAGGGAAAATGGCTACAAGGAATCTTACAAGATCTGGGGATAGAGCTGGGAGCAGTAATGATTAATTGTGACAGCAATTCAGCCATATGCTTAGCCAAGCACCAAATGTTCCATGAGAGATCTAAACATATCGATGTAAGGAGGCACTTCATCAGAGACGAAATTCAGAGTGGGAAGATCAATGTGGTGAAGGTTCCCACTGAAGAAAATGCCTCAGACATGTTAACCAAGTCACTACCAATTTTGAAGTTCAAGCATTGCTTGAAGTTGGTGGAAATTGTGGAATGTTGAAGTATGGAACAGGATTGAGAAGGGAATCTAGATATTGATGGAGTTTTGCAAGGACAAGGTGGAGATTTGTGAAAGTGTGTCCGTGCAAACTACTGATTTGATCGAGTGTTGGAGCCGAGCTGCAGCTCAAAGAAGAGATCAAGAAATGAAGCTCGGTTTTGAGCTAGCTCGGCTAGAAAGGAGTTCGGCTAGAAAGGAGTTCGGCTAGAAAGGAGTTCGGCTAGAAAGGAGTTCGGTGAAAGGAGTTCGGTAAGCTCGGCTTACCGAGCTGGAACTAGCCTGGAACTAGCCGAGAAGAAGAAGGCAGAAGAAGGAAGCTCGGCTTTGAGCTGGAACTAGCCGAGAAGGAAGAGTTCGGTTTTGAGCCGAGTAGCGGTTATAACTAACTTTGGGAAATAGAGTTAGTTGGATTTTATTTCTTGATTGCATCTTGTATAAATAGCTCGATAGAGCTCAGTAGTGAAGTAGCAGAATTACACCATATACACACACACCTAGAGAGATTAATTCTCAAGATAGCGAGCGGTTGTGAGCGGTAGAGTGTGAGTGTGAGTTCGTTGTAATTGTAAAGAGTTCATCAATAAGATTCCGGTCATCTTCTCCGTGGACGTAGGTGGTTTATCACCGAACCACGTTATATCGTTTGCGTGCTTTATTTTCTCGATTACGTGTGTGAGATCAGCGGCAACGCAACCCAACAGCGTGGCCTTTAACTACTTATACTAAAACTTACAATAGTGGTAGTACGTCGAAGTGAGAATTTGAATGATTTAACTGACTATTATCCTTAATTTAAAGTAACTTAAGGTTTATTTTAGAATTTGTAGAGAGTATATGTCTTCTCGTCTCTCTTCCCATGTATCAAGTGTTGATCTAAGATGTGTCCGTAGCGTTTGATCCATCAATTCTCCTACACCACAATGCGAAAACAATCTCAGAATGCGAAACACGAGATGGCAAGAGTTTGTTTATTTGGCCGAAATAAAGTGATCTGATTTTTTTTAAAAAAATTGAATTTATCTAAACAAGAAAGTACTAATATGAATCTTGTACACAAGTTTAATTTTCTAAAATCCTTATTTTCTGGGTTCTTTTAGGTATTTAATATGGTACTGATTTTTATTATTTTATTAAAATACAAATTAAAATACTTATTTAATAATTTTTAAAATTATATTCTTGATTAATGACCAAAGCTTAACGTAATTTTGTTGTACATCATCATTCTTTAGCAAGTTAATATGGTTGTCTCTTTAAATACTCTCTCCGTCTCTTCATTCCTTCATAGTTTTGTCATTTTTATCTGGGAAAGTTTCCTCATAGTTGAGTCATTTTCAAATATAGTACTCCCTCCGTCCCGCACTATTCGCACCTTTCCTTTTGGGCACGGAGATTAAGGAATGAGTGATAGACAAAGTCAACAATTACGGTTGTAGGTATAAATTGTTACTAAAAATGGAAAGAGTGCAAATAACTTGGGACGCCCAGAAAGGAAATAAGTGCAAGTAGTGCGGGACGGATGAAGTAATAATTAACACGTTTTCTCGCTCTTACTTTATTCCCTCTACTTTATTTACTTTCCAGTCTATTTATCTCTTATTTTTTATTTATCAATGGAGTACTTAACACACTATACATTTTTTTTAATTTCCGTGACGAAAATTTTCGGCTTAACAACGAGGAGGATGATGAGGGAGTATGTTACATTAATTTTACTATTACTTGGAATTTCAAAATAAAAGTATGATAATGAGTAATAAAAGTATGATAATGAGTATGGGCCAGGCCATAGAGTTAATCTGAATACCTATCTGTGACGTCGTGGTTTATTTTTATAATGCTATATTCATTAATTTTTACAATCTACAGCAGGCGACGCTTATCTCTGTCCCCAAAATTCAACTTTTGCCAAGGTAATCTCTATAATCTGTATTTATTTACAAGAATCGGTTGAATATCTGATTTTGTATCAGAGAAAGGCTTGCTTGTTATTTGTATTAGGGTTTTATTCTTTGATATAATATATTCACTTATTTTATGATCAAGGTTTATTCTTTCTTTGATTATAGGACTAAAAAATTCATAAAAAATGAAGCTATGCTTGATGAGCTATCTACTATTAAAAATTTTGACCAGTATACTGTCTATTGAAAGCATTGCAACTTGCATATGCGTTTGCAAACCATGGCTCAATCTGATTGAGAGCGCCGATTTTCTTAATCCGCACCTGCCTTAGCTGTTACCTTGCATAATTATACTTCAAATTGGCTCAATGTTTTCAAAATGGAAGACAAGCATGATCCCATCTCCAAGTTCGATTTCCATAAAGATTTAATAATACACGGATCTGTCAATGGTTTGCTTTTTTCTAACAAATTGGACTAGTCACCATTTTGTTCTATGTAATCCGATCACCCGTGAATATGCTGAGTTCCGTGGGAGTCGTTTTGGATTTGGAATGAGCAAAATAAGCGGACAATATGTTGAATTCCGTGGGAGTTTTGCTTGTTGCCGTTACAGGAGAGATAGTTTTGGATTTGGAATAAGCAAAATAAGCGGACAATATAAGGTTGTCTATCATTACCCTGAATCCGGATTTCACGTATACACAATTGAAGCAGAATCTTCGTGGAGACGCGTTAAAGTTGCTGCACCCTTGTTTGATCGCTCCTATAACACTATTGGTGCACTTTGTAGTGGGAAACTCCACTGGTTAGTGTCATCTAAGTTAGCCACTCCTTATGTTTGTTGCTTTGATCTTGAAACAGAACAATTTAACACCTTCTCTACACCTGTTCCGGGATGTTCAATAACCACGTTGAAGTTGTATACTTTGAGGGATTGTCTGTGTTATTCTGATATCGAAGTTGATGATAATTCTATCTGGTTGTTGAAAGGATATGAACAGGCAGAGAAATCTTGGATCGAAGGTACAATTAAACATGACGGAACTTTATTATAGTTTACATGTGATTATGAAAGGTGAAGATGCCTACAAATGTTCTAAGCCTATCAAAGTTTACATACAAACTTGGTGATATATTTATTTTATGGGATCAGAATATTGGATACCATGTGAACTCCATTCTCTTCACTCCAAGTTTTCTCTCGCTCAAAAGAAATTTAGGATTGAAGAATGTACACTTACATTAGGAATAAACATTTCTGATTTTCATTTCAGGGTGTCATGTTGATTATTGTTGCCACTTATGTTTATTGTTTTTGTTCAATGATTATTTTTGTATTACTTGTATATTTATTTTGTTCTTATTAATTTGGTTAAAGATTAGTTCTTTTGCAAAATATTATTTGAATTATTAACTTTATAAAATATCAACATATCCTACTATTTATTCTCAATATCTATTTCATTTTCTTGCTTCCGTTTGTTATCTTCATTTATTATGTATAGGGAGTACTTTATTTTCTCTCTCTCAACCTAACTAAGTAACACCACTTTCTTAAACCTCATCATAGAAAAAACACTCCAGTATTGTTATAGTGAGTGCTAATCTACGATATAGCATATTCGCTATCCAAAAAGGCCTTTAATCATAGGCGGATACACACTAAGTTAGGTTTTTGGTTGTTTTTATTCATAAAATATTATCCATTTTTGAAATTTTATTGAATCGTCGTGCAAAATCTTCTATTATCACTAATGTTATTAAAATTATTATCTCAAAATTTAGAATGAATAGCTCATGCCAAAATAAATTTATGTGTCCCCCCCCCCTACTATTGTCACACGACATGAATGCATGTGGGGCTGTACTCGTTGGGGATAATTACACCATACATACAAAACGTTTCACTAAAATTTCAAATTAGTACAAAAAATTTTAACAAAAAGTTTAACTAACGTTCCAAATTAATACATTCCGTCTAAATCACTTAACACCGTTAGTTTTCACTATTAAAATGCACTATGAAAACCTCCATGCAAAGAACACAAATGGAGATACAATCATACATACATGAACTCCGAAATCTCTCTTTAGAATTCCCCATCCGTAATTATTGTTTTAGCTTTCAACTATATACAATCCAAAGACCATTTTAAGTTTAGATGACTCCACCTACATTAAAATCAAAGCCTACATACAGAACTTTCTCTGTATGCACGTGAAATATTCTTGACCATTATGTTCTTGTGCTTTTTTGCTCGAAGATTCACCATTGCATCGATCGTCAATTATTATTTACATATCAAATTATGCACTCTATAATTCACAACACAAACCTTGACCGCGAGGGAGGCGTGACGAGGTAGCGCCACATGTGCAAATCATCACCATCGTCGTCCAATTTTGTCAAAAAACGAAAATGGAACATATATCTTGGGACAATCCAAAATGAAATATGGAGCAAGTAGGTAAACATAAGCTGATTTCACGATGTTTCCTTTGGCATTTTTGTGATTTTCTCAAAAACTCTCACTTTGTAATATAGATATGCTAAGAAGATATGGAGCTAGTAGGTTAGGATGGAAGATGTACATGAGAAATAGATAGAATTTGTCTGTTGAAATATAAGCAAACTAATGTATCTATAGAAAATAAAATTATTATGAATTTTTATATAGTGTATATTTTTAGAAATTTCAATATGTACATAAAACATGATATTTTATTTATTTAAGAAAAAATGTGGTTGACCAATAGAATTAGGCAGGTGTCCATTTCCATTGGTAAAACAACATTTAATAGTACTTGTTGCAGATTCAAACTTCAAAGTGTATTTTTAAATCCTTGCCATTAAATATAAAGGATGAGGAAAGCCAAACCATATAAATTACAGTGCAATGAAATGTAGGACAATATTACTGCAGATTTCATTCACAATCATATTACAGTACAAGGTTCTCCTTCAGATACTCAGATCTCGGAGTCACACAAACGTTCGATATAGTACATAAAATGCGACCTCCTTGCTTCCTCGTGTAAAAGAGAGAGACAGCTTGAGCTTAGCTACTTATACTAAAACTTACAATAGTGGCAGTGCATCGCAGAATCCTCAGATATGGAGCTTACTTTCAGCTGAGGCTACTCGGTCATAAGCATCGGGATGTCATCAACTGAAGCTGTAATCTGCAAAAAACAGACAAACTTAGCAGATGCTATTACGCAGCTCTAAATTTCATCATGTGTTTCTGTTATGGATTTGAAGAAGTGCAGCAACTATATCCATCCAAACAATCTGTCAAGAAGTAGGTGTGACTCCAGAGCTGCTGGCAGTGCATCCTTACACGAACAATGCATTCACATTGTATCGTAATAGTTGATTCTCAAACATCACATTAGATTCTTACTAGAATAGACCTCGGTTGCTCAAAGCTGAAATCTTGAATTTGCATAACTGTAGCGGCTTATTTTGGCGAATACATACTGCGTTTTTAAATCTTTTTTTCACACGACATCTAATACTAGAACTCAACTGCACGAGCGAACTCTCAGACCAACCATACAACCTTTGTGCTAAGAACACAAAAATTCCTCAATGCACCTAGCAATCAACAAAATACAGAATCGAGAGGATTCACTTTAACTTTAGAATCGAGATACCTTCCACCTCTCATACACCTCTGGATCTACATGTTTATTCATGATGTTATAAATTTCAAACTTCTCACAATTAGAACATAGATTTGTTACTTGAGAAATGAGCAATTCGTACTACAAATTCATATAACATCAACCTATTGAGGGTTAAAATCAATACACAACAACAAAAACAGACTTATCACAGTGATGAAGAGTAATTCCATATCAAATAAGGGTCAATCAATAAAGCAAAACCATTCTCCAACTTCACATATCACACTTTCTTGACCAAAAAAATCATAAATCCCACAAAACCAGCCCCTTTCAACTACAAGATGCAACCCCACACACTAAAATCCCCCCAAATCAGTCAACAACATCCGATTCAAAACATATCATCAATCCAACAATCAAGAAATCAAAACCCCCAAAATCCAAAATCCAAAACCCTAGATTTCAAGGAAATCACAGAACAGCATTATACCTCAACAACCGAAGTCACGGCTTTATCCTTGCAAGAGCGCACATTCAGAAACTGATCAACGTCGAGCTCCTTGTTGATGACCCCTACGGTGAAGTAGATGCTGCCGGAAGGCGGCAGGTCGACCTTGATCTCGTCAACATCGAACCAGAAGAAGTAGAGCCGTTGCACCTGGATTCCCTTCAAATTGGTGATCGAACCGAGGCTGAGCTTGCCGGTGATCTTCTCTTCGTAATAGACGAGGTAATCGAACTGTATGTAGCACGTATTCTCCAAATAGACCTCGAATTGGCCGTCGTCGGAGAGAGTGTAGTTGACGACGGAGGCAGGCAGGAGACCGCTGGGGAGGCTGAATTTGGGCAGAATTTCGTAGACCGTCGGCTTCGGAGCTGGTGGATCGGTGGGGGAGGCTGAATTTGGGAGAGAGAAGAAGAAGAAGAGGGAGAGGAGAGAGATCATCTTGATCTTGGACGCCATGGATTTTTCTTGAGGGAAATGAATCGAACTGTTTCAAGTGTATTATATTTCCCTCGGAAAACTCAAATAGTGTTAATTATTTCAATTTTCTTTAAATAATGGAGTATAAAAAATGCTTCTTCAATATCTATAAAATAGTCTATTTTCACTATTTTAGTATATTCACAAAACTAATTTCTTTACCTACTTATTTGGATAATGTATTTTTTAATGAGACTCTAACTTATTTTATTCAATAATGAGTAGAATATGCTATTCTTCGTAACTTGTCTAGAATGAGATGATAAGGAGTAAATTTATTTATAGATTTTATGCTAACTCAGTTCATGAACTTTGCTCAATAAAAAAACTTTTTTTATTTTGAGAAATATTGTCATGTGCACTGTATTTTTGTTATAATTATCGAATTTTCTCGCTATACTAATTTTCAGTGAAATTTTGTGTGACATGAAAGCCGAATTGGAGCTATGTTTTAATCCATACCAACGCAATATAAGTGTCATACCAATAAATAAGTGTTACGTAATCGCATAAAATTAGTTTCATGCGATAATAATTGGAATTGTAAAATTATGCTTTAATTCTCAGGATTTGAAAATTATAAACTACTACTAATTAGAAATCGATGAAAAAATATGATTTAAATAATAAACTTTCCACATTAACATTTCAAAACATATTATATCATCATGACACATTTTCTTGTACTCACAATATAGTGAATACACAATATACATGTGTTATAAGATAATATTTGTAAGATTATTGATGTACACAATTATACTAATATTACTAATATTTAAAGTTTACTTGTGTTTGAATTAATCAATTTTTCAAGTGAGTTTTGTTATATTTTAGTGTAACTATGATATTGCATATGTTACATACTTTTATACGTAATTGAATTTATATATAGATGAAATACTCAAATACACGAGTCTATTTCTTCAAATAGTAAGTGTTTATTTATCTTTTAACGTAGATACATTTTTTCCCCATTATTTGGCTTTCAACACTAACTTGTCATTGAAAAGATAATGTGCAATTCTTTCCAAATTGAAGATATAAGATTGCATTTAACGACTATTATGCCATTTTGCGAGACAAATAAAAACTTTGTTGGTTTTGACATTTACGATAAAGTTATGATAAATTGAATAAAAGTGTCCCTTTTCCTGTCTTTGACAAACAGATAAAATGTGGAATAATGCAAAGTTGCATTCAAATCTTTAATTAATTAATTAATTGTGGATGTGTTTTACCAATTCAACTTTCCTCTGTGCACCTTTGTTGATCAAAATTTTAATTTCAAAATTTTCTATTCATTTTTTTTATTCTAACTTGTCACGCTATACTACTCCTAAATAATGGTAATAAATTTCATCAAAGATAAGATAAAGAAATTTATATTCAATGAGAAATCAAATATAATAGGGAGTATTTAATTCTTTAATATTGGGCCTAGAAAAATGGGCTCATTTGGGCCTGAAAGATATTTGCGCTTTTTTTAGTTACCCTTTTCCATAAATTTCTTTCAAAACATTGAATGTTTACACTTAAAAATACACAACAATGAATAATCCCATGTATTATGTGACGACAATTTTTTAGTTGGAGAGAAATTGTATTATCAACCTTTTACATCAATGGAAATGTATGAAGAATGTCAATAGAATCCTAGGAATAATAATAAATAATACTAATGATAAATATTATGAAAATTTGGAATGAGGAACACATACAAATAAGAGTGTGATGAAGTAGAAAACTAAACAAACATTTGGTCTTTTCCTTTTTTTCCCTCCTCTGAATAAAGGTTAAAAATACATGTTGAAATTCAAAGCTTGGATAAATTGTAAGCCACCATCATTGTGAATAAAACTCCTAGCCAATAACTCTGTTTCTTTCCTCCGTCACCGTTGACTTCTTTTGTCGTTGTTGTTGTTGCTGCTGCTGTTTTCCCGCTCGATGAATCTGATTTAATTTGACAAAAATGGAAAATATTATAAAGAAACAAAGTATATTCTTTACTACTGGCTAAAATACTTTATAATAATAACTTATTTAATAATATTTGCTTACCAGCAGCAGAAGGTGCAGTAGCATTAGTTTTCTTGCCACTATTTGCAAAATCCTCAAAAACCTTAGCATCAGGCGAATTTGGCGCAAGATGTAACAAAGCTGCCACAAATCAATCAAAATCAACTGCTATTCCGTCAACGAATAAATTGCGATGGATTTCGCACGTACGCAAAATTCGTCACAATTTACCGAAATTCCCCAATTAATGTGGGAAACACAACAAAGTTGCCTAAAATCAATAAAAATCAACCGTTATTCGATCAGAGATAAAATTGCGACGAATTTTGCATATGTACGCACAATTGGTCGCAATTTTCCAAAAATTTTCAATGTGACAAGATCACTAAGCAAATAAGCTCCAAGGCCAATGGTGGATTACAAGCAGCCCCACAAAATAAATTCATAGATCTTAGTACTATAGTTTTTTTATATTTGATAAGCCAAAACAAGAAAATAGAAGTAAAATGGACCACACTCATGAATCTGATAAACACAAATAGCAAGAAACAGAAAACAGACACGCAACTAAACAATAACTAAACCATAGTCGAAAGGGGCTTACCGGTGCAGTCGGTGACGTTGGCTTTTTCGGCGTGGCACTGAGAGGGGAGGGAGAGGGCAAGGGTGGCATTGATCTTGAAGCCAAGGCTAGGATCATTTCTATCCTTGACCAACAAACAAATGCATTGGGGGCTCTTTTGCAAGACTTGTTTGAGACCAGTGCAACAATCTATTGGTGGTGACTTTGCCTCACCACTCACATAGGGGAGACATGTTGCCAATCCAACAAGATCATTTGCACACTTCTCCTTGTCCTTGTCCACATCACATCTTGCAATAACACTCACCAACAACACCAACACCACCTTCAACAACACACTATTCTTCTTCACCTCCATCTCTTTTTTTTTTCTAAAGAGAGAGAAATGAGATAGAGAGGTACAATTTTCAAGAGGGTGTGTGACAATGTGTTGTATTTATATGGTTGTGTTGTGAGAGTTGGAAGATAGGTTTTTTACATAGTAGTAGTATTATTTTTTGTAAGAGTAAGTTTTGGTCTTTTTGGAGTAAGTTGTTGATGATAAAGGTAATAAAATATTCGAATTTTGAAGTGATGTGTTAAATTTTTGGATAGAAATATTTTTGTTACGAGATGTTGGGCATGTGACCATTTAATGATTTATTGCAAAATATTTCAAAAAAAACTTTTTAACAAAATTTATGATGTATATCTCTAAAGTATTTCTGTGGCCAACCTGTCATTCGATCTACCTACACAAGGACACCAACATAAATGCAAAAGAGTAATAAATAAAATGTTCTCTCTCTTAGTAAATGCATAATTATTACTAGTATTGTTCTAAATTTGGAGTTACTTTTTCTATGTTTGTAGTTAACTTAAATATTAAAAATCTGATAAAATTACGATGCAAATACTATATTTTTGTGCTTAAATTGGATTATTGAGTCGAAAATAAATGAGGTTGTGTTTTTACCATAATTTTGAAAATTATAATTTGGTTCAATTCCTAGCTTTAGTTTAATTTTGGTTTTGCTTTTCAGTTTAAAAAATATATATATAACTACCGAACAATTTATTTGTACATATTTTGCAATAAAATTGTTGATATTTTGATTACGCAACTAATCATATTTTAATCAAGTTTTCGTTACTGACATAGCTTACCTACTTACATGATACTATTAAACATTAATCAAAATTAATTTATGTTTTTGGACAACCAAGGAATATCATATTATACTACTAAATTAAAAGCTTGAGTGATTGTAAATCAAAACAAATTAAGTTTGATATATAATTTAATGATGAATTTTAAAGATAATATGTAAAATCAAAATTTGATGAAATTTAATAATGTATATATATGCAAATATGTCATGTATTATTAGATAATCGATAATATATATGTTGGACTCCCGTGATGATTGAATCTTGATTACATTGAGATATAATGACCCGTGATCCTCTTTTGGTTTATCCGTGACCTTAATAGTCATTTAAATTAATTTATGTTATTATCAAATTTTTATTTCCCAGTTGCCATTTGCCAAAACTTTTTTTTATTATCAGTAGAAAACAGAAACGAGAATAATTATTTTATCTAATTAAGTTGTACTTTAGTTGACAGACCAAAAGAAGATGAGATTTTAATTTGGAGAGATGCTACTCACGAGAAATTTGCTCCACTCAATTTTAAAATTATTGTCAAATGTAATTGAATTTATTTGTTGAATTTTTTTATGCATTACAAAATATTCAAGCCAAAGCTTATAACGAGCAAGTGTTTATGATGCGAAATAAGAAGAGCATAAAACAACATAAAACTAATGGAAAATACAAGTCATTAAATAAGGGCTTAAGTCTCGACTAGGCTAATTTCTTATTTATACAATATTATTGAATTTTCATCTTTTATGCAAATCATTATGCAAAATTCTCTGTAGTAGAAAATCGTATTGTCTCAAAATTTCAAACTCCAATTTGAAAATATATAATCTATATTAAGATAAATTTTTACTTCTTCTCGTGATAGTAAGAAGACATCCTACAACAACCATCAAATAATTGAGGATGAACATTAAAATACATCATTGGTTGGTGTTTTAAACATAATAATACTCTTACCTATATGTTTTTTAGTTGCTTATTTTGTGTCCCTAACTACCTATTTGCATATAAATAGGTCCATTTTATTATTGTACCAACATTAATTTATATTTATTCATAATGCATTTATATATGTACAATTTCGATATGATTAATATGCAGAAAATATCTCAACTTTCAATTTTCATTTTTATACTAATGTGCTAGTTCAAATTAGTAGGAGTACATAATATGGTGGTTTTGTATGTATCTTAGTATTTCATTATTATGTAATTTATATATAGAGAAACATATAAGGTCATCCACAACGTTGTTTCTATACCGTTCCTATACCGTTCCTTAAACCACTATTTGAGGGCCCCACTGTACTTTTTTACTCCATTCCTTAACTAAGGAACGGAACCTGCAACCCTCCGTTCCTTAACCGTTCCTTAAATTACTATTCATTCAATTTCATTTTTTTTATTTCCAACTAAATTCAATTAAAAAAACACACTTTATTAAAAAAACAAACACACTTTATTAAAAAACACACAACATTAAAAAAAATTACAACTTAAACTTAAAAAAATAAAAAGCACACAATTAAAATCCTAAAAAAATAAAAGTACACAATTTTAATAATTTCATCCGCCAAAATTTGTCCAAATGTGCTCAATTAGATCATGTTGGAGTTGGGTGTGGGCACTAGAGTCGCGTGTCCTTGCACGGATAGATAACCGTTCTTGTATAGACGGATGCGCTCCACTTCGAGGCGGACTACTTGCGGTTGAGCTTCCGGGGGATTCGTCGTCGAACCAATTTCCCGCCTCGGGTCCTTCGTCTTGGACAATCATGTTGTGCAAGATTATGCACGTATACATGATGTCGACCATGCTTTCCATGAACCACGTACGAGCCGGAGCTTTAATGATGTTGAAGCGCGCTTGGAGAACCCTGAACGCCCTCTCCACATCCTTGCGAGCAGCCTCCTGCTTCTGCGCAAAAAGAGCCTGCTTTGGGTTCGCAGACCCACTGCACGTCTTCACGAAGGTAGGCCACTTCGGGTAGATGCCATCGGCGAGATAGTACCCCATTTTATAAAGCCGGTTGTTGGCGACGAAGTTGATGGCCGGCGCTTTACCATCCAAAACTTCGGTCAAGAGGTCGGACTGGTGGAGCACGTTTACGTCGTTGTTCGACCCGGGGACCCCGAAGTACGCGTGCCAGATCCAAAGGCGGTAGTCGGCAACGGCCTCAAGTATAACGGTTGGGTGGGTGCCTTTGTGACCGCTCGTGTAGGACCCCTTCCACGCCACCGGGCAATTCTTCCATTGCCAGTGCATGCAATCGACGCTGCCGAGCATCCCGGGGAATCCGTGCACTGTTTCGTGAAGGTCGAGCAGGAACTGACAATCGGTCGTGCTTGGCCTCCGGAGAAATTCGTCGGTGAAGGCTGCCCGGACGCCTTTGCAGAATTTGAGCAAGCACATTCGCCCAGTGCTGTCTCCGATGTGGAGGTATTCGTCGAACATGTCGGCCGTTTGTCCAGTGGCAAGCTGGCGGATTGCTGCAGTACATTTCTGCAGCGTCGTGTGGCTGGGACGGCCGACCGCGCCGTACCCTTCCTGGAAGAACTCTTCCCGGGCTGCCAAAGTATTCGCGATGTGGAGAAATAAAGGTTTCCCCATGCGGAAACGGCGACGGAAGTACGTATCTCCCCAAACCGGGTTATCGCAGAAGTAGTCGCGTACTAACCTTGCAGCGGCTTCCTCCCGGTTACGATGGATGTACGTACGGGAGCGTCGTTGGGGCGGCGCGGCGCGGCTTCTTCGGCCTCCCGTCGTCGATCTTCTTCAAGTGATTGTTGCAATATTTGACGCATTTGTTCAAAAGGATCCATTAGTTTGATTAAATTTGGGAGAAGGAAACGAGAGTTGATTTGAGATGAAAATTGGGGTTGAAATAGAGAGGAATAGATGTGTGTTTGTGATTGAAATGAGTATGAAATAAGAGTATTTATAGAGTAAATAAATAAATAAAAAATAAAAAAAAATATAAAACGGATATAAAAAACGGTCACATTACCGTTGCAAAAAAAAATTATTAAATTCGTATTTAAAAAAAAATTGAATTATTGCGTCACCGGGACGAAGCCCACTCGCGGGGCAGCGAGTGGGCTTCACACGTCGAATGGGAGGCCGCCACGTCGCCTAGGCGCGTGGCGGACGTTTCGTTCCGCGTTCCTCCGGAACGGAACGCGGCACGGCATAGGAACGGGGGCGGCACGGAATGGAGACGGAACGCACGCTGCAACGCGTGCCGCCGCGGAACCGTTCCGCCGGAACAGCATAGGAACGGGGGCGGCACAGCGTTGCGGGTGCCCTAATGGGTAACCGACTAAGAGTGGAGGGCCTAAGTCCCTACTCCCTACTCCCTACTAAATTTTAAAATTTCGATTTTTATAAGTAATTTTTTAATATATTATCTGAATTACGTAGTGTGCAAAACCGAGATCATAATAGGAGTAATATTTTACTATAAGTAAATTATCGTCTCAAAAATTCGAATCAAAATTTAAAATATACTCCTACGTATCACTCTCCAATCGGAGAGGTAAACGGAGAGGTAAAGTTATATAACTACCATATTTACCTATTTTCATGAAAAATCACTCTCCAATGGGAGAGGTATTTGAGAAGGCATTATACCTTTTCCTATTTTGATGAGGTATCTTTACCTCTTCATCAATGGAGAGGTAAAATATTTTAACTACCATATTTGCCTTCTTTTTTCATGAAAAATCATTCTCAAAGGGAGAAAGTATCACACTTTATGTTTTTTTAATGCATTTTGTACTATTATTTTAGGTTTAAAAAATCATTTACCTTTCTATATACCTTTTTTTCTTTGGAATATATTTATTTTTAGAAGGGTATATTTCACTTTTTGAAGAGGTATATAGATGATATACCTCTTTTATTTACACTTCTTTGTTGGAGATGCTCTAATAAAACCAATTTTTTGTGTTCATCCCTCGAGACATACACATATGTATGACGTACATTGATGAAATAAAAAAATTACTATAAATTTCAATTGAAATAAAAAATTACTATAAATTTCAACTATGCTGGAGAATAATGATTGTGCTCAACTATAAATGCGAAATTGAATGGAATAAACATTACATGCGTGAAAACCCAAAATCCAGTTGTAGATGAATTTATATTGGGATTGAAAATTTAATAACTTAGCTGTCTTTGCATGTTATTTGAGCTATAAAAATTTAAAGAGTTGTTCCCAACATTTATGTTATGTTGTATATACACCTAACTCTTGCAAAATAAGTTAGCATGTTTGTACACTCAACTCTTAATTATGGCGTTGAGATGCATGGTCAAACCGGGATGACCATTTTCAGCTGAGATCGGATATGAATGCTCTATGTTTTTTTTTTATCAAAAAAATCAACAATGATTTCTCAGTTATATTCGTGATGGCTTAAACTCTCAATCGGATTGTCTTACCAATTAAGTCGTGCTTCATGTTTGAATAAGATCAACTTGTTGTTCGGTTATGAAAAATTTCTTTAATCTTTTTTATATTTTTATTCTTTCTTAACTTAAATATTTATTTTTTAAAAAATTTTCAGTATCGGTAACATATAAAAATGCAATGTCACATTGAATTGCCAACTTCCAACAGCACATTACCATTAAAGAATCGCAGCTCATTTGATTTGTGTCAGAGTATTAGTTAACTATATCCATCATATCAAAGACCTAGACCACCAGTAGTAAGAAATTGGGATATGGGAAAATATAATGTAATTTTATTTATTTTTGGGATACACATCATCATTAACTATTCTGAGTAATCCCAAAAATCAAGAGTATTTATTAGTTGGAAGTCTATATTTAAATTTGGCAGTCCATATCTAAATTTGACGTCTAATGACATTAATAGGACTGTCGTACGATTTTGGGATGTATATTTGTTTTCAACATTAAATATGTGTATTATAGTATTAATTAACCTTATACAAATTGGTTAATATCCGATGATAGAGGTATTTGCTTATAGAATACTTAGTATTTTTTCTATAAATATACTATTTTAAGTAAGTTCTAAAAAAAAGAATAGACGCCATATCACTTTAAATGAAATAGAAAAAATAATTAATAAATAAAAAGTAGTCACTACAATTTGATCTGATCCAATAATATTAAATTTAATAAAACACAAAAAAAACCCTAATAAAACTAATCCAATAGCAATCCAGAGCAAATTAGGGTTTTTGTGACAGCAGCTTATTAATCCATTCCCGATTGCTGAAGTCTCATCCGAGCTCTACAGTCACCAGCAATGGCGGAACAGGTAAACCGCCTCTCTCTCTGTTTCTCTCTCTATCACGATATGTTTTCATCCGTGCTCGTTCGTATATCCATTTACACTTTATGTATTCTTATTTTTCTGTAGACGGAGAAGGCGTTTCTGAAGCAGCCCAAGGTATTTCTATGGTAAGATTCGTAGCTCGTTTTGGCTAATCATGATTATATAGATGTAAATTGCGGAGTACTGAGTGGAGAGATTGTGATTTGACAGCTCGAAGAAATCGGGGAAGGGTAAGGCGCCGGGGAAAGGGGGAAACCGCTACTGGAAGAACATTGGACTAGGGTTTAAAACGCCACGCGAGGCAATCGAAGGTATGCTATTGTTAATCGCGATTGCTTTAACTGATTATTTCATTAATTTTTGCGTATTGCCCTGCTTGAATATTTTTTGAAAGATCACTAGTATTTAGAGGAGATTGGACTAGGTTATCGTTTTCAATGTTTCTAATGTGTATCATCTATTTTTGCTTGTTGATGTTTGGAGCTGATTCAGTTGACAGGCTCTTGGCATGTGAAAATCTGTTAGACTTGCAGATTTGCATAGTGTATATTGATTAGGCCCCTTATTATATTTCTCTTTTATTTAACTAGTGATTAATAGTTTGTGGCATGGTAGCATTGGTTTGGTTGCATTGCTTTGGTGTTTATGGACTTTCATGGTTACAATTTACAACCTCGAGTGTTTTAGTTGTATATCTGCCTATTTGTTGCTAGGGGTGGTTATCATGGAAGTGGTAAACCTGACACACTGCACAATCCCAAGCACGCATGGTGTCAAACACTAGTTACAGATAAATGGCATGACGATACTCGTTCGTGTATTCATTTATGTATATGTTAGAGTAAAATTGATAACATAATATGATAGCATTAGTTGCCACCCCTACTTATTATTAGCATTGCTTCACTTGTGCTTTTCTTCATAGCCACATGCTTTGGATGTGGATGTTCTAGAATCAAATTTGAAGCAAAGTGATTCTGTTCTATATTTGTTGACCTCGATTCACTCTCATAGGTTCTCATATAAACTCAAGAAGATATCTTGTTTTTCAATTCACTTTTGAATGAGATAAAGATTGGTCAGTTGAGAGCAAAATAATTTGGTATTTAAAGAAACTAATAGCTGATTCTTTACGGATGTGTGCCTGTTTTTTTATTACTAATCTATATAAAGATTGTACAATCGAAGAAAAGATAATTAACATCAAATTGCACCTACAGCTGATATCTGTGTGATATTATTTCTCATATTGGGAGTGATTACATTCTAATTAGCTTAAATTCCTCTTCCCCAGGTACTTACATTGACAAGAAATGCCCATTCGTTGGCGATGTATCCATCAGAGGCCGTATCCTTGCTGGTACCTGCCACAGTGCTAAAATGATGAGAACAATCATTGTTCGCAGAAACTACCTGCATTGGGTGAAGAAGTACCAAAGGTATAACAAGCCCCTCAGAAAAAGCCAGTACCAATATTCATGTGGTTTCTTAAGAATTTCCCTTTTTATTGCTCGGATTGCACTTTAGGTACGAGAAAAGGCATTCAAATATCCCAGCTCACATATCCCCCTGCTTCCGCGTGAAAGAGGGTGACCATGTCACAATCGGCCAATGCAGGTCAGCATTATAAACCTTATTAATCAATCTACTGGAAAAAATCTTGCTTAATCTAATTGTGTGTGACCTCTCTCTATATCGACTTGCAGGCCCCTGTCGAAGACTGTTAGGTTCAACGTTCTTAAGGTGATACCAGCTGGTTCTTCCGGCCTTGGGAAGAAGGCTTTTACTGGGATGTGAGCAATATATCTGCCACTTGATCTTGAATTTCATTTTGGCTGTTGAAGATTTCGAGTGATGCCTCCTCTGAAAAGAAGTTTTGCAGTATTTAGTTGTAGACTTTGTTTACTTAGCACCGTTTTGTTCGTTTAGTTTGAACTATTTATGCTTCCTAGCTTGACGATGAAATGCATATTGGTACGTTGTGTATCTCCATTCACAGGGCAAATAAAAAACTATAATCAGTATTTTTTTTATAACAAGTTTTTTGTTTTTTTTTTAATTTTTTGGCTATAACACTCACTTTTATTAAAATTTTGTGGAATTTCCCCTTCGAACGCTCATATGCTCAAGCTCTTTTATTCTAACTTGTAAAGCTCATTAAGCAAGCAATTCATCTCTGATTTTAATTTAGTGCTTTGGTATCATTAATTGATGCAAAATGGCTTCTCAAAGGGTAAATATGGGGTGAAAAATCATCTGTAAACTCAACAAAGTTTCATTAAATGCATCAAGCACAGAAGTTCTTAGTCCCCACAGTAGTCTAAATATGTACAAATTAAAGGATTCATACAAGAAAAAAGTTGTAAATACAGATCTTCAAACAGAAGGGCCAGATCTGAGCACCCTTTCTAGCCTCTCAGCCTTCGAGTAATCGTTTTCGGAAAGGGGCCCTGCTGGAAATGGTGTGATTTCCACAGTCAGATGTGGCGTAGGAAGCTCGTCAAACAAGGCGCGCACGTTGTTGCAACAGACGCTCTCTCCATGAGCCGTTTCCCTCCTGATCTGACAGCCCTGGAGGATAGAGATTACAAAAAGATTAGAGGAAAGAATCAATAGACAAGTTTTGGGACAATGACAATCACAGAGTCTAGTGGTTAGTGTTAGATTACCTTGTGTGACGTGGCATCTCTGAACTGATCATCATCTGACAACACGGATGCAATTGCTTTAAGCAGACGCCTTCCCTCAGTTTTCGAGGGCACTCTGTAATTGCGCCTAAGGGTGCCTTTCGTCGTGGGATGCCATTTGCCCACAAGTTTTCTTCTTTCAGCTGCCTCCTTTTCTGTTCATAGTTGACACAAGCGGATCCCTCAGCTTGAACATTAGGATAATAGATAACCAACAAACTATGCAACTAGAACAGCTCAAATATGCCCTACATGGCACAGTAGGAGAGCTCGTCCATGAAGCGCGAGTGAAACATCATTACTCATCAATTTGAACTCACACCATCACCTTGTATGTGAAGCCCATAGCTCAGACCTTGCATAAATACTTTTCCAAAACAAGTGTACCAATTTTCAACCTTTTATGCTGATTCTAATTGTATGCATCCCCATTCTGTCTAATAGGAACCAAATTGGAACTTCGGGGTACTATCTCTTTATTTCGTCATGTAAATACTGCAATTAACCAAACCCAGCTCATTGCTAACAGCTACAGGATACAACTTAGAGACCCCACAAGATAGTAACATCAAAACCGAACGAGACTGGTTTACTCAAACGAAGCCATTAAACTGAGCTCAATAAACATGAATCGAATGTTTCTAAAGAAGATGATAATAATTGTAGTATAAAACATAGTGTCTCGATGTTTTTAAAGAAGATGATAATAATAAAACAACACTAATCAAATGTTTTCAAAGAAGATGATAATAATGAAGAACTCATCATCAAAATCGACATTTCAAGAACCGAACAACATTTAATTTAAGGCCATCATACAAGTACAAGGGTTATGTTAACCTCAAGGGGCCTAAAGAGAGCAGCAAATTCCACTGAGGCTAAAAACAATACTGAAAAATCTATAGTTACATATCAAAACAGGTAAGGTGATTAAAGAAATCTTTGCAAGCATTTCTGAAGGGAGCTAAAAACAATAAAAAAAAATATGTAGTTACCCATTAAATCTACAGTTACATTCTTTAAACAAGTTATATATCGACAAGTTGAGCCAAATCAGATGAAATTGGCACACATTTCACTTTTTTCCATGTTTGATCAAACTGTTCAGCAGTGAAGAATTTCAGCAAATGAAATGATAACTCTAAAGAAAGAAAGTAATGAAGAAATTGTCCAAAGAATTAAGAGAAGCACAAACCTGGTTTGCTCAGCTCCCCAAACCACTTAGAGAACCCCAAATCCAGAACTCCACTTTCCATATCTACCAAGAAATACAATAAAGGTCAAGTTTTTCTTAGACCAACACAAAATACCTTCTTTTCACAGAGAGAGAGAGAGCGGAAGTACCAGAAACGATGGGATTGTCGGGAGATCCAGCAAGCCCAGCTTTCAACAGAGCATAGAAAATGCAGAGGCGACCGGCCCACAAAACTGGGGCCTCCAGCAAAGTAGCAGATGGAGCTATCGATCTTCGATTACCGTTACTGTCATAGCGCCAAGTGGTCGACGATTTGCCGCAGAGATGAAATCGTCGATCGAGAAGAGGTAAGAAGGGGGTTTTTGTCAGGGAGAGTGAGGGAGGGTTTTGCGTCAGATTCTTGGTGGTGTAGCAGTGCCGGCAGCCAAACGGCAAGGCGTAGGCGACGGATGCGGCGGAGGAGACGGTTGTTTGCAGAAGCATTTCTGAGCTAGGAGAAATTGAATGACTGTTTGCCTGTAAAATATTTCTGCAATTAGAAGTACTTACAAAAATTACCGATATGAATTTAAATTGTAGTACTAATAATTATTTTAAATTCTAGACCGTCCCATAATTTTAAAAATTATTAGTAAAATTAATATATATATTTTTAATTTTCTTATAATTTAGACCGTCCCATAATTTTGAAATTATAGGATTTAGAAATAAATAAATAATATTGATGTCACTAGCACAATTAAGTCCAAACTAGGATATTTAAATTATATATCCACATCGGATAAGATTGTTATCCGCTCACGTGGAATTCAACTATTTATCCTTAAATAATTACTACATATATTATCTGCTATTTTAAATCCTACAAAAATAGAAACATATTGGTGATACTAATACTTACACATGGGCTTAAAATTCAATTATTGGGCTATCGTTATTTAATTGTATTTCCATTTTAAGGCCCATTTATCCCGCTAGGGGCCCGTTACACATGCATGATTTATGGCTATTGTTTAATTTCAGGCTTAAGCTGGATAATATGAATTTATATACTTAAATAGTATATTATAAATGAAGAATTGAGGGGAAGAAAAGTTGAAAGGGCAAAATACAAATTGCTCCATCCTTATTAATTTCACAAGAATGTTATTTGATTTTGAAAATGATATTTGCAATCCGCGAGTTGCTAATAACTAAATCCGAACAAATTTTAAAACTATGATATATCGAAACGGTTTAATGAAATAAAAAAAACGTCAGAAATAAACTTTTTAACTATTACTACATGCGTCCTCCGTCAGAAATATTAAAAAGATAATCTGAATTTTCATATTTTCTTGATTTTTAAGAATAAAATATGCACCACGATTTGAGTTAGTTCGGGTATATATCATTAACTTTTTGCACTCCTAATAAAGAATTATTTTAAAAAATAAAACTTAATCACTAGTGTGACTAGAAAGATCATGTTACCAAATAAACCAAACCCTAATTTTCAATTTAAGGTACAAAAAAATTTAATTACAACATCTACTTAAAAATTCCTCCACAATTAATACTACATATTGTAACTATTTGATCATCTCGATCAAGCTTCAGACAAGAGCGCCGGCAAAGCGGGCAAGTGTTGTTCTCACGCAGCCACGCCTCGATGCAGTGCGCGTGGAAGCGATGGCCGCACGTGTTGATGGTGGCGCGTCGCTCCCATGCGACGTACCCTTCTAGGCAAATGGCGCAGCTCCCGTCGCTCAAACTCCCATTGCTGCCAACGACGTCGTGCTCAATTTGCTCGAGCTTCTCGTGTCGCTCGGCCTTGTCGTCTCCGTCGTCGTCGAGTATCCATATCACAACTAAAACCATAGCTGCGATCGCAAGCACAACCCAAAAGCTAACCATTATTAAGATAGGAGAGTTTCTTATGTAAATATATATTATTTTATATATGATATACATTATTTAGTTTCCAAACAAGTACGGCTATGTAAGCATATATATGGTGTTATTATTATTATTATTCATATTGTTGATGTTTTATAATAATAAGGGTTAATTAATAATTATAGTAGTATCTAGTTGAAATCTATCCCAGTCTTTTTATATTCAATCTATTAAAAATTTATCAAATCTATAACAGAGCATATATGACATGAACTTATATGGATATTCGTTTAGTGGGTTCTGATTGATTTCGTTTCGATCAAAAAAATCTGAATTGTATTTATGTAGGCATAATTTTATTTTATTATAAGTATTATAACACAGTATTTTATTTAAATTATATTTCTCTAATAAATGATAATTGAAATTTTGAATTTTTTGGATATTTTGATTTATTTATTTATTTATTTGCAGTCGGTTAAGTATCTTTTCTCTCCAAAATTTAGAATCAACTAATTAGGAAAAAATTCAATCATAAATATTTCAAATACATTCAATTTAATCGTGAAACACTAGTGTGGCGCTCTCCCCCAAAACACCAAATATGTAAAGAATTGTATCAAAAGATATTCTAAAAATGGAAAGTATATACTATAGCAATAACATTAAAGATTATTAAAATAGAAACATTATATTACCAAATAAGCCAAAATTTGAATTCACTAAAAAAACAATTACCTACTTCAATGATATTACGAAAATAACTAATTAAAAAAATAATTACCTAAAAAAACATAATAAAAATTACGATAATAACTAATTAATGAACCCGATCAAGCCGACAAAGGGGACAATTGTCGTTTTTCTGCAGCCACGACTCGATGCAGTGGGCATGGAAGTGGTGGCGGCAGGCATCAATAGTGGCGCGTCGCTGTTTGCCACAGTATTTTCTAGGCAAATAGAGCAGCCGCCGTCTTTCGAACTCTCATCCGTTCATTCATCGTATTTAATTTTCTCGACCTTCACTTGTACCGCGGCCCCGAGCGGCATGGGGCGGACTATAGTGATCCGAGCCACATTCGGCTGAGGCTGCTCTTCGTTTTCGTTGTTGTTGTTATTGTCATCGGGCAGCGTCACCCCACTGCAAAATATAGTACAAGTCATCGTCACCACTCCGACAATGAACCCTACAAGAAGCGCGGAGAATGTATCCATCAATAACTCTAGTTAAATTTAAATTTTTATTTTTTTTAGTTGTGAATTTCTTCTACATGCGTGTGCGTCTATATAATGTGAATACTTCTAATCTATTCGAATTCAATTAGTTGTTTAATTCGTTTCCTAATAGGTTGAGGATATATTTTTGTAATTATTATTTAGTGGAGTAGTACTTATCTTCGTAGTTTTGATATCTTATTTGGTGATATGTTCAATTGATGAAGGTTTTCTCACTTTTTTATTTATTCTACGCGCCATATATAAGATTTGATTCAGTTTTATTTTGAATAATATTTTATTTAAGAAAATCTCCTCAAATATTTCGTACCCAATATATATCATGACTGATAAATGTAAATAAACTGTAGATATATAATCAAACTTTTTTGATATTTTACATTTGAAAATAATTATAAATATTAATTTATTTAAAATAAATTACATACTAATCATTCCACAACAATAAATTTTAAATAAAATATCTATATATTTAAAAAATAATAATTTATTGAATGTTGTATAATAGTAATTTCAAGTCAAGCTCGAAATCAAGTAAATATGTGTCATAAATTTTCCAAATCGTTTCTTTTTTATTGCTATAGAATAATAATAGTATAACAAAACAAAGTTTTAAGTTAATTCACTAGCAAGAGGAAGAGCCTCCACCCAACTAAAACCAGCAACTTTCTCCACACCTTTCCTCTTCATCTCTCTTCTCATATCATTCATCTCTCCAACCAACACAGAGCTAGCAAGCACATAGTTAGCTCCAACCCCCGATTCAAGCTCGATCAAACGCTCCACCAACCGCTCGTCCAAACTCCAAACCATGAACACAACCATGCTCTTTACAAGCACTCAAGTAACTCCTCAAGATCACTGAGTTAGGCTCCATTGGCATGCTCTTGATAACCCGATAAGCCTCTCCCGTCTCCCCGCCTCGCCCCAACAGATCAACCATACACCAAGAGGTCTCCACACTCGGCTTGATTTTGTACACATTCACCATTTTCTCGAAAAGCTCCTTCCCCTTGCTTACGAGTTACGAGCCCTCTGTGGCTGCAGGCCGAGAGCGCAGCTGAGAACAAGGACAAGGCCTCTTCTCCACGGCCGTTGTTTGCGAGAGATGTGTGTGTGGACGGATTTTGAGAGCCTGGTGTTGAGGAGGTTGGTGCAAGCGGAGAGAACGGTGATGAGTGTTACCGAGTTCGGGTTCTCGTTCGCCATTGTCATCTCTTTGAATGCTCCCAAAGCCTCCAATTCAAGGTTGCTGCAATCGAATTCAAAGTTAACATATTAACAAAATTTGTAAAATCAGATTCATAAACAAAATAAATTAGAATTATCACCAATGAACATAAGCGGCAATCATGGAGCTCCAAGACACCACATTTCTCTCAGACATTTCATCGAACACCTTCCTTGCAAACTCAATCAACCCGAAACCACCGTACATCGTCGAGAGGGTATTCTTCACGTGTGGATCGGAAGCGAATCCCGTCTTCACAGCGAAGGAGTGAACCGACCCACCGGCTACGAGCATCAATCCCGAGCCGCAGGCCTTGGCGACGAATGGGAAAGTGAACTGGTTAGGTCTGAGCGCACCAGGTGTTCGAAGCAATTCCAAAAAGAGGGTCAAGGCCTCCATCGGGGTGGAGCTCTTGGAGTAGGCCTTGATTAACATGTTCCACGCGAAGAGGGGCGGCGAGCGTGGCAGCGGAGAGCATGAGCTGGGAGAAGATGTATCATCGCGGTCCGAGGGAGGATGCAGTGGAGGATTTGGAGGGTTTTAGAGGAAGTTTTCGACAGTTGGAAGAGGCTTTGAATATGGCGGGAAAGCATAGGTAGATAACAGTATGAAACTGAGTGAATGATTTTATGAATACTAGTAGTAGTTTTTCTATTTATGAATAATAGTATTGAATGTTTTGCTATTTTTAGAATTGAATCAGGGCGAAATGACAACCATCTTTTTTACAGTTATATATCCAAATAAAATTGTTGTGCATTGAAGTAAATAATAAGAATCCTTACAATCCAACTAAAGTTCTGACTGAATTCATAGTACAACAGGTTAAATCAATCACTTACCAGCTTTGAATGATGGAAAAAATGAATCATATCATGTCAATAGCTGGTGAAGCTACATCACTCATCATTGGATAATCTTCAGGCAAGGTCATCACTGCTTCATTTTGAGACAACCCCCTCAACGCCAGAGCCAACGAGAACCCCAATGCTCGTGCCACTGGCACAGCCACCGCGTTCCCCACTTGTATGTATCTACAAAACCAAACTGGCACCTCAGAACCTGTGGTGAGGGCAAGAGAAAGAGAGGGGTATCATGTCGTACCTCTCCTTTATAGGGCCGAGAAGTTTGTAGTAATCGGGAAAGCCTTGAAGTCGTGCATTCTCACGGATTGAGAGAACTCTGTCTTGGTCAGGATGCAAGATAGCCTAGAAAGAGTTTCTTCTTTTTAGTTAATAACACATAGCAACTACTGGTGGAAAAATTTAACAAATAGAGAAAATGGAAAATTGGAAATGCTACCTGATTATGAGGCTCTGCTCGAGTAACAACGGTAGGAACTGTTTCGTCCCACCACAAACGCCCAAATGGCCTGCAGGAGTCGAAAGGTGAGTATATGAATACTATAATGTTTGTATATTTGGTCGGGCATATATATCAAACTGCAGTAACGTACTTGCTCGAGCTTCCATTGACGAAACTCATAGCATAATCAGGGACCTGGAGATTTAAGAGGTCAATTTGCATACAGCATAAAATGTGACAACCAGATGAGGAATTTGAAAGGCAGATTGTACCAATGGTTTCCCAGAAGAAACTTTTTTTCTCTCCACATTAGGGTCCCATTCGACTTTGTTGTCCGGACGTACTCTCACACCTGGCAAATCCCTAAAGTTTGCACCCTGCACAAAGATAACAGTTCAAACTGACAATTTTATGTAATTCCTTAGTTATCTGTGAAGGTCCTAAGTTGAAGGCTCTACCTTCTTTTTAGGTATTTGGCAAATGCGCTCGTAGTCATCCTGATTTAGACGGAGAGGTTGATGATCACACAACAAATGTTCAATTACCTCAGATTTGGCATTCAAGTAACCAGGCATTTCTGCATTACAAATGCAAGAGTTTACAAGACAATAATCAGTGATTAGTGGCTACAGATCTCACCAAGAACAGAATACATTTGTGCTAAAACGTCGAAAATGGTAAGAGAAAGGTGTCCATAGACTCAATTTTCCAGCCTTCAACAGTAAACTAAAAGCTATGAGCTTACCATCCCTTCTTTGCCTAATGAAGCGCTGGAATTCAGTTTGAGGCTCAGACTCGTATGGTATTTCATCACGCTCCTCATCATTCTCAACCTGAAGAAGGCAAATCCAAGCCATTTAATCAAAGCATATTATAAGAGATTAAGCATATCATAGGCTGAGACAGCCAAGTTCTACATACACGAGGGAGGTCAGAAAAAGCATCGCCAAGAACCAGTGCCTTCTTTAGATCCACTTTGCACCCTTCTTCATATGCAACTGAATTGGGCTGCAGGTAGAATATAAATGATATAAGCCCTCCAAGAAGAAGAGAATAGATATAAAATGGAGACTAACACTTCCCACATAATTAGCATGCCATACCTCAAACTCAAGAGGAATAACTCCTCGAACAACAACGTTATGGGTTGGCAATGGGTATGAAGGTAATTTCTGCAGCCAGAAAGAGAAAGACAAAACAGGAAAAAATGAGCAAAGCTAGCTCAGTGAAGTAGACTTTTTTTTATCAAGATATTAAAGAGTATTATAACCTCTGTGGGAAGTGCACCCCACAAGAACACACGCATGCGGAACTGAGGCAGGCCGTATGCACCAGCTGCCATCATTCCCATTCTCGCTTGATAGCCCATGGACACAAGGCAGCCCATTGCATATCTACCAAGAAAGCCGCCTGCAAACTTCACAAGGTCCACGACATTCTCCATCAACACAAACTTTGGCTTAAGATGGGACACAATGTCCATGAACACCACAAGTTGTTTGTTCTTCGGATCTTCGAGTGGTGCATTCTTGTTCCTAAACCTATTGAAGCCACTTATGCCTTGACAAGGTGGACCCCCACATATGACGTCAACGGTTCCCTACATTTTGCATCCACAATGCTTATTAGCAAATAAGTTCAATCTAATTTTTTTATTGGTACTTAACTGCAAAACACTTACAGGAAGTGGTAATATTCTACACTTGTAGCCTCTTAGCACAAATTCTTTCAGCTTTTCTGGGCAGGAACTGTCGAGACAGGACTTGATATAAACACATGAGAAATGCAAAAAAAAAAGTTCTAATAATAGGTGAATCAAAATTGACAAGGATCAATCTTTTTATACCTCAGACCATCCAAGGGCTCCCACGTATCATGGTCAGGGCCATAACCCTTCCACCGTATCTGATAAGCAGAAAATTGGAAAATAAAAAAGTATCAGAACTAAAACACAAACCTAAGAAAATAACCTAAGATGTGAAGAGCAGTGAATATAGGGTTATTGGTAGGTGGAGCCCAAATAGAGTTTGGTATCAGTCAACAAGGACAACTATAACTGTCGATCTTACTCGCATTACTAGGTACAGGGACTTACCAATTTATACATTTGAAATAGTTCACATAATACTTCAAACTAATGAATGAAGACATGTTAAAATTAGTACATTGGTAACAATTCATTTCCACGTCTTGAGTGAAACATTCTATTCATATACAACACAAAAATGAATTAATGCATACGGAGTGTAACTTATTAACCATTTCATGAAATGTAAAGAAAATATTACATTTGTATATGAAAATATGAAGTTCTTAGAGCAACATGACCAAATATATATGATTACTCAGTTTACCTTGAAATGTAGCTCCGGGGAATTTTTTTCATTTGGGTCTCCATAACAAACTTCCAAGATCTCTTCAACTTCGTACACTTCAGCATCATCCTCATCGCCATTTTCCTCTTCCTCGACATCATCTTCAACTACTTCCTTGACATGCTCATTGGACGTGCCTTTGTTTTCTGAGGACAAATAGGATACACAAAGCTTCTCCCACTCCACAAGAAGGCGCAAAAAATCATCTGCTTTTTCATTTCTCACCTATTATAACAAGATGAGTAAAAGTAAAAGATCAATGTTGACACATCATAGAATTCACTACTACGCTTACTGATAATTACCTGCGTTTCAGGATGGTTCAATTTCAGGCTTTCACACGCATACGGGTTCAGATCAACAGCCCATTTCTGTTCATTGTAATATAACAAGTCAATCCACGATATCTAGAGCATTTTTTTACTTAAAACACACTTGTCCATAAAAAGTGAACAAGACCAAAATTACCGTGACAAGTTTAACGCCACAACTGTTAGCACCGAGGCAGAGTCCAGTCGACATTCCTCCACATCCAGAGTACATGTCTAATAGGGTTCTCTCACCACCTTGCCCTTCAAGCTCAGAAAATACACTTGTAACAGAATTTGCATCATCACCAGAGATAGTAGAATCAGATTCATTGCTGTTAGTAGTACTCTCTGCAAAAAAAAAGAATGCATTCAGAGAAAGAAAATGGAAATGCACAATCTATATAAACATCTCATAATATAAATCCTCAGCCACAGACCAACACCAAACAAAATATATGGTTGTAACATATCAAAAAAGATAAACACACCTGATGGCAAGCTTACAAAAGAAGTGTACGGAAGTAAGTATATTTTGTCATAGTAATAGTCACACGTTGACATAAGCTTTTCCTTTACCTGATCTTCAACCTACAAACATGCAAGAAAAATCAGGCCTTACATCACCGTTGAGAAAATAGCACAGCTTTAATGGATTCACACATACCTTCAATGGTAAAAGCACGATTCTAAGCCTCTTTACAAGACAATCAAGTGGATTATCATCCTTCACTTCGGAAAAGAATACTTGCCGATTATCAATAAGGTAAGTGCAGGTTTTAATAACCTGCCAAAGAAAACAGGAACTATCTCAGAACTATTAACTGACACTTTGACAGTACTTATTTCACAAGATCTCACCGTATCATCCGCTCTATAATACCACTGAGCTGAAAAATTTTGTATCCCATCAACAGCTTGGAACAGCTCTACAATCTTGCATATGTAATCTTGCTTCCCTTCCTCAGCCTAAACAACCAAATTTTTTCATTAGTCAGTTTAAAGTCATAATGTGGGAAAAACAGACAAAAGGGACAAGATTAAGATTTCACCTTAACATGAGCCTCATCATCCAAGTAATAAACCTGTCCATCGACCTCCGCTTGAAGAAAATGGCATTTTGCTTGGACGATTTCCTATTATTGTCAATGAAGTCAGAATAGTAGCATCAATACAGCTTACACTGATGGGAGGGCTACCAACATCTCTAGGGCGAGAAATCCATGACACATAATAGTTCTTGAGAAGAAAAATAAAATTTGGATAACCATCCGCAAGCAAAATAAAATACTCTCTCCGTCCCATAGTAGATGTCACACTTTTCTTTTTAATTTATCTCACAAAAGATGTCACTATTTTTTCTCTCCATCTAACACACAAAACAACATCTCCTAAAATCTCGTGCCATTTACTAAGTGTGTCATCTACTCTGGGACGGAGGGAGTACTGAATTATTAAAAGAAAATTTAATACTAATATTTGAATCAGTAAATACTTAAGCTCATTAAGTTGAGCACATCTTGTACTTGTTTGGAATTAAAAATGTTATCTTTTCGCGTTTTTTGTATAATTATTATTCGAAATAAAGTAACTGCAATTACACTCTGCCAATTCCAATTCGGCAAACCCCTAAACCATGAACAAGCAAAATCCGTATATTCTCAAAATGTGATACGAACAAATATGCACAGTCAAAAATATATAAACAAAACCTAGCTCAATTAGCAACACACAGAAGCAATGTACCGTTGGCTGAGTTTTCTGGTAGCGATGCGGCCACCGTTTCCGAGCTTCCTCGTCGGCGACCGGTTGGCCTAAAAATCGGGCCGTGCCTTCCTCCTCAGGCGGACTGGTCGGTTTCTCATCCGCCGCCGCAGTTGATTCGGTAGCGGCTCGTTTCTTCGCCGGATCCTTCTTCGCGGATTCGGACATCCTCTTGATCGCCATCACTGGGAGCTAAACGTAATGCAGCTTCTGTGGATCTGTATGTATAGATTAAATTGGCGATGTGTGTGAATTGTGTGCAGAAATGCGGTGGAGGGGGAAGATAGAGGAAGATGAGAAATTAGGGTTTTTCAACTTTGAAGGATTTGAATATTTTGAAGAGAGGGAAAAGGCGGGAGGATGGAATTATAGTGGGGACAAAGTGGACTGGATTTTGGGCCGTGAAGTCCGCTATGAATTGAGTGATTTCATTGTGTTTGCAATGGACATAAAAGCCCATAACTATATTGAAAAAACACTATTTAAATCACATTTTTTGTACATTTATTAATTATCCTATATAATTAAAATTTTGAACAAATTTTTTGTGACTTTCAACATTTTTGTCGTTATATCTTCAACAATTAATTAATAATCTGCTAAAATCAACCATCATAATATAGAATAAACAATGCTAAATTTATCTAGATTTTAACCAAAAAATTCCGATTTAAATAAAACATTTCTTCAAAATTTCAATTGTACGAAATAATTGAGAAATGTGCATAAATTATTATTGAATTAACTATTTTTATAAGTTATGGAATCGATCAAAAGTGTTATGATTTAAATGGACGAACTCCCGACCTTTTGATCCGAAGTCAAATTTTCATACTATTAATGCAGCTGTATTCCTAACGATATACATATAAGTAAATTAGTTCTGCAATAATATGTTTATTATATTCAACAAACTTTGCTTTTTATCTGTTCAATATTTTGCTCATCCGATGGACATAATTATCTGTTGTACAATTATATTTAATAGTATACTATATTACATGGAGTATTAGTATATATTTGATAAAAAAAATCATGTAATATAAACCCTAGCTGCTCATGCTATAGGTAAATTAGTTCTCCAATAATATGTTTATTATATTCAGCAAACTTTAATATAGTATTTGCTTTTGATCTGTTCATTATTTTGCTCATCCAATGGACGTAATTTTAATTTGTTGTACAATTATAATTTATATTTACAGTATATATATTTCTTAATTAGAATTAGGAGTAATTGGTTTCTTCACAAAAATAATACTAGTACGAAATATTCTATATTGCCATTTGATATGACTATTTATCGTTTTCCAGTATGCAGTCGTGTACTACAAAATAAATAACCGATTCCTAAATATGGTCGCTGTTTCGTGTACAAATAAATTACTGATTCCACCAAGTAATTAACTCTTGAATTGAGATAAATTTGTATCATCTCTCTTATCAATAAAATATTCGACATATAATTTTTATATTTTACTTTATCGCACTAAAATATACCACCTAATTCCCTTGTCATTTAAGGATACATGGCATATTGAATGGAAATGAGAGAGTATTTTACATTGCAAAGAACTTTAATATATTAATGATGTGTGATTATAATTTTGTGCAATAGACTTGACTAAGTTATACTCGATCCAATATATTACTGCTACAAACTTGAATATATTGTTCCTTCTGCTGATGCAATTATATTACTCATGCTATAGATAGATATTACTACTAAATTAGTTCTCCAATAATATATTTTGTTATATGATATCAAATTGTTTAAGTTTTGAAAAATATAAAAAGAATTAAATAAAATATAGAAAATGAATATAGCTACCTAGTACCGGAAAAAATATCAAGGAGACGTATGAGGGGAAGAAAACTATTTGAGAGCGTTATTGGATGACTTAATCGTTTATTGCATTTTAAGTAAATCGATAACTTTTTTTACTACTAAATGGAGTCTAAAACTCCCCATGGAATTAGCAAGTCATACCTCAACTCATGAGGAATAACTCCTCGAACAACAACGTTATAATATTTGCATTCTCAAAATTATTTTTTTTATTTTCTTAGATCTTAGATTTTAATGTATAGGTGTACTAGTTTGTAATTATTGAATTTATTAATTTATAGATATAGTTATGTTTTGAATTATGTGACGTAGTTCCTGCAGTGTGTTAGAATGACTTGAAGTTCGTACGGTGCTAGAATGACTTGAAATTCGCACGGTGTTTGCAAATCGAGCTAAGAAGTTATTCTGACATACCATAGATATAGGGCTAAACCCTAATAATTTAATAATGTATGTGTATTTATTTCACACTGAAAGAATGAATTGAAATTTGCAGAGTCTTGAAAGTCACAAAGTACATAGGTATATGGTTGAACCCCAGTAATTGAGTAATTGAATAGTACACGAGATGGGCAGAATAAACATCGCCGCACAGCGCAAACTCTGGTCGCCGACCCCTAAACAAGTCGAAGCTGAGGCTAAGCGTATCGTAACAATTAGCAAGAAGTGGAGTGCACGGGGGGGCTTGTCGACACAGCATGGTGCACGTCGAATTCGATCATATCCGCAGTTCTCGATTGGGAAAACATTTGGGACTGAAGCATGTGGCGGCAATCGACAATGGCATACTTGATGTTTCGGTGGTGGACGACCAAGGACGAAGCTACATTGCTAAGCTCAAAAAATGTGACACCTTTTTCCAGTTGGGCTGCCATGGCTGGAAGGAAACTCCAGCTATGGGCATGCGGAGAAGGTTCATTTGGGGTTTTCTTTCGTTTGCCACGAGGATATGCTTAGGGTTTACAAAGTTGCATAGTACTCCCTCCGTTTCATGGTAGTT
Source organism: Salvia splendens (assembly GCF_004379255.2). Lineage (NCBI taxonomy): Eukaryota > Viridiplantae > Streptophyta > Magnoliopsida > Lamiales > Lamiaceae > Salvia > Salvia splendens. Next base: position 1,130,511 of record NC_056038.1, read on the forward strand.
GAGTCATATTTTTTTTCTTCATAACGTTCATTGAATTATTTTCCTTTGTCACAAAAAGTAACCATTTTCTCGCTCTTACTTATTCTCCCTACTTTTTACTAATTCCTACTTTATTATCGATTTATTTAATACACCATACATCTTTTTCTTTAACTCCGTGCCGAAAATAAATGACTCTAATACCGCGAAACAGATGGAGTAGTACGTACTCTCTCTGTTCCATTTCAAGTGACACATTTCTTTTCGCACGTGTTTTGAGAAAATCATAATAAATAGTAAAAATGAAGAGAAAATAAAGTAAGAAAGAAGAAAATGTAGAGAAGTGTCTCATCTATATTACTTTTCCAAAATACATGCAAAAAAGAAATATGTATTAGCTAGTGTCGTTGTCGTAGTTGTACTACTCATATCCTATAATTTTTCCAAAATGTGTGCAGAAAAGAAATGTGTATTAGCTAGTGTCGTTGTCGCAGTCGTACTACTCCTATCCTATATCTGCTACAAGTATTGTTTACAGTACATCTTATGGAAAGTTAATTCTGCAAAGTACTCCCTCCGTCCGCCATTAGGAGTCTCATTTGTCGGCGGCACGGGTTTTAAGAAATGTTAAGAAAAGTGAATGGAAAAAAGTTAGTGGAATAGGGGTCTCTCTTTATATATTAGTTTTAAATTAAATGTGAGTGGAATGAGTTAGTGAATGGTGGGACCCTATTACTATTTATGGTAAAAGTGAACCGAGACTCCTATTCGCGGACTACTAAAATGAAAAAATGGGGCTCTTATTCGCGGACGGAGGGAGTATTATTACTAAGATTCCATTCGAGTGCTTTAATGCTCATGCTTTTATCCCTATTAAATAATCATATTAATCCGTGTTTTATATTGAATCTCAAGGTATGGAGAGCATTCCTGGACTTTCCCGTCCAAATATTAAATATGATATTTTTGTAAACTTTCCATTTAAAAGTACTAAATATGATATTTTTCTCATTTTTTGGATACTTGAATGATATTTCAAATAAATTTATCCAAAATAAATAAAATAACTAATTTCCACCTCTTTTTTATGCAAAAATAATTTTTTTATTCATCTGTATGAATAAACAAGACATAAAGTATCGTTTTGATTAAAATCGAATATTTCCACTCAATTAATTAATCTGTAAAATGAATTATCTTAGACGTTACTATTAGTTTTTTCCTCTTATTTTAATTTTTCATATAAACAATAATTTTGTTTCATGTTATGTGCACGAAAAACTACTCCGTTCATCCCTTACTATCCCTGTTCATCCCTTACTATCCCTTTCTACTTACTATGTGTTTTATATTTCTATTTTGAGATGTCCCTTATTAAATATCTCACTTCACTTTTATTTATTTTTTTATAATTGAACTCACATTCTACTTAATTTATTTCCTTACATTCTGCTAACTCTTTCAACCTATATTTCTTTAAATTTATTAAAACATGTGATGATTAAAATGAATGCAGATTTCACATTTAACATTTTCATTATTAGAGTTAAGGAGTTCATAAAAATTTTGCCTTATCCATTATTCAAACCAATATCTTCATTCATTCATCGTAGACATTCTCACTCTACGGCTGATCAAATTCAATCATATTATTCTCGAAATAATAATTAACAATAAACTTTAAAGAAACTTTTGTTTTTAATGTTTAATTTAGAGCATCACCAATGCACGGATGTCCCACTCGGACATCCACTAGGACTTCCCGCAATAAAAAAAATCACAAATTCACAAATAAAGCAATTTACGTTTACGGAAATAAAATTTCAACACGAATATAGAGTTTAAAAAAAAAATAATACCGGACGTCCGACTCACGCCACAATGGCGGACGTCCGCCCGCCCGTCGCCCGGACGTCCTTACAGGACGTCCGTATCCGAGTTGCTTCGTTACAATGGCGGACGTCCCGGTCGCCCGTCGCAGATGTCGGACCGGACGTCCGTCATTGGAGATGCTCTTAGATACGGTCTTTTTGAATGCTTTTTTAGTAGGGAGAATAACAAAAGGATATTTGTTTATCATTTACTATATCAAATTAGGTAATATCTATAAATGTAGAAACAAGTCAAAGACTTCAAACTGATGTGCAAAAGTTATCCACCAAGATTTTACAACAGATTTTGGTGGTTAATTTGATCCATTGAGATTAAAACAAGTTTAAGGATTAGCTCACATCATTCTGAGTTTCATGTACAGATTAAATAAGTAAAGCCCTTCACCAATCATTGAGAAGTCCTCTTCCTTTGCCTCCTTGTATTCGACGACGCCTCGGCCCCCGTTGAAGCCGAGCACCACCACTCGGCCGACGATCTCCCTACGCTTCTTCCTTCCATATCCGCCCCGCCACCTTCAGCTTCAGCTCCTGCCTGCTGCCACCGGAGAAAAACAGTGCCATGCTTCGTTGGATAATCAGCCCGTCCATGCTGTCCCGAACTTTTGTGTGGCTGTCGCGGATGCTCCTCGGGACCCCTTGCCAGGTCATCTTTCTCCCGTTTCCTCCGACCTCCAGGCTGTAGCTGAACTTGCGAGCGTCGTGGTCATCGCCCATGAAACGGATGAACGCCATGTACACGGGCGCCATCCCGAGATTGAAGGCCTCGAAGTGCAAGCAGAACTGGTAGCCGTAGCAGTTGAAAACCTGCGCGATAATTTAAATCGTGGGCAAGTTATTCGGGTTTACCATTCCATCGACATGAATCGTGAGAGACGATGAGAGAGCGCTTACAGTCAGCATCCAGGTGGCATTTTCGACGTCTTGGGGGTTGGATTTCACGTATCTGTGGTTGAAAGTGCACCCGTCGTGCATATCAACGTTGTGGTCTCGCTTGAGATGGTCTACAAGGAAAGGGATGCTGCCGCTGATGGGGCAGTCTGCGCCAGCGTACGGGCACTTGTAGGGACGAAACCGGCAAGTCTGTTCGTGCCTCGATCTGCCGTGATAGGGGAAAATGTCCTGACACCCGAGGATCTGGTACTTGCACGGCAGTTCAAGTGATTCCGCTACTCGTTCCAACGCTAAGCATCTTATGTTCCCAAGTTCGTGACGACAAATTGGGCAGCACCGCACCTTCGACTGGCACTTTGAGCATAAAGTATGGCCATTTGGACACTGCAACAGTAGAAGTCAATACGGTGATAGCAAATATTGAGAAATTAGCACAAAAGATAACTGTTCGACCCAGTATTGTGACAGATGACTATATCTCATCTTCGTGTCACATTCACACTGTTTTCACGATACCAAATAAAAAATACGACTTAGAACGACCTTTCTCCATACCTTCCTACCATTCATCTTAACCCGACTGAACCTTCTGCCAGAATCATGAATCCTATCATCTAACTAACAAAATTCTTCAAACCACAGCCCCCCTCCGAATTTAATCAATCCATCAAAATCTATCCAAGTAAATAGTGGTTTAGTTTGGAATTTGGATTACTTTTATCAATCCTTCGATCACTCAAACCAAACCTCTTGAGTGACTAATAATTCAACCTTTTGTCATTACATGCTACAGTTATAAGCAACTAAACACCAATAGTTTATCAAAACAATTTCTACAATCAAAATTCAATTACTATCAGCCAAGAGTGAACTTGAGACTTCCGTATCAGAGCACTACCCGTTTCTGGCAGTAACGCTAGTATATTATAGTAATTTCATTTGCAAGTTATAAAAGTTTTGAATAAGACAAGATATGTATAGTGAGTAATTACCTGGTGAATTGGGGGGTACATTACATTCGTACAAACAGGGCATTCAAGAAGCTCGTGTACGGCTGTATTTGATGTCATGCCACGTTTCGGACCATTAAAAGACGAGATCTTCCGATGAAGAGATGCTCTATATTCAATAATCTCTGGAGCAACATCGTTATCTGAACTGTGGCCCTCAATAATGCCTTCATAGGTGCAGCCCGGAATCATGATGTTTCCGAAAATGCTGTTTACTGGATACCTGTGAATACATTGAATACGGGGAGTTAATAAGCAAGAACTTCGTATGAAGCTTAACAGACAAACTGAGTTGGACCGAAAAGACTCATATACAGTCGCGACAGATTCCCATTAGGTAGAACTTTTCTACATCTTATTATATACATTTTCTGAATTCGATGCGGCCATTAATACTTTGATGTTTGTGCTAGGAGTATTAGAACTTCTTAATAATACGTTAACATTTCATTGGCAAAAGGATGAACTAAGAATAAAAAAATGGAATGACTCGAAATACAAACCACTCAAAGAATAGAAGTCGCTAATGTACTCCATTTGATATGAATAAATCTCGTTATATGAAGTCTAGCAAGCTGTTTAAAAGTCGATATTTTGACTTGGACATTTTACCATGCAATATAACTATTTTCATCTTATGCCGACAAAGTGATAGAGCTAGCAAAAGAGTACGATGGATTAGCTAAAGAGGTAGTATATATTTGGTCCAAGTAATATCTTTGGAACGAGTTGTCATATGAAAATCTTACGAGCATTAATCAGCATTATATTACACACTAACAATTTTTAGCTTTGGGACTATCATTTCAAGTTTTCTCATATGGAAGCATCAAACCCCTAAAAAAGACATACTTCGAAGCTCTACAATTCCAATGCCCGAAAAGGCATCAGAATTTGATCCGTTGATTCAGTTATTCTGAGCTGCACCAGACATGAAAAGTGTTCGATTAGAAAGTTGCAGGTAAATATCAGTGAAGAGGTATGCTGCTTTTCAACCAGAAATGCGTATTTCAGACTAAATACATATGAAATATTATTTTCCACCTGAATGGGAAAGAAAGAAGAAGCTATAATCTGGAAGAACAGTCAGCGGTACCTAACTTCCTATATAATCAAAAGGGCGGAAAAGCACGTAGGAGTGTTACTTTTGTCTTGGTATATATCAGCTTTCGAGTGGGCATTCATCTTCATCAAAAATTTACAGAAGAGCAACAATTAAGTCACATCAAACGGAATCTTTCCAAATAAACTAAATTCAAACAAAAATAGCACCAGAAGAGGATTGTTGAATGATTCCACACATACATATAGTGATGCCCAGCTCAAGCCTTTTTTTCCAACCCCTTTCCAAAATTAAATCAAAAAATCAAAAGCATTAAACATCAGTATCTTCCATAATCCAAATTTTCTAATTTTCACAGCAATTCAAACCTAACATTTCACACAATCGCACAGAAATCAACGAGCAAGATAAAACTCAAATCTGATTCAAACCTACCGATCCTCGCAAGCAATTTCATTTCACTCAATACAAAGCAAGCTTCAATTTTTCACACAAAATTCGCTCATCACTCTCTCCAATCGAAACAACGAAAGCCTCCGGAGCAAGTAAAGATCAGATTCGTTCCACCCCTTTCCCAAATCAAATAAAGAAAAAATCGAAAAATCAAGCAGAGGATAGAGAGATGGAGACTAACCAAGAAGAGGAAAAACCCAAGAGAAGATTTTGCAGCAGGAAATGAATCGAACGCCCAAAATCGCAATCAACCCATGTTGGAGTAATCAATAATTGGGTAGAGATAATGCGAAATTACTTCAGCAGAGAGGCGATTTGTGTGTTGAGGTGGAGCTCAATCCTTGAATCCCGTTTCGCTTCCCTCTGTTTGCGTGTCTAGGTTGGTCTTATTCCACCACACTCGAATAACTTCAATCTGCAGACTCACTGTGTGTTTATGTGTGTGTGGATTTGATTGTCATCCTCCGCTTTTGATGGAGTATTTTTCAATCTTTACTTAATAAATTTCTAATTAAAGATCATATGTTTAAATTTTAATATTTCTTTTGACGCAAGTTAATTGAGTCATTTTTTAAATACAGGATTTAAGAAAGTAGTAGGAGTATTTAATAATTAAAGTTGATGAAAAGTAAAATAGAGGAAAAAGTAAAAAAAATGGCAAAAATGAAACGACTTCGTCATTTACTAACAGACAATACACGTTTTAATGCAAAATTGATAAAGTTATCGAAAATAAAAGTGTCTAAGTTTTGAATTGTCCCGAAATAGAAAAAGATGACTATTGAGCAAGTTGTTTTTAGAACCTGATTGACAAAAAGTATAGTTACGTCGTCTGAAGTAGGGTAAGGACTATTGTATAGTTACTTGATGCACTAATTTATTTAGTATAATAACACACAAATCGAAATATGAAGTAAAATAACTTAGCATGATGCCAACGAGCATGTTAGGCTATCGTTGCCCACGTCTTCTTCACATTGCAACGTGTAAGTCCGACGACTCGTTGAACTGACCGTACCGTTGTTGATGCTATTATTTTTTAAATTTATCAATCTATGAATACATATATTGTTAATGATAACAACTTGGTGTTCTATCTTATTGGTCTGGACCACTAATTATTATAGATTGCTAACTCATTTGTAAGTCAACCACAAATTTATTAGGTCCAAAGGATTGTACATATTTCTTACTCTTAAATACATAAAAAAAAAGTGACTCGGGTTCAATAATTTGAGAATCAATTCCTCATCTCACATGTATTTTATTTCTCAAATTCTTCAACAAAATGCAACCTCTCTATCAACCAACAATTTGTCCCCTGTGTTATTAAATTGATTATATAATAACCAAAACTTAAATAATATTTATATGTTCCTCAAGAAGAATTACGAAGTCTAAATTAGTCTGAGATAATATTATAGTACTCATTATAAATACCGTTAAATATTATCCCCACAAAGCAATCACACAGTTTTGTGAAGGGAACTTTAATGGGTACAGATAAGCAACCTTGTAATTAGTTTAACCTATTGATTAAATTTGTAAATTTTGTGGGGCTGTGTTTGGTGACAAGTGTTTGCATCTCACACAAAAATTAAAACGTTTGATTGACAATCGTTTGGAAAAATTTGAAAAGTTTGGAGGATGAAAATGGAAGAGAATACTTCAATGAAAGAGACGGAATATTTAATCATAACATGGAATAACGATAACTTATTTTAAATTTGTAGGCTGAAAAGATCATATATATATAGGAGTAGTATTTTTCAAGACGGTTTTTTTAGAAGTAGTGTACTAACCTATTTAATTTTTTTCAATAATGAGTTTACATTTGTTTGCAATGTTTTCAAGAGAGTGTCAAGAAGTTATCGGTGAAGATAAGTATCTGAACAAATATTTCTTCATATTTTGATGGAGAGATGACCAGTTTGTATCTTTAGATGAGTACAAAACCCTTTTTATGTTAAACAAGACACAAACCATAAAGATGGCTAGCTAGAAATAAATAAATATATTAAAATATGGCGAATAGTTCAATTTGTATATTCAGGAAAATGAATAGTACTTTTAAATAGTTTTTTTAAAAAATGTTTAGGATGAAAGTCATCAAAAAGTGACCAGGCTCAGGTGTTAACAAGGGAAGCCCAAACCCCTCGGGCCCACAGATGGGTCTTGGTCTACAATTTCTAAGTAAAACCAAATGGGCCAGAGAAGCATATCGGAATATAAACTGATTACTAAAATTGTAATTTCACAAATCAAACTTCCCAAAATTTAAAAACTACATCATTTGAAGTCCTCTTTTTCTTCCAAAATAATCCGCATATGGGGTGTTCGGTTTGCAAGATTGTATCTTATGATTAAATTAGTAGTGTGTTTGGTTCATAAGATTTAGTCCCCCAACTCAATCCTAGATGGATAGCCATAGAATAATTAGTCATAGCTAACTCCATATGACTAAAATAATCTCACAACTCAATCCTAGATTGAATCTTGTATTATTTTATCTTGAAAACCGAACACCACCATAAAAGACTAATGATGAATGATCGTAGCATTTGCTACCAAGTACCACTATACCAACCCTTAGGTCATTCAAAAATGACAAATGAACACGAGACATCATGCATTAAACTATTAACATCTTCTCACGCTAGCCACTTCATCATTCATCGATACCAAAGGACAATAAAGCTGTTCGAAAGAATGGGAGGAGTCATAAATCCGCCACTGTACATGCATGGAATTAATATTACATTACTCAGTCTCGAAAAAATAGAGACACCAAGATCCAAAAAAACGTCTCGAATCATAGATATTGAGAGTATGGTATCAAGAATTCTTCCAAGTGATTAGTGAAAAAAAACACAGATCCCAAATATACGTATATCAAAGCCTTGCAATCAAAATCAACAATAAGCCACAATAATCAACGTTAGTAAATGAAAACCTCTAAGGTAAGAAAATGAAAGAAATAAAACAATTGTCAATTTCTAAAATGAGATTACATTCTGCAAACCCAAATTTCTTTTGAGTGAAAGTAAACTTGGAGCGAGAAAGATGGAATTAGTATAGTAACAAGAATTCGGATCCCATAAAATCAACATGTTACCATCTTTATAAACTTTGATATGCTTATGAAATTTGTATACACCTTCACCTTTCTTAAGAACATATAAACTATAATAAGGTTCTTTCTTGATGAGTAGTACCTTGCTCCAACATTTCTCCACTTGTTCATAGTCTTTCAACAACCAGATGGCATTATCACATTCTTCATAATCAAGAAAACACAGACAATCCCTCAAAGTATACAATTTTCGTGCGATTCCACTATATTTAGTACTAGTAGCGGGTGCAGAGAATGTGCTAAAACGTTCTGTTTCAAGATCAAAACAACATACATAAGGAATCTTCCACCTAACTAACCAGTGGATATTGCCACTACAATGTGCACCAATGGAGTGATAGAAGAGATCAAACAAAGGGGCAACGACTTCAACGGGTCTCACGAAGACCCCGTTTCAAGAGTGTATACATGAAATCCGTATTTAGTGTTATGATAGACAACTTTATATTTTCCGCTTACTTTTCTTACTCCAAATCCAAAACAATCACGGGTCTGATGTCTACAAGGAATGCGCTCATCCAAATCAACAAATTCACAGGTGATCGGATTACAAACAAGCAAATTTTCCCTGTATTGACTTTTTAGAAGAAGCAAACCATTGACAGAACCATGTATTGCCGATGCTCGAGGGAACTCAAACTTAGTGATTAGACCATGATTGTCTTCCAATTTCAAAACATTGATCCACTTTGAACATAGAGGCCTGGGCCAATTTGAACATTGTTCCTTCACTGGGACAGTGACAGTGGGGCATGAGACTTCCCAAAAAAGTCACTTTCAATCAGATCGAGCCATGATTTGCAAACACATTTGCAAGTTCCAATAATTTTAAAAGAGTCTCAAGAATATATTGATGACAATTTCTAATGGTATGTATCTCAAAAAATCTCGCTCCATGTTTAGATGGGTTTAGGGTTTAGAGATCAATTTCGAACAACGTAACCTATAATCACAAAACAAGAAACCGTGATATTGTTATTTTGAGAGAATAAACACAAATAACAAATGCTTATTTCAAAGAATAAAAATCTAATTCAAATAACAATGAAGCCTTTTCTCTAATTCAAAATTAGAAATCAGATATTCAAACGTATGATTATGCGAACTCAATACCGTTGGATCCCAACGTATGAAAATAGACGAGGAGACTATCTTCGAGCGAGAGAATAAATTGAAAGGGGTTCAACAATAATTGTGAGAACAATTAATTATGATTTTTTTCACTTCTTATACTATTTGATTGATCATAATTCATAAGTATATATTTTAACCTAGATTTTTGTGCTGTGGACTATTTTTGAATAAGTCCGAGGGGCTTGTCGAATTTATTATAGTTTATATTGCAACCTAAAGTTTTATCCTGAATTTTATAAAATAGTTTTATATCTATTTTTTCAACTTTATCAAATCCATCACCATAATTAATCTCTGACATTACATTGACGACATAATATATTGTAACTTGTGTATTTATTCTCCAATGTGTAATTTTTCAGAGAAAAAATAAAATAAAATATCACATAGCTTTGAAATGACATGTAGTGGTCTCGGAAATTGAATGCGACGATAGATTTGATGAAATTTTTTAATATAAAGTTGATATTTTATAAAGATTATGAAAGAATTGAACATATTGTAAAAAACTAGAATAGAAACTATGATTAAAAAACTACGGGGCCCACAGATAGGTCTTGGTCTAAAATTAAATGGGCCAAAAGCCCAAATTTTATTTGTTAATACTTATATCTATGAACTCATTCATTTAGAACTTACAAATTTAATTTGGACGATCTACTTTTATTTTATTCGGACACCAAATACAACCAAACATAAGAAGAAGAAAAAAAAAATGTGTATATCCGCGATCTGTACTTTTGAAAATTTCCGAAAACATATTTATTCCGACTTAGACGAAGAAATGAATTGGAGTACCGGTGTGTATCACTATTTACTTCACTATCGGTCACCCAAGAGAATTTAAGCTTGAAAGATGGTCCATGTTGATTTACACAATATTCAATCGACAATCGACCATTGAAATAATAATAATAGTCACCTAAGCATGTGAAATAAAGACTATTTTGGGTACATTTTCATAATTCCTAAATACGTATAATCAAACAAGTTGTATGGTTGCTACAAATGTTGGACTGGTCAAGAATTGGCACTTTAGTTGTTTAAGCTTTGGTGGGGATCATTTTGGTGACAAGTGAGGAAACATTATGAAGATGCTTATCATTTCATATTATCTTTCACAAAATTAAATATGGTTTGGTAGGATATCATATTTATTCTTATAATTCATGCATAAGGGGGGCCAGTTACTTTAATTAAATAACCTAGGCCAATTTTAATGAATCATAGAGGCTCTAACTTCTAAGTGAATTACCAACAACCTATGCTCGTTGAATTTCGAACTCAAGTCACTTTGGCAAAAGACATGTCTTCTACTACTAAACTAGTAAAACTGTTATGTATATACGCTGAAATCAATGAAAAAAATGAGAAAAGATCGCGTGATAAGGGACGACTCACAGGCCGACTGAATGAGACGTTGAGCCACAACGCGGATTGTAGCCGTCGTGTTCCGGGCACAACGGGTCCGAGACCATGCATTTTATGTGTGTGTGGTGTGTGGACTCTTTGGTCTTCAAAAAAAGGACAAAAGTAAACAAAATCTTGAAACCCTACAATGATAAAGACCACTCATGTAGCTAATTACCAAGAAAAAATTTCTACCATTATTTGCATTTTCATTAAAATTTTTCTAATGTATGGGTCCCACGACCCCACCCCATTAAATTTCAAGATAATATTTTTTTGGCAAGCTCCGATTGAATGAAAACTATATATTATGACATAGGTGAAATCGAAAAATATTAGTGGTGGTAGAGGAAAACAATAATTTGTAATAATATCGTTAAATTATTTACATAATAATTGGTTGGGTGACATTTGTGGACCTTGTGATAAATATGACCCAACATGACTTGGCCCCAACGAGTGGGTAAATAATTACTAATTTTATTACTTATTACTACTATTATTAAATGGCCACCGTCAAACTTTTAGAATTTCATATTATTCCGTTTATCTTGGTAAAATTTAAATATTATATAAGATTGAAACTATTAGTTGCCTTACAAGCAAAGGAAACTCTACTTTATGGAGTAGTATACTTGCAAGGTTTCAGCAAGATAATTTTTTTATGTAATACTACAAAACGTTTATAAATGTGATCAAATTGAAAAAATGTGATCTACTAATAGAAAACAGTTATAAATAAAATCGATCAATAATAAAAAGTAAAACACAATCGTTCCATCTCAAATTAATACATAAACAAGAAAATAGAAATAAACAAACAAACGACACACATCGGAACATCGTTACTATAGTAAACGACCTAAGCAAATAACAAAAAATATAATTGATAATTGATTGTATTTGTAATATATGCTTCCACGTTCAAGTTCCATGCATGATTGCCAAACCAATTAAATAAACTATCAATACCAAATGCAAAATGTATTGTTACCCCACCAAAAAGATTTATGATTTATCCTTGTCGAGTTTGGTAGTCAATCAAACGAATTATCAAGTGGATTCTCCGCTATCTACTAGTAGTGTTTTATTTATTATTTGGAGCTCAACTATATTAATATTTCAGAATTTATCAAACCATATTTTAAATTCCATTTTTTTTTAAAAATTAAAAAAAAATGAAATTTTATTACATGTGTTAGTTTAGAAATATTTAAACAAAGTATTACTCCGAAGAAAATATGGAGTAATAGTTTAATATGAAGAAAAATAAACACTAAGTTAATTCGAAAATCTAAACCGAAATTATTTTTGATTCGGTTTGGTCCAGTTTGATTCAATTATACATATTACGAACCCTATACGTAGGAGTAAAAGTGTAATATGAGTAGATTTTTGGGGCGAAATGTAAATTACTATAACAGAATAACAACCTTTTTTACCGGTTTTTTTTCTTCGTCTTCTTAGGAGTGTGCAAACTTCCCTATTTTTGTAATGCTTCATTAAAATAAAGAGTAGTGTGTTCCTTTATTTACGCTTCTTTATGTGCACAAATCTTGAAGTAATGCTTTTCAAAAATTGAGGATTTGATAGATTAATATAGTATATAAACTTTGTTTTCTTCTTTACAGAATGTCCCGCAAATGAGGCCAAGTGTTTTCTGCATTCCATCTTCTGAGCACATATCATGTTTGACAAAATGCCTAAACAACTCTCCCAACACCAACAGCTCCCTCTTCACTATCTTTCTCTCTCAACAACTTCCATTTCTCCTCCATGGAAAAGCATCTCCAACCACCGCCGCCTTCCCCCCACGGCCGCCGCCGCCGCCAGCAACGCCGCTGTGAATGGTATATATATAGTTTATGCTTCATGCTTTCCACTTAATTGAGAATTAATTTGCTAATATTATTGAATTTGTATATTTCTATAGGGTCTTTCTAGATGTTCCAAGTGATATAACAATTCATGTAGATGATGCTACATTCTCATTGCATAAGGTAAGTAAATCCCGAAATACTGGTCGGAGATGAAATATCGAAATATCTTACCAACTGAGTTGCACTTCGTTATTGTTTAATTAATGCATTCAATTTTTGCAGTTTCCTTTGGTTTCAAGATGTGGAAGAATAAGAAAGCTCTTAGCGGAGGTTCCTGATTCCGAGCGCCAGACGTCGATCGAGCTCCGCGGCCTCCCAGGAGGCGCGGACTCGTTCGACCTAGCGGCGCAGTTCTGCTACGGCGTCAACTTCGAGATCACCGCCGCGAACGTCGCCGATCTCTACTGCGCCTCTCACTACCTAGAAATGACGGAGGACTACTCAAACAGCAACCTCATCTCCCGGGCCGGAGAGTATCTCGACACCGTCGTGTGCCGGAGTCTCGAAATGAGTGTCGAAGTCCTCCGCTGCTGCGAGCCCCTCCTCCCCCTCGCCGACGACCTCCGCGTCGTTGCCCGCTGCGTCGACGCCATCGCCTCCAAGGCAAGCGCTGAGCAGATCGCCTCCAGCTTCTCCCGCCTCGAGTACAGCAGCTCGGGCCGGCTCCACATGAGTAAGCACGCCCGAGGCGGGGGAAGCGGGGACTGGTGGGCGGAGGACCTCTCGGTCCTCCGCATCGACCTGTACGAGAGGGTGATCGCCGCGATGAAAAGCCGCGGCGTGAGGCCCGAGAGCGTCGGGGCAGCTCTCGTGAGCTACACGCAGCGGGAGCTGCTCAAGAAGACGAGGCCCGACCACGAGCCGCGACTCGTGGTCGAGACCATCACCGGCCTCCTCCCGCTCGAGAGGTTCGCCGTGCCCCTCTCGTTCCTCTTCGGCCTGCTGAAGAGTGCGGTGGCGCTCGACTGCGCGCTCTCCAGCAGGCTCGACCTCGAGAGGAGGATCGGGTCGCAGCTCGACGCCGCGACCCTGGACGACGCGCTGATCCCCTCGTTCGGGAACGAGGGGGACACGTTGTTCGATGTCGACACTTTTCATCGGATTCTGATCAATTTCTCACAGCAGGATTGTGACAGTGAGGATGATGATTTGGAGTCTCTGTTTGAATCGGGCAGCCCCGCTGCGGCGGCTTCGCCGTCGCAATCGGCGTTGTTTCGAGTGTCAAAATTGGTTGATAGTTATTTGACTGAGATTGCTTCCGATGCCAATTTGAAGCTCAACAAGTTCGTGGCGGTGGCGGAAAGCCTTCCAGCGCATGCTCGAACGGTCCACGACGGACTGTATCGAGCCATCGATGTATACCTCAAGGTAAGTGGTCGATATATACTCGATAATCGAACCGAACCAAACCGAAAGCACTTTGGTTAATTCGCTTCGGTCGGTTTTCTCAAGCATATTGGTTAATTTAATTCGGTTCGATAACTTTGAGAAAACCAACCGAGTGAATAGTTGAACCGACACTTTAGAGTTGAACCGGTGGTTAGTTTAAAACCCGGAACTGCCAGCCCCCTTCATAAAACTTATAACCGCCGATTTCTGAATCGAAACACGTAGATACTAGAAAATAGTATTCCACTACTATGTTAGTTTATGCAATAACAAATAAATGGTGTACATTCACAGGCTCATCAAGGCATAACAGATCAAGAGAGGAGGAAGCTCTGCAAACTGATCGATTTCCAAAAACTCTCCCAGGAAGCCGGGTCCCACGCCGCCCAGAACGAGCGGCTCCCCCTCCAGTCCGTCGTCCAGGTCCTCTACTACGAGCAGCTCCGCCTCCGCACGGCCCTGCTCTGCACGGGCTCCTCCGCCTTCCCGGACGACGACGCCAAGCCCGCCGTGCACCAGTCTTGGCGGATCAGCAGCGGCGCCCTCAGCGCGGCCATGTCCCCACGCGACAACTACGCGTCGCTGAGGCGGGAGAACCGCGAGCTGAAGCTCGAGCTGGCCCGCCTCAGGATGAGGCTCAACGACTTGGAGAAGGAGCATGTTTGCATGAAGAGGAACATGGACAAGGACAAGTCCAGTTCGAGGAAATTCATGATCTGTTTTGCTAGGGTGATTGGTAAGATGAGGGTGTTGGTTCGTTGTTACTCGACAGCGTCGCCATCGCCATCGTCATCGACGTCAAAGCAGCTGCAGGGGGAGAAGATTAAACAACACAATTTGTAGGTGTATATGTTTTATACTACTTGTTTGTACTTTCTTCCATCTTGTTTCTTGTTATTCGTTTACTATTTTTCATCACATTCTTTCTTAATAATCAACAACTGAAATTATTTAATTAAATATAGTAATACAGTGTCATTTCGCTGTCTACAATGTGACATCGTTTTTGTTGATATATATCCAGTAGTATCACGTAAGTTTTGAAGAAAACAAGAATTGAGTTCCTTCAAGAATAAACTTTGGCATAGAACAAACATTGCCCTCAATCACCACAAAAGCAAACACCCCTCTCTCAAGATTACATAAACTAAGCTCAAGAACCTTATCCGAGACAAAAATTCCACATGAAACCTAGGCCTCGGATTTGGCGTATAAATGGAGGCCAACGGCCAAGCCCAAGATGACCAAAGGGGCTAAGAACCGGAGGATCTTGACGACGAACTCTGATGTCTTGTCCTGATTGTAATGAGGCTGCTTGGGAGGGGCGTACGCCTTCTTGGGGGGGATTGTGGAAGGATCAATGTCACCAATGAGAAACTCCTCCATCTTCGTCATAGCGCTTGGGCTGTGCCCGATATCATCAAAATCCTCGGTTGCATCCTTCCCTGCAGCCACAGACAACAATGTTAGAGACGAAAAGCCCTACTTCAACTACCTCTTTATGTGGGGAGCTTTCGCAAGTACCTGTCGCGTTTATTAAAATGTCATCACCACCGGGATGATCATCCAAGAATTTGGTCACGTCATAGACCTGATGAAATGAAGAGGGATGGGAGAGTTGAGAAAGCCAAAATGTACACTAACTATGCAAGTATGAAGTATGTTGAGGTCATATGTTGTGTGATGATTTGGAGGAAAGGTACAGTTTTGGAAGAAAATAAAATTTTGTATCTGTCTCACTCATTTACCCAAAAACTGGACCTTTAAACATGAGATTTACTTTCTACACACATCTACAAATTGAAGTTCACAAGAATAGCAATCTCTACTCACAAAGCACAAAAAACAAGCTAGGATAGGGAAAAAACCTAAGCAAGAAGCAATAAATCCCAAATCCAACCAAGCCCAATTCAAGAATCTATCAAGATTTAATCTTTGTAGCACCCACACATCAAACACACAAAATAAAGTCCACCCACTATATCATTCAAAAAAGTGATCAATATAACGGTCACAAACACATAAAAATTCAAGAATAGATCCAGATTGAGACTTTGATACATGGACACATCAAACACACAATATCAAGCACACCCACTACTACATCATTCCAAAAAAGGTGCAGTATATTGTCACAAACTCAGAAACCAATTATAAATCGACCAAGATTGAGTCTTTGACACATGCACATATCAAAAACCCAAAATAAAGTCCACCCACTAGTACATTATAACAACACTTGGTCACAAACTCAAAAACCCAATTCAAGAATCGATCAAGATTGAGTCTTTGACACATGCACACATCAAACACACAAAATAAAGTCGACCCACTACTTCATACCAATAAAAGCACAGAATCTAGGCCACCTTAAAACTTCCAAAAATGTACCTTTCCTCCAATGACAAGCCAGCAATCCTTGCTGTTGCTGTGCTCTGAAACCTCAGCAAGAGTGAAAACCTTAGCCATTGAAGAACAGGGGTCGTAATGATGGGCTCTCTCTTGAAAAAGTGCTCTCTTTTGTAGAGGGTGGGTAGTTGGTAAGTCATAGGTGGGGAGGGGTCACGTGTGGTAAAGACTAACCAAAAATGAACCAGTCAACCAATCAACCCAATTTTTGTAATAAAGTCTAAAAACAGTCATAATTTAGTTTTTTTTTGCTTATTCAATTTGATCCTATTAATTTAGCAAGAACTGGTCTAACTATTTCATGATTCATGTGTATACAAGCTTTTAAGAAAATAAAGATTGTATAGTGAAAACGACAGTAGCTTTTTTCAGTGAAGTTTTAGATAGAAGTGAGTGAGAAAAAAAAGAAAAATAGTTGGGCGGAGGAATCAATCAAGCAATAACAAGAATCAAAATTCTAGTATTTCCTATTGGACCACGCACTCCTCCATTCACTATTTTCCTTTTTTATCGAAAAAGAAAAACTGAGGATTCACCAGCCATAACAACACATTAGTAGTAATAAATACTGATTAAAGCTTTATTCGATTTTTGATAAGATTT
Organism: Salvia splendens; assembly: GCF_004379255.2. Classification (NCBI taxonomy): domain Eukaryota; kingdom Viridiplantae; phylum Streptophyta; class Magnoliopsida; order Lamiales; family Lamiaceae; genus Salvia; species Salvia splendens. Next base: position 1,147,757 of record NC_056038.1, read on the forward strand.
TAAACCAATTGCTAAAATTATAAACATAAAACTCGAAATACAGTAAGTTCAGACCATTCTGACTACAATAGAAGCCCAGTTTGAAATAACCCAAAAAAGTACTTATGAAATCGTCAAATTATTATCAGAAAAAGAATATCAAATAAATTTTATTTTCCTTTTCTAATTTGGTTATATTTTTATGAATTTTTCGAATTTCATAGCAATATTTCACATTTACTATATGCTCCATTTATTATTCTTGTTTTTTCCACATAATATCTACGGGCCGGCTACAACAATAAATAGGCCCAAAATAGATAATTAGGAGCCTACTAAATCAGGCCCAAATTTCTCATATGATGGAAAAAAACAAGAGTAGGTAAAATATCCATAATTCGAATAACCAAATCGAACTCGAATATTAAATCCGGTTAGGGATTTTTTTTATTAAAAGTCAAATTTTTGGTAGTACTGTTATATTTCAATTTCTTGGATTTTATGCTTTATTTTGAATTTCAAATATTTAGAATTGGTTCAAATTTATATCTATCGAAATTGGATTTTAGAGGTCATGATTAGCTATCTATCATGTCCTCTTCTTCTTTGACGACTTCTTGAACAAGAATTCTCTCAAATTGCAACTTTAAGACATGATGGAAAGAATAAAATATAAACAGTTTCATTAGAGAATTGGTCACATTCAATAAAAAGGTTTAAGAGTTTGAATTTTTAGTAGTCATGAGAGAGAGAGAGGGGTGTGATGATTATGGCAGAATTATGGCATTAATTATGGGGTGTGCAAAAAAAGTTAATTTCCCTTGATCGACAAGACTAACTTTAATTATGCATATACACATAGGCCTAAACTCAATCATTTTTTTACCTTTTGCTGGATTCATACTCAAGCATCCTATGCATATAAAATTTGATTTTTTTTTCATGATCCATCTCTTCTTATGCATGAAATAAATCGAATGGATCAAAACTTAGTAATTTATTTATCCACGCAAAAATATGAACAACTAAGCAATGCAAACTAAATGAAAGTGCCTAATATATAAAATTAGATTTAGTACTTTGGGAATCTGATAGTAATTTTTACATATATAGAGAGAGATTTTAAGAGAAGAAAAATATGATGCATTTCCAACAGAAAACGAAGTGTATCTTAGTTGCTAAGACGTTTGTCGAGTCACCGGTAAATGGGAAACCATTTCTTTTTAAATAATTGAAAAAAACTGGCTTTGCAAAAGGTCAAAAAAGAGGGTGGAAAAGGTATACAAGCATAGAAAGAAAGCTGGCCAAAAAGAAGGGAAAAAATCATGCAAAAACAGTAACTGAGAAAAAAACACAAATAAATCACCACTGATTGTTTCTTCACTGATAATTTGAATTCATGCCTCACAACAAGAAACTGAAAAACAAATGGATTCATGTGTTCTTGAACACTATCTGAGAACTAACTATCTGAGAGAACTAACTAGAGTTTCCAACTTTTCCTATCTTAAAAGATTTAGAGACTAAAATTCCACCTTACTAGAAAGCACACACTTCTTCTACCACCAACATCTTGCTTGTCCTAACGAATGCAAAGATTGTTCTTTTGTGGGGGGTGGTGATGATTGGATGGGTAGGGTAGGGTGGGAGCAAGGTATGCACCTTTTCACTTGATGCTTTGTGAATATGGTCCCTCTCTTCCAAGGTAACCAAGACACCATCACTCATGATAATTACCTGTCCCAAACATAGCTCAATCTAGAACCGCATGCATTGTAACGGTCAAAACTTGGCTTTTTTATTACTTCACTCAACAGCTTCACCTCTCATTGCTCTCTTCTTGCTTCCTCTCTCCTCAAGAACTAACTACATCTCTATGATCAACTGGGATTTACCACAGACCTGCATTTAGCTTCTCACATTTCTACTTTATGGAGTTCAGCTGGCTCATCTTATTACCATTTTCAGCATTCATTAGACTCACTCTATGCTACCAAGATGGTAAGTTAAGTCATTTCATTTTTTCTTGAGATTATTCATGTAATTGTTGAAAGAGAAGTTGTAGGAGTGTGTGTTCATAGTTCATACCTTACAAATCTGTTTCGTTTGCTGCTTTTGTTAGGATTCTTGAGTTTAACATGTGGCGGAAGTGTGAACTATGTGGATTCTTCCAATGTTTCGTGGACAGCGGATGGATATTATGTGAGCAAAGGGAACATCAGCAGTGTTGTTTTCCCAGAGGGCACGTCTCGCTCGCTCAGATTCTTCCCGGATTCGTTGGGGAGAAACTGCTACAGGCTGCCACTGCACAACACCTCATCTCTGTTTCTTGTGAGGAGCACGTTCGTGTACAAGAACTACGATGGCCTTGAGAAGCCCCCTGTGTTCTCTGTCTCTCTTGGCACGGCTATCACCACCACGGTCAATCTTGCCCACACCGATCCTTGGATTGAGGAATTCGTGTGGGCGCCTAATAAGGATGTGCTGCCCTTGTGCTTCCACTCCATCCCGAATGGGGGATTCGCGGTCGTCTCGTCTGTTGAGCTCCGGCCTCTGCCTTTGGGGGCCTACAGCGCTGCGTTGGGGGATTGGAGCAGTAAGCTTATGAGAAAGGCGTACCGTATCAACTGTGGCTATGTTGATGGACCACTGAGGTAGTGTGTGTGTGTGTGTTTTGATTGTTTTGAGGTAATGTGATGATTGATTGATTGTTTCTTGGCAAAAATGAAGGTACCCTCTTGATCCATATGATAGAATATGGGATGCTGATGAGGATTACTCACCTTACCACGTCTCATCTGGCTTCGACATCGATAGCAACTTCAGTCTGTCCGGTATCAAGGAGAGCCCTCCGTGTGTTATACTGCAGACAGGGCGCGTTTTAGCCAGGTGGAACAGCCTTGTATACGCGTTGCCTCTAGACAACCTGGGAGACTACCATGTTGTCCTCTACTTTGCTGGCATTCTGCCAGTCTCCCCATCATTTGACGTGCTGATCAATGGGAACGTCGTCTACTCAAACTACACAGTGGCACGCTGGGAGGCGAGCAGCCTCTTCTTTACTGTGAGAGGGATCAGGAGCTTGAACGTAACGTTGAAGGCCATCGCCTACTATCCTCTGGTGAATGCTCTTGAGGTTTACGAGATTCTCGACGTTCCTCTAGAATCTTCTTCGACTACAGGTTTGAGGTGCATTCTTGAATTCTTGTTATTCTTCGAGTAGAGCCTTAAAAAAACATTGGTCTCGTTTGCAGTTTCAGCGCTCCAGGTTATACAGCAGTCCACGGGGAAGGATCTCGGGTGGCAAGATGATCCATGCTCTCCAACACCATGGGAGCACATTGGCTGTGATGGAAACCTTGTTACATCACTGTATTCCCAACACCTTCGTCTTCTTTGTCGTTCTTGTTGTCGAAAAAGTGACTAAATCTTGGTTTTTTCGCAGGAGACTCTCGGATATCAACTTGAGGAAGATCAGCCCTATATTTGGTGATCTGCTGGATCTGAAAGCACTGTAAGACCCTCTTTCACAAGACATTTCCAAAAAAATCCCAAGATTATGAAAAAACTCGATTCCGTGGTGATTTCAGGGATCTGCACAACACTTCTCTTGCTGGAGAAATACAAAACTTGGGAGGCCTACAGCATCTTGAGAAACTGTATGCATCATCTTCCCTTGCAAATTAGTTTATCGAGAGTGAATCAAAGTTCGAAAACTCGGTTTTGATGATTGCTGCAGGAACTTGAGCTTCAACCGGTTAACAGCATTTGGTTCTGAGATGGAAGACTTGATGAACATTCGAGTTCTGTAAGTCTCATCACTGGAAACTGCTTTTCATCTCCAATCCTCACTCGATGGGAACGAAAAAGGATTGAAAAACGCGGTTTCTGTATGCAGGGATCTGCAGAACAATAGCCTGCAAGGGGAAGTACCTGAGAGCTTGGCAGAGCTGAAGGATCTTCATCTGTTGTAAGCCTATTTCTGCTCCTAAAACAGCTACATTCTACCAATCCCGCATTGTAAAAATCGCGCTTTGATCACATCATGATATACGTATTCTGTGTCTGTCACGAATATTTGAAGGAACCTGGAAAATAACAAGCTACAAGGGCCACTCCCTCAGTCGCTAAACCGAGAAAGCTTAGAAGTCAGGTGATTATATCAGTCCATACCTCTTTCTGCATCTGATATCTGCCTAATTTTTTTCTGAACACATTCTCCGTTTTTCAGGACATCGGGGAATTTATGTCTCTCCTTCTTGACGACATGCAACGAGAGCTCAAGCAATTCTTCACTCCAAACTCCACAAGTCACGGTCTTCACCCCAGGAAAGCGCAAGAACCATAGCCATCTAGGTGTTCTACTTGGTGTAGTGTGTGGAGCTGTTCTTGCTCTTTTCGCCATCGCGTTTTCAGCTCTCCTGTACATCAAGAGAAAGAGAGGCGAAAGCACGTCCATACCAAGTATGCCAAGCTCCAAACCAATCACAGTATCAAAGCTTTTTCATGATAACACAATCACACTAAGAGGATTGAAATGAATTTTTTAGAATCAGAAGTGGACATGCATACATGGGGTTCAGCAAGAGTTTTCAGCTACAAGGAGATCAAAACAACCACAAACAATTTCAAACAGGCCATAGGCCGCGGTAGCTTCGGCTGTGTGTATGCTGGCAAGCTCCCGGGTGGCAGACTCGTAGCTGTTAAAGTCCGGTTTGACAAAACTCAGCTCGGAGGTGAATCTTTCATCAATGAGGTATAAAGTGCACCTACTGTTGGAAAGTAAAGTAGCAAGAAGTTGGTTTTGAGACGACTTTAACAAAACTTCGTTTTCAGGTGTCTCTTCTGTCACAAATTCGCCACCAGAATCTTGTATCCTTGGAAGGATTCTGCTGTGAATTAAAGCATCAGATTCTGGTTTACGAGTTCTTACCCGGTGGATCCTTGGCCGATAACCTCTATGGTAATATTATTATTACTGTGGCCTTACTTAGTTTTTACTGATCATGATCTGCCTTCTTTGAGTGATGAGTCTAGCATTTTTAACTCCAACAGGGGCTAAAAGTAAGAAACTGACACTAAGTTGGGTGCGTAGACTGAAAATTGCTGTGGATGCTGCAAAAGGTATAGTTTACTTTCACCTTTGAAATCTTGAAGAATGGTATACCAAAAAAACTGCTTTTATTGGCATAGGTTTGGACTACCTACACAATGGAAGTGATCTACGGATAATTCATCGCGACGTGAAGAGCAGCAACATTCTTTTAGACACAGAAATGAATGCTAAAGTCTGTGATTTTGGCCTTTCTAAGCAAGTGGCTCAATCAGATGCATCTCATGTCACTACTGTAGTCAAAGGCACTGCAGGCTATCTAGATCCAGAGTAATCTCTCTTTATCTCATAGATAGATGGATAGATAGATATATGCTTGAACTAATCGAACGTTGTTGCAGGTACTATTCTACTCAACAGTTAACTGAGAAGAGTGATGTATATAGCTTCGGAGTTGTACTTCTCGAGCTGATATGTGGCAGAGAGCCGCTCACTCACACAGGCACTCCAGATTCCTTCAATTTGGTGCTTTGGGTATGTAGATTTAGTGATATTATGATTTTTCAATGATATTTAGCATAACTTAGAATTCGATATAGTGATGAGTGTGTTTCTGTTGACTGCAGGCTAAACCGTACTTGCAGGCTGGGGCATTTGAGATTGTGGATGAGAGCCTAGAAGGAAGCTTTGATGCAGAGAGCATGAGAAGGGCTTCTCTGATTGCTTGCAGGTCGGTTGAACGAGATGCATTGTGCAGGCCGAGAATTTCAGAAGTGGTGGCTGAGCTCAAAGAAGCTTACAATCTCCAGCTTAACTATCTTGGAACCTCTGCAGCAAATTAAGAGATCTTGACAGGCATTTTGCACGAATAGGGTCGCCTGTGGCCGTGATTCGCCTCATTGGAGACGGGGAGGAGGGAGGCATGTCTGTGTAACTTATTGTGTGAGATGGTGAGAGAAACAGAGATGTTAACATACTCAAATAATGGAGGCCACTTTATGATGAATATGTATTTCTGCAAACTGCATCTATTAGGAAAGAAACTGTTGTAATACACATTCTCATCTTTATACAGCTGCTTGAACTCAGAAGAAAATAGTGAAACAAGAGTAATCTCATTCGACTATCAACTAATCATAATACTGCCTACCAATGATTGTGCTCAACTGATGATTGAGATCTTCTGCAAGAATGGTTTGCTTGCTCGTTCCAAGATATGTACGCTAGCTAACTTGAGGAGCGGCTTCGCAGATAGAGGAATAGTGTTGTCAGAGCAGCCAAAGCATATGGAAACACAGTCCAAATTCCCTGAAAGGAAACAGATATTACTAGAATAGTTATGACAAAGTTCTACTTATCATGGCAGAAAACAAGAACTCACGACTACGGTGGCAACAGTTGCAAGTGCAAAGACTGGACGTTCTCGCAGCAAGAATCCAATTGCCAACTAAACAAGAGAAAATCACTGTCATGGCCCAAGATAGACATATTTTCTTAGAGTCATTTCTTGATGATTTGAAAAACCTGTATTGGAAGAGTTACTAGTCCACCACAGCAGACACCGGCAAAGAAACACTCTGGTGTTATACCCTGCAATCATATTTCATTTATCGTATAAGAGTCATGAAAGCATTTCCAGATTTTGAGATTAATTCGCAGATGATTACTGACCATTGCCCCAGCAAGAAAAGCTGTGGGGTTTCTTACTCCAAGAGAAAATCGTTCCACTGAATTGCAAATAAAATGTGAGAGTTCATCAACCTCTGAGACTGAATGAGAAAGTGCAGGATTTACAATGAAACAAGATAACATTACCAGAATCACATCATATTACAAGTTTGAAATTACTCAATTTGTATTCTTTTTCTCAGTTGCAAATCTACCTCCTCAATAATGGCCTAAGAAGGAATATAAACTTCAGTAGAACTGATAAACTAACCGAATCCAATAAGATTTCGGTATCGTTGCACAGTGCCCGAAATTTCCTTAGCTTTCTCTTCACCAACCCCTATCTACAGTATCATCAAGGCACATATCACACATCATAACTACAGTGGAGAATTTACAAGGAACAAAATGTGTTCCACCACACATACCTTCGAAAGAACATCATCAGATGCCTTGGATTGCCTGAACATTTTCCCAAGGTAAAATGGTATCATATCACTGATGCAAACTCCCCTGAAGATACAAAACAACATTTCACCTCAATGAGTTATAGTATTATTCGAGATGCTCGAAAATTGGCGACTCTAAGACACATCAAGGTAAAATGGGTATCATATCACCGGTGCAAACTCCCCTGAAGACACAAACAACATTTAAGCTCGAGATGCTCGGAGATGGGCAAATCTAAGACACGACGAAGAAGCCAAAGAGAGCAAAAGCACTAACCAGTATACCCACAAAACAGTGGATAAAATGTATGGAGCATTTCTAGAAAATGAATCCACAAGAGATTGCCATGTCCCATCCAAACAAAGTAACCTTGCCAAAGTTACCCCAACCTACACCATTTTAAATGACCTGATAAAAGGGAAGATTACTACAGAGATGCATCAACACACAAATTGTGACTTTTGCAGATAAAAACACACACCCATATATTCAAAGCCTCTTCGCTTATAAACAATCCGAACCCTGCAGCCATGAGTAGCCAAAAGTAGACCCATCTGCAACAGAGAAAGCATATAACTTAAACAAAAATCTTGTTTGTTTGTTTTTTTTGCTGAAAATTTGAAATTAAAAAGATGGGAACTTTTTTCACCCTGGAGCATATTCTGGTAGTAATACTGTATATCCAAAAGCTCGAAAACTGAAAGCCGCAGAAGGCGAGACCAAAGGGGGAGAGGCTCCATCTTGTAGAAACTGAATCCCAGTTGATGTTCCCAAATTTGGAGGCTTCGCACCGACTAATACCAATGTAATCACAGCAGCTATCCCCAAAAGTATCCCTAATTTCGAGAGAAACGAGCTTCCACTACCATCAATTTTGCTATCTAAGCTTTCAGAAACCCTAATTGGATCATCTGGAACAGCTTCGGAGCTGTCTGCGCCATCATGTTTAAAGCTCCTGATCCTGCAAAACAGGAGATGATTGTTAAAATTGAGCTTATATCATATTTATCACTCTCTTATATTCCCCCTATTTCCCGAAAATTACCGAGAACGCGATGATTTGAATAGGATTTTGGTGTTGCCGGAGAGAATTCTGGAGCAGTGAATTGGACGACAGAAATGCAGTCGCCGGTGGTATGTGGAGCGGCGCGGCTGCCGCGGGAGAGCGAGGATGGAAGGAGGTCCGTTACCGAGAATAACCGCCATGAGTGACTGAGACGACGGCGCCGGCAACAGGATTGTTTGCTTTCCGGTGGGCCCAAATTCACTGATATTGGGCCACGTGTTTTGGCGGATATAATTCGAATAGCAGAATTACCAAAGTTAATACTTTATGTATAAATTTATTCATGTCAATCGGGCCGGCCCATCTGGTTTCGGGCCAACACTACTCTGGTTGCGGGTCAATCAGGTGGGGGCTAATCGGACTGTTGTTTTCTTGGGTTATAAAGTTCGTGTCTAACCCTAAAAGCTCGGGTTTCGGGCTAGTCCACCAGGTTAATCGGGTTGCTACCGACAAAATTAACATGCGATCAATCCAATAAATAATGATGAAAATTATTTATATTTATAAATATAAAATATTTAATTTTGATAAATTTAAAATACTATATGCATAACTCAAACATAAACATGATCAAATACTAATATGTGAGATTTGTGCAAAATAAAACAGTATATTTAAAAAATTTAAAAGCATGTAGCATATTTTGAGAAATTTTAAAGCATGGTTTAAAAATTTAAATAATTTTAGAGAATTTAAAGTTTCTAATTTGTTCATCTATTATTATTTTAATAAAAATTTAATATATAATTTGTATATTTAATATAAAATTGAAAGTCATTTTTTAAAGTTATATATATTATAAAATAATCAATGAAGTGTCGAATTAGGAGTCAAACAAATAGAACAATAGAAATTTTGTTGGGTTTTCAGACCAGCCCATCGGGTTTTCGGGTCTGGGCCTAACGGGTTGCGGATTAAATGAGTGCGGGCTAATTGAGTTGTAATTTTATCGGGATAGAAATTTTCAACCCTAACCCTATAAATTTAGCGGACTTTTCAAGCCAACCCGCAGGTTGCGGGTTGCATTGACATCCCTATATAAATTACAGCATAATGCCATAATCATATACTATGACATTTGTGACCTTATTTATTTAATTGAAAATTTTTTTGGAGATGTAATATTTAGTGGTGTTTAGTGATTTAAGTTGAAAGAAAATAAAGTAATATAGATAATAAGAGAAGATATATAGAATAAAGTATGAAATAAATTAAATAGATATTAGATACATTTAAATATGTTATTTTTCATAAAGTGAACACTCAAATAATATGGGAGAATTCAAAATAGTATCATGAAAGGAATATACTCCTATATATAGGAGTGTAAAGAATGAAAGAAATATATCCAAAATTATATGGGCTTGTTAGGTTTGATTATAACTCAAAACTTTTAGATATGAGCCCAAAAAGTAAAACATATAGGAGTATTAGTATTATGGAGTACTATAAATCTAAAATTGATAATGTTTAGTACTTAAATTATGAAGATTTAAAATGAATCATCCCTTTGAATGAAAATTCGTGATCTTGGATTAATATTCCATATGCAATTGAAACAAAATTTAATTTTTTTAAATTATCAATTTTGCAAGTGACGCTCATGTATGTTTTTTTTTAAATTTATACATATATGGTCGTCATCGTGAATTGTATAGTTGATGCCAGTCATCCTCTAGCTCTTTCGTCATGGATCACATTTTCCAAGTCATGCTCCTATGCTTTTTTCACAACTTGACCAAATAAAATATATTTATTTATTTATATATGTGTGTTAAATATGTTATGTCGTCCACTGCGACATAAATTAATTAGGCCCAAATCTCATAGGCAAAATTATTGAATTATCTAGTAATAGGGCCGGTTCACATTTGACTAAAGTAATCATGCATCGTGCTCTTTGAATATATCGTTCGGTTGAGGATAAGATGCTTCTTAGTCAGTACTTTCTTTGTCTCATCATAAGTGAGTCGTTTTATTTTCATACTCATTTTTGGAAAGACATATAAACTAATTAAAATGAGAAAATGTAAAGTGAAAGAGAAAATCATGCAAGAAAGTAAGAAAGTAGCATCTCATTTATGGTGGGACAGATGAAGTACTATTTACCATTCAAGAAAGTAGCATCTCATTTATGGTGGGAAAGATGAAGTACTATTTACCATTCAAGTTTTAATAAATAAGTTAGATAATCAAGTTATCTGTAACGTACTCTTCTATCCAAACTTAACAATTCAAAGAGGGTTAGTTGCCGAAAAATTAGTAGATTTTGATCAAATTATGTTTTGTTTCACAACTTTAAAAGTTAGATAAAGAACTGTAAAGTTTGGATCTGTTAACAATTATCTCATGCCGAAAAAACTTTTTTACTTACTTGTAACTACATTGTTGATGTTTTTCAATCGAACGACGTTATTCTCTTCATGAATAGACTACATCTTTTAAGTTTTCGCCAACGATGTTCACGTGTGATGGTTGTCATACCAGATACGGAGTATAATTATTAAAAATATATTATTTTATAATTACAAACAAATCATAACTTCATAATTGTTCACACCAATTTTTAAAATTAGGCAACAAAAATTTATGATTTGTCCAGTCAAATTTTCCATTTGTAAATAAGGAAAATTTCGCGACTTATTGTCTATGGCCAAAAAGACAAATGCACATCAAATGTTCCTTGCGCCTCCGCCTTGTTTCGAGGCGCATGTTTTGAGTAATGGCATGTTTCATAATCCCAATAAATTCATCTAAAGTATATAAAATTATATCCGAATATGAGAATAATATCAAGTATTTACTATTTTTGTATTATTCAATCGATATTATGGAATGTAAAAGACTTTTTGTCTATATTCATGAACGCACTCAAGTTACATGCTACTAAAATAGTACTACTAGTAGAATACTAGTAATTAATTGTATTACCTCTAAAAAAGATAAAAGGAAAGAAGTAAGATTTAAAGCTCAACGAATTAATATTTATATAACAAAATGGGATCAAATTATACCAAATTTATTCAACTAACTTCTACAGAAGGATATTCTCGAAAATGAATGAAACCTTTTCTTTTTTTACGAAAAAACAATAAAAAAAGAGCAAGGAAAGCATGAGGTAGATAAACTTGCTAAGTGCTAACCATTTAAAGAAACTTCTTTTCTTTTTGAAAAAAAATAGAGAAAAAAATACGAAGAGGTCTCCAATTGAAAGCATGAGTAAAATATTTCTTTTACAATTAATAAATCAAATATTCACTAACACACAAAATTAATTTAAAAAACACTATTATTAACTCTTTTAAAAAACATTATATCACGAAAATAACGTCGGCCCAATACGACAAGCGCTTCCTCCACGTGGCGAATTTTTACTGGATTGTACTAACTGTAAATTAGATTTTGTCTCAGTGACCAGTAATACTTGGTCCAATTAAATTTGAATTCTGATATATTAATGTTAGGCCACTCTTTGTCAATTGTCACCCACTATTTTAATGAATTGTATAAATAGTGTATTTAGCTTATTTTACTCGAATTTAAATATCAAAGTCTTTTGATAAAAGATTCCCCGATAATAAAAAATGACAATTATTATATCATTAATCTCATTATTGTATATTTAAAACTGGAGTCAGAGAGGTTCATCACTAATTTCCATCTTTAATAGGAATAAGACTTTTTTTTCTCTCCTGATTTATTCTACAAAAAACGTTAGTTAGAATTAAATTCATTATTAATGGCTACAACATAAATATTTCTCAAATTAAAGGACGACTAGCTAGAACACTAATGAATTGGCTATGATGCGATTAAATATTTGAAGGTAAATAAAATAAAAAAACATACTATATCGAATAAAGCAAAATTTGATTTAAATTCTGATTTTCCTTTTTAGTTGTTTTTTTGTATATTCATGGCACAAAACTGGACTTGTAATTAATGTTAGAGTACATAATTAAATATAAAAAAATTAATAATTAGATAATATCCGTCACTTGCATCGACTCAACATTATTTTTAACATGTAACTAAAGTGCTGAGCCTATCAAAATAAGATAATAGTCAAATTTAAAAAGATAGTAATTTGTGGACTATTATAAAATGATTCCTTTTGAGTATAATATCATCATTTTTGCATATTCTATATTGGTAAGCCATCATTTTTATAGTGCCTGTGACAGCCCAATTTTCCTGTAACGTAAGATGAAACACACTATTCAACTCTCCCCGTCCCTCGTTAACGGCGCCGTCAATTCCCCATTCCCCTCAAAGCATAAAGTCACCCATAATTCGTAAAGCACCGCCGCCGTTACTTAGCGCCGTTACGAAACTCCCCCCGCTCCATCTCTCTCTCATAACTATATATGTAAACTGTAGGTACAGTTAGAGAAGGAGTGTTGGTGTGAATAATATACAAATTTGTATCGGCAAAATGTATGTAACAGGAATCCAATTGAATTTGTCATCAAAATTGTGTTTCTAGAAAGAGAAACGAACAAACGGATTGATCTAAGGCGGTGTCAGCTGTTGCTATACGTGAATTGCACATTTCAGTAGTTGTGTGTGTGTGTGTGATTGGATTCGAATTTCGATTAATGATCGTCGGTGATCGCGATCGGAAATCGAATGCAGCTATTTGAGCAAGGTATTGATCGATGTGGAGAATTTTGATTCTGCGAGATGTGATATTGTGTGATGTTATTTGGAGTTTTGCTTATTTGATTGATAAAATCGTGAATGTGTGGGATGGTGGTTTGCTTTATGAAAGTCTCTGAAAAGTTTGCTAAATTCTGTTCTATTAAGCTTTCACGGATATTGATTTCAGCTCTTTGGAGTTTTGTGATTTTCGGAAATGAATATTAATTGTGATTCATGAAGATTTACGCAATCTTTGCTTAGGAAGGTGAATTGCTTTTCTGCCTCTACAAATTTTATTTACTGCGCCCATGGTTTTTTTTTCCTTCTGAATTTGAGCTGTAATTGTAATAGCTTTTCCTTTTTATTGCTTCGCCTTCTACTCGAATTCGAAGCTCACTCGGTGTAATTTCGTGATTGAAGCAGAGTATTGTCGGTTTGAATTTTGAATTGCTGATTGAAGAATGGCAGGTGAATTAAAAAATTTCTATAAACAGGTCATCTGGTGACGGCTTTGATCCTTAATTTTCATGTACTAAATTGTTTATTTCAATCTCAGAAATAGCTATGGTTCATGAAGATGAGAGGGGGAGAAGGTTAGATCTTGAGGTTATCCCTGAGACTGACAAGAGACGTCGTCGGATGAGATCCCTGAGGAGGAAGGCCATGGCTGGTTCCACAAGAGGCGAGAGTTCTCTGAAGAAACGGAGTAGGCAAGTGTTGCATTGCCATTTCGCCTCGATTTCGACGGAGGCGTTTCTCGATGAGGGGGAAGAGAAGGCAGTGAATGGATTTCGTCAGGTTTTGATTGAAAGAGACCTGCTTCCAGCGCGGCAAGATGATTACCATACTTTGTTGAGGTATAGTTATCAGCCTTTATTTTCAACTTTGCGATAGAAAGTTGTGTTGTATTCTTATGATTTGAAAAGTAAAAAAGAAATCCATTTTTTTTGGTGAACAGAGACTTGAGGCCAACTTTTTTGTTCTCTCTTCTGTGTGTTGATTTTATGGGTATTTTTTCAATTATTAATAATAATTCCCTGCAAATTGTTTCGAAGCTTTGACTATTATCTCTTCTTCATCTATTTGTTTGAGTTAACTAACCATTATAAGCTGGCTTCTACTCTCTTTTGCTTACCTTTATTCTATTCTTGGAATAATGGAATTTTGTTCACATTGTGAATTGTGATGTATACTGATAAGTGGCCAAACATGTGGTGGCTGCTGACTGGTGGAAAAACATGTTTGGTTACTTAGTTTGAGAATTGGCAAAAGTCACCTCAATTGTAGAACTAGTGGAAGTGTGCATATGACTCAAGCTAGTGCCATCTAATTCATTTTCTCTGGCAGAGGACTATTGGCCTGAGAGGAGGCTGATTCTCTTGGAAAACATGAAATTTTTATAATTTACCTCCCTACCATTGGAAAGTGTTGAAGTTTTGTGCATGGAAAACCTTGGCCGAGAAAGACCTGCTATATACACAAAAAAAATTCTTGTGCATGTATGGCCTGCATTCTATTCTATAATAAGACATAGTAAACCTCAAGCTGTATCACTGATTCAACTTTGTCACGTTTCCTAGTCCATGTGATACCATCTGCATTGTCACTTATGATGCTTATGTAACTTAAGGTAGTTTAGCTGATAACTATTCCCCTAAGCAGATGAGATATTTGAGTACTACTGGGAAACTGGGTTTCCCTCAAAGCAAAAGATAATTTATTTTTTATAGTATTATCTAATGAAGAAATGGACTGTCTTTGCAGATTCTTGAAAGCTAGAAAGTTTGACCTTGACAAAACCCTTCATATGTGGGAAGAAATGTTGAAGTGGAGGCAAGAGAATGGAGTAGACTCTGTACTTCAGGTATCATTCTCATTTTTCTGGTTAACGCAAGGTGCTAGGAAAGTTCTTTGTACCCATATTTTAGACTTCCAACGTTCATTTCCCATTGGATATAGGACATTGCATACTCTGTTGATTTTTCAAATACCATTTATCTCACTGTCCATATCTGTACTGTTTCACATTTATCAACAGGATTTTGTTTATGAAGAACTTGAAGAAGTTCAGCTCTATTATCCTCATGGTTACCATGGAGTTGATAAAGGAGGGCGGCCTTTGTACATTGAAAGACTTGGCAAAGTTGAACCGAACAAGCTCATGAGTGTTACAACCGTTGATAGGTTCTTAAAGTATCACGTTCAAGGTTTTGAAAAAACTTTTGTAGAAAAGTTCCCAGCATGTTCTATTGCAGCCAAGCGTCATATTGATTCAACAACGACAATTCTGGATGTACAGGGCCTGGTCTGTACCAAACTAGATGTTTTAAGTTTTTGGTTCTATTATATTTTATCATGCTAAAATTATTTTGTCAACATTTATCATCTGATCTGAATCTAATGTGTATGTTCATCTAATGCAGAACTGGATGAGTTTTGGGAAGGTTGCACATGAACTAGTGACACGCATGCAGAGAATAGATGGGAACAACTATCCTGAGGTGCCTCAGCTTCCATTTCTTCAACAGAAAGGCAACTCTTCCTCTGAGAGTTTAAATTGAACTAACCCATTGTTTTTATTATGTTCAGACATTGCATCATATGTACATAGTAAATGCTGGTGGTGGATTCAAGTTTCTGTGGAATGGGGCTAAAGGCCTTCTTGATCCAAGGACCACAATGAAAATTACTGTAAATGATCCTCATCTCTTTAGATCTAGAACTCGATAGATTTTGAGAGATAACATGAAAAATGTTAATCTACCAAAGCTTACTCTCTTACAGGTTCTTGGGACTAAATATCAAGATAAGCTATTGGAAGTGATAGATGCTAGGTGAGAACCTCTCTCTGGTAGAGCAAATCAAGTAACAATTGTGTATTTAACTTTCTATTTACACAGTAAATTGCCAGATTTTCTTGGAGGTTCCTGCTCATGCCGGAATCAAGGTGGTTGTCTTAGATCTGACAAGGGACCCTGGACAAATCCACAAATGATGAAGGTGTGAATTTCGATATGGATCTACTCATACCTTTTAAGTATACATATGGAATTTTTTTGCTGGATCGGTTTCCCGTCATATCTTTTACACATAATTAGGGCTATCCAACTACTTGCAGCTGGTACACACATTACTGAACAGCGAGTCAGTTTATCTGAGAAAGACTAGCTTTTCAGGCAATCATGATTTTGAAACTAAGCTAATTGACAAGGTAAAATGAATTTTAGAAATTATTTATGCGACAATTTTTCAGTGAAAATAACACTAGAGTTATTCTTTTAACAGGGCTTAAGTAGTGATCTTTCTCCTGTTGGTTTCTCCGGGAGTGATGCTTTTGAGATGAAGCTGATTGATATGAAGGTAATAACTAATAACTATGCATCTTTTTAGTCACCCTCATGAATATGCAAACTACTTGTTCACATACTTAGCTATATGTTTTGCATCCATTGGTTTAAACTTTAAATTCTATCACTTGCATTTCTAGAGAACATTATTTTGAAAGATTATGTGAAAATTTTCTGTCTTGGTCCTTTAGTAGGTTTCAACTGAATTCCCTATATTCTTGTTAAGTTCATTTTGAGGCTTTAAGTTCTAATTTTGCCTTTCTTATACTTTCATGGAGTAATAAGAAAAACAGTAAAGCATCATTTACATGTATGCCTCTTTCTCTCTTTGACTTTGCAGACTCAAGAAACAATGTTGAGAGCAGAAACATATAAAGTAGATGTTGGCGATGAAAATCATTGTCCACCAAGTAAGTAGCCCATATCACTCTTGATCAGTTGACATCCGAGTATGATATAATTCAGATCACTGCAGATCAAAACTAGTAACAATATAATTCAGTACATAAACTTGGTAGATCAATTTTTGAAGGAAAAGAGTATTTGTCAGCAACATTCTCATTTAATCCATGCCAGAATTGACCACATTGGCCCCAGAACAAAGGCCTCCCTTGATCTCTTCTACAAAGGTGACGGATGTACTGTTGAGATTTCTAGCATGCATATGCTTTTTGATCGAGGGGCTGTTCAGGATGTTTTTCAACACGCAAAATGCTGAGATGCTAAAAGAAATCAATCACACTACCCGGTTACCAAATTCAAATTCTCCGGATGAACAAGACATCTGTGGAAGTTCCGAGGGGCTTGTCCATCCGTGTTGCCAGAAGTTGCAGCATTTGGAGAATTTGGTAAACGAGCTTACAAAAAGGCCAGCAAAAATTCCACCAGAAAAGGATGAGATTTTGCTTGAATCCATGAACCGCATCAAATCCATTGAGCTTGACTTGCAGAAGACTAGAAAGGTAAAACATTTTTCCTTTGCAATCCAATCTTCTAACACTTCGTTCTTAAATTTCCTACACCAACTTTTGGATTGATCGTTGTCAAGAACTCACGATTTCATCTCAGGCTCTCCTCGCCACAACATCAAAACAAGTGGAACTGTCTGAGTCATTGGAGAATTTGAAGGAGATCAGCTTAAAGGCGAGTCAATGGAGACTGGTTGCTCTTTTCATTAATAAAACTAATTTAAACTACAGAAAATGGAACAGATGAGATATTGATGATATTTCCATCCAAATGACAGGGAAGTAGAAGCTGTTGGATACGAAGCAGCAAGTCTCTACCTCACTGAACCTAACATTCATTCACTAACACCGAAGAAGAGTTTTCCCCGTATATATCCCTTATACTTCAGTCCTTTCCAACGCCCTGAGATTTTTTTCTGTCCAAACTAACCGTTATTCATATGCTCGGTGGATCAACAAACTCGAGGTACATTCTGTACCACTTCGCGTCGATCTCTCTGCACATCCGCATACATTTTTAGAAGTGCTTTTCTCTGTTTAGGTACTAAGCTTAACTGGTGTTAATGAATCCAGTTTTTGGTCCTGCTCCATTTTTTTTTATCTGGGAGCTGTAAGCTGTGAGCTGTGAAGATTCCAATTGAAATATCTGGAGATACTAGCATTACATACTGCTTCTTTCTTCATTTATCATAGTTTGAAGTAGTATTAATTAGAATAGTGGAAATATTTGAAGAATATATTGCACTTACATTTGATTCTGGGCATCTTTATTTACTTTATGAAGGTTTTCATGTTTTTATAAAGAATATTAATTACTCATTTAGGCCGTTGTGACTTGAACAACCTATTAGCTGCAAGGGAGATCTTAACAGCTAAGTTGCACTTCATCGTTTAAAGTTTTCATGTTCATATCCCCATATTTATTCAGTATTTCTGTTACGTGCCAAAATTCATATTTTTTTTGGCGAAATATTCAAATTTGAAATAATTAGATACTACTAGAATATTTATTAGGCATTCATGGTATATCGTGAACCATTTCTATTTGTATGTTTTATAATGTAGTAGTATTACAAGTTCTGTTAGATCCTTTAAATCTCTCTCACTAAAAAAAATACACCAGCCCCCTATGTTGTTGAATCAAAACCAACACAAAATACTACTCAAGTTGGATTGCAATTGAGAGGAAAATATATATTCCCTCCGTCCCAATTTAAGAGTCATATTTTGTCATTTCCGTCCATCCCAGTTTAAGAGTCCCATTTAGAATTTACCATATTTGGCCATAAAATTTAACCTTATTGTTGATGAAATTTACACTCAAATGTCATTACTTTCATAAAAATAAAACAAAATAAAATCCTAAACATACAAAAAGTCAAAAAGGTCTCATTTTCCACTACCACACTTCAATTATTACACACCACCTCACTTCATTTATTACACACTCCATTAATTTCTTAAAACTTGTGTCATAACTAAATCTTATTCTTAAACTGGGACGAATAGAGTATAAAAAAAAGCAATAAGAAACCAGGATGTACATTAGATCTCAAGATTAATTTTAAATCAGGCCACTCACATAAGACTAGGATCCTTTTAGTGTTTATTTTCTATTGAGGTTAAAATTATTTAAGGAGTTAAAAATTATGTTAAATTAATTAGTTTTAGATAGCTGAATTATTAGTAGTCGGTATTTGATATATTAGATTAATTATGCAATTAGTTGTAGTTAACTAAATTATTAAAAGTCGTATTTGGTATATTTAATTAATTATGTTAATAACTTTTTTTTTTTTGTTTCAGTATATTAATTTGTATATATGGTTCAATTATGAATGGATAATATGCAGTGTGTTATGTTGCTAATTCATCCTTAAATTGATAATTATAATTAAATGATAAATATTGGATAATTAAATAAAGGCACAAGATTATTCAATCACGGGTATCAATACACTGTAAAAAATATCAATTAACAACAAATTAGTTATAACTAATTTTTAAAAAATATCTCAAAACTTTAAATGCATATAACTATCTCGATTTAAATTATTTTTTACATAATATATCAAATTAAAGATAATTTCATAAGGATTCCAATGTGATCCTACATGCATATGTTTTGATGTTAAAATTTGATAATATTTTTGTGACAATATGAATATTCATATACCGCTACATACTGAAATTCAGTATTTACGGTAAATTAAAGTATATACCGTAAAATATAATATAATTATATATAAAAGCTATTGTGAAATATAAATATAATTATGAATAAAATACTCCCTCCGTCCAACAATAAGAGTCACACTTTGCCATTTTAGTCTGTCCCACAATAAGAGTCACACTTCATTGTTACCATAAATGGTAAACATGTCTCACATTCCATTAACTCACTTCACTTACATTTTATTATAAAACCAATATAAAAAAATGGGTCTCATATTCCACTAACTTTACTATTCTTTATATTTCTCTCCACAATAAGAGTGACTCCTAGTATGGGACGGAGGGAGTATATTTTATACATTTTTTAAATTATAAAATATAAATAATATTCTAAAAACTCAAATGATTAAGTTTCATTGATGTTGAAAGTCAGGTATGCCGCAAAAGTACTGTATACCGAACTTCATTACGGTATATTAAAAATGAGGTACGATATCTGTATGGAGATTCGCTATACCGAAAATAAGATATACCAAAGTTTGGTATACCGCAAATTTTTGTAAGGTAAATGTATAATTTTTTCGCATACTGAACTCATGGTAAGATATACATGATGGTGGTTTCGGTAAGGTATACCGTACCTACCCATCCCTAATTATAAATGATGTTTTTATTTGCCTTTTCTAGTTTTTGATGACTAACCATATACCCATGCAATTATAATTTTTAACTTTTGAAAATAAACACTATAAACTAAGACTAAAGTAAGTAATTCACGGTACAATTCACCGGAAGATCTCCTATCTGTCCCTCCATAACCACCCTACAACCTCAAGACAACAATTCATTGGAACAGAAAGATCTACATAACCTCTACATGGGCAACAAATTTTACCTTTTTTCTAGCTGCCTTAATCATAGTAGTCATACTCTCTCAGAAAGAAGATATGGTAAATGGATACATTAAAGCCTTTTTCATTAGGATCTTGAGATTCTCAATGTCTTTTGCCAGTAGGCGTGCTATATCCTCCTTTGGAACATCTTTTCTCGGATCTTCAGTCATGTTGAAAGTATTCATGTCGAAGTACCGCCTCGTGTGCTTTTTATGTCAACACCGTTCAATATATTCCCGTGAAAGTCTTTTGCTCGGTGTATGGCTCCGAGGCCATTAGTGATGGGGTCAAACACATTCTTAAAACCTGTCATGATGTCCATCCATCCACCAAGGCTTGTGATTACCTTATGACAGTATTCTTTGATTATTTGACTCTACATATTCTTCCCCTTTGTTCCTACTAGTTTATGCTCTAGCCACTCATCTAGAGAGTAAAGTAAATCCTCAACTAGGAAAGATTTATGATCCTCATCATAGCACAAAAGTTTATGCTCTAGCCACTCATCTAGAGAGTAAAGTAAATCCTCAGCTAGGAAAGATTTATGATCCTCATCATAGCACAAAATATGGAGGGTGTTGGAATTTTCTATTGCGTTGAAAGTGACCGATCAATGTAATAATCATACTCATTCTTGAAAATGGTGCACGGAAATGTTGAGTTTGACACATTGTTGGATATGATGATTTAGTTTAAAGACTTCATACGATCAGCCATTATTTCATAAGAAATCTTTCCCTCCATTCTATGCAAAATCATATAGTACAAATTAATTGTCCACTTTCACTTTATACTATAAATGATAATAGGTCACACATTCCACTAACTCATTCCACTAACATTTTATTACTCCCCTTGTCCCTCCTTAATGTTCCACTTTTGTCATTTTGGTCTGTCCATCATTAATTGTCCACTTTCACCGTTTTGGTCTGTCGCTCATTAATTGTCCACTTTTACTTTTTAGCATAAATTGTAAGTAGGTCTCACATTCCACTAACTCATTACACTAACATTTTATTATAAAACTAATTTATATAAGTGAGACCCCTATTCAACTAACTTTTTTAACTCACTTTCTTTTACATTTCTTAAAATTCGTGCCCGAGTCAAAGTGGATAATTATTAGGGTACGGAGGGAGTATAAAACTAACATATAAAAGTGAGACTCATATTCGACTAACTTTTTCAACCAATTTTTCTTTACATTTCTTAATACCCGTGTCGGAATCAAAGTGGACAATTATTGAGGGACGGAGGGAGTACTCCATTTGGTAATGGACCTGACATTTCACTAACTCATTCTCACTCACATTTTATTATAAAACTAATGTATAATAGTAGGACGACCCACATTGCACTAACTTTTTCAACCCACATTTCACTACATTTCTTAAAACTCTTGTCGGGATAAAGTGTGCCAAATAATAGCGGACGAAGGGTATATAATTCTCTGTCATATTGATATTTTGACCACTTTGTGAAGAATGTGTACAACAAAAAGAGTTGGAAACAAGTTTAAAAGGCGAAAAGTAGCCAGAGTTGAAAAGTGCACTCTATGAAGAATGTACATATTGCCTATTGTGAGATACCGATACTCTTACTTTCATACATATTGCTATGTGAGATACGATATTCTTTTGCTTTCGTACACATTGCCTATGTGAGATATGATACTTTTGATTGCTATTTGTTACATAGTCTCGTACACTTGCGGGTATACTTGTATTAAAATAAGTCGAGTCAAACAAAAAGGCATATTAAAGTGAGAATGGTATTATGTATTTCCATGACATTAATTCTCTATGCATCAATTTAAAAAAAAAGAGCTAAGAAGGACAAAAGGCATATTAAAGTGAGAATGGTATTGTGTTTTCCCATAACATAAACTCACTATGCATTGATTTAAAAAAAGTGCAAGAAATGACAAGAGGTATTTTGTTTTCCCTTGTCATTAACTCACCATGCATAGTGAGTTAATGACTAGAGGAAACATAATATCGTTTGCATAGTGAGTTAATGACAAGGGAAAGCATAATACCGTTCTCACTTAATCTGCATTTTTTTCCTATTTTATTTTTCCTTGTCACGAACTCATTAAATAAAAAACCCGAGGAAAAAAATCTGAAAACATAGCCCTATGTTATATGTCATACACACACAACACAATGCATTAAACTGAATCAAAATAGAAAGAAATTTAAGAAACAAACATTTACAAAAGATAGATAAAGCGACTAGGTGGCGAGAAGTACAGTGGATTTAGAAAGTACTAATAGAAATGTTGAAAATAAGAGTCCAAATAAAAAAGTGTAGTGGATTTTAGTAAGTTGTTGAAAGTGTAGTGGATTTTAGTAAATGTTGAAAAAAAAATCCAATTACAATTGTTTGTGTTAGTAATTCATTTTCATAATAAGAAAACATCGAAGGCTATTGATGGAGAGGCAAATGCTCAAAGCTCAACTCCGAGCTTGATAATTTGACGTGAACAAGTATCGAACATCACCATCTCTTTGCTCCTAGCAGTCCTAATTTTTCTTAGTATGTTGCTAAAGATTAGATTCTCACAATTTTTGTGCAATTACATGATTTCCAGTTTGTTTAGTGTTGTGAAAGATTAGATAATGGTAAAGAAATTCGGACAATCAGCATAAATAAACATCGATGTTTTGATGATCTAAACAAAAATAAATCAAGATATTTTACTTAGTTAAAAAAACATTACTAGCTTTTTAAGCTTACAAATAAGTAGGGATGTCAATCGGGCCGGCCCACCGGGTTTCGGGCCAACCCTACTCGGGTTGCGGGTCAATCGGGTGCGGGCTAATCGGGTTGAGATTTTTTCGGGTTATAAAAGTTCAACCCTAACCCTAAACGCTCGGGTTTCGGGCTGGCCCATCGGGTTAATCGGGTTGCTACCGATAAAATTAACATGCGATCAATCCAATAAATAATGACGAAAATTAGTTATATTTATAAAATATAAATATTTAATTATGATAAATTTGAGATATATACTTAAACTCAAACACAAACATGATCAAATACTAATATTTGAGATTTGTGTAAAATAAAACATAAATTTAAATATTTTAAAGCATGTTTTAAAACATGTTTTACTAATTTAAATATTTATTAATGAATTAGAAGTTTCTAATTTATTTATTTATTATTATATTAATAAAAATTTAATATATAATTTATATGTTTAATATAAAATTGAATGTTATTTTTTTAGTTATCTATATTATAAATAATCAATGAAATTGTCCAATTAGGAGTCAAACAAATAGAACAATAGAAATTTTATCGGGTTTTCGGGTCTGACCCTAACGGGTTGCGGGTTAATCGGGCTAGAAATTTTAAACCCTAACCCTATAAATTTGGCGGTTTATTCGGGTCAGCCCACGGGTTGCGGGCTGCATTGACATCCCTACAAATAAGCAATAAATAAGACGCCGTCTGTGGGAATCGAACCCACGACCACGTGGTTAAAAGCCACGCGCTCTACCAGCTGAGCTAAGACGGCTTATTAATGAAACACGTTTCAGTTTTATTACATCTTATAATAGATTTTAAAATATTAATTTCACTTGTAACGAAAATATTAATCTCATTGATGCAACACATCTCACGATTTGTTTACATGTCATTATTAAATGATCTTTCAGAAAATAGATTTATATTCAAAGGGAGGATGTATAATTACATAACACTAACATGTCAATCTAAGATAACAAGTTGTATTGCTACAATGTTCCAAAAAATTAGTCTTGATTTTAGGCCGAGCGGTGTGATGAAGCTATCAAAGTACAACATACATCTCTAGAATTAACAATATACTAAGGTTGAGAGAGTTATGATCAAAGGAAACAAAAAAAATCAGAAAATTTCAATATATACTCCCACAAAATGAACATATCACCATTTAAGAACATAACTAATTATCAAAATAAATTCAAATCAACGGTCTTGCTTACATATAAATGACACTAAGGGGATTCATTTGAACTGTAGCAAAGTAATCCCCGCCCTTGACTTGGACGACTTCGACCTTGGCACATTCTGACCCCTAGGCCTCGCCTTCACGCACACTTCCCCCACCTCCTTTTTGGAGGACAGATCGTAGACGAACCAAGTACATGCAAAGTCGATGATGAATAGAATGTCACCCCACATAGACCAGGTTCCTCTTTCCAGAGTCATATAATGGTGGAGGGAGGTTGTTCGCAAAATTTTCCCATTGTTGTTCAGCAATGTTGTAAGAGAGGAGACATGGTTTGTAAAATTTCCTTTTGTTGTAAAGCAAGTAGTGATAGTATACCATAACAACTTGGTCGGTCCACTGAAAGCAAGAGATTGGATGGGGACAATCGAACTCGCCATTATATATCCGAGTTGTATATCTCACCCCAACCTTCTTGTTCAGATGAATATCCTGTCATCCTCCAACGGGATGGCAGGATATTCCATGCGAGGCAAGTTCCTAGAATGGGGACGGATCGCTTTACCTTCGTAGTAGCGGGTCAAAGTGTCCAAGACTCACATAGAGAACCATCAGGTGGTGGCAGTGCAGACCACAATCCGTTTGTTGGTTGCAGATATTCCGTCATGCCTCCAACCATGAACAAGGCATCACCCACACAGAAAAATCCAACATCAATCGGAAAGGCTTCCGGATTTCTTTTAAATCCGGATAATACAAGATCTCGATCATTACAATCCTTCAGACCCAACTCGTCGAAACCATGATAGTACATATTGTCATCGACGGTACTCCAAAGCATCCTGAAGCGTAGTAAACCACCCTGCGGAATGAAAACCAACACAAAATATTACTCATTCCAATACAAATTAATGAAAACAATTATGTACCTAGTAAATTCCATTTCATCAAGCCATCATAAATCAATTACCGTTTCTTCTTGATTCTCTATCTTCATGAGAAGCTCCTAGAACCAAAATATCACAACATGAAGTTAAATTGACTAAGAGCATAACAAGAGTGAGTGTGTGTGTGGCTTAGGTAATTTGAGTTTATTAATCCGCAAGAGATGGAGCTGGTGGTCCAGCTCAACCAGCTCTTCATACTCTATGTTGCTCAACTCATCACCCTTGATTGAATAAATTATTTGTTTCTTTTGTCATACAACAAGATTAACTAATTAATACTATGTCTTCTATTTTAATTACCCCTAAGAATAGCATGAATGTCGATTCTAATGATATAATTATCCAAACTAGTAATTCAAGTTATACTTAAGAAGATGACGAACACCTACCTCTCTGCAATTCATAATCGAAATACAAAACCAATTAAACAAACATACTAACATACAAACGAAAACACGATGCTATGAATTATGATGAAGGTTGTGACGCCAATTGTTCTCACATTTAAATAGAAACTTTCTTAATGAAAATTTTGATAATAAGAAATCTAATTTTGGATATACTACATTCAATTTTCCTTATTTTCCATAATTCAATTAATGATTGAATAAATCTAATTCAATCATATATTCTGCAAATCTCGTAAAATAACGTATAAACAAATAAGGCTAGTTAATTTGGAAAAATTCGATTTTAGAAAGAAGGTTCCTGATACAAGTTTTAATTATTTATAATAAATTATTACTATTACTATTACTATTATTATTATTATTACTACTACTACTATTATTATTATTATTATTATTATTATTATTATTATTATTATTATTATTATTAGTATATAATTTTAAGACATTTGTACCGACCCACATCTTATATGCCAACTAAAGACCAAATGTGAACAGCAAACATTAACCAACATATGACCAACTAAAGGTTCGATTTATATGATGTATATTTCGATTACAATGATAAGCTCATTCAAGCCAAACTTTCACCAACAAAAACTTGAAACTACCATAGAGAGAACTACATGAAAGTTTTAGGAACACAAAAAAAAAAGAAAAGAAAAGAAAAGCCACCCCCGATCAGGGTTCACCAACAATTGAGACGACCGACCCTCACATCCAAGGACGCAGAAAGGACTTGCCCCGCTCAGTCATCACGCTTCGAATCCAATTCCAGAAGTATCTTTTTTCTTGGGCCCTGACACATTGATGCAGAACATGAAATGAGCAGACATTTTCCAATGACAACAAAATCTCAGAATGCAGAAGTCTAGAAGCCTCAACATGTTTTTACCCCAACAGATATCTTTCCAAGCATAGGTAGTCAACATCAACTGAAAAAGGATTGATTACAAGATGTATATGATGGTGACGCTCAAGAGAGATTCTCACCGTCCTTTTGAATTGAGTTTTTATACTTTCAAATGTCTATGGCTTCGAAACTCTTGATTTACAAAGTCATTTAGCTTTTACTGTCGCTCTAGTTGTTGCAACCCCTATTTTCATGAATGGTGTCTAGACAGAACAGGTAATCTCATTTATATAGTTACGGCAGTAACATGAGAAAACACAATCAAAACGATATCTGGAATACTTAACAAGCATGATGGGGTTCGAGGGTGGAAACAACAAAGTGTAAAACAATAAGAAAAGCTTAATAAGAAATAATCACCATTGGAATTCCCATAGCTTTAAGATCTTCATCACTCATGTGTACCAGAGCTGCCATATCAACCTGTAAAATCAAACCACAATAACTAATTGAACATACCGAAAACGGAACTGAGAATAACAAAGAAACAAAAATTAAGTAGCCATACTTCTTCAGCCTGAAATGTAATTGCATATTTATCGAGACCCAGCGACTGCAAGAAATTTTCCACAGAATCGACCTGCATATAAAAAACATAATCTTACTTCTTCACACTGACGGGTAACACTCATGTCAAGTTACTAGAAGACAAGATACTCTCACAACCTAAGACAGTCAAAGGGATAAGATGGTAACATTTTACCTTCTGCTGAACCTTTTTCTTTGATACAGATGTAGAAACCCTTGCTTCTTGTCGCGCAGGGGCTTGAGCTATGACACTCTTCCTAGTTGGTTTACTAGCTTCGGTTACAGGCTTTGGCCGGACTGCTGGAGGCTTGTACTCAACAGGACGAGAGTAGAGCGCACCAGAGAGCTTCTCACGTAGATCCCTTCCACCTCCAGGTCCCCGTACAAATTGTGACGATTGCTCGATACTCTTTCTTTGGAGCTTCAGGCGAAGATCTCTGGCACCAACCTTCCGACCTTTAGAGGCCATAGGTTGATAAAACAAACGCCATATCAGCTAAGTCACAACAAGCAAACCAACACAAACACTACAGATATATAATGAGTCTCAAATTAGAAAATGAATCCATACCCGAGACTTGGGGTCCATCTCCCTCATAAAGATCATGTTCCCATTTGTCATCGTCTTCTCTTTGTCTGCATGAAATAATTGAATTCGCTAAATAAGGGGGGCTTCATTTTCCCCAGGGAAGGAAAAACAGTGATCTGCTAGACACTTCTTCCACAAGAAAAACTGCCCTGCTTCATTCCAATCAAACAGACATTTTCACACTTAAATCTCACATCATATTATGATGGGCTCTCTACACGCTCGGTATCCTCAAATCGACTCTCGAAATGACTGTCCTCTACAAGAAAGTGACTATTCTATCCAAAACCACCCAACCACAGCTCTTAATTTACCAAAAACACGAGGTAGTTTGGCATCTGAACTTATAAAAACCTACAAGCAACATAAATTTCACACACAAACCTATCAAATTCTCCTAAGTTAGTACACAATTTTTTCCCAAAGCCATTCATAGCAGCAAATCATAAAGTTTGAATTGAAACAAAAACAAATTAACTAACAACTGCAACTCACGAGACTTAAATCAGCTCTCCGAAAAACTCGAAAATTGCACTTGAAGGAACGCTAATAACACCTAATTCGGACGCACTAATAGGGAGAGCAAGTGGAAGTTAACCTCTTGCCGGAGATAGGTCTGCGGCGTCCAAGACCGGCGGTGGAATTTCCTTCGAGGCGATCCTTGACCGACCTATTAGATTGAGACTCGATTTGATCAGCGTACATTGTGTACTAAAAATCGCCAAAATTTCCTCCTCAAAAACCCTAAGCCAAAATCCCAAACCGGCTAATTCAGAAGTGAGAAGGTGAAAAAATTGTTGCTGAGAGAGAAGGATCGAAATGCAAATTTTAGGGAAAATGCAGAAAACCTACGCGAGCCCTTTGGGTGTTTTCTTTTGGAATTAGGAATTTAACAAATCAGTAATTCAAATATATATAAAATCGTATATTTATTTATGAATAAAATGATTACATGATGATGATAGTATTAAGATACTTTAAATGAGATGTAGCGGGAGTAATAGTATTTGTTAAAAACATGAATTTATGAAATATTAATATGAATATATGTATATTTAAGAATAAAAGGATTACATGATATTAAAATAAACTCTAAAATGAGATGTAACAGCAGTAATATTTGTTAAAAACTTGAATATAAAATTTTAATATTAATATATGTCTACTTTGTTAGTGGAGTATTTTATGTGTAATATGATTGCAAGGAATAAGGATCTTAGATCATTCATCCCGAGCATTATAAAGTTGAAATACTTATTTCGTTTCGTATAAGAATAACAACTTATAAACGTAAATATTGTTATTAAGGTCAGTGACAACACAAATTAATCACATGAACTCTCCATCTCATTCCTTGTAGATTAAGTTATGTGGAATTCCTTCTTTTTTTCTTGAGTAGGATCACACTAAGTGGGAGATGCTCCAAATGCTACAACTGCCAAGCAGCAGCTACACCGGCTACCAACGCGACTTTTGCTAGTAACTTATACTTCGAGGAGGACCTCCCAGCTAAGTCTGATGGTTCCGGAGGTTCCCATGGCTTTCCTCGCAACTTAGCAGTGAGTTTGGATATCATCAGCGTCAACGGGCTTGCCTTTCTTGCACCTGCAAGGACAATATAATTCAAGCACGTTGGAACTGTGCGATCAAAAAGCCAAAAACCTCGAGCAGCATTTTGATCAGGATAAGATTTCATTGTTATTTAATTCTACTAGCAGTCTAATTTTTAAAGTGATTGGTCAAAAACTTATCATGCTCTTTCTATTTCTTGGTAACTAGTTACTGAATAGATCCAGAAGGAGGGTGTGACATTACCTTTTCCGCTTAGAAGCCTTTCTTCTTCACTAACACGTCTTCTTAGTGCATTCAGAAGGGGTCCAAACTATAAAGCGAAAACTGTGCAGGTGATTGTTATCACATTGTAAGGAATGCTAAAATCTGGAGTTGTCAAAGGCACAAGGAGTACTTCTGTGTACGAGATAGCAGGAACCTCTTCCTAAGAGGAGGAGCGATGAATTACATAGTGAATCGAATAAGAAGAAACACAGATGAAAGCATCAAATAGTTTGCATCAGTACCTGTAACTTTGGACAATATAGGTACTTGTTCTAAGGAATTTTCATGAAAACTCATGTTTGCTACGAAATCAGTAAATTGAATCACTGCTGATGGAATGTCGAAGCCCTGATTTGCACCCGGAGGATATTCATCAATATGAAGAAACCCCTGCCGGAACAGCAACAAGAATTAAACACTGGGAAAACAATGCTGAATAGAGTATCACCAAAAGGAGAGCTAAATTATAACCCATATAAAAGAAATAAACAGTGGAAAGATTTATTGCATTAGCAAGTAAGAGCATAAAGTAAATAGCAGCAAATAGAAGACACTGCTCATCTTTCATTTCTTTAACAAATTAGATCTCAAAAGGCAATCTTTACATACGATGATACAAAATGGTTGCTTCAAATTGAGTAGTTTGTCTTATATCCAAAGAAGATATTGACTTTACATACCTTATCAAACTCCAAAGTCAATGCCGCTGTACGAACACTACAAGGTAATCTCAAGATCATTTCCATCACTCCAGTGGACACTTTGTCTTCAGAAGGCGAAACAAGTATTTTCTCTATGTTTTCAGTAGACGATTGAGGTTCTCCATCTAAAAACAATTTCAAAGTATGATAATACACCTTGACATACCAAGGTACCATTTGGAATATGCCCACTCTGAGCAAACATTCATTCTCATCATAACCACCAGTTCTTTCTACATTGTTGGTGCTCCTGGTAGATTTCATTGAGATAGCGATAGCTCCCCTTTCATTCCCACTTCCTAATAAAAAACGGCTAGCCTGTAAGGGTGCCTGCCGGCTTGACCAGGCCAACGGCACCTTCCAGTTCAATCTCAAATCAAATGGCTTGAATTCATTGGAATCCTCAACTGAAAATTCATAAAGGATAGAGCCTGCTTTATGAATATTCCCGGATTCTCTTATAACCCTTTTTGGAGGTAGTGATAATTCAAATAGAGGATTATCTTGGAAGCCCTCACCAACAGAAATAGCATTCTCCGAAGCTTCACTACCTTCCCTTAATTTATCCCCCAAAGACACTAAATTCTGTTCCAATTGCACATACACATTACTAGAGCTAGAAAGAGAGCATTTTCCGCTAACTGACCTGCCAAATAACGAGCTCAAGGACCAGTTTGGTTGCAGTGCTTTTCCAGAAAAAGTGTCTGGTCGAAGAACAATTGTAAGGGTTTGTTCAAGCACTATCCCAATACTCGTCTCAGATGCATCAGATTCATCTGATTTCAAATGCACCCTCTGGGAATGATAATAGCCCCGGTATATTGAAGGCCGGTCCATCAACGAAGAAAGCCCAGCTTTGTCTCTGCAGGGAAGCAACTTCAACCATGGTGTGAGATTCTCTGTGCACACAGCCTCACGAGGCAATGTGCCATATCGTAATTTTCCTGAAGCCGACCCAAAGCTCCAGTGAGGTGCAGAGTAGCTAGTCGAGCGCTCCAAGAAATTGATTGACGCGCAGAAGAGTCCCGAAAGAGCATGCGTTAGATTCTTCCAGGAATCATCAACTTGATCATGAGGAACATCAAACTCAGCCCATAGTTCTACTCCAGGTGGCTTTGCATTGCTGCTCGAAATCGGGTCAATTCCTCCCCATCTTTCGTAATTCCAACGCCCTTGAGTGAAGGACAGCTCCATCTCTCGAACTTGGAATTTATGAACCTTTTAAAAAAACTTCAAAATTCAGCACTTCTACACTCAGGTTTAGTAATAAACTGCCCAGATTTCCCCAATTCAGATCATTTGTGTTCTAATTAAGCGTCTGATTCAGTCCATCTATCTCTAAGTCTCAGCATTAATCAAACCAAATCATCCAAAACATAAACACGCACAAAACAAACTCAATTTCGGGAACCAGCAACATGTATTCATGATAAACAAATCAACAGCACAAGCAAATGTACAAACATTGAATCTAAAGCGAAGTCGAAAAATTAGCTTTAATATAACACTTTTACCAGCTGGTAAATAGATTTGGGGGAGATGTGGTGGTGGCGTCCATATCTTTGAGACGGCGGCGCACTGCTTCGGAAGTGGAAATGAGCAAAAACTTTTCGATCGGGCAAAGGCCTCAGCAGCAACGCCTCTGTGAGCTCTTCATTCAGCTCTTCTACCTTTATCGATGCAGTGGTCGAAAACAGTGCGAGAAACAGCAACACGAAGGATTTGAAGCGGCTCATTCGATCAGCGTCTCATCAAACTGTAAGCACATAATAATAATCAATAAATTTTTGATTTTATTGAGGATGGTATTGTTATTGCACTTTCCGCCATGGGAGCTTTGATCAGAGCTCTGTGACTGTGAAATTCAATTTTAACCCGATTTCAAATTGGGAGATCCGGATCTTTTGACCCGGTTTGTTATTGGGCAGGGTAAATCCCTGTATAGCCAAGCTTGTTGGACTTTTTTTGGAAATCAAAGCTAGCATTAATGAGCCAAATCATGGGCTTGCGTCACTTTTAAATACTTTAAATTAATTTTAACTACAGTATATATTAAAAAAAATGAAATGTTGACATGCTCATCAACAATTAGAAATTAAGGATGATGTTGGACTATACGTAAAGTTGGTGGATATATATATATATATATTTCAGGTAAACTGCCTTGGCAGATTCTAATTTAATTTTATTTGTTTTTTTTTGTCGTGGAGTATAAATAAAAATTCTAGTTTATATTGATTAATTTTGAATGATGTAGAAAATTGGTAGTACCTACTGGAAACAATTGGCAAACGAACACAAAAAACAATATTTTAAGTAAATCTGGTGACGCATCTCGTTTTAATGTGGGGATGTAGTTATCGATGAAGAAATGTGTGATATATTTCTACATATTTTTAGGCACTATTTTTCATATTTTCGGCAGGGTCATTTTCACTATCTATTTCTGCATCCAATAATGTACACTTGCATTTATTGTCACAACAAGATTTGCAATTATTGTCTATAATCCAATGTGTAGTTTGGATACTCAGTGATAGTGTATACATTAAATACAGGCTACTCTTGTTAGTTGGAAAAAAATGCCTAAATGAATTTTCATCAAGTCAAAAAGGAGAGAAACTGATGAAGACATAAAAATTGCATCATTGAGGTGGGTAAGTAGGTAAGCAATAAACAAGGTTTCAAAATATCATATTGTTCGAACATTTACAATATAAAAAATTCCCTTCCCAATCTCTTCACCCCCTTCATAAATGAGCATGAGTTGATTCATGCAACAATATTAAACTCACCTAATACATGTGATGTGTTAAAAAACCCAAAAAATTGGTAGGAATTGAATCATAGATGGCCAGTCATGTTCATCAATGCTCTCAATAAATGCTATCTGTGTCAAATGTGAAAACTACATAACAATTTCAAATAATTGCACCCAATGTTTCTCTATCAATATATTCAGCCATACCTAAAATGGTTCCATAAGCCATAACTATGCAAGGTCCAATTTTGCAAGTAGAATATACTTTCATTTCAAATGTAGGGAGACATTATCAAGATGGTACATTCTATTTTTAAAAGAACCTCGATAATGAATTTTACCCTTAGCAACTCCTGCGTTCGAAGCAATACCACGAAGTACATGTGTTTGTAAGAGTTGTATTGCTATTTAACCGAACGCTCTGAATAAAGCGTTGTTTGCCGAGTAGAGCCTCAGCAAAATCTTTCCCCTTCACTTCAATTATACTCCTCGTTGATTTTTTTATAATAGATCCCTTGTTTACCACTAAAAATTGACCTAAAAATCAAAATTTGAGGGACAAAAAAGCAAAAGAAAAGATAGTTGAAACAAGAAGATGATCTTAGGTTTATATGAATCAAGAATCCACATCAAAAGATATCAAGAATTTCAACAATGAAATTGTTGCAAAGAGGGCAGTTTCCTCTCTGTACCCAAAGCTCCCGGGAGCACAGCCGGCAAAACGTGTGGCCGCAGGGGATAAAAGCCGCCCCCTTATGCCTCACCATGCAAACGCAGCAGTTTTCGCCCTCCGCCCCTTTGCTGCCGCCGCCGGCGGTGGAGGTGCCGGTTTCTTCAATTACTACATCATTTACTTCCTCCTCTGGTTCGTCTTCATCCATCGCGTATGCCGAGCTTTCATACCCCATCTGCCGATCATTCTCCGCTAGCAAGGCCATCAACGACATCTTCAACGGCGAATCGTTCCCCTCCAGCGCCAATTCCGCCGCGTCGATGCGGCGCTCTTCGTTCACATTTGAGTTTCCGTTGCCGTCGGCTGTCAATTGCCTCATCCGAGGTGAAATTGAGGGTTCGAGTGGAGCGGTGGATCTCTCCGTTGATCGCCTAGGGTTTGTGAGGGGAATCGGAGCTCTGGAATCGGGTTGAATTGACTCGTCTGATTGATTGTGGTGATTGTTGTTGTTGTTGTTGTTGTTGTTGTTGTTGTCGGTGATTCTGCGGCGGAGGCGGATCTTGTCCTTCAAGTGCCGCCAACTACTCCGGCCGTCATCCCCGCCGCGGCGGAGACCGGCGGTTTGATCCTCGCGGATGATGTCTAGCAACGTCCGGCTCGACTCTGAGCGCCGCGGCGGATCCTCGGGCGGCGGAGGCTGAGCGATTTTGTCGTTGAGAAACGCGCTCATCGTGATGCTGCGGCGGCCGGCGCCGCTGCTGGAGGAGGTGCTCTGGTTGAGATTCCTCCGATGATCTTCCTCCTTGATTCGCAGAAAGTCTCGCAGATTATGAGAGTACAGCTTCTCTTCACCGACGACGACTTCCATTGGCGTGCAATCAACGATTTCTCAGTCAACAATTCGAATGAAATTGAGCTGAATCAGCAGATGCTGACGATTATTACGGCGTAGGAAACGGAATTTCTAGAGAGAGAAACAATAAACAAATGATTTCTCCTATGAATTGAACCTTCACTTATAGGCAAACGCCGACTAGATTTCGAGAATTGAACCTTCACTTATAGGCAAACGCCGACTAGATTTCTCGAAATCTGAACTGCATAAAAAATTCAATTCAGCCAAACAAAAATTAATAAACAAAGAAGGAATTTGCAGAAAGATCAAAGCAACAACAACTGATGTATCCAAACGAATAAAAGAAGCCTCAGATCTGAGGAAATTTATGCAGAAACAAAACCTCTCTTTACTGTAGAAGTATTAAATTGAAAACATAGGATACCTTGAAAGATCAAATCAGTGACACAGATCTGAAATTGCGAACAGCTGTTGCATGCAGATTAAATTGAGATAGAGTTAGATGGATTTAGTTGCTTCTAATGATGAAGAAATTAAGAGAGAGATGGAAAAATAGAGTTAGATGGATTTAGTTGCTTCTAATGATGAAGAAATTAAGAGAGAGATGGAAAAGTAAAATGCATTGACTGACAAAATGAAGAACAGATATAAATAGGCTAAAATAAATGGGAAAAAATAAGAAAAAAACACAAGTCAAAAAAGACAAAATATTGATAGATTACTGAAAAACATTTATTTTCTTATACTACTCCCTCCGTCTCGGATAATTCGTCTCACTTTGACCGGGCACATATTTTAAGAAATGTAATGAAAAGTGAGTTGAAAAAGTTAGTGAGATGTGTATCATATTTTTATATATTCGTTTTATAATAAAATGTGAGTAGAAATGAGTTAGTGGAACATGAGATCCGTTATAAAAAATGGTAAAAGTGAAATGGGACAAATTATGTGGGACGAACCGAAATGGAAAAATGGGACAAATTATCTGGGATGGAGGGAGTATTATACTAATAATTAGTTTGTTTTTTATATCCTATGATTGGATATATGTGCTCTTTTTTAAATCTTTCAAACGAAAAATATTTATTTTTCTTTTTTTTCTGTAGTAAGTATGCTATGAATTTTTTTCTATATTACTTGCAATTAGGGGTGAGCAAAAAAACCGAAAACTGAATATCCGAACCGAACCAAACCGAAATTTTGAAATTTGGTTCGGTTATTTCGGTTTTTCGGTTCGGTTCGGTTTTGAAAATACAAAAATTTCGGTTTTTCGATTCGGTTCGGTTCGGGCGAAGAAAAAAATTGAAAAACCGAATAACCGAATTATATATATATTCTATTAATTTAATATATTATATTTATATATTATATATAATATATAGTATATTCTTTTAATAAATTCTACTATATTATATGTATTATTAAGTTTATATTATATATAAATATTCTATTAGTATATATAAAATAAAATAAATTACACACATATATATATATATATATATTAATATTATATTTATTTTTTTGGGTTTTTCGTTTTTTTCGGTTTTGTTCGGGTTTTTCGGTTTTTTAAGTTTGGTTTTCGGTTTTTCGGTTTCGGTTTTTCGATTTTTCGGGTTCGGTTCGGTTTGGATTTTGAACTAAATTCGGTTTTTTCGGTTTTTGTTCGGTTTTGACAAAAAACCGAACCGAAACCCGAATGCACACCCCTACTTGCAATAGAATATATTGGATTCGACTAAATTTGGTACTTGTAAATTTTATTCAATAATTTCGGTGAGGATTAGGTAATTAACTAATCATCACTATTGACTATTAAGCTACTTTTTTTATAATAGGAGTACTAATTTAAGATTTAATGATAATCAAGCCTCTTTTGAAACATCGAATGTGGACGGACTACTTTTTATTCGAATCAACGTATCACATTTTGTATCAAATAATTTCAAATTGTAGTAAATGTTAATTTAATTATTACAGTATCGTATTTGTAACTTCAAATTTTAATTTCTGCATATACCGGTCAGTGGCGCAAGATTTTTATGCCGGGGTGCGAATAGTAAGGTAGATAATTGCATAACAAAGTAAAAAAAATATTGCTAAAGTATTAATACTCCATTCGTCCTATTCTAAGTGAATTATTTTCTTTTTTGGGATGTTCCACTCTAAATAACACATTTAAAATAGAAATAGCACTCTCTATTTTTTCATTCTCTCTTACTTTATTCTCCTCCACTTAGAGCATCTGCAACGGTGAGCACAAGCTCACCGTCCGTCCTTGCCTCTGGCAAGGACACGCTTGTTCGCCGCTGCGCTCTTACCGCTGGCACGAACGTGCTCTTAGCATAGAGCACGTTCGTGCCAGCGAGCAGGGCGACGTGGCGTGTTTCTATTTACCGTTGGCATCTTCTTTTTTTTCTTTTTTTTTAAATCGAAAATAATACAAAAAATTTAAAAATAATATTTTCGGATTCCCAAAAATATAGCCGTTTTATTACCTTTTTTTTTAAATTGATTTTTTTTAAATTAATCCCAAAACCATCTATAAATATACATTCATCATCCATTTGGACGAAATTCGGCCATTTGTGAATTTAATTATATAATTTTTAATTTTTAGGATTTTAATTATGTAATTTTTATTTTTTAGGATTTTAATTATGTAATTTTTATTTTTTAGGATTTTAATTATGTAATTTTTAGTTTATTTGTAATTTGTAATATTATTCTGGATATTTTTAATGCATTTTAATTTTGTGGAAATGTTTTTATTCAAATTGAATAATATAATGGTGGGGCCATTGTGCTCGTCTTTGCGGAAGAGCACGGCTATGAGTGTTGTGCTCTTGTATAAGAGCAAACATAAAAAGTGGGGTCGGGCCCACAACCATGCTCGTTGACAAGAGCACGATTGTGGATGCTCTTAACTCGCAAAACAACCCTACATAAAATCTCGCGACATAATAAAATTGCTCCACTTAGAGTAAGACGGAGAAATATATTAATTAAAAAAATCACATAATATCTAATTTATTATTCGACGAATCCTCATTTCTTTTAAAGCGAGTAACTAAATTGTCATTGGAAACATATAAAAACATTTCTCAATGGAAACATTGTCAAAGATCAAACTCTTTATTCATTCCTTTTAATATATTTTTGCATATGCATCCAAAATCATAACAAAACAAAACTATATAGTACTAAGTTCTAAGTTTTTACCAAACTAATAAATAATTAATTAAACATTGAGTGTAAAATTTAACAACACAACCAATAATATAAACTATTACTAGAATAGAAAAAATATACTCATGCGTTATAAATTATATAACAATAACAATAAATAAGGGCACAAATTTTTATGACTATTACAAGAATTAAAAAAATATATATTGTGAATATTAATTAAATGATATAGTATCATATTCATAATTAGACAATAAAACTAAAGTGAGGCGCCATATATATCATATACTTCATATCATCACCATATCACTATTTTCTAGGCGGCTTAATTTAGGTTAAATATCTTCTTTGAATCAGACGTGAGATTGCTTCATAATTTTAATTAGAGATATAGTATTAAATTATAAACAATTAAATAAGAATGTAGGTATGATAGCAGTAAAAAAGAAAAAAAAAATAGGGGTACAACCGTACCCCTAGTTCTACATTCCGTCCGCCACTAATACCGGTAATATGTATTTCTATGTATTTTCTTATTGATTATGATTGTCATCTGCGACCTTAGGTTAGATATAGTCAAATAGTTTGTGGGGTTTAAAAAATATATCAATAATAATTTCTCATTTTATTGAATTGAATAGAGTTACTGATATAACTCAAATTAAGCCATGATTTCATTTGGCTTGTTATGTTAATGCAATGATTATATCTCTCTTAATCAAATTTCTCAAAGATGTGACATGTGATAAGATAAAATTGATGATTGTAACCCAACGATAAACATCATTTCCTGAACTAGTAATTACGTAATCAATCGATCATTAATTTATTGGATCGTATTAATTAGTACGTGACTCTAATTATTGTCCTTGTTATTGACATCTTAATTTCACATTCGTACATTTAGCATGGTTGCTTAACTTGTGATCATCTTTTAGCAAAATTTTCAATATATTTTTCAAGATTGAATTGGTCTGAATTTACTTATATTATAGTTCCTCGTTGAGACAAATAGTAAGTCCCAAATTGATTCATAGCTATACTATAACAATAAATCAATTCTCATATTCAATTAACAGAAAGTATCATTTGACTCAACAAGTCAATCAAAGATTGTGAAGATGCAATTTTTCCTATTTTGAAGTATCTAGTTTTATTGTCCATATCTACTTGTTTCTTCCAAATATTTATAGGCTTCTCACTATATTGAATATTAAGTTTTCATTAAAGATATTTAATTGTCTTCTCTTATAATTATTCTGAAATCTCTCACCTTCGTATACAAGTCCAGCTTGCGTTTTAAATTTAGTCCACTTTGGGCTTCAATTTCTGGGCTTTCAGGCTCGACGCAATATTGTTGGGCCACTGAAAATATAAAATTAAGTGTAAAATGAAAATGAAAATGAAAATGAAAATGAAAATGAAAATGGAAATGAAAATAAAAATAAAAAGTAAAGAGAGACAGACAAACGGCACTAAAATAAGAGAGCAAAATATTCATTTAAGTCAATCATTTTATTGTTTTACTCAAATTTATTTAGTTGCATAAAATTATCTAACATTTAATATTCACTTTAAAATGTATCATAAAATAATTTTAAACTCCATCAAAACTCATGAAGTTGGAACATTTTATTTAAAATAAGAATAAAAAATAGTAAGAAAATGGAAGTTCTCGATTGTTCGAAGCACAATAGAAACAAGTCAACAACTGGTGCAGAATCGATCTCCTTTTTGAATTACTATAAATCATATCTATCCATTGCAGTTCTGCGCTGTCCCACATTCTCCAGTTATCAGTCAGCTTGAGTTTAAGTTGATGCAGACTTGACGTCCAATGATCTTAATGGGAGAAGAAGCACAACCGAGTATGTATTTACTTATGGTGGTACTGCTATTTCATGGACTTCTAAGTTGCAGAAGACCGTTGTTTTGTCTACTACGGAGACTGAATATGTAGCTGCGACAGAGGCAAGCAAGGAGATGGTGTGGTTGCAGAGTTTCTTAGATGAACTTGGGAAGAAGAACCAGAGTAGCATACTCTACAGTGATAGTCAGAGTGTTATTTTCTTGGCAAAGAATCCAGCGTTTCATTCTAGGACAAAGCATGTGGAGTTGAAGTATTATTACATCCGACACCTAGTAGAGATGAAAATCCTGCAACTTGTGAAGATACTTGGAAGTGAGAATCCTGCAGCATGTTTACTAAGGCGGTGACCTTAGAGAAATTGAAGCTATGCATAGCTTCAATTGGCCTTGGAACTTGAAGAGAAGGTTAGGCGATGCTAAGCGGATGAAGGGATGAGATCACGAGGAGATGGTTGTTTAGGAGTTGTTAGTCTCCAAGTGGGAGATTGTTAATTATGGAGCCTAATTTATCTCCTACCATGTTTAGGATTTATTTTCTTGAAGTATTTTTTCCTTACGATATATGTTTCCTAGTTTGACTAGAATTGGGGCTCTCTAGTTGCTTATAAATAGATGTGCTCCCTCATTGCTAAATTATTCTGAAATTATATAGTGAAATCTCTGGCTTGACATCGCCCCCAGACGTAGATACACATTGTATCGAACTGGGTAAACAATTTCTTGTGTTCATTCTCTTTCATATTCGTGATTGTCTGTGTTTATTTCCAAACAACGCCGGCCTCGCCGGCTATATTTTATTAAAAAATAAAATAAATTTATGCAGTATTATATAAAAATATGTTTGTTCAACATTAATCATCACAATAATATTAAGGAAAATTTCAAATGGCATCACAATACAATAAACCAACTAATTAGTTTGTTCAACATTAACCATCACAACCAATGCCAATCTTTAGCTGAACGACTTTATGTTGCTTAGCAAACAAGCGAGGTTCGTCACGGACGAACCTCCTTTTGAAATCGCTTGTCGAACCGTGTCCCCAAACTCCCTTGCTCTTTTCGCCATCTCTCTCCTCTCGTGGCTAAACGGATCCATGAATTCCTTCACGATCTTGGCAACTTCCCCGCTCGTCAGTATTTCCCCGAACGCCAAATCCTTCTTTCCATCCACTCCAATCTTCCAATCCTCGACCACATGTTTCCGAATTGTGGTTTGGTCCATCATTATAGGAAAGCAAATCATCGGGACCCCACTAAAAATACATTCCATAGTCGAATTCCATCCACAGTGCGTCCAGAACCCCCCAACAGAAGGATGGCACAACACCTTGAGTTGCTCACACCAAGGCACGGCTCTCCCGGCCTCCCACACCGCTCTTGCAGCCTCTTCGCCTCCCCACGAGCCACCCACAAGAACCTCACGCCACTCGCTAATAGTCCATCCGCTATCTCGTCCATTTGGGCATGAGAGACCGAGAGAAAACTCCCCAACGAGACATACAGAACCGAGCCCGGTGTTTGGGAGTTGAGCCACTTAAGGTAGTTGTGATGATCATCGCTTTCGTTGGCTGAGAAAAATGTAAGAGTTTCGAGATTGAGGTAAGGTATGGTTGGACCAAAAGTGTATATTGGGAATGAGAATTCATGCTTGAGTGCTTCTATCGCTTGGGATTCCAGCTCGTAGATTGAAGAAAACAAAAGGTATTGAGCTTTTGATATGTTGGAGAAAACTCGAAGGGCGAGACCGAGAAGGCGTTCATCTTTCATTGAGACAATCGATGGAAGGTCTACGAGGCGGATTGAGTCGATCCCCGGGACGTAATCAATCCGTTCCTCCCCTTTTTCTTGTCTCACATAGCCAACAATAGTCAGCAATATTAGCAAAATTTAAATCCAACGCAAAATGTTTTAGAAATCACAATAATTATAACATCATGCATACTATCAACCTTCATTATTCTACTTATGTTTCTAGCCGGACAACAAATAATCAACAATGCTAAACACAATTTAAATATTAAGAAAAATATAATAGAAATCTCATTAATTATAACTTCATATCAAAACGATAACAAATAATCAAAAATACCAACACAATTTGAATATAAACCAAAATGTTATAGAAATCTCATTGATTATAGCATATAACATTCTATCAACCTTCAATATTCTTTTTTCTAGTCTCACATTGACAACAAATAATAAGCAATATTCGTATATTTTGAATGTAACACAGTAATATATAATAGAAAACTCCTTGATTACAACTTCCTACTAACCTTCAATAATAGTCTCATGTCGATAACAAATAATCAGCACTATTAATAAAATTTAAATACAAAAATAAATTTATGTTTCTATTCTCATCGAAATCAAGTAACTACAAATACTAGCATATTTTAAATATAAAGCAAAATTTAATAGAAATATCATTAATTACTATAATGTTATATTAACCTTCATTAAGTTATAGGTCTCATATTTTAATTTGAGACAAGGATATCAATGATCCATGCATATACTTGTCAATATTTAATCAAAACTATTTATTTAAATAGGAGTATGTTGAGAAATCTAATACGTCTACCTATTTGTTTGACATTTACATTGTCAGTCCTTTCTCTGTCAAATATTTTAAAAATTACGAAACAAAACAAAACAAAACAAAATTATGCACCAATTGCTAGACGATTACTATCTTATTCAATAGCGGAAATTACAGAAAAGGGCTTACCGGGTAAGCGAAACGGGTGATGGCCGTTTCGTCTGAGAAGGTCAAAATGGTAAAACACGGAGAACACCGAAGCCGGCATCGGCCAGAGCGACGCCACCGGAATATTCCTCCGGTTGCCGAAATCAACCGCCCAGAACAAAAACGTATCCGCAATTAGGAAATGGATCGGGTGGCCGAGCCGATCCATGAGGCGCTCGAACGGCTCGGCCATCTTATTCTGCGTGGCGCTGACGAAGCTGGGCATGTCGGCGGCGCGGTCCAGCTCCGACGGGAGCACGTTCGGGATGGCGGCGAAGCGGATGCTCGGCGGCTTCTCCTCGGCGCCGATCAAGCCGAGCCACTCCTCGGTGAGGACGACGGTGATGAGGAGATCGGGGTCGGAAGCCACGAGGAGCTTGCAGAGGTTCATCATTGGGTTGACGTGGCCCCTACCGGGATACGACACTGCGACCACGTGGCGTGCTGTGATTGGGTCGCTACTCGCTTTAGGCGTCATGAGGCGATGAGGCTGGAATCCAACTTGTGTTGTGTCGTGTTGTGTTGTGGAGTAGTAGTAATTTGTTTTGAATCTTTTGACCAATATCTATCTCTATATATAATTGGATTTTTTTTCGAAATGGTCTTTTCTAGTTCCCTTTTTTTGACTAAACAAGTGTATTTTTCGGTATAGTGAAATTCAATTGTGATGTTAGTGGTGTCAAATAGAGAGAGGTGCGTGACAAGTTAGGGATGCTGAAAGTTCATATAGTCACGGTTGATTGAAGTAACAAGAATCTACTTGCTCAGCCCCAATTTGAACAGAGAAAATAAAGTAAGAAAATGAAATTAAGTGGAGAGAATAATGTTTTTAAATTTAAAAATATGTCATAAGACATCTTGAAAAAAGAAAATATACCGCTTAAAGTGGAAATATCATTGGACGCAATTGATAATACATGAATAACTAGATATACAGGGATAAATAAATAAAATGAGATAAAGGGCCGTGAGAAAGGAAAATAAAAATTTGGAATTGCAATCACACAAAACGAAAATGCACAACCCAAAAAGATATCAAAATCAAAACTGATATAAAAAATACAAAGAAAATAATCAATAAATAAATGATTATTTCAAAAATTGTTTGGCCTAGGGGCCTATTATAATTACCAATAGTATAAATATAACTGATTTGTGAAAATATTGATCTACTAGTATTTTAAAATTTAATCACCTATATATATACTTGGGTCGCCTCTCTCCCCCAAATATAATTCGTCTATTGCCCGAATTTAATCTCCTCTCCTCTTATGCGTTTTTACAAAAATGAGTTCGTACATCTATATATACGCTTGAATTTGAATATCTGTTTTCTGAATTCTGATTTTCAATTACTAAAAGGAGGTTTGTATTTATTGATACGTTAATTTCCAGAAAAAATATGAATTCTGAATTTATTCTCTATTATTCCGTGGTGAAAATTTATCACCTACTATTATTTTCAAAGTTAACCTTGCTGCCAATTTTTGGGTCTCAAGTTTTCTATTTTTTTAGGTAATCCGATTAGGAGACTCCTTCCAAAATTAGCTCCTGAATTCCTAAGAGTGTCCACTATAAGGCGGACACGCCCAATAGCCCCGCCTCAGTTTTTGTCAATAGCCCCAATTTTGTTGTCCATAGCCCCAAAATTTTGTGTCCGCCACTATGGTGGACACCTCCAATAGCCCCAAAATTTTATAATCAACTTTTATTTTATAATATTTCAAGTAATTATGAACAACTTTATCGGGCTATACGTAATTAGAAGAAGCCGACTATACGAATTAAAAATAAAAATAAAAATAAAAAATAAAAATAAAAATAAAATACAAATTAAAATTAAAATTAGGATTACACACTAAATTATATTTAAAATTAAAATCACACACTACATTGAATCTAGTACAAATTCGTCGCTATATAATTGAACAGCCGCTGCGACATCCTGAATCTCCGGCGGAATATCTCGGGTGGATAACGGGGGTTATCCACGAAGTAATCATCCATTAAACGTTGGTGAGCACCGACGTGGTCTCGTGGGATTGTCCGCCGATGAGTAATGGTGCGAGGGATCGGATCCTCCGCATCCTCCGCCTCCTCCGCCAAACGGGCCGCTACCTCCTGGGCGGCCTGGTGTTGCACCTGTTGAATCAGAGCATTCCAGTTGTCTCTCCACAAATTGTTCATTTCCGACCCCAAATTGTAGTGAGAGAAATTTGTATAGATGTTGTGTTTGAATGGTGTGAAAATAATGAATGGAGTGGGGTGTATTTATAGGTGAATTGAAGTGAAAAAAAAAAAAAAATCGCATGCAACCGCCGCGGCTAATGTCTCTACTATAGGCGCCGCGCCTATAGGCGCGGCTATAGCACCCCCGCCGCGCACACGACTATCGCGCGTCCGCCGCATCTCGCCCCACTCGCCGCGTCCACCCCCGCGGCGGACACCCTTCCCACTATAACCCGCCCCGCTTCCGCCGCACTTTTTCCCCCAATGCGGCTATAGCCGCGCCTCATTATAGTGGACACCCTAAACTAGCTCATAAATCCCTA
This sequence comes from Salvia splendens, assembly GCF_004379255.2. Taxonomy (NCBI): domain Eukaryota; kingdom Viridiplantae; phylum Streptophyta; class Magnoliopsida; order Lamiales; family Lamiaceae; genus Salvia; species Salvia splendens. Next base: position 1,192,513 of record NC_056038.1, read on the forward strand.
TAAATAGGACATGCTAGACATCTCTTCCTCGAAATTTGCTGAACAGAAACTGCTTAAGGTTTTGTACTTTTGTTAGTATATGTATATGTATATGTATATGTATATGTATATGTATATGTATATGTATATAGTAGTTTATTCTTAATTTGGGTAATGGTTTTAGATAGAATGCTTGTTTGATTACATTATTTTGTTATTATTGTTATTGTTTATATTTTGATATATCTCTAGCTCGCCATATTTTTGGTTGAAGACCAAACATGATCTCTCCATAAAAGATGAAGCAAGATTTGTTTATTAATTGCTGCCACGGTCCCGTTGGTGCATTTGTTAATGGCAATCTCCATTGGTTAGTTACAGAACGTAGTTTAAAGATGCCTAATAAACGTAGTTTTATACTCCCTCCGTCCCGTGCTACTCGCACGTTTGCTTTTCAGCTCGTCACAAAGTCCTTACACTATTTATAATTTAAGTTAGAATTAATGCATTTAATTAATATGTTAGTTTAAGTTAAGAGCTCTTTTATTAAGTGATGTCTCATTACACCTAAAATTCTTTTTTAATTACACAAAAAAATCAATCCCAAATTTACGGCCTAAAATGAAAAGTGCGAGTAGCATGGGACGGATGGAGTATGTTGTTTTGATGTTGAAACATAACGGTTTAGCACATTTTTCCCACTAGTAAGATATGGGAAGTTAGTTGCATGCTTTGGGGGATTGCCTGTCTTTTGTTGTTGAGGAATATGGTTTAGCCATTTGGTTGTTTGAGGAATATAAGTGTTGGTGGAATGCATATGTTGCCTTGCAAGATTATCCATTTCTTATATATGATGTAGATGCATCCGATTATCTTCAGCCTATCAAAATTTATAGAAATCGTGACATGTTGATTTTATGGAATATGAATTTCTTTTTATACTACTCCAACAAGAAGAGAAGTGTTACACAAATTGGTTTGTTTGGTAAAATGGATGATGATTATTACTATATCAATTTTATTCATCTCACTCCAAGTTTATTTTCACTCAATAGAAATTTGGGAATGGAGAATGTAATGACATTTTAGTTTTGTATATTTCATTTTTTTTCCTTATCATGGGGTTGTAATTTACTTATGTTTGACTATTTTTATTTATTAGCTATCACTCTGTGTATAAAAGGTAAAAATTATTGGTTGAAATAGAAGTGAGATCCAAATCACTAATAGTGATTAATTATGTTTAGTTTAAATAAATAAATAAGCTAAATAAAAAGAAAACATAACTTGAAAAATGGAAAGAAAAGAATAAATACATAAAATAAACGCCGCCTTTGCTGAGCTCTGTTATTTCCACAGAGCAATTTACTTCTTCGGCCGCTGTCTCTCTCTCCCCTCATCGAAGGTAATCTCCTCTCGTCTCTGTGAATGTGATGTGCCGATTTTTGCAAAAACCTGGTTTCTGATTTTTATGCTATTTGCATTTCGTTTTTATTTTGTCAAATACCTCTGATTCGAGACTTCGATTTTTGGGCTTAGGGTTTCTATTTTTCCCATTGTTCTAGGAGTATTAGTTTTCCAGATGGAGTAATTGTTTGTGGATATGGTTGGGTGTTTTCACTGAAATTTGACTGATTTGTTTCTTATTAATCTTTATTGTGGAACAACAATGTGCCCTCATTTCTTCAAGGTTACTTTTTTGTTTTCTTATTTTTTATAGCGATGAATGATTGAAGATTATAATCGATTGGTAACTGGAATATGATAAACTGTTTATTGATTTTTGTTTTGGTTTGGTTTTTGGAGAATGAAATGATGATTATAATTGTTTGATAGCACTAGCTTTATCTGATCATTCTTTCTATTCAACAGCTTTATAACTATGTTTTGAGCTTGAAATGATTTTTTCTTGACAAAATTAGGAAATCAAACAAGCCATAGCTTATGATCCAAAAATGAATCAAGACCCACCATCAGAAATCGTCACAGATATCCTTTTGAGACTTCCTCTTGAAAACGTTGCAATTTGCAAATGCGTTTGCAAACCATGGCTCAATGCGGCGGAGACTGACGATTTTGTCGAGTCTCATTTTTCTAAATCTGCTCCCGCCATAGTTGTCTCGATGCCGGGTACGTATTCAAATTGGTTCAGTGTTTTCAAATTGGAAGACGAGCACAAGCATGAGCACAAACACGATCCCATCATCAAGTTTGATTTCCCGCAAGCATGAACAATACAGGGTTCTGCCAATGGCTTACTTCTTCTGAAGAATCCCTTTATTGATCATCTCTACGTGTGTAATCCGATCACCCGTGAATATGTTGAGCTCCATGGGCCCCACACTCGCCCGCGGGGTGACTGTTATGGATTTCGAGTTGGCAAAATAAGCGGACAGCATACGGTTGTCTATCTGAATCCTAAATCCGGATGTCATGTGCACACTCTTGAAACAGGATCCTCGTGGAGACGCGTTGAAGCTGTCCCCTCGTTCGACCACTGCGACAAATCTGTTGGTGCATTTGTTAATGGCAATCTCCACTGGTTAGTTTCAAATGGGCAGGAGCGTGCTTATATTTGTTGTTTTGATGTTGAGACGGAATGTTTTAGCACCTTCTCTGCACCGGCTACAAGTTCCTGGGGAGAGTTGTATGTTTTAGGGGATTGCTTGAGTTTTTGTGATATTGAACCATATGAAGATGATAATGTGATCTGGTTGTTGAAGGAAAATATGAACAGGCCGAGAAACGAAACGATGGAGCGAAGTACATTTTATCTTGCAAGAAGAAGCTTATTATGGTTACAGTGTCTACAATCACAATCATTTTCAGCTTATCAAAATTTACACAAATGGTGACATGTTAATTTTATGGGATGAGAAACTCTTTACATACTACTGCAACAAGGAGAGAACTGTTAGAGAAATTGGTTTGTTTGGTAAAATGGATGATGATTGTTTGTATATCAACTCCATTCTTCTCACTCCAAGTTTTCTCTCACTCAAACGAAGTTTGGGTATGGAAAATGTAATGTCATTTTAGTTTGAACATGTATTTTCTTTGCTAGTATTTGGTGTTGTTATTTACTTATGTCACTGTTTAAAAATCATTTTGCTATAATTAGTTGTTTGCTGAATTACATAAATTAGTTTGTTTCATTATTTGCATATAAATTTAATTTAGATTTATTCGTATGTGAAGATTGTTTGAAAATACATAAGGTGCATAGTATGATGGACGATTATAGGTAAAAGTAGTCAATATAGCCATGTTTTAATGCAATTTTGGTGAATTTTGTCAAGATAAATGACTAGTCATTAATTATTATACAACTACTATATCCACGAGTTTGCATGTAATATTGATATTAAAAATATAAATGACAGAGTTTAAAAATAGCGAAAAGGACAGGACAGGTATAAACAGAAAAAATTGATATTAATAGTGAATAGTGATATTAACAGTGAATGCCATGAGTTTTAAGAGTGTCTAAGGCGGACACGCTCAATAGCCCCGCCCCAGTTTTATTGTCCATAGCCCAAAATTCTATTTCCGCCACTATAGTGGACACCTCCAATAGCCTCCAAATTTTATAATCAACTTTCATTTTATTAATGTTTCAAGTAATTATGAACAAATTTATCGGGCTATACGTAATTAGAAGAACACGACTATACGAAGTAGAAGTAGAAGTAGACGTAGAATTAGAATTAGAATTAGAATTAGAATTAGAATTAGAATTAGAATTAGAATTAGAATTAGAATTAGAATTAAAATTAAAATTAAAATTAAAATTAAAATTACACACTACATTTAATCTAGTACAAATCACTAACATGTTTACACTACGCCACCACCTCCCCTACGTGCCCACACTTCTTCAATCAAATCGGCCTGCAGTGTGTTATGTGATGTGGTACTGCGCATATCAGCGAAGCGTTGGATCAAATATTCATTGCCCCGTGGTACGCCCATCTGGATCAGCGCGGAAGCAACACCGTGACTTGTACTTGCGCCTTCTTCCGATGCCCATCGCTCTGCCGCAAAGCCTTCATCTTCTATTATCATATTATGTAATATGATACAGGCTAACATAATATTCGCGACATCATCTTCGTGCCAAACTCATGCCGGACACCGTATAATAGCCCACCGCAATTGGAGGACACCAAAAGCCCGCTCAACATCCTTCCTAGCACTCTCTTATTTGCGCGCAAAATATTGTTTCTTCGGTCAAACCGGTTGGCAGACAGTCTTCACGAATACTGGTCAGCCCGGATATATCCCATCTGCCAAATAGTAGGCCGTACTGTATTGCGTACCGTTGGCTACAAAGCTGATTTCTGGACCCTCCCCCCGGCACTCCTCGTTGAAGAGCGGCGATGACTGAAGAACATTGATGTCGTTGTTCGAACCTGCCACACCGAAATACGCATGCCAGATCCGCAGATGGTAGTCCGCAACGGCTTCCAGAATCATCGTTGGATGTTTGCTTTTGAATCCAGTAGTGAACTGGCCTTTCCATGCCACGGGGCAGTTCCTCCACTCCCAATGCATGCAATCGATGCTTCCTAACATTCCTGGGAACCCTTGCATCGAACCGTGCATATCCAGTAGGCGCTGACACTCATCCGGGGTGGGGTTCCGTAGAAACTCTCCACCGAAAATTTCCCGGATCCCCTTACAGACCTGCCTGAGCACCGTGAGGGCCAGTCGTCTCACCCATCTGTAGGTATTCATCGAACATGTCCGCTGGTCCGGCGTAGGCAAGCTGCCGGATTGCAGCGGTGCACTTCTGTTGCGTAGACAGCCCGATCCGGCCAGCCGCATCACGCCGGAGGGTGAAGCACCGGCAACGCTCCGCCAAATTCGTCGCTATATAGTTGAACAGCCGCCGCGACATCCTGAATCTCCGACGGAATATCTCGGGTGGATAACAGGGGTTATCCACAAGTAATCATCCATTAGACGATGGTGCGCACCGACATGGTCTCGTGGGATTGTCCGCCGATGAGTAATGGCACGAGGGATCGCATCCTCCGCATTCTCCGCCTCCTCCGCCAAACCGGCCGCTTCCTCCTGGGCGGCCTGGTGTTGCACTTGTTGAACCAGAGCATTCCAACTGTCTCTCCACAAATTGTTCATTTCCAACCCCAAATTGTAGCGAGAGAAATTTTTATAGATGTAGAGTTGGAATGGTGTGAAAATAATGAATGGAGTGGGGTGTATTTATAGGTAAATTGAAATGTAAAAAAAAAAAAAATCGACTGTAGCCGCGGCGGTCGGTGCCGCCACTATAGGCGCCGCGGCTATAGCCGCGTCCTCGCCCCGAAGTCGGCTGAAGCCCGTCCGCCCCCTATCGCCCCCATTTCGCCGTCCGCCCGCGCCCTCCACTATAGCCCGCCCGCCCCAACCCGCGGCTATAGCCGCGGGCTCCCCGTAGTGGATACCGTAATATTGATAACATACTACACAATTTTTAATGCAAATTTGATAAATATATAAGAGCATCCACAATGGAATGGATGTCCCGGCGGACATCCCGACGGACTTCCCAAAAACACCTCCTGCCACGTCATAAGGACATCACACTGCACTGCCACGTCATAAGGACATCCCACTACACAATGACGGACATCCCAAGGACATCCCGATGGACATCCACAAAAAACAATAAAAAATCGGGACGTCCGCCGGGACGTCTGTCGTGTCAACGCAATGGCGGACGTCCCGACGGACGTCCCGGAAAGCCGCAGAACTCCGGTGTCCGCAGCCAGGGACGGATCTAGCATTAAGCTAGACGGGGCAAACGCCCCTGCTCATATTTTATTCTTTATATATATGTATAACCAATTAAAGAGATTTTTGTATTAATCTTCTACTAATTGCCCCTTTTTTAATTTTTAAAATTTCTCCATGTATATTTTTGCCCCTCTTGCTAAGAATTCCTAGATCCGTCCCTGTCTGCAGTGGACGTCCGTATCCTTATGCATGCTGCCTAATGGCGGACGTCTGGCACGCCGGTCCGACGTTCGCCGGGACATCCGCCATTGTGGATGCTCTAAGGCAAGAAAGGTTAAAAAAATGTGAGTAAGTGTATTGTTGATTAGAGAATGAGAGTCAATTCATTATATAAGAGAAACTTATAACGATATAAATTTACTATTTCCTCTGTATAAGATTAGAATTCTCATTTGAGTTCGACACAAATTTTAAGAAACATAAAGAAAAGTAGATAAACATTTTTATATACTCCATATAAATAGAATGAGTTAATGGAATATGAAATCTAACTACCGTTATGAATATTTTTAATTATAGAAGGATTAAAATGGTAAACAATAACTCCTAATAGCGGATGGAGTGACTATTTGTATGGAAATCTAAAATATAAAAGTAAATGCGTTGGTTGTGGACGAAAAATAGTCATAGTAGTATTAAAAACCATGTGAATGTTACTTTTCTCAAAAATTCAATATACTACGTGAAATTCAGATCCGGCCCAAATCCTATAAAAGTATCCGACCCAATTTTCGTACTGTATAGTTCAGTCTATATTTTAAATTTTAAATTTTAAAATTTAAATATTATTTTTAACTAAAATAAAAATAAAAATAAAAATAAAAATAAAAATAAAAATAAAAATAAAAATAAAAATAAATTGCAAATCCTTATAGAGAGAGTGCAGGAAGGAAGCTCGAGGACGATAGAAGTTACCTCTGAACTACAAAGCACCAATTTTACATTAAATTCTCACGCAGAACACACACTGGCATATACATACACTTATTCTGTGTATCTATCACCCTCCATATTCATATTTTTTTGAAATGCTTTGATTAATTCATGTAATCCAGGGCACAAATTGTCCCTCTGCTTTGACTTGAGGTAGCTTGTGCATCAAAGCCAAAACCCTAATTCCGCGACCCCAGATCGCAATTCATTCCCGCCTAACCGTAATTGAGGTAATATTTTTGCACCCTTAGCTCCGGAGCCCCAGAATTATGAGCTATGCTCAAGTTCCTTCCAGCCCTAGAAAATTTCCGCCCAATTTATTGTTGAATTAGGGGTTTAAAATTGGGGGAAATGGCATGGAGTTGCCGATTACGTCTTTCCTCACATGCATTTTGCTTGAATTGGAATGGAGGCTTGTGGTGTTAAGTTGTGACATAATAATCGAGCTTGTCTAACTATTGACATTCAAGTAGTTATCACTTAAGTATATTGCATGCTGAATTAGCTGAATTTTGCTTTCTGTGCGTGCGTTTTTATTGTTCTGGAGCTGCAGTTGTTTGGTTGTGAAACTTTGAACATGGGAGGATGGATAATATGGTGTGTTGGGTTAGCATTGGGAAGATTTTAGTTGATGCATACCTCTTTTGAACACATATGCATCCTTTTGAGCGAGTTGAACCGACTTGGGAGCCAAATGGCACCCAAGAGCCTGGTTATGATAATGGTTAAAGGAATCCAGTTTGGAGTTAGTGGCTCAGCAATTTGCCACGTGGCATTGATTTAATGCCTACCTTCACCTTAGTTAGGTAACGGAAAATGCGCATTTAATAACACTTATGGCACTTGTCATCTTGTAGTTCTGCGCAGTAGGTATTCTGGAATTTTTTCTTTTATCTGTGATTAGCAGGGGATGATATTGACCCTTTTCTGTTCTTCTGAATATTAGGACATGCATGATTATCCTTCTTGGCTCTATGTTTGTTTGTGTCGCGTGCATTTTGGATATATGGATGTACTTGCTGTTTCAGTGTATTCTTTTCACTAACTAGCAATATCTCTAACTCTTTTTCAGTAGGAATTATTTTCCTTGTTATGCATGGGATGCAGTTCAGCACATGTTCGCATAGTCAATGCCGAAGTTGATTCTATGGGAGGTGTTGTTGAGGGTGGACTTGGAATTGCTATCAAATCTTCTCCGCATAAAGTAGCAATCGAGAAGGTTCAAGTGGAGCTCAGGTAATGCTTTTATGTTGGTTTACTTTTATATGAGGTGAACTATGAGATCTTATTGTCATCTTCTGATCATTATGTGTTTTTGCTCGACAGGCAAGAATGTGGTGTTCGGGATGAAAGGAAAAGAGAATTGGGATTTCTTGAGAAGGTATGGCGATTAACTTTATTTCCTTTACTAAATACTACTTGTGGAGTGATTGATTTTTTTTCCTGTTTTCAGGGTGGAAACCTCTTAGAGTATGATTTTGGGACTGTTGCTTCAGTTAGTGTTCAGTCTACTTCAGTCACCGACCAACATCCTGACCAGTTTGTGACCAGGTACCTTTTTCACATGCTTTTATAAGTTATGTAATCTGGCTTCCAATTCAGTTCCCTATTTGCTCAGATTTTTGTTGTGCATTATAGTGAAGCAAAAGGCAGTCTTGCATTTACAGCATCACCTCGTCTAGACTCTGTTGAGAGCTGTGGTAGACCCGGGACAACTCTTTGCGACCCTAATAGTGCTGATAATCTCTTGTTATTTGAAGCTGAAAATGAATTTTCTGAAGGTAGGAGTCGTAGGAGTAGTGTTAAGCAATCTGATCAATCGTTCCAAATGGACGTGGGTCTCCAAACTCGGGAACAAGGGGATTCAGCTACTTTTTCTCTTCCTAGAAAAGCATATAAGAGAAGGAACAGATCTTGGCCCAATCGTGATGGAGCTAGGTTGAGTTCTACTTCTACTGATGTAAATCCTGCTCAGGGGCTTCACGAAATTCCCCTACCATTTTGTCATGTCCCCAAGGATGTTGAAGTATTGCCGTCTGATGCGAATAATCAAAATATAATGTCAAATCTGAATTCAAAGCCTACAAGCCCAAGTAAGGATATTCATCCTAAGGCTGTAGCAATAGATTGCCAGGCTATTGGGTTAGATGAGCTGAGGCCTTCTAAATCAACAAAGGACCAGGTACAAGGTGTTTCCTTGGATACTGCATCAGATGTTATTGCTTCTGAGAACCTGTTAAATGGTCAACTTAACCAACAATCACTTTTAGTGGTTGCAGACACTCGTAAGCAGATAGATTCTAATGAGCCTGAAGCAATCAAGACTCTAGAAATGGCTTCTGCAGCTACTGTGTGTCAGCCAAGTGCAACTACTTTAAAAGTTGAGAATCAATCTACTTCATGCCAGACTAATGATTTTAGCAGAAAGATAGGGGATGATACCATCACTGACATTCATCGGAACAATGATAGTGAAATGTGTACTGTAGTGGGAAATCTTGACTCTAACGGGAATCCTAAAAATCAATATCCACAAGATGGGACCACTGTTCCAGAAAGCGACAAGTTTGCAAAAGAGACAAATGATACTGAAGAAAATAACAGCTCTGCTTTTACCAACAACGAGTCCGCTTCTGCTCATCATAGTAAGCCGGATAATGATTCTTTACTCGTCCCAAATGAATTAGATCAAGTGGAATCTTCATTACAAGACATGGTGAAAGATCAAGGTACCAGCGAGGGCATGGTAGCTCCTGTCACCTCTCAATTAGAATCTGGGGTGAAACCCACTGTTCTTTTGGTTGATAATTCAGGACAGCCTAAAGAAAGGCATCAGGAAACTTTTGATCCCTCAAAATCAGAGTTGCCTGACTTTGCATTCTCAAATGGGGTTTCTACTATTTCCACTGAGGCTCAAACTTCTCCTGGGTCGGACTCAAAATTGGCAAGCAGTGTTGATGAAGATTCAGTATTGAAAGAAGCACAAATTATAGAGGTTATCCTAAAAGTATTTGTGTCATCTATATGTGCCTGAAGAGTATCTTACTTCATTTGTTTGTAAACAAAAGGATTTGATATAATTTGTAAACAGGCCAAACGCAAGAGAATTGCAGGATTGTCTGTTGTTACATCGCCAGTTGAGATTTCCCAAAAATGTCATTGGGATTATGTACTTGAAGAAATGACGTGGTTGGCTAATGATTTTGCACAGGTTTGTCTTCATGTGTAGATCTTTATTCGCAGTGCTGATATCTACATGTTCCGCTGGAAAACTGTCTTAAAAGTTTTCATAAATATTCATTTTGTAAACCTTCATGTATTGCATCTTCTCATGTAGGAGCGTATTTGGAAACTAGCCGCTGCATCTCAAATATCTTACCAAGTTGCTGTCGTTTCTCGTTTGAGAAAACAAGAAAGCCGTTCGGGCCTGGATGCAAAGAGAGTTGCCCATACCTTGGCTAAAGCCATCATGGAATTCTGGCGCTCTATAGAATTGCAAGCTCATGTATGGACCTGAACTTTTATTGCTTCACCTCGCCGATCCCTTTTACTGTTTATTGTGCGTCAAACTCTATGTATTTCCTAGTTGATTGGTGCTTGATATTTCTTTAAGATGTGAAGCAATCATTGATCCATGTCTTCCACAATGAGTTAAATTCATAAACTAGGTGATCATATGGTTTTATCATTGCGTTACTATATTCCTTAGCTTTTCTGGTACGCCTATCAGCTTTTGTTGCATTTTAAGGCACAAACCAGTTGTGGTTAATTCAGCACCTTTACCAGAAATCAATGGCATCAAATTAAGTATACATGCTGATTTTATTTTTAATTATGTAATTTGGTGATTCGCAGGAGACAAGCAAAGAACAGGAGCAGCATTGCCGAAAAAATGGGGCACTTTCAATCCGGGCTTATGCAGTCAGTTTCTTTAAATGTGATAAACCAGATGTTTTCTATAACCAAGCAGAGGTGCCAGTAACACCGGATAGAATATCCGACTCTGGAATAGACCTTTCATGGGATGATAGTTTGACCGAAGTATGGATCATGACACAACATCTCTGTATATTTGTTTTCATGAGAATTTTCCCTCTTCTCTATCACCCCTTCGATTCTTGCATATCCTGTCTCCGAGTTAGTTATATAATCTTTTCGTAAATGCAATCAACTGGCCGTGTTTACATATCTACTTATTATGTTGCCCAATTATTATCCAGGAGAACCTTTTCTACACAGTAGCCCCTGGAGCTGTGGAGGCCTATAGAATGACAATTGATTCCCATTTGGCTCAGTATGGCGTAAGCTTTTTTGCCGAAGCTGTTTACTTTTTATATCATTAATCATCATTTATATTTTTCTGCTTGCTTCATGGTTTGAAATTTGTTTAATTCCTTTAAAGGGGGTGGTTTATTTACCACATTTTTTCCAGCTCTCTTCAATGGTCTATTAGTGATCAGTGAATAATGAATATTACATGAAGAATATCTTAACTTTTTTAGCCTTTTGGTGGCTGGCCTTCCTAATATTCAATTTTCTGAATTATTCAAATTACTCCTCAGAGAATTGGGAGTTCTGCGCAAGAGGAAGTGGTGACATTTGCTTGTGATGCTGCAGCAGGCAAATCTTATTCAATTTCTGCTTGTTTTCTACCCTAACTTCTGATTATGATTTGACTGGAAGTTTTTTATACTGCAGACTTTGAATCTCATTATAATGAGTATGATGAGGACGAGGGAGAAACAAACATTTATAGCATGCCGATGGCCTTTGAAAGTACCAAATCTTCAAGATATGGCCAAAAGAAGCGGAGACATTTAGTGCAAGGATATGGTGCAAGGCCATATGTACTGGGCTCTGATCTGCTCCCTATGCAGTCTTCGGAGAACAGATTCGTAGCTCCACAGTTTGCTATACTGGCAAAACGACCAGGCAGCAATATTAACGTGTCAATTCCTACCAAACGGATGCGAACTGCATCCCGGAGAGTTATCAGTCCTTTTGGCATAGGGGCATCTGGATGCATCCAGGTTCCAAATAAAACAGATGCTTCAAGTTGTGATACAAATTCATTTCAGGATGATCAGACCACCGTGCGTGGTGGATACGCCGTTCCAAATAGCTTGGAAGTTGACTCAGCTGGGGAATTTGAAAAGCAATTACCATCTGACTATGCCGAAGTATCAACAAAACCAAAGAAGAAGAAAAATGCAAAGCATCTGGTACACTATAACGTGCACAGTGTATTATAATCAATCTTGTGAATGTCTCAGATTATTGAGCTTTGGTATTTTGTGCAGAATTCAACATATGAACAGAGATGGCCGATTGATTCTAGCTTTCAAAATGAACAGGTGAATCCATTTATGTCAGTGATATCAGCTCTTTTTAGCTTGTATGTTCAAAGTAATCCCGTTGGTGCACTTCATCTTATGATTAGGTGTTTATTTTCCCTTTTCTTCTTTACCATTTGATCGCTTAAAACATAGGAGAACATGGAGAAGTTAGATGTTATGCCTGAAAATTAGGTTGGCTTACTTCTGTTATTTTATAAGATTATTATAACATTGATTGGTATGATTGTTAAGATATGCAAATCTTATTGGATTGTCATCTGAGCACTATGCAGCCTGACAGGATATGTAATTATGTATGATTCTATCTACCAGAATGTGTAGAAATCTTTATACAACAAAAACTTTGTACAAATGCTTTACATTGAAATTTCTTGCATGAGTGTTTACTTTCTGGGCATTTCTGTTATATATCATATGTTTCATTTGTCTCTATCTTGTCCTCAGTTTCATAGGGATCTTTATCAAAAGAGGACTGAGATTAATCAGCCCGATTCAAATGGAAATAATGGTAAAGATCCCCTTGTTAAAGACATTAATGTATTTGTAGATACACGCTTTCTCATCCATTTATGTCTCTTACAAAGGGTTACTGGGTCAACACATTGCAAAGAAGCCGAAGCTTATGCGGCAATCACAAGATAACACTTTTGACAGTATCCCACCAAGTGCGCTGTCCGTTCCTTCACCAGTGGGCTCCCAAATGAGTAATATGTCCAATCAAAACCAATTTATTAGAATGCTTAGTGGTCGCGACCGGGGTAGGAAACCTAAATCTTTGAAGGTATGCATGCAGATTGTCAATGCCTTTTTCCTGTTCCCCCATTTTACATCCTGATACAACAGCATGTAGTGCAAACTCTTAACTTAAGGCCTTTCATTTCTTTCAGTTGCCATCTGGCCAATCGGGTTCAGGAAGTTCGTGGTCACTCTTTGAGGACCAGGTTGGTCTATTGTAGTATATAATCTGCATGTTTTAGTATACAGACTTTTTTGTTCAGAAGCATGACAGTAACACAAATATATTATTTATTTATGTTAGGCCCTTGTTGTCCTAGCACATGACCTAGGGCCCAACTGGGAGCTTGTAAGTGATGCTTTTAACAGCACTTTGCATTTCAAGGTAGGGTATTCAAAGATTCTCATTATCTCATGCATCTTTCTCGAAAAAACCTTTTGTAGTTGATAGTATTAATCATCTCCTTGTTTCATATGATTTATTTTTTTAAGCAGTGTATATTCCGCAAAGCTAAAGAATGCAAGGAGCGGCATATATCCCTTATGGATAAAGGTTCTGGCGATGGGGCTGATAGTGCTGATGACTCTGGGTCTTTGCAACCTTATCCATCTACATTACCTGGCATTCCAAAGGTAAAGTGCCATTTCTCTATTCCTTGTTTGCATTGGTAGTCTAATTGTGATTACCGTGTATATTTCATCTCAAATCCTTTCTATTGCCATGCATCTTATTACTTGCAGGTGTTAATCATTTTCTGTTAGCATGTTATGCAGGGAAGTGCCAGGCAGTTGTTTCAACGTTTACAGGGGCCAATGGAAGAAGATACTCTTAAATCTCACTTTGAGAAGATAGTTGTGATTGGACAGAAACAACTTTATCGGAAAACTCAGGTATTTCCATGAATATGATACATTTCTTAGTGAATCATTTAAAGACAACTAGAAGGTGAACATGGGGTGACATTCAAAATATTTATTGCAGTGTCCCGTTGGAATTTTAATCGACACCCTTGGCTGAGTTATAGCATAATGTGGTCATCTTATAATTATTGTGGTCTGGTTTAAATTGTTCTCTTCTATTATGCTTTGTTATGGGATAATACATAACTATGAATGCTTAATCAACTTTACTTGTTCTATTATTCATTGTTGTAATTCAAACACTTCTTCTTAATTAGTGGGACTATTTTCTATGTTTTTTCATTTAATTTCCTTGATCTATCTGTTTTATGATTTTTTAATAAAGTACAATTACTTTTAAGAATGATAACCAGGATCCAAAGCAATTCCAGCGACCTCACGCCTCTCACACGATTGCTCTTTCTCAAGTGTGTCCAAATAATCAAAATGGAGGCACTGTTTTAACGTAAGCCAAGCAACTAAGTTGTTTCTGTGTCTTTTCATGTTTTGCAATTATGCCATTTGTATGCTGAAACTGGATACCCTGTATAAAAGTAATAATTGGAACTCACTCTTACATATTCCAAAACCCTTGTTTCTTTGAAGGCCTCTAGATCTGTGCGATGCAAACCTTTCTGGGCCTGATGTAGTTCCTCTTGGGTATCAAGGGGCACTTTCTAGTGGATTGGCTATTCCTAATCAGGCTACAACGACTCAAACGCTTCCTGCATCTGGTGCCACCGCTGCATTACAGGGAGCATCACATATGACTGGCAATAATTTATCATCCTCACCGGGTCCTCTTAATGCATCTACGAGGTAAATATTAAGGACTTGAAAATTTACAGTTGATTTTGTTATTTTCTAAGGCCACATTCTTTTGTTTCTGTAGGGATGCTAGATATGGACTTCCCAGGTCTGGATCATTGCCTGCTGAAGAACATCAGAGGATGCATCTCTACAATCAAATGATAACTGGTAGAAACATACCACAATCCAGCATCTCTGCTCCTGGAGCCGTTCCAGGACCTGATCGTGGTGCTCGTATGCTTTCTAGTGGAAATGGCATGGGTATGATATCAGGTGCTAACAGAAACATGCCTATAGCAAGGCCTGCAGTGCAAGGAATTCCTTCATCATCTATGGTTAATTCTGGCAATGCAGTTTCCCCGGGTTTGTCATCCGGAAATATGCACACTGGGGTAGGCGCTGGTCAGGGAAGCTCAGTTGTCAGACCTAGTGAAGCTTCGAACATCCAGCGGGTAAGTTTTGGACATTTTATACACTTACAAACCTTATCTCGTTTTTGTCTCTTTCTATGCCTTTGATAATGTATGATTCTTTGGTCACTGGCGTTGCAGCCTGGCCAGAGCCAAGATCCACAGAGGCAAATGATGGCGTCTGACCTCCAGACGCTTGGCAACAGTCAAGGAGTGCCTCACGTTGCTGGATTAAGTTCCTCTTTTACTAACCCGGCGACTTCACCGCCTGTGCCATCTCACCCTCTTCATCATCAACCACCCCATCCGATATCTCCACAGCAGCCTCAAGTTCTCAGTCCTCACCAGTCACATTTTCAAGGACCAGCAAATCATGCTCCCAACAACCAGCAGCAAGCCTATGCCTATCGTTTGGCCAAAGAGAGGCAGCTGCAACATCGTTTACTGCAGCAACAACACCAGCTGCCGCAACAGTTTGCTGCCTCAAATTCTGTGATGTCGCATGTGCAGTCGCAGACTCTGCTTCCTGTATCGGCATCTCCAATCCTAAACAGTCCACAAGTACAACCCCAGACAAGTTCTCCAACGGTACCACTTTCTCCATCGATACCCGTTCCTTCGATGAATACAATGCCTCAGCACCTGCAGAAACCTCAAATGGCAACTCAAGGAGTTTCACAAAATGCTCAGTCTGGTGGAAGTGGTTTAAACAATCAGACGGGTAAGCAACGGGCAAGGCAACCACATCAGCCTTCACAAGCTAATAGGCAACATCCTCAGCAGCGACAGCAGTTACAAGCTCAGCAACAAGCTAAGGTCAAGGGAGCTGGTAGATGGATGCAGCAGAATATCTCAACTGATGTCGTCTTACCAAATGGAGTTTCGACAATTCCTGGGAACCAATGTTTGGAGAAAGCAGAACCTGTCACCAGCTCTATGCAAAGTCAAGGTTTGTCTACTAGTTCCGCACAAAATGCTGTGCAACCATCAAGGCAATACATGGCTTCACAATCCAATCAAGCCCTACCCCAGCAAAAGATGTATTCAGTCCAACCAACACCTCAGCCCGATAATAGCAGTCAAAGTCATGGTCCTTCTGCTTCTCCTTCTGTTTCGTCTGCTCCCCAGCAGTCCAGTTCATCTGTGGCTGTTGCTGGGCCAAACAACCAAACACCATCTCACCAGAAGTTTTTGAATCAAAATCAACCAGCTCTTCAGAGACTTGCTCAACCAAATCGCCAGATTATGCCCAACCCATTAAGTAAACCCCATGGTAGATATTCTAATGTCAATCATCATCCAGCAAGTGGCTCTGCTGGAACGGATGCAATCACAACATCACCTCAGGTTTCTAACACCGGTTCAAATGCAGTTCCAGTTGTTTCACAGCCAAGTTCTCATAAGTGGCATGCTTCCGAACCATTAGTGGATTCGAATTCATTAAATTCACCCCAAAGCTTGGTCTCTATACCGTCTAACTCAAGTGATCCTGTGCCGCAAGAAGCCCAAGGGCTTGGCCCGAGACCACCTTCCAGATTGCCCATAGCTAGGCATGACACTAATGCACAAAGGCAACAGCTACAGCAATCACTACAGGCTCCCTCTCCGGCACCCCAACCTCAGCAGCACCAACAGCCACTGCAGCTGCTACATTCTCAGCACCAGGCACAGCTTCTTCAAGCAGGGAGTGGCAATATGTATGGTAGGTCAAGCGACACTAGATTGGAATGAATGAATGAAGGCCACCCAACACATAGGTGCAACAAATATTGGTCATGACTCGTGCTCATATTGGGTTAACATTCCCTTGCGCAGCGTACAGGTATGATATCTCAGTAACATTCATGCATTTTCCTTGACTAGACTGAGATTTGTTTCCTTGACTAGACTATATCTGAAACTTAAGTATTCAAATGCAAAGAAAGAAAAGAAAAAAGCTAGTGAGTTTCTCCTTAACTGGGTTTTGCATTTTGTTCAGAGAAGCCCATGGGCACTGAAAGAGCAAGGTAACGATAACCGCTGATCGATGGTATGACTTCTCAGCAAACCGGAAACATTCCCATCGATCAAAATTCTTGTTAGTGTGCTGTGTAAATTATTTAGACAAATAGGGGTATATGTACAATATGTCTCACATCTCCTTTAGGTACTGTTGATTATTTTTTTGTGCTAACGCATGTGTAGATCAGTCATGTATAATTGGCCGTAACACTTAGGAGCTCGTTGTTATTTTGCTTATATGGCCGAAGGCTGTGGAAAATTTGTGAACATTAGTCTTTCCTTGTGTATACACTAGACAACAATTTGTCCAAAATAGTTCCCACCAGCTAAATTGATTAATCTTATTGCTCGTCTCACCAGGCATCACATCAGCCGATGAGATGGAATATGTCAATGCACTGCATGGATATGTCCGACGTTGTTAGGATTACTCCTTAGGATTATGTCGATACAGGGTTATGCTTTATTGAGATTGGGTTGCAATTCTAGAGTTGAAGAACAGGGATTATGTTAAGAAATAGTACTACTCCCTCCGTCCCCCCTGAAAGTAGAATTTTTTTTCTTTTTTAGTCCGTCTCCTAAATAGAAACTTTCATTTTTAAGAAATTTCTTTCTCACTAATGAGGTGAGACTCATTTTTCACTAACACACTTTTCTTTCTATCTCTCTTATTTAATCAATTTTTGTATTAAAACCCGTGTCATTTCAAATGGTTCTATTTTTAGGGGATGATGGGTATGTGTTTACTTCATTGGTTGGCATAAAATTTGTTTCTATTTTTAGGGGATGAGGGGTATGTGTTTACTTCATTGGTTGGCATAAAATTTGTTATTTTGAGCTATATAAAAAGAGGAAATTGGTATTAGCAGTATAATGAAGGAAGCAAAGAGAATTCTGAAAAAGACCTTTTCAGGTGTGATTTCATACAAGAAAAATAATTTTGTTTGAAATATTTGGGATGGAATCAATACAATTGAAAATCTGTTTATAATCATATTTTATCTTTTGGAAAAAGTTAATTTTGGATAGCAGCAAATACCAAAAAGAAAATTACATATCTATTAACTGAAACAAGAAAAAGAAAAGTGGTTGGTTTCCTTAATCATACATTCAACACCCTGTATATATACCAAAATCCTAGAATCCTAAACACAAATTTAACCTTTAAAAAAATGCATTTAATTGCTGGAATCTTAAATGTGCACAAAACGCATGGTATTTCTCTACTATCACAAAAGAGACCAAAAAGATGAATGGAAAATATTGTATTCATTTTTCACCAAATGCAGAAAACAGAATCTATTACATTTCTAAGAACTAAATCACAAAGCAGAAGAAAGAAAAACTATATAAGCTTGAATTAGAAGTTAAAGCCTCAGCATCAATACTTCCCTAAAGCATACAAACAGAGCAAGAAAACTCCAAACTTCCCAACAATGGCAGCAACCCTCACTACCTCACAAATGATTGTTAGAGCAATCTTTTGCCCTTTTATGAGCTCCAAACTCCCTCAAGATTGCTTCGTATTTCCTAAGCAACACAAACAAACCAGCAATGGCTGTCAAGATTCTTGATCCAAAGAAACCAGCCATGGCTGTCAAGATTCTCGATCCACTTACGCCCGTTTATGGGACCGATGTCCACCATCTTTCTGTGCCTCAGAAATCATCTCCATCCTTTTCTTCTCCATCCAAAGAAACCAGCCATGGCTGTCAAGATTCTCGATCCACTTACGCCCGTTTATGGGACCGATGTCCACCATCTTTCTGTGCCTCAGAAATCATCTCCATCCCTTTCTTCTCAATCCAAAGAAAACAGCCATGGCTGTCAAGATTCTCGATCCACTTACGCCCGTTTATGGGACCGATGTCCACCATCTTTCTGTGCCTCAGAAATCATCTCCATCCCTTTCTTCTCCATCTCCATCTCCATCTCCATCCTCTACCTCTCTGTCTGCTGCATCATCTCAATCTTGATACTCTCCGTACCAATAAACATCTCTATAAAACCCCTAATTTCATTGAGTAAAACTATAAAAACAGAAAATCTATTACATTCCTAACAGCTAAGTCACATATCAGAAGAAAGAAACACTCTATATAAGCTTGAATCAGTAGTTGAAGAAAATCTATTACATTCTACAATACTTCCCCAAAGAATACAAACTGCCCAACAATGGCAGCAACCCTCACTACATGTTATATTATTTCCTAAGCAACACAAAGAATCCAGCAATGGCTGTCAACATTCTTGATCCACTTTCGCCCGTTTATTAGCTCCGAACGCCCTTCTGATTGTGCCCACCATCTTTCTCTGTGCCTCAGCAATCATCTCCATCCTCTTCTTCTCCATATCCATCCTATACCTCTGCATCTCCTGCATCATCTCAATCTTCTTACTCTCCATACCCATAAACCTCTCTGTAAAACCCCTAATTTCCGCAGCCAGCTCTATCCCTCTCCCGCCACCACCATTTCCTCCCGTCTCCGCCTTCACCTCCTCCTCCTCATCATCCTCGTCACTATCATCACCATCATCATCACTAAAACCCCCACCAAAATACTCCATTGGCCTCCCCTTCACAAAATTTCTCACCACTCTCCCACCCCTATCGCCGCCACCAAGCCCTCGACCCACCACCACCGCTGCCTTTCCACCCCTGACCGCCCCACGCACGATGTTATTAATGCTCTTCGACTTATTTCTAGCGGCAGCAGCCGTGTTCCATTTCTCATCACTATCATCGGAGACACCGCTATCCCCTCCGCCGCCGCCGCCGCCGCCGTTATGGTAAAAATCAGCCGAATTTGAATACAAACTAGTGAAATTGCTAACATTGTTATTGCTATTGCTACTGATGTGATTGGGGAAGGACTTAGCCATGGTGATTGGGCGCGCATCGAGAGGGATGGGGCCGCGCTCCATCTGATCCATGAGCTCGAAGTATTGCCACGAATTGAGGTAGGGTTTCTGGAGCTCGGAGCGGTACCGTTTCCGAAGCTTCTCGATTTTGTGGCGGCACTGAGTGGCGGTTTTGGAGGGCTCGTCGAAGCCGCAGCGGGCGGCGACGGTGATGGAGACTTCCTCCCACTGGAAGGCCTTGAGCTGGCCTCTTTTGAGGGAGTACCATTTCTCTTGGTAGGCCTGAATTAGGGCTAGGGTTTCCTGGTGCGACCATGGAAGGGGCGGCGAGCGTTTGGGGGGAGGGGATTTGGATTCCGGCTGGGGGAGGGCGCGATTGGGGGATGGGGAGGGGGAGAGGGAGGCGGAGAGAGAATGCCGCGGCGGCGGTGGCGGCGGTGAGGCGGAGGGGGAGGAGGAGGAGAAGGAAGTCATTGGTGAAGTGGATTTGGTTTGTGAGATGATTGATTGGTTGATTGGTTGGTGTATTAATAAGTGCGGTGGTGGTTGTGGTGGCGGTGGAGGCGGTGGTGGCGGTGGAGCGGCGGAGGTGGTGGTGGGCTGGAGTTAGATTTGGTTAGTGCATTTTAATTAAAAAAATCGCTAAAACTTGTGCGTTTTAATTTATATTATGATTTTTTTTGTAGAAATTATGTCTTTATATATAAATTTATAATCTGCGACAGGATGGGAGTAAACAAGAATACAATGTAGAAATAATATGGAATCAATTATATAGGCACACGACTTTGTGGGTTTATTGAATTGTTTTATAATTAATATTTGAATTAAAAAAGAGTATAAGGATTTATATTAAAAATATATAATGAAAGCAAGAAACTTAGTTTAGTAATTTCACAATTAATTAAGTAAGTTTTAAATTTACCTACCAACATAGAATACATTTTCGATTCTAAAAACAATTACTACAATCAATTAAAAACTTACCAATCCTATAAAAATAGGCGAATTCATCTTCATATCTAAATTTGGGTCTGAGGTGAAGATGAGAGAACAAGCATTTGGCTCTAAATTTGAGTTTGAATTAAAAAATACTAGCATAGTTGAAGAAGCTAATAATCGATGTCTACTATCTTCAACATTGCAAAAACCCGAAGAATTGGGAAAAAAGGCTTCTTTACCTCTCACAATCGATCAAGATTCATCTCAGCCGCTGCCGCAACACCCTCTGTTTTAGTTCCAACAAACAACCAAATAACCCACCTCGTTCTAGAGCAGAAATCAGCCAACGAAGCTCTGAAAACCTTCCAATGGGCTTCCACAATCCCCAATTTTACACACGATGTCTCCACATACCGAGCTTTGATCCACAAGCTCTGCTGTTTTCGACAATTTCATGTCGTAGAGAAGGTGCTCGACGAAATGCCTAAGAGAATTGGTTCTTTACCAGATGAAGACATTTTTATCACGATCGTCCGTGGGCTAGGGCGGGCTAGGATGATCAGGGAAGTGGTCAGGGTTCTCGATATGGTTGTTAAGTTTGGCAAGGCTGCGCCGTCTTTGAAATTATTGAACTCGATTCTTGATGTCTTGGTGAAGGAAGACATTGATATTGCTAGGGAGTTTTATAGGAAGAAAATCATGGAAACTGGTTTGAGTGGTGATGATTACACTTATGGGATTCTGATGAAAGGCTTTTGCTTGACGAATAGAATCAGGGATGGGTTTAAGCTGCTGCAGGTAATGAAGAATCATGGCGTCAAGGTTAATGTAGTTGTGTACAACACTTTGATTCATGCCCTTTGCAAGAATGGGAAGGTTGGCAGAGCTAGGAGCTTGATGAATGAGATGGAGAGGTACAGTGATGTCACCTTCAATATCTTGATATCGGCGTATTGTGGCGAGGGGAATTTAGTGCAGGCTCTGGTGATGTTGGAGAAGTGTTTTGGCAACGGCTTTGTGCCCGATGTCGTTGCCCTGACTAAGTTGATAGAGATTCTATGCAACGAGGGGCGGATTTCAGAGGCGGTTGAGGTGATGGAGAGGGTGGAGGCGAAGGGAGGGACTCACGACGTTGTTGTGTACAATACTTTGGCGAAGGGTTTTGTGAAGGCGGGAAATGTTAGAGGAGGGTGTGGATTGATTAGGCAAATGGAGGTGAAGGGATGTCTGCCCAATACAGAGACCTACAATGCTCTGATTTTAGGTTTCTGTTCGTCTCAGAAGATGGATTCGGCTCTTGATTTGTTTCACGAGATGAAAAGGGCTGGCGTTCGTTGGGACTTTGTCACGTTTGAGACACTGACACACGGGTTCTGCTCTGCTGGGAAGACTCGTGAGGGAGTAGAGATCTTCGAGCTTATGCTTGAGGATAAAGGCGGCTGTGGTGGAAGAATCAGGTGTTGCAATAGCATCCTATACTCTTTGTATAAGAATAACAATGTAGGTAAAGCGGTTGAGTTTCTCAACTACATGAAAAACTGGTTTCCTCTAGCTGTGGATCATACCCTTATGATTCTACAGCTATGCGAAGAGGGTAATGCAGACGAAGCTAAGAAAATTCTCGATGAGGTGAGAGAGAGGGGCAGGGCTCCAAGTGCTCTAGTGTATGCTAGTTTGATTCAGGAACACTGCAAGAAAGGGTGCATGAAGGAGGCAGTTGAGCTCGTGAACGAGATGATAGGGCTCGGGTATTTTCCCGTTGCATCGACTTTTAATGCCTTGATCAGTGGGTTCTGCAAGCAGGGAAGAGCTGGGATTGCAGTGAGGCTGATGGAGGACTTGAAGACGAGAGGCTGTCTGCTCGATTCGGAGAGCTATGGAGTCGTGGTCGAGGCGTTGTGGGCTGAAGGGGACTTGCAACAAGTTTTTGTGATGCTTATGCAGATGATGGAAAGAGGCATTGCTTTAAATCATCATACATGGAATTTGTTGATTAGGGTTGCTATGAAAGGGAAATCTGAGAATAGATTTTTGCAGACAGGATATATGGCTAAATTCGATTTATTGATTCATTAATTGAATTATGCAAGATAATGTTTTTAAGGAAAATCGAATATTTACCAAATTTAAAGTTTCCTTATTTTCAAGATTTTAATGAAATAACGCAAATTTACCTTATAAATATGGGTTTGTAGAAAAGAGTTCGCGTCGATCCGATTCTGAATTGGAGTTCAAATCTATTTATCCAATTCGGAAACGCAGGTGAGATTGTTAGTATGTTTGTTTAATTGGTTTTGTATTTCGATTATGAATTGCAGAGAGGTAGGTGTTCATCATCTTCTTAAGTATAACTTGAATTACTACTTGTTTGGATAATTATATCATTAGAATCGACATTCATGCTATTCTTAGGGGTAATTAAAATAGAAGACATAGTATTAATTAGTTAATCTTGTTTGGACCTACCAACCCTGTAAACCATCTCTCCTCTCGTACAACATTGTTGAAGACAAATGGGATAAATTTGAGGACAACATCCCTCCACCATTATATGACATACCTCGTCTATGTGAGGGGCAACATTCTATTCATTATCGACTATGCATGTCTTTGGTTCGTCTACGATCTGTCCTCCAGAATATGCCATCTACATATTCATGCGGGCGGGTGATGATAACTACTGTGATCAAGAATATGCCAAGGTCGAAGTCGTCCAAGGAAAGGGAGGGTGTCCTGAAAGTCGGTCCCTCCCTATGATGACATTTATATGTAAGCCTCTGTTGATTTGAATTGATTTTGGCAGAGGAGGACAGGAAAGGGAAACAGAAGAAAGATGATAGGCAAGTGAATGGAAGATTATGTTGAATGAGCTTTATGCCTTTTTCTCATTCATTGCATTCCATTTCCCTTTTTGTAGGATTATATATTCAAATTTCTGATATTTTTTCCTTTGATCATTACTTTGATAGCTTCATCACATGCTTGGCCAAAAATCAAGGCCCTTGGACTAAATTTTTGGCACATTGTAGCAATACAAGTTGTTATGAATCTATTTTCTGAAAGATCATTTAAAATGACATGTAAACAAATCATGACACTTAAATTATTGGAAAAAAAATTGCACCTATGAGATTAATATTTTCATTACACATTCACATTATTTCTCCCACAAGTGAATTCAAAATTCTTATATGTACTAAAATAAAAAAAAACTGTAGAATAACAAGCCGTCTTAGCTCAGCTGGTAGAGCGCGTGGCTTTTAACCACGTGGTCGTGGGTTCGATTCCCACAGACGGCGTTTATTTATTATTATTAGTATTATTATTATTATTATTATAATTAATAATTATATGTCGAAATTTAAATTTGAGATTTTATTTTTGTTTAGTCCATCAACATCTTTTATTTATGGTGAGTGTCCGAATTTGAAACATATTTTCTCCGAGCATCAAATGCTCTTACAAAAATGGTCTCCAAAATCTCTTCTCTTGAGCTGCCGAAACAATGCATCCATCTCCAAACTCCACGCATTGATGATCACATCAGGTTTTTCCATCAACCCTCCGCAGCTAATAGCAGCCTACGCTCGAACCGGCGCCATTCACATTGCCCACAAACTGTTCGACAATTTGCCAAACCGAGCCGTGGATTCTTGGAACGCCCTCATCATCGCCCATTCCCGCCTCAACACTCCATCTCAAGTCATCTCCCTCTACAGAGAGATGATCTCGTCGAGAATCCGGCCGGACAGCTCAACTTTCACGGTGGCCATCAAGGCATGCGCCACCTCACTAGACCTGGAATCGGGCCGGGAAATTTGGAGAGACGCCGTGGAATGCGGATACAGGGGCGATGTTTTCGTGGCCTCGTCCGTGTTGAATCTGTTTGTCAAGTGCGGGGAGATGGACGAGGCGATGAGGGTGTTTGATGGGATGGGGAGACGGGATGTTGTGTCGTGGAGCACGGTGATCGCGGGCTTGGTGAGGAGCGGTCGGGCGTGGGAGGCGTTGGAGGTGTATCGGAGGATGCGGGAGGACGGGTTGGAAGGGGACGGAGTGGTGATGCTCGGGTTGATACAGGCTTGTGCTTGTGTTGGGGATTTGAGAATTGCTGCTTCTGTTCATGGATATTTGATTTGTAGATTGATTTGTGTTGATGATGTTGTTGTTGAGACTAGTCTTGTAGATATGTATGCCAAGAATGGGAGATTGGATTTAGCTTTGATCATTTTTAGGAGGATGAGATTAAGAAATGTGGTTTCTTGGAGTGCTTTGATCTCTGGTTATGCAAGAAATGGGAATCCTGGTGATGCTCTGATGCTTCTTGTTGAGATGCAGAGTCACGGGTTCGAGCCCGATTCGGCCTCGCTCGTGGGCGCGCTTCTCGCATGCTCCGACCTCGGCTTCTCGAGGCCGGGGTCGGAGATACACGGATTCGTCGTCCGGAGAGGGCTCCAGACGGATCGCGCCGTGGAAACCGCGCTCGTCGACACTTACGCAAAGTGCGGCTCGTTGCCCCGCGCCCGGGCGCTCTTTAAGGGGGCGAGTGCTCGCGACGGGATCCTCTACAACGCTATGATCGCGGGGTACGGGATCCACGGGCGAGGGGAGGAGGCGCTCTCGGTTTTCCGCCGGATGATTGTGGCGCGGACGAGGCCGGATCATGCGACATTCGCGTCTCTTCTCTCGGCCCTGAGCCACTCCGGGATGGTCGACGAGGGGCGGTACTGGTTCAACGCCATGATCAGGGACTACAAGGTGGAGCCAATGGAGAAGCATTATGTTAGCTTGGTTGATCTTCTGGCTCGAGGCGGGAGAGTCGAGGAGGCTCGGGGTTTGGTTGAGGACACGGGATGCAAACCCGGGATCGCGGTCTGGGTTGCTCTCCTGTCTGGCTGTCTCAACCATAACAAGATTTTGGTGGGAGAAGTTGCAGCCAAGAAAGTTCTAGAACTGAAACCAAATTGCCCTGGGATTTACACCCTTGTTTCAAACTTCTTTGCTGCAACAAAGAATTGGGAAGAAGTTTCTACGGTGAGGCGAGCGATGAGAGCTGCCGGGATGAAGAAGGTTCCGGGATACAGCGTGGCGGAAGTTTCTGGAAAGCTTCATGCTTTTCGGGTTGAGGACAAGAGCCACCCTGAGTATGAGCAGATTCTGGGGATTCTTGAGGGGATGGAGCCTAAGATGAGGGATTTGGGGTATGTTCCGAACACGGAGGCTGTGCTGCACCGCGTCGAGGATGAGGAGGCGAAGGTGAAGATGCTGCGTAACCACAGCGAGAGGCTGGCTATTGCGTTCGGGATTCTGAAGACTAGGCCGGGTACGAGGCTGTTGATCACGAAGAACCTGAGAGTCTGTGGGGATTGCCATGAAGCGATCAAGTTCATGTCGATTGTAGCGGGGAGAGAGATCGTTGTGAGGGATGCGAAGAGATTTCATCACTTCAAGAACGGTAGTTGTTCTTGTAGTGACTACTGGTAGCGATGATTTGAGGAAGACGACGAAGTAAATAGCTCATCTCTTGCATTTGCCTCTTTTCTGTGTTAATACATGTATCTTTTGTCAGTTTGCTAAATAGACCGTCACATTCCATTAACTCATTATATTCACATTTAGTCATAAAATTAACGTAAAGGTGGGACCCACATTGGACAAACTTTTTCCAGCAACTTTCCTTCACTTCACATTTCTTAAAACCCGAGCAGTAAAAAATCAAGACGCCTATTAAGGTTAGATAAATGTCAAAACTCAAATAAACTGGATTGAAACTTAGATCAAAATCAAAAGTCTAACAGCATTCACAGCTGAAATCTCTGAAACTGACAGAATAATAGGTGAACACATTTGGTGCCCCGCTAACGTCTTCTCCTCCGATCTATCCCATGCCAATGCGCATCAACGATCATTTCCTTGCTGAATAGAATTTCAAGATTCGAATCTCACCAGCAATCGCCTCATCTTCTGTAGCCGAGAGCCTGGTTCTGGAGATTTTGGTTGTCTTCCAAAAGTCTGTCGTATTCGAGCAGTAGATCCGCTGATTGTTTCTGGAGTGCAGCAACGTGACCTTCTGCTGTTTCGACTTTCTTGTCCTTTTCAGCGGACTCCAGCTTGAGCTTATTCAAATCCTCAGTCAAACTCGAAACCTCCTTTTTTAGCTTCTTCACTTCAGCAGAAGCTTTTTCTTCCTTCGCCTTCAGCTGAAGCTTCTCCTTCTCAAGATTCTCGACTTCTTGCTTTGAAGCGCCGGTATTGCTCCTCACTTTTATCAGTTTTTGTATGTAATGATGCATTCGATCGATCAAGAATCCGAGGAACAGAGAAAAGCCTGCGAGATCATACACAGTCATTACAATTTCAGATGAAAATGACACAATCCAATCTCATACACAAACAAACAGAGGCAACTGCAAATGCAGGTTTTGTATATAATGATGCATACGATCGATCAGTCAAGAACCCGAGATACGGAGAAAAAATTCAGATGAGAAATGACACAATGCCGGTTGGATAAGATTGTCATTGATTTAGGGAAAATGAGAACAAGGATAACATTTAACCACCCATAAAAAACTGGAAATCATGTGAATAAAGCCCTAAACCCTCACAAGAAGATAAACAAAACTGTAAAAATCTAATCTTTCACAACAAAATTAACATAAATCACACTCAAACAAACTGGAAATCATGTGATTATACCCTAAACTCTAAATGCCTAAACCTTTACAAGAAGATAGAAAAGTTGTGAAAATCTAATCTTTCACCACAAAATCATCACATCAATTACTTAACCAACATACTAACAAAAACATAAGCATCAACAATAACTTTTAATGTACGATCCACTTATATTCTTTCTAAAGCATAAGCATTAGCGACAGCAAATGCAATGCCGGGTTGCATAAGATCATCGTTGTGGGGAAAATGAGAACATGGATAACACTAAATCACACACAAACAAACTGGAAATCATGTGAATAAGCCATAAACCCTCACAAGAAGATGAAAAAAATTGTAAAAATGTAATCTTTCACCACAAAATTTCACATCCTCCCATTCTTTGACTGTTCCAGCTCTTTCTCATCACATAATTACTTAAACAACAAACCAACAAATACATATGCATCATAACTTTTTAAGCAACATCTACTAATATTCTTTTCTAGACAACCTCAGCTGAGCTAACACATATCCTATCATTTTACTACTCCACATCATACAACTAACATAGAAACCAGCCAAACAAAAGGATACATGAATCAAGAGCTAAAACAATATAACATGATCCATGAAGCAACCAATAAGACCGGTTGGATAAGATCGTCGCTGATTTAGGGCAAATGAGAACAAAAGGATAATACTGAATCACACACAAACAAACTGGGAATCATGTGATTAAGCCCTCACAAGAAGATAAACAAAAAATGTGAAAAATCAAATCTTTCACCACACAATTTCACTTCCTCCCATTCTTTGCCAGTTCCAACTCTTTCTCATCACATCATTACTTAAGCAACAAAAAAAAACAAAAACATACGCATCAACCAAACAAAACAAAATTGAAAAGGTTACATGAATCAAGAGCTAAAACAAGAAAACATGATCCATGAGTCACCCAACAATGCAAGAACCATACCCATGAGAGTTGCCTCAAGCAAGTTTGTCCTCCAAATAACTTGATCCATTGGAGTCATAGTGCCATGTTTGGTGCCCTTGTTCTGAATCTTGAGAATGCTATACAAATCAGACAGCAAAATGGCAAAAATAGTTCCAGCACTGGTTAGAACTGTAGCCCTCCTCATTTTCACTTGATCCAAACCCTTTATCACAAGCTCCCTCAACGGACCAATCTTCACCATTAAAAGGAATGCAACCAAACCCTCCGCACACACAACCAGAAAGAACAAAGGAATCATCTTTGCAACAACACAATCACAACTGTCCTGCAAAACTAAACCAAGTTTCAATTTTTTTTACTTGGGCTCAGTTTTCATGGGAATTAAGGATATCCCACACCTTTTACAGGTTAATTTTCTCAAGAAATGTGCAAGCAAGAAGAAGGGCGGAGAGCAAATCGTTTTTCTTGATTAATGAAAAATCAAATCTTTGAAGCAGTTGCTATAAGAGAGGAGAATCCTGAAATCCTATTAATCCTCTCCTTTCAAGATAGTAAAACCCCAATTCTTTTTCAGTAGAATGCAAACTTACAAAGGGATTGTTAAAAGGCCACAGATCTGTGGAAAAAATAGCTGCAGAGTTAAACAGTGCACAATTTGAAAACACCTCTCTCTTTCTATCTCTATATCCCCCCTCTTGGTTATTATTCCATTATTTCTAGATTAAAGGTTTGTTCTTTTTGGGATTAGTGGGATGGCATTGCTTTACAGGGCGGAAAAAGACGATCAAATAAAGCAGAGTGAATTGAAATGAGGTGAGTGCTAAATCAGTCAAAAACATTTATGATGGTGAGATGAGTTTTTTTGAGAGCAAGATTTTGAATTGAAGTGAAGTGGAAGCATTCCATTATTCAAATTTAATTGAAGTGAAGTGGAAGCATTCCATTATTCAAATTTAGGTGTCAATCCTAAATTTTACAGTGTTCTTCTATTTTAGGATCCAGTCTCAAGTAATTGACTCATGTCGTCAAATAATTTTATTTTATTTTATTTTATTTTATTCGAATCTTTAGAATTTGTATCAATTCTATCACAACCTTTTTTAAAATTACTCCTGTTAGTTTAATTTACTTGTATCAATTTTATTATTGAATTTAACTCCAACGATTGAACTATAACATATAAGATGATGTTATTAAGTGCACTTGTCTAAATATTGATTGTTAAAATCAATACATTTTGGTAAGATGATAATAAAACTGATAAATGAAAAAAGTCGAGATATAGTAATTGATATAACTCCAAAATGTATCAATAAAATTTAATTTTTTTTTAAGATTGATAAAATCAAAGACTATAATAATTCAATTATTAACCAAATACTGGTACTAAAGATGTCATTTTTTAGGGAATATAATGTAAGGATGTATAGATTAAATTGGTTTTAAAATAGGCTATCTGCTAAAATGTGGTATGAATTTAATGCTCATAATTTTTAATAAAGAGAACACCAACCATACCATAATGTCATATTAATCTAACAATTATTAAGTGGTATTTATACATGTAGAATTCTGACCTGTATTTTTTCTGTATAAAAATATGAATGACAGATCTTATGGCCCAATAGAATTGGTCTATATTATTTAAATGGGCCTCACCTTAGTGTCAAGCTCGGTAATATTTATTATTCTTTCAATATCATTTGACTATGTCATTAATTTTTTTTGCTCTTGACAAAAATAATAGATACATGTTGCTATATTCAATCCATACAATTTAAAAGAAGACACAAAAATAATTAAATACTATTTGTGCCAGCTTGACTTAAATATTACGCACTACTCAAAAAGCACGAAGTCAACATTAATAAGTTGTTGCTCAACATTGTTATGGTTACCAATTTTGAATTTTAGATTGGCTATTGATATAAATTAGAGACGTAATTTACGTATGCTGATTTTTTTTTTTTGTTGTTGTAAAAATGACTAAATTTGGAGCAAAGGAAAACGTCATTTAGTTGAAGGCATAATTGTCTATTACACTTTAGTTGGAACACAAAAATGATTATACTTTTTTAAAATGATGTGTTTAGGAACATACATTAACATTCTTAATTAAATAAGAAAATGTCTTTAAGCAATTTTTAAGTGTTTATGACTCGAATAATTAATTAAATTAAAAAAATCATTTGCCATTTTTTAGGTGTCTACGGGACAATGAGAAGAATAGAAGATGTAGCATTCGACAAATATTTTAATGAATTTCATTAGTAGAATGATTGATTCATAGGGAATTAAAAATTAAGACAAGTGAGGACTTGGTCAATGGTTAGTGCGAGATAATAGTCAACGGTTCTTATTTAGACATCAATTCATTGCGTGCTATTTCGAGTTTTGGTTTAATAAAAAGACTCAATTTTTATTGAATTCTAGAAACCTAACTCTGGATTTCTCCTCTGCTGCTTCTGGGCTTAGATTCTTTTGAAGCTGAAGAAAAATGGCAGTGAGTTTCAATTTACTCTCTTGTCAATTGTCATCACTATATCAAGATTTCATGTGTGTATTTATTGCGTATATTGAAATAGTAACAAATGCACAACATAATCTTGATATTAAATGACATAATGCTTACTATTCATAATTATTGGTTGTAGAAGCAAAGGGCGAATGTGCCAAAATTTGGCAACTGGGAAAATGAACAAAACGATGTTTCTTATACAGTTTACTTCGACGGTGCGAGGAAAAATAAGGGAGGAAAGATGATAAACCCAAACGATCCCGAAGAGAATCGGGAGATGTTTGTTCATCTAGAACCTTCGTCTCTTGTTGCCACCACTCCTCCTTCTCAACACTGAAGGATGATTGGAAAACTCCAGAAAGAATTGGATATTATCTAGGAGTTTAATTACGTATTCTTGAAATTTTAATATTACGTAACTTTGTCATTTTTGAGATTTTAATCATCTAAATTCTAGCTTGTTTGAGATTTTGATATCAACGCAACAAAAACATTTGTCATTATAATGTGCATTGTTTGCAATATAAGAATGTAATTTGTCTGTAAATACACAAATTTTGTGATTTTCTTGAATTTAATCCAATTTTTTTAGATGTTTTGTTTTTTCCCCAACATTAAAACTTAATGTGATTGCATTTAATCTTAAAATCAGTGTTAACAAATCGTGATTCTGCTACAATAAATACTGAAAAATACCGTATCAACAACAATTTGATGGACAAAAATCATAAATATCAGAATGCATGATCTCTGTTAAAATTTATGCTTCATTCTAGATATTACACTTTGTCCAAACCATAGTTCTATAGAAAAAAGTTCAATCAGTACAATTTACAAAAGAGCTAAATTTGATGGATTCAAAAAAAAATTGATCGAAATTATACAATTTGAGAAAAATTAGAAACTTCATGCAGTTAGATTAAAAGAAAAAAGTTTATGATCAAAATCAGAAAATATGTAAAAGTTACTCATTCGACATCGAATATCGTCAAAATAGAATGTGACAATTCACTCCTACTCTCACACTAAAACACCAAATTATACGACAAAATGCATATGCATTATAGAAAGTTCAAATATTTTTCCAAGTTGATTAAATATATGTATAGGCCTTTGACATGGGCTAGCCCTAAAATTCCATGAAATTTATACTTATACATTTTAATAAGATGACCCACTCTACAATAATCTCATCTCTATCTAACAATATTTAAATGGTTTTTCTACATATATAATTCTGACTTGTATTTTTATGCATGTGCTATCTTATAGCCCAATAGAATTGGTCTATGACTCTATATATACGAGTATTATTTAAATGGGCTAGACCTTAGTGGCAAGCATGCCAATTTTTGTTTATTCCTTCAATAGCTAATTTCAATATCATTTGACCATATCATTAAATTTAATTCTTTAGGCAATAAACTATAGAGACATGTTGCTATATTCAAAATATACTATTTGAAGAAGGTACACGAAATTATTAAAAATTTACATTTTGTCTGATGGACTCAAATAGTCTCACAAGTTGGTGTTTGCTGGCACAAGTTGAGAGTTTAATGGTAAGCACAAATAGGAATCATTCTTTTATTTTGCTAAATATGGATTAGATTGCACATATATAATTAGAAATTGGGTGTCCACTCTAGCCTCCATTAATTTCAGATTAATTATATATGTATCGAATTTTATTATATAACATTAAATGGAAAAAATAATAGGATATGGTGCAACTGCATGTGTGACTCAAGTTGGTAATGAGCTATAGAAATATGCACCAATGAAAAGGAATTTTGGACATCATCTTGTAAATCAGAAACAAATATAACCCCATAAAAGTGTTGACAATTACCTAAAATTATGGTGTTTCGCAATCACAACTTTTATACACGATTACACATGTCATTTTGATTAGTCTACTATCACTTGTCTAATTTTATATTTACTATATGATAAATAGAGATCACGTGCATTCCAATTTCATAATAAAAGTGTGACCACTATTACGGTACCTTATTTTCATTCACATTCTTTCAGTATTTTCTAAATTTCGAATCGTTAAAAAGTAAGACGTTGTAATTGCGGACGAAAGGAGTCTAATTTAACTGGTAAAGCGTTATGAACGAGAATAAGAGCATCCACAACGGCGAGCAGGATGACATCCGTCCGTCCGTGCCAGCGGCACGGAGACGCTGTCCGCCGCTGCTCGATGCATCGAGCACGTTCGTGCCAGCGAGCAGGCGACGTGACAGCGTGCGATTGGCCAACGGACAATTAATTAATTTTTTTTAAAAATCGGATTTTAATTAAAAAACCAGATTAAAAATAAAAAAAATATTTTCCCACTTCCCAAAAAATTTTATCCGTTTTCTACCCACTTTTAATTTATTTTTCGATTTTTCCCCCAAAAATACACATTTTCATATATAAATATCACCACTTCCACACCAAAAATTCACACCACACTACACAATTATAATCCAAATTCTTTCATTTTCATTCTCAATTCTCAATTCTCATCCAACCTTTCATTCACTCTTACTCTTACAACAACACAATGTCCGGCCACGGCGATCACCCCCGCGCTCCCATGGTTGGAATCCCGATTGGTTCGGTTAACAACCGTTTCCTAGTCTGGAAACGGAATATTCGGCCCCTCCTCAAACCCAAGGTTTGGAAGTTTCGGGTGGCTATCGGCCTTACCCGATCGACGACCAAGATGCCCCCGAAGGGCAATACGGGTGGACACCCGAGCCTAGAGCTAGGTCGAGCGGCCCCTCCCAAACTCGGACTCCTCCTACTCGCGGTGTCCGCACACCGTACACTTCGGCGGAGATGGAGCAATTGTTCAAAGCGTTCTTGTCAATCTCCGAAGATCCGAAGATTGGCACGAACCAATCCGGCGATCATTATTGGTGGCACATCTGTCGCCGGTACAATGAAAACCGGCCGGCTGGAACAATCGAGAGCAACGAGAGTATGGTGCGCAACGCCATATTCAGAGCCAACGAAGAAATCCAAGAGTTTCAGGGGTATTACCTCCAGGAAGAGCGGTCGGCGGGGATCGGCCGGAGCAAGGTCGACATCATCAGTTCCGCCTTGTCAACCTACCAATCCATGAACTACAAGTCGTTCAAGTACCTCAACATTTGGCAGGAGACGCGGTCGCATCCGAAGTATAGGGGAGGCGTAACATCCTCCTCTAGCGGCTCCTCCAAACGATCAAGGTCAGTATCCCTATCCGACGCCGGCTCCGAATATGTGGCTAGCCAACTTGCCGGAGCTAACTTGGGTAGCCCCAACGCCGGCCCGAGCGGTTCCCAACGCCGACCGCAAGGAAGGAAGAAGGCGGCGGCCGCGACTCCATCCGCCCCCGAACCGCTCCCACTCCCGCTCCCTATGTGCCACCTCAACCCCCACCAACTCGTTGTGGTGGGTTTTGGCCAAACTCAATTTGGCCGATAGGTCAAATATCCCCGAGCAACTTCGATCGCATGTGGCGATGATACGGATCTCCAAAGAACGTTGGGGTATTGCCGGATGATGATTAGTCTTCACCGGTGGCATTTTAAAGCTTAAATTGTGTAATTTTTTTAGTAGTTTAATTATTTAATTTTATTTTTTAGGATTTTAATTATGTATTTTTATTTTTTAGGATTTTAATTATGTAATTTTTATTTTTTAGGAATTTAATTATGTAATTTTTAATTTTATTATAATTTGTAATATTATTTCGGGTATTTTTAATGAATTTTAATTTTGTGGAAATGTTTTTATTTAAATTGAATAATAGAATGATGAGATCCTTGTGTTCGTCCTTGCGGGAGAGCACGAATGTAGGTATTGTGCTCTTGCCTAAGAGCAGACAAAAAAAGTGGGGCCGAGCCCACATCCGTGCTCGCAAGAGCACGGATGTGGATGCTCTGAAAGGTGTAGCAATCGTGGGTGAAATTGGTGAACTTGATAACTAGATTAATTGATAAATAGGGGAAAGAAATATTCAAGACGAGTAAAGACTTGGTGAATGCCTAAAAAGAAGGGAATAGTCAACCATTAGCTGTGGCACTTAGTCAACGGTTGATCAACCTCTTACCATTTCTTCTTCATCATCATCTTATTTAGACATCAATTCATTTCTTCTCCATCTCTATCTCTCTCTCTCATCGAATTTGGTGGGAGCTTTCAACACAACGTGCTATTTCGTGTTTTGGGTTCATAAAAAGATTCAATTTTTCTTGAATTCTTGAAGCCTATCTTTGATTTTCTCCTCTCCTGATTTCTGGGTTTTGAAGCTCAAGAAAAATGGCAGTGAGTTCGAATCTCTCTCTCTGAAAATTGTTTCTATTTATGGAATATCAAGTTTTTTTTCTCTTTACTATGCTAAATTTGTTTGTCTTTTTTCACCTAAACTTGGATTCGCTTTGATATTTATATAAATTTTTCGCTTTTGTGGGTAGGATTTAGGAATGAGTTTTGGGGAATTTTTGGCTGTATCTATTTTAATTATGTTGAAATTTGGATTTTTATTTAATCAATTGATCAAGCTCAAATCATGATTGAAGAAAAGGTTAATGCTTTATTCAAGGAATAGGGATTTTGAACGAACTTATGACATCAGCATAATCATATTGAATGACGTCATATATCTAAAGCGATTATTCATATTTATCGGCAGCAGAAACAAAGGTCAAATGTCCCAAAATTTGGCAATTGGGAAAACGAACAAAACGACGTTCCTTACACCGTTTACTTCAACAATGCAAGGAAAAACAAGGGAGGAAAGTTGATAAACCCGAATGATCCACAAGAGAATCCACAGATGTTCGCTCATCTCGAACCTTCGCCTCTTGCTCCGGCCACTCCTCCTCCTCCTCCTCATGCGAAATCGGGAGCCAGGCAAGAGGAGCCGACTGGGAGGCGGGCTGTTAGGCCCGCCCCCGAGCAAAGAGACGGTGATTTTGGGAAATTTAATAAAAATGAGCCAAATTATGGCAGCGGCCGTGGTAGCGGCCAAAGATCTGACCGCTCTGCACGGCCTAGTACTACAAACTCAGAGTTAAGCTTTGAACGTTCGCCTCTCCATCCTCAACCTCGCCCTCAGGCAATCAATGCTATGGGACGAGGCACCGGATCCCCAGCTTGGGAAGGTTCTAGAGGCCACGATAGTAGCCATGGCACGCCTTCTAGGTCGCGCCTAAAGCCAACTCGCTCGGATGAAGCAGTAAGACTTTCATTTTGGTTTATCCACTTTGCACGTCAACTTAAATAGATAAAAATAATATAGGCCGACCCACCGTATATATATATATGGGTAGATTTTAATTTTATTTGATTCTATAATCCTACCACATGTATTATCGGTCCCTCAAAGTAAATGCCTCGTTTGATTGGTGCAGAGTGAAAAAGGAGGGGCGGTTCCAAAATTTGGGGCATGGGATGAGAACGACCCTCAGTCGGCTGAAAACTTCACGCACATATTCAACAAAGTGAGGGAGGATCGAAACAATGAGGGCGGGAATGGGAACGGCCCGACTACTCCGAACCATCACGCATCATACGCACAGGTGCAACGCTCCAACGAGCCTAAGGTTAGAGCAACTCATCCATCTATCTATATATCTATCACCTTTTTCCTTTGATATGATCTCTGTCTCATCTCTTTGCTCTTTTTACATGTAGCAATGTTGCTTTCCTTGGTGGTAGAAAATCAACGGTCGATTCTCCTCCGTTTTGCTTCTTCTTTCTCTATGCAAAGACAGCCTCACTTTTGTTTATCTATTTTGGCAATAAATGTGATGAGATGTTCATAATTTGGTGCTTCATCATCGATGTAATTTTTTGAGTCATTTCTAGTCATTTCATCCTACGCCGTTTCCCACTTTGTACCATGTTTTAGAATGTAGAGTAGTTGTTTTGTGTTAGATGATTTTCTTTTTTTCTACTTCGATTTTACAGCTTTCTTTATTTTATGGCCTTTGTACAAACAAAACGTTTCACTATATGATATATCCACATATAATTTGTCTATATTGATAATGTAAAGTAAAAAGAAACTGTCATTTTTTATATTACCAATTAATTTTAGGATCTAAACTCACTAATGTTTACTTGATCACTCATTCACGTAATAGACGCTTTAATAAATAAAACTACGTACAACCCAGTGAAATCTAACATCAGACCAAAACATGAGATGACATAAATGATCTTGTACAGAAAACTTACATGGGAATAACATTCATATCTGAGTTATACAATATCGAAAATGTGAATTTAAAACTATCCATTTAAATATTTGGTGAGACATTCCTCCCAAAAGTTAGACCAAAAATTGTATGGCCCAATTCAACAAAAGTTCGAATTTTAGAGCCCCATTATTTGAGCATCTGAGCCCAAATTCAATTACACAAAATCATGCATGCTTCAAATCCGAAATTTCAGCGCCAGTTTATGGAGGCAATTCGAAATTTCAAAACGTTTCCGAATTTCCAATCTTCAATTCGAACGTAACAGCAACCACACTTAAAATCAATTCAAAGTTTCAATCCACTTTCTCCTTCCCTCTCTCTTTGATTTTTCAATGACCAAAATCAGCCACCATAGCTGAATCTGAGAAATTAAGGTAAATTCCCAAAACCCAAAATCAGTTCCCGCCGAGTTTTTCGGCGCCACCTGAATTCAGCTCAGTCTGTGCTCGCACTAAGATGATCGATTGAGCTTTGTGCATTTTAATCGATTGGGAGCTGGCCGCAAAGACTTGTCTTTTTTCTGGTGAGATTTGAATTGCAGCTTTTAATCATGGGGTTCTCGAATGTGCTATTGCCTAGCAAAATCATGGGTAGAATCCAATTGTTGAAAACCCCTCTTTTGTTGCTTGATTGAGGGTTTTGAAATAATTTGATATTTTGTGTTAGTCAATTAAGGAGAATTTCCCCTTTCTCTCGTTTTCTGCCTCTGCTTACTTCTACTTGATTGGATTTAGGTTTTAATTTGGGGGTAGTTTTGAATTCCATTTCTGAATTGGGAATGAGGGAGCTAAGCATTGAGTCGTTTTATTCACGGCTAAGACAGTCAGCTATTGCCTCAGCTTCATCCGTCCCTCTTCTAATCTTCCCCTCAACCTCGGATGCTGATTCACTATGTGCGTTGAAAATCATAGGGCATGTTCTTGAATCTGATTCAATTAGGTATGCCTGTTACCCGGTTTCGAGTTTCAGGGAAATTCACAAGTATGCAGGGCCAAATCTTAGTTCATCCGCGAATGAGCCCATTACCATCTTGTTGATTAATTGGGGTTGCCATAGGGATCTTAGGAGGGACCTGCAGATCGGTCCCTTAGCTCGTGTTTTCGTTGTTGACAGTCATAGGCCGATCCATTTGCATAATCTGAGTGACCAGAATGACTGTGTGGTGGTGCTTTACACGAAGGATGATGAGAACCAGGCAGATCTTGTTTATGATTTCGATGTGTCCACTGTTGCGAATGCGAGTGAGTTGAACAGTGACGGTGAGGTTGAGGAGGATTCGGAGAGTGAGGATGAAAATGATAGTGATGTTGAGGAGGGTGGGGAAGTAGGTAGAAAGAGGAGGAGAGA
This sequence comes from Salvia splendens, assembly GCF_004379255.2. Classification (NCBI taxonomy): domain Eukaryota; kingdom Viridiplantae; phylum Streptophyta; class Magnoliopsida; order Lamiales; family Lamiaceae; genus Salvia; species Salvia splendens. Next base: position 1,230,972 of record NC_056038.1, read on the forward strand.
TTCTGAAAATGAGGGGAATCCTGATAAGTTGTTTAAGAAGTTGAAGAGAGACTATTACTATATGGGAACGTACCATGGGAAGCCATCGGGATGCTTGATGTATGAGCTGTCACATTCTCTAAGGAAGAATAAGAATGAGTTACTCTGGTTGGCTTGTGTGGCTTTAACTGACCAGTTCGTACACGAGAGGTTAACTGAAGAGAGATACCAGGCAGGGGTTATGGAACTCGAGCAGCATATTAACAGCTCAGGAAACTTGGATGCTATTACATCAGTCACACTCAAGGATGGCACAAAGGTTACTGTGCCCGATTCTTCCAGAATCACTTATGAGGACGAGCCTAGGTTGATGTTGTTGCAAGAGTGGAACTTGTTCGACTCAATGCTGTGCTCATCTTATGTGGCAACTAAACTGAAGACTTGGAGTGACCCCGGGTTGAAAAATATGCAGCTTCTTTTGGCTCGGATGGGGTTTGCAAGAGAAGAATGCAAACAGAAATACCAATACATGAGTGTAGAGATCAAACACAGAATGAAAGATATGTTTCAAAAGTTCCTACCCGAGATTGGGCTCAGGGATTTCTACTATAGAGGTTTCCTGCTGTTGCACGGGTATAGCTCGAAAGTCTCTGCTGCAGATGTGGTGTATGGGGTCACTGCTCTTCTAGAGTCGTTCGTGGAGGCAGATGGATCTTCTGGCTCGAAACAGTTTGGTGTGGCGTATGATGCTTTGTCCCTCAACAACGTCGAGAAGCTGGAGCTGGGAATGAGGCAGGCTATCAAGGTGCAACGGGCTGTTCTCAGACAAGGAAGCACAGCCATAACGAAGAAGGGGTCGATAAGGAGTGGGAGTAAGTTCAGATGGGTAAAACTCGAAGACACTGCTGATGCAAAGCTCTTATGTCACCCTCAGGCTCTAACTAAATTCGGGTTCTTCCTGATGGATGCTCTACGCGAGAAGGGAGCAAGGATGAAGCCTCTTATATGCGTTTGCTACACTGAGGAACAGAGGAAAGTGCTGATTGTTGGCATATGTGGGAAGCCACGCCTTGGTGCGCGAAATGGAAACGCATTCGGGATTGCCTTCAGAAGCGCGGCTGATGAGACTGGAGCTGAGTACTTCCACGAGCTCTTTGAGTCATCGTGGATAGTCTTGGAAGCGGCTGCAGTAAATTCGTTCATGATCAGGTTAACTGAGAAACTGTTGTGATTTGTGATCATCTTTTCATATTTGTATCTCTTTCACTTAACTGTGATTCTGTTATTCATAGATGTCTTTTTTTTGCATTCTAATAGACTAATGCTTTGTTAACTTGCATGTAACATTATCACCATTCAATAACTAGATTGAATACTTCCAAGATTATAGTTCCTTCTTTGAAAACAACTCCAACATTGGATTATAGCAGATGGGATGGGATATGTATACAAGGAGCCGTTTGGTTTGAAAGATTATATCTCATGGTTGAATATGTATTCGTTTGTTTAGATATCTTTATGAATTGGAAGTGTAAATTGTGCAGCTGCTGTTAATATTATACTGATGTGTAAGAATTTGCAGCAAAAATTCATACATACATTCCATATTTGACTACAGAGATTCTGAACTAATATAGCCATTTAGATGTAACAATGGTGCAGAAAGTAATTAATTTGTCCATTGTATTAACCCTATTATTTATGATATAACAGGAGTAACCATGTACTAATCAATATTGTTACATGATAATATGACTATAATCTCACTGCTTTCAATGTAAAAACTAAGAGTCCTTTTTTAACAACAAAGATTTTGAATAATAGGGCACATTTAGGAGATCTTATTTTGTACTATAGTATTATTTTATCAATAAGGTTAATACATGGAAAACCAATTATTATACGGAAACAATATGACTAATAACTTTCAAAGTGTTATTTTTTAGTTACCTAATAAAGGAATAGATCTCAATTTTCAACAAGTATAAGAAAATGGGCGGGCTAGAGTAAATTAACAAATTTATTGTGGATCCTAATTTCAAACGGACCTCGATTTATCTCTGTAGACTACGTATATGAATCGAGAGTACTACCAAAACGTATCTCGCCTTGCGGAAAGAAGTCTCCATTGTCTCTGCTGTTATTAATCATTATGTTTTTATTTTAATTTATGTAATTCCAATTGTAATAAATTTATTTCCATATATTTTTTCTTCTCTATTTAAGTTGTATGGAGTATATTGCATTTGACAATTTCTCTTTTGCCACCCAATTTCTACCATCTCATGATAAATACAATTATACAAATACCAAATTATAAAGAGAGATCGATCACAGGTTCGAATATGACTTAATGTAAAAAAAATCTTTAATCATACTAAAAGTGCCATATGAAACTATTAATACATACTAGTACCATACATGACCATTAATAATTGATAATACTAGTAAAAAATAATGAAAGATCTTAATTTCTAAAAATAAATAGTCTCAATTTCCTAATTAAATTACAAAGCGGTGCCCAAATTTCGTAAGTGCTGACGACGAAATGTAAATTGGCATCCCTGAAACGTGGCCAATTCTTCTCTTCAAAACACACAATTACTGCGTGTGAAAAAAAATTCCAAATTCCAATCCCTATTTAAAAATCGAAAACCCACTTCGCCTTCTTCTCTCCAATTCAAGATTTCAAATCGTAAAAGTTGGTAACAAAGTTATAGAAAGAGCACTCTACTTTTCACCGAAGAAATCAGGTTAGGTTACCATGGAGAGTTCAATTATTTTTAAAAAATTTGTATATCGTTATCTTGGTTTTTGATTTTGCTTTTGCTTTTGCTTTGATCAATCCGTTTGATTTGATTGTTGTATCTTCGAATTTGTTGGTCGATTCTTAAAAAGATTCAATTGCGGTGAGGTTTATGGTGAATTTCTTGTTTCTTTCTGATCTTAGGGTTTTGTGTGGTTAGGTTAATTTTGGGTCGGTGGAACTAAAATGCTCTGTTCTATAATTGGAGTAGGCTACAATTGTTGAGCAAATTGCTGATTTCAATTACTTTCCGTACCTTTGAATGTTCAACGAAATGATGATTTATGGATAAAAATTCAAACTTGCTGTGTTTAAATCGCATTAGTGAGTGTATTGAATTTCTATGTAATTGCATTTATATGAACTGAATTGAGCTCGGTTTGCAATGGGTGACTCTCAGGAGGTCGGAGACGTAGCAATTTCTGTATCATGAGCAATCCACAGGAAATTAGGATGTATACAAGGGCTAGAAGTAGGAGACGGACACTGGATGTCGATCTTAATGCTTTACCACCGTCACATGAAATCGGGGAACAGGGCGTTGTTTCGCACCATACTAGGTCGCATGGTAGGCAGGAGGCTGGAAGAAGTGCCACCACCCTGCCTCCGCCCATTGATGTAGAGGCGCTTGATGACGACGTTATTATCTCTTCGCCTACGGCATTTGCAGAAGTATGCGATTGTTGCTTTCATCTTGTCACCTGTTATGCATTTGAGTTCGATTTCCTATCTATAACGTATTGGTATAGTCATGTGATTTAGCTTCTGGTTTTTTACTTTCAGGCCAAGAACAATGCCAGAAGGAACCGTGGGCGTACTGTCGTGGTTGATGTGGATAGTGGTAACTTCTATATACTTTTTCTTCTTTATCATTATGATGTTCCTCAAACCTTAGTGATCTTGCTGGTGCTATTTCCTTCGTGCGATTCATCATTGTTTGAAGCACTATTCACTTACAATGTTTTCCCAACTTCAGTAGATTTATTAGAAGTAGTATATCACAGTATTTGAAAATCATATTGATGTTGGAGCAATTATGATACCAAAGAATGTTAGCTTAGCTTATGTGTCTCATATACTTTACGAGTCTGATAGAAAAAAACGAACTTTACGAGTACTATCAGCCTCTGCCTCTTAGATTCTACTCCTAACATAATTGTCTTTAGACCTTTTTCTTGAATATGTCACTAGAAGCGGCTAACTAATTCCACATCGTAACAATGCGTCCTTTTTATGTGACTAATTCAAGTAATACAAACGGACTAGCTCAATTAGTACAACTGCTGATTGAAAAATGAGCTGTTCGTCTCTCCTCGTCGATGAACTTCATCCTCGAATACTTGTTTCATTCTTTCTGTTTTTTCACATTATAGAATTTTCTTGCTGATATGCTTTGATATTTTCACAGATGACAGAGCATCTCGCAACAAGCGCAGAAGGGTTCCTACAAACCAGACAATTATAAACTGCGACCTTTACATAAACCTCGAAAGCAGTAGCAACTCATCGGTAACATACGACACACCTTCCTTCCTTCGTTTTTCCTCTGCTTTTCTGTTTCAGCTTATTACGCACTTTGGTATTTGAATTTTTAGAGGGAAAGTGGCAAAAGCACTGCAGTGCCTATACCTCCCGTTCCACCAAAGGAGCCGACATTCAGCTGCCCCATTTGTATGGGCCCGCTAGTCGAAGAGATGACAACAAAATGCGGCCACATTTTCTGCAAGGCGTGCATCAAAGCTTCCATAGCTGCTCAGGGGAAATGTCCAACGTGCCGGAGAAAAACGACAACTAGAGACATTATTAGAGTGTACCTTCCCTCAACTAGAACTGCTTGAGGTCTCTGTGAGTGTGTATCTCTGTTATAATCGGTTTTGTACTGTCTTTACAACACACAAGATTCTAAAATTTGTGTTGGTTATTCAGTCTTTACTTCTTCTTTTTTCGCTTAATGTGACAATATATTATGATAGTTATAGATATAATTGATTAAATTTGGTTGCTATGTGGCATCAGTTTTAGCAGTTTGAAATTGCAATAATAAGATTTGATATTTAGTCTTAGTTATGTGGAGTAGCATTAAGATTTATGTATACTATTTGAATACAATTCTCTTTCTAAGTAGATATGGCGGGCAATATATCTAAATAGCTTAATTTCAACTAAATGACCTTTTTTTTAAAAAATTTGGTTCGGATTTTGGGATGACTTTTTTAAAATCAAGAAAGTTTCAAATAAATATCATATTACTGACTTTGTTAATTCATTCCATTCGTATTTTATCATAACATGAATATATAAAAATATAATTCACATTTTATTATAATTTTATTGAGTTTTCGTATTTTATCATAAGATGAATATATAAAAGTATAATTCACATTTTATTATAATTTTATGGAGTTTTCTTAAGATGAATATATAAAAGTATAATTCACATTTTATTATAATTTTATTGAGTTTTCTTAAAACTCGTATCAAATTACAATGGGATACATAATCAGCAACGGAAGGAGTACAATTTTTGAGCAAAGTGATACAAGTAAGATTATAGTATTAATTCATGATCCACACTACTGAATAATGCAGGCGTTGGGATCATATTCGCAGGAGTTGCCGTCAGTAGGATAGAAATACTTTGGCGGTGGCGATGGTGGTGCCGGTGCATTACAATATGGTACAATCGCCCCCCTCTGAGGTGAAAACGGCGGCGTAGATGGTGGTGGCGGTGTTACCGGTGGCTCAGGCGGCGGCATAGATGGCGGCGGCGGCATTTTCTTTGTCTTGCTGCAGCAGAAACATGGCATTTTTTAGAATATTGTTAAGGTGTTGTGAAAATATGGGAAATGTGAGTTTATATATATATATATATTTGAAGATTGAAGAGATATGTAAATGTCATATAATGGTATGCAAAATGTTTATATATATATTTGAAGATTGTTTATATTATATTTGAAGATTGAAAAGATATTAAATGTCATATAATGGTATGCAAAATGCAAGTAGTACTATTTATTAAGTATTCCACTCAATTACTAGCTATGATTGTGTAATATTAATTCTCTACTAATTGTTAGTGTTTTGTTTGGAAATAATATGTTGCATACCTTAAGTGATCAATGCTTGTGAGTATTACCTGTAGAACACCTTTAGCATTGTTTGTTTTGTTTAAAAGTTTATTTTGATTGAAAAAATGTTATTGATTTTTGTTTTATTTTGGAACTTCGAGCTTTGATTTTAGCGTAAAATGTACATTTGAAAATGTTAATAAAATTTTTAATGTATAAAACAAAACAAACAAACAAACAAATAATGTGTCTTAACCGAGCGCGATATCATGTTCACAAATGGTGATTATATAAGGCGTGTAACATACCATTTTCCTATTTGGTAATTATCTTAACTAACAATTTAGCACACATAATATTGTGATATTAATTTCATGCTAATAATGTAATTAGGGTTGACAAAATAGTGAGGATAGGGTTTATCAAATTCACCTGATATGATCCAACTTATTAAGGTCAATGTTAGGAAATTTTTACCTCAAAGACGAACTCGATCGTTTTATTGCCTTTAAATATGAAGATGGTTCACATAATAATCACGTACGACAAGAATGTCCTCATACTATTTTTTTAATAAATTCTTGTAGTTTTAGTTTTTATTTCATTGATGAACCCTTATATAATCGATTTCCTTTAGAATAATATCAGTATTAATAAAATTTCATAATAAATTGTAAATTTGGTAAAAGAGTTTTGCCAAATATTTGAATTTATCAAAACGATGTTTTAAATATTTTAATAAGAAGAAAAACGATGTTTGCAGTATTATACAAAGAATTAACGTTTCCATCAAATAAAGATGAAAGATATTATAAAAAATAAAAGTACAAAAACTTGCATAAATGAAAAATTGCATTCGAATTAAAGATCTAATGAGATAAAGAGTAAAAATATGTATTTTGCCTAAAATCATTAATACTCCTTATAAATACGAGACACGACCAATTTTATTTATAAGTTTGAAACATTTTTTAAAACTCGTGCCGCTATTGAATAATGCAGGCGTTGGGATCTTCTTCACAGGAGCGGTCGTGATACGGATAGCGCTCCGACTGCGGCAGCGGCTGCGGCTGCGGCTGATACGACGAATACCGCGCATCATACGATGAATACCGCGAATCATATGAATAGCGTAGATCATAATCATATGATGAATAGTCATATCCGGAATATTCCGATGGCCACGGTCTTACCGTTGGATGAGGCGCCCACGCAGATGCCGGTGTTTCTGTTGTTTCAGTCGGCGGTGTTTCCACTGGCTCAGTCGGCGGCGTAGATGGTGGTGGCGGTGGTTCTGTTGGCTCAGGCGGCGGCGTAGATGGCGGTGGCGGTGGTTCTGTTGGCTCAGTCGGCGGTGTTTCTGTTGGTTCAGGCAGCGGTGTTTCTGTTGGCTCAGGCGGCGATGATTCGGTTGGCTCAGGCGGCGGTGTTTCTGTTGGCTCAGGTGGCGGCGAAGATGGCGGTGTTGGTGCTGCCGGTGGCTCAGGCGACGGTGTAGATGGTGGTATTGGGTTTTCATTTTCCGGTGGCGGCGGCACTTTCTCTTTGGGGTGGCGCTTGTTGCCGAAGAAACATGAAATTTTGAAGAATATCTTCATTTTTTTAATGTTTGGGGTATTACAAGTACGCATGATAATGTGTGTATATATATATAGGGTCTTGTTAGGTTGAGATTTTTTAGCTTAATTGAGAATTGAGATGCATTTTCAGCCACTCATTTTGAAATGTCAACTGCAAGTAGATTATGTCAACTAAGGGGTATTATCGTCATTTCATTTCAATAGCCAGAATATCAAATGTCAACAACTCGTATTAAATTTTTTTTTAAATTTTCGCGCGATGTCAACTACTGAGACATTATGTCAACTACGATGTGTAGTCTGCACATCAAATGTCAATAGCTCTGCACATCAAATGTCAACAACTTATAATTGACATTATATATGTGTAGTTGACATGAATTGTATATGTAGTTGACATTATATGTGTGTAGTTGACATGAATTGTATATGTAGTTGACATTACATGTGTGTAGTTGACATGAATTGTATATGTAGTTGACAAAAAAAAATAAATAAATAAAATAAATAAAAAAATAAAAATCGAAAAAAAATAATTTTTTTAAAAAAAATAAAAAAATATTTATTAAATAAAATATATGATGAAATTACAAATATGCCCTTTCACAATTAATTAATGTAAAAATATTTTCCATGTGGCAAATTCTGGACCACTCATTTAATAAAAATGAGTGGCTTATAATGCATCTCAATTCTCAATTAGGCTAAAAAATCTCAATTGATCACAACCCTATATATATATATATATTTGAGTATTCCATTTAAGGTATTCGATCAAATACTAACTTTTTACAGTAATAACTAATAACTAATATCAATTTTGCATGTGAAAAATATCAACACAAAGACATAAATTTATCAATATTTCTTGTGTTGATAAATTATGTCTTTGTATTGATATTTAAATTTACATGTTGTATTGATAAAATTATGTATTTGTATTGATATTTTTAATACACAGAATTAAAAGTTATTAGTTATTACTGTAAATTAGTTAGCACACTAACACAACCCATCCATTTAAATACTATGATTGTGTTATATTAATTCACTAGTAGTAATATTATTATAATAATAATATCTTCATTAGTAATTTGGCATACATAATATATACTGTAGCATTAATTTCATACTGAATTAATAATGTCTAATTACTAATAATTGTATGCATAGTTTATACTCATCACTTATAGTAATCAATCAATGATTGTTCTCATACCAATACAACCGTGCGTGTATATATGGTTAGTTAGTTTATCGTAATATAAACGGGTAAAAATAAATCTCTAATTTCAAGCTTTTTAGTTATTTATCATATAATTATTATACTTCATTCACAAAATAATGTCCATATTTACTATTTGAATCCGTCCATAAAATAATGTCCACACTTTCTTACTATTCATAAATTAATATATAAAAATTGGATCTTTATTTCACTATATAACACTCCGACTTTTTCTATCTTTTTAATTGTTCTCGCGGCGACGACAGCTGGATCGAGACCGACGGCGACGGTGGTAACTGGTGCAGGATCGAAAGGGAGAGTAGGCGTGAGAGAGTTTAGAGGGAGAGAAGGAGAGTCTCTGATTTAGGAAGAAGATTGGAGTTTCTATTTTAGGATTTTAATTTGGGATTGAGATAGATATATAGAGAGAGTACCGAGAGGAATGAATGAAACTTATTTTAATTTTGGTGCTCCAAGTTTTGGGGCCAAGTTTTAGCCAACGAAATGTTGAAAGGGACTAGAGTTTTTATTTAAGTTTTGGACCTTATAGGAATAATTGTTTGGGTTTGCAAAGGAATATTATATTCTGCGGGATGGATGCTGAACCGAGTTTAATATATGAGAATTTAGAAATACTCCTAAGGAAGAGCGAGAGTATTAGATGCATGCATTCTTTTAAGAGTGAATTTATGGTGTCTGATCTTTCACTTTCGCACATAAATGATACCTAATTTTTATTTTATATCATTTTTTATACCTATAAATAACATTTTTGGTACCTGATGCAATTTTCACCTCAAAATACCCTCTAAACAAATTCATTTTTCCATTTGTGTCATAAATGATATTTTGAGCATTGACAAAACTAGTACCAAAAGTGATATTATAATATCTTCTCTCATTATCCTCACTCTTTATACTATTATTATTAATCAATATTAATATTATTATTTTGATGTTATAAATTAATAATTAATTTTTTTTTTAATATCATTTAAATATACTTAATCATAATTATAGTTATAATGATATTTAATTATTATAATAATATTATTGTTATAATAGTAAAATTAGTAGTAATTAATAAATATTAATTATTATTTTATATTAAATTAATAACTAATCAATATAGTCCTAATCAAAATTTAAAATTGTGAATTGTATTCATAATAATAAAGAGTTGAATATTTTCAGTGAGGTGTTTCAATTCTAAAATGAGTGTAATAAATATTCAATTGATTTAGTTACTTTGAATAATTAATCTAGTTAGGTGTTTTGTTATTGATTTATATTATGAATGCAATTAGATGTATGTATAAAATACTAAAAATAAAGAAGAAAGTGTATGTACATCTTAAAAAAAGTATATGTACAAAAGTAGTTAAAACGAAGTTCTTAACCTAATTGTAATATTGAAGGGTTGTGTAATCAATTATAAGTTGATGTATTAAATTGTAACTATTTTTAAGTAATGATAAAATTTGATCTTTAGTTATATTGATACTTTAATTAATTGGTCTATTGAAAGAAGGAAGGTATAGATTTTATGGGCCTAGTGCAAGTAAGTAATCTAGATTTCTTAAATTAATACGAGATATGAATACATAATATTTTGCTTATAAGATATATAATCTGATTGAAGAATGGACTAACCAGAAATTCTTATAAGAGTATGAACGGGCTAGGGTGACCCAACAAAAAGTTAACAAATTTAATGTGGATCCTAATTTCATATAGAAGTTTTAAATGGATGAGGAATTGCATACTAAAAATCACCAATCACCTAATTTGCTAATTAATTAACCAATAAATCAACCAATATTCTACAAATCTGTTAGTTATAGGGGCCAATTCAATCACGCAATAGTAACACGAAAAAAAAACATACATTTCCAAAAATCAAAATCAAACATGTGAATCAAATAGTATGTGTTTTTTATTTGCGGAAGGTGGGATTACTAAGTTCAATCCAATCAGACTGTGAGCATTATAAAAGTACAAAGTTCAATCCACCTAAAAATAAATAAAAATCACTGACATAATGATATCTGAACAAGACACGCATTTAGTAAAAAAACAAAGACACAAAAGAAGCAAATGACACAACCACGACCAATACACACCTCCCTCCGCCAACAAATAAAGCAACAAAAGAATTATTCCCCATATGAATTATAATCTCAAAATTTGAAAACCTATAAACTCCATGCGTATAACATTATAAAAGAAACCATGTGTCACGTAATACTATCAAGACAAAATAAGTAAGTATTTCGCAATTCCAAAAATCAAAATTATAAAACTTGTGAATTTAGCCAATAATAAAATCAAATGTAGGAAAAAAAACATACAATTCACCAAATTAAAATTGCACAAAAATGAAAAAAAAATAACTATAATCCTACTCTCCCAAACCCTAACCACATCCTCCATGGAGTGGGCGGGTTCAGCTCGAAGCAGGCCAGGGAGATGGTTGAGGCGACGACCAGGTAGCTTGTTGAGGCAATGACCAAGTAGCTTGGGCTGGTGACTGAGACGAGGGCGGGGGAGCTTGGGCTGCTGGTTGAGACGCCGAAGCGTTGTTCTTCTTGTTTTTGCTGAAGAAACCCATTTTTGTGGCCTAGGTTTCTTTTCTTGCATGTATTTATAGGGGAAGGAATTATGTTAATACCAAAATAATGTCAATATTTTGAAGATTATGGTAAGATATAATGTGATTTAGTTATTGATTTAGTAATGTCATTGAGAAGGTTGGTTTTTAAGATTATACTATATTATAAATATTACTCCTTCCGTCCCAGATAATTCGTCTCACTTTGATCAGGCACGGGTTCTAAGAAATGTAATGAAAAGTTAATTGAAAATGTTAGTAGAATGTGGGTTCTACTTTTATATATTAGTTTTATAATAAAATATGAGTAGCAATGAGTTAGTGGAATATGAGGTCCACTACCAAAAATGGTAAAAAATGAAATGAAACAAATTATGTGGGACGGACCGAAATAGAAAAATGAGACAAATTATCTCGGACGGAGGGAGTAGTGTTTTTTTAAAAGTATAGAAACGATAGTACTATTAGTAAATGTGTACACATTTGAGGAAATGAATAGAAATATCGGAAATGTGTATATACATTTGAGGGGGAAAAAAGATCGTACAATTTGGTTATCGGATGTACTAGAAGTAATTTGAAAATATTCCACTTTGATGACCAAAAAGGTGGTACTAATAAACAATATTGTATTTTACAATATTTAAACATTTTATAAATATCATAAAAATTGAATTTAGAAGAGATTTTAAAAATATTTTTTATAAAAAGAAATTTAATTTTTATAATTAAATGCTGGAAATATTATCAAATATATTATAATTATTAGAGAACTATAATATATTACTAATATATTATTCCTTACTAAATTAATACACCACACATATATTTGACTATCAAGTGTTACAAACTTCCATCAGCAAACCATCTCTATTATGTCGATTATGCTTTACATGATTTGATTAATAATGTCATTTTTCTATAATCTTATGGATTTATACACCAAAAATATACTTATACTGAGGGGTGTATATTATGTTATATTATAGTACTAGTAACTTGATGAATTTTAAAATCATAGCAATTATAATTTGTTTTATGTAATACTCATCAATATTAAGACATACATTTGAACAAATTTTATTGCATGATAAATTGACAAATTTCGAACTTACGCACCTGACATATGCTGAGTCACGTTGAGTGAAATCTACTCCCTCCGTCCATGAAATTTTGTCACATTTTTCCATTTCCATCCACCCCATAAAATTTGTCACGTTTCACTTTTTACCATTTTTTGTAGTGGACCTCATATTCCACTAATTCATTCTCACTCACATTTTATTATAAAATAAAACTAAAATATAAAAGTATGACTCACATTCCACCAATTTTTTCAACTCACTTTCCATTACATTTCTTAAAATCCGTAAATAATTAAAAGATGGTTAAAGAATCATTCACAATTTGAAACAATTACCTCAAAATCGTAAAAAATACTAGTATAAATTACAATAAATATCTCATAAATTGAAAAACCACAATATAGCAATTACTAAAATAAAATCCTTAAATAATCTTGAAAAACAAAAACAAAATGAAATACTATATATGAATAAGAAAAGCTGATATAGATCTGTTAACTACATGATAAAGCATTCAGCGTTGGGAACTTGTTGTTGGGTAGGAGGAGGCGCCGTAATCCGACGGCGGCGGATTGTTGGTGGTATCACTATCATTGTTGGAATGGCCCGGAATTCCTCTTCCTCCGTTGTGCGGTTCCCATCCGTAAGGGTAGCTGTAATTCGGCGGCGGATTGACAGTAGTTGTTAGTCTATAGTAGTCGTCTAAGTTATGGAAGGGATTGCTCGGGTGGTATCCTCCCGCTCCCGCTCCGTTGTACGACGGAGGATATTGCTCTCCCGACGGCTGATACCGGTAGTACGGATCCTCCAGCTCCCTTGCAGGGGGCGGCGTGGGCTCAGGCTCCGGCTCTGGCTCTAGAGGTGGTGGTTGTGGTCGAGACGTCGAAGCTTCGGCCTTGCGGGCTTCGCGGCGTTGTCTTCTTCTTGCCTTGTCGAAGAGACTCATTTTAATTGTTTTTTGTGGCCTCTGTTTTTGTGAGTTTATATAGGGTTTTGTATGTTAAGAATGATCAAATGTCACGATTTTGGTTAAAATAATAAGAAGAAGATATTCATAATTTGATGATAAGAATATATTCATAATGATATTGTTGATTTGATGAATTGTACTCTATCAAATTTTGTAATATAGATAAAGAAGATATTCACAATTTATTGGCGACGCCACAAAGGTCGTAGCCTCAACACGACTCGTGGGGGAGTCCGGCTTAGCGGTTTCTGAGAGTTAACGCAGTTTTCCGGAGGAGATTTAGCATTGTTCATGAACATCAAAGAGAAAATGGATTCCATCGTTTTGGAGACTAGCCAACGCCACATTCATGAACATTTCGGTTTCCTGTGAGCTTCTTGTTCGGGTATAGAAATTACACATATTAATTTTCTTACGTTTGTTTTGAAAAATAAATTATGATGTAGTAGTATATAAAAACTGTGAGGTTTCATAAAAAGTGACTCAATTCGCAGGCCTTTCGGAATTTATGAATTAATTCACTGACCTTTCGTAATATGAGATCGTGATATGCAGATTTTTGGAATAAGGAGTTTTTGAATTTTGTCCATGTTCTTTTTTCTTAATTATTCCTCTAGCAATATTTATGAAGCCACCAAATTATCCCCTAATATTTTCACCATAATTTTAATATTTTTACTGCAATTATTTTCACCCGATTCAAATCGCCACCGCCTCTAAATTCTAAATCATGTATGAAATATATTATAGATATAATATATTAATAAAATTCCCAAATTGGGTCCAACAACCACGTTGGACCATCTATAATAGTATATTATAGTAAAAAAAATTCCATTTTTCATATCTATAGATTTCTTATCTTTTGAATGTCAGCCCAACCAATTTGGACTCAAATTATATTTATTTTCAGAAATATTTACTCTAATATTTCCAGAAAATACAAAATATGATGGAATAATATTAATTACTTCAATATTTCCACAAAAAATATTTACTCCTTTATTAGTAAAATTTATGATACAATCCCTGATTTTTAAAAATTATGAAAACTATTACATTGCCAAGTTATGTATATATACATGTAAAGAATTATTTACAAATTTGAAATAATAAACACAGAATTGTAAAAAATATACACAAAATTAAATATCTCTGCTGAATAACTAATCAATTAAAAACACACAGTATCTAACTACAAGATAAAGCATTGAGAGGAGGGATATCCATCCACGGTGCGGCCGAGGGCTTGGCGTCGCCAGCGCAGGTGGTTGAGGTTGAGACGTCGAAGCCTTGGAGTTTGAGCGGCGCTTTCTTTATATGCCCAAGATAGTCAAGAGACCCATTTTTTTCGCGTGGCTTAAATTTTCTGAGTTTTAATTTGGTTGCATTTATATGAGTATAATCTTACATATATAGGGTTTTTACTTTGGTATGGAAATGTTAATCTTGGGTATTTTTAATCGAATTTTGGGTGTGATTTTGTTGTACATTAAGTTTAGTTATTATATATGACGATAAAATGTCACGGTTTTGGTGATTATGATAAGAAAAATTGGTTCTTGATTTAGAGGCAATATAAAATTGGTTTTTGAGATGATGTATATATAGTGTTAATATTTTGAAAAAATATAGAAAACGATATAATAGTAAATTCTTACGTAGCTTAATAAGACTTGGTTTAAAAGAAAAAAATACTATATGTAAATGCATATTGAGAATATTAGTAGTTATATATAAAAAAGGAAAGGTTATGAATTAATGACTTTGGATCCTATTTGCGGACTGATTAATTCCACCAAAAGCCCAACCTTCAAATCGAATTGCAAATTCGATTTTCCAACTTTATAAAATTGCAAGTCTGATTTTAAAAATTCAATTAGAAAGGAAGAAGAAAATTATGAAATTTCAATTCTATATCGAATTTTGGTTCAAAAAGGCAAAATACATGCATATATGAGAGTCAAACTTCATTTATTACACACATAATTAGCTAAATACGTGGGAAAATAATGTTACTTATTTATTAAATATTATTGGCAGGTAGAACAGCCTTGAAATTCGCCATGATATATTATCTACTACCTAGTTTATTTAATACTAATAAAAATACGAAGAATCAACGTAGTACATATGAACAAAATCTTGTTTATCATTAGATATAATTTTACAGGTAGAAACAGCCCTGGAATTAATTGTATTCGTTAATTGAATATATTATCTCTAACCTGAAACTTTTAGTCAAAGTAAAAAATTACAAAATAATCATTCACGTATCCATCACTACATAATGTCAGCTATGTATTTTACTAATTAATTAATTACAGTGATTACCGCACGTTAAATCATGTTCATATTCAACATAATATTTCTAATCGTTTAGTGATTATTTATAAATAGGAGAAGACTTTCTTAGCATTTTGCAAAGAACAAATAGTTTCGTTTATCATAACTTTTTTTTGTAAGGCTTAATGGAAGTGGTGCACCACCATGTTGAGGACGAGGAGGAGGAGGTGGTGACGGTGGAGGAGAAGCTGTTGCCGCGGCGACGAGGGCCGGACTTTGCTGATCCTGGAGATGATGGTTATGAAGAGAGCAGTGATGATACGACGAATGATGGATCCGAGGTGCTTCAAACTGTCATATCAGAAGAGAATAGTGTCTATTTTGACGACAAAAAAGGTAACAAAACAATATGGTATTTCACATCATTTATGTATTTCTAAAAGTATTGCTAAGAAAATAGATTTTTGTTCATGTACTATGAAATAGGAAAATCTATCCATTGTTTGTGATAAAAAAAGTTTAAAGAAAATAAGTCTAAATGTATTTTTATTATTAATGAAGGAATATGGAAATGTCACGATTGCATTTGGACATACAAAATTGGACAATCTTGGATTTATCATTTGCATCAGAAACCATTCAATCAGGGAGGTCAGTAGATTAATTAATAGATTAATTTTATGTAAACTCTAAAATCATGTAAAGTAAATAAGTAAAATGCATTTCTTCTTGCTCTAGGACTAATAGATTTCTTGTTATGTCAATTTGAACTTGCTCGATTTGTTGAATCGCGACCTTAGTTATATCATTTACCCGCAGATAATACCGAACTCCAACATTTGGAAATCGACAGCCACCATGAGGAGATCTCGAAAATCGTGCACGACGTCATCAACCGCCAACACATAGTGAATTTCAACGCCGAAATTGTAACCGTTCCGGCAAGAGAGAGCGTGATAGTCGAAGAAAGCGACGACGAAGAAGTGATCGAGTTGGAATTCGAAAGGGCTGTGGACAAAGTCCACACACACACTCCATATTGTCCTAATTGTAGTAACCAAATTACTAAAGTAATCCTTCGAAGAAAGAAAAAGGCAAGCCCTCGTCCAGACAAGCCACTTGACCTATTGGGATGCTTGAGTTGCTTCAGCATTTTCATACCTTCAGGTAATTAATAATGTGGCATTATAAATTAATAATATAGTCTTGATAAGTTTTATTTAATTTATAGTCTTATAAGAAAATTAATGTGGGGTTTGTGTTTATTTGGAGCAGGGGATTGTTTGAATCCTTTTAGGTTGTTTAAATCCAAACCAAAATTGGAGAGTCACGATATAGAAGAAGAAGGGCAGCCACCAATTTCTGTAGGGGGTACAACTGCTGATGCGGGAGGTACTTTTCTTTATATACATTAGCACATGATCTTTATATTTATATGTCGATTAATCGAGTACACATATAAGAACCATTTTCAAAGTGTATATATAAATTTTAGAAAAGAGCCTTTTAATTGGTTTCTCAGGGTCCAAACAAAGCCTTATAAGCCCAAACATTGGCCCATCAATTGCCGTTGGGAGTACACCTACTAATGCAGCAGGTACATTTGGCTGATATAAATTTTACGCAATCGATATTTTATTCACAACTTCTTAGTCTAAAATAATTAAAATTTCATCTTTCATTTTTCTATTATTCATCTTATACATACGTATTAATTTTAAAAGGCCAAAAAATGAAAAAAAAATTGGTTCAAAGAATTGAAATGGCTGTTTATTCTATAGGAACAGGGCATCGTTTGAATCCGTTTTATTACTTTGGATACAATTCCAAACCAAAATTACAAAGCCCCAAAATTGAATTTGAGCAGCCATCAAATGATATCGATGGTAGTACAACTACTAATGCACCAGGTACCTATCTTGGCGTGACGGATTATATTCAAATGTATACACGTATACTTTAAGAAATATAATCATAATTATTATATTTGCTTTTAATTATCAGGGATATTAGGAGAAGCAAAACCAGAGCATAATCCACGTGATGTGACGGTTGATATCAAAGATGGACCAGGTGAAAATTTCATTCACAATATACTTGTTATGTTTATCCCATATAGAAAATTTCTAGCGATTACTAGTACTACTTTTTTTTAATCCAAAAATAATATAATATTTTTTAAAAATAGAAATGGTAGGAGGAGGACTTGCGCTACAACAGCCATTAATTTTTGAAGCGGTTGGAGTTCGGCCTCCTTTGCAAAAACCGTTAATTTCAGAAGCAGTTGGAGGCCGGCCTTCTTTACAACAACCACTAATTTCAGAAATAGTTGGAGGGCGGCCTGCTTTACAACAACCACTAATTTCTGGCCATCGGCGCTCTAGATCGCTTGAGTTTTGGAAATGCGTTGTGTATGGAGGTCTAATCGAGTCAATCGCAAGTCTAAGCATAGTCTCTTCTACAGCTGCTTCAGACGCTACTACACGTACGTATTTCCATCAGTTATTTCTCGATTTTGAATAGAAAAATCATTACGAAATATATCAGAATGTGACATAGAAATATAGTATTTCAACTCTAATGGATTGTGTCTCTATGCTAGTGAACGTCGTCGTCATTGGATTGGCAACCCTACTTAGCGGCCTCATGGCATTTGGTTGCAACGTAAGTAAACTTACATACTCCATATGAAATATTTATGACATGTTTGGTTTGAATGATAAGACATGATTAATACAATAAAATTAAAAAACCAAATAAAATAAAAAATATTTAATCATGCTAATCCCAATTATCACATCCATCAAACCAAAATATCCCATAAATCTTTATAAAATAAACCAAATATGAGTCAAATTATTTTCCTACTAAAGATAGTATTATAGTTTCATTTAATGAATACTTATGGGTCTGCCCCTTTCTGCAGCTTGTGGAGTTACGAAATGACAACTCTAACGAGAAGTACCACGAATTACTTGGTCAGAGAGGGCACTTTCTTTTTCACTCGACGTTTGCCATTCTTTCCTACATCATTTTTGGGCTCGTGGCCCCCGTTACCTACGGCTTCGCCTTCCATGACAGCGACGACAAGGACTACAAGATGCTCGCAGTAGCTGCTGCTGGTTTTGGTTGCATCTTCGTCCTCGCAATTGCCAAAGCTTATGTGAAAGGGGTAGACAGATTTGGAGGCTATGTTAAGACAATAATGTACTATGTTACAATGGCAGTTAGTGCATCTGGTGTCGCATATGCTGCAGGAGATTTGTTTGGAAAGCTTTTGGATGATCTTGGTTGGTTTCAACCCGCTCAAGTTGTTGCTTCTCGAGTTTCTTCGTGGGCTTCGTACTGATTAGCAGGGTCGGATACAGAAAAAATTTAAGTTGGGCTTATGTTTTTAATTTTTTGAGTTTGAGATTTCAAGAAGAGAATTTGCTTACTATTTCTTGTGATGATTGTAGATTGATGCTATTGTAATAAAATTTTCCTTGCTTGCGCTCGCTAAATCATGATTTTTTGTTAAACTTTTGAGCATTCTCATGACTTTCAATCAAGTTAAATCATAATTTTACTATCTCTGAATAAGTTGTACTCCCTCCGTCCGCCGTTAGGAGTCTCATTTCTTGACAGCACGGGTTTTAAAAAATGTTAAGAAAAGTGAGTGGAAAAAAGTTAGTGGAATAGGAGTCTCGCTTGTATATATTAGTTTTAAATAAATGTGAGTGTAATGAGTTAGTGGAAGGTGCTATATTACCGTTTATGGTAAAAATGAACCGGGACGCCTATTCGCGGACGGACTAAAATGGCAAAACGGGACTCCTATTCGCGGACGAAGGGAGTAAATATTCGACGAAGAGTCAAAAATTATAAATCAAAATTGTGATCCCAATAGAAAGTTCACACCGTGAATGTGAATGTGAATGCTCGAATTGCGAACCCCAATTCGGTTTCCATGCAATGATGAGTTGGGAACCCCTAAAATTGTTTAAAACGCACTAAACGTTTTCGTTTTAAGTCTAGCTAAATTAAAACGTTCGAGGAATCGACAATTTGCTCACTTCAGAAAATCTAGCTTCCATAATTGGTAAAGTAATGCATAATTCATAAAGTAAGAGAGATGCAGATAATGATAGTTAAAATAGTGTTAGTAGATAGTGAGATCTCGTATTATTATTAATGTTTAATGGTTATGCCTAGTGATATAAGTTGTAAATGGATTAATGTATATGGGTAATGAATTTGACAGAACTTTGCATAAATAGAAAAGAGATAATTTTATGGGACGGATGGAAAAAGAAATTATCATTAATTTTATGGGACGGATGGATGGAGTACTAGTTTAATGGACTAAGAGTGAACTGCATAAAATGACCATAACTTTTCACCTTGTAACAGCAGAGACCCATAATATTTAAAGATCTCACCACAGGGATCTAACAAAATATACAATCACAAATGAGATTTTTTCGGACCATAATACCCTCCGCCCCTAAAAGGGCATTTCAACCATGCTGACGCCGCCCCTGCCATGCTGACGCCGCCCTCTGCCATGCAGTCTGCTTCAAGTACCTATTTCCTTTTTATTTTATGTATTGAGTTCTTATAAATATGCATCTTTTATTTGATTTTAAAATATATCTTATAAATAAATAAGAATATTCAAAATATTAATAATTAATATTAGTATTTCATTGATTTAATTTTATTTTGAGTTTTTTTTTCTAATTTTTAAACTATTTTTAGCTACTTTTGTCGAATAATTATTATTTTATTTTATTTTCAAAATTTTAATCTAAAATAAATTTAATCAAGTTTATTCAAACTTAACTACTGGTTCATTTTTAAAAAATATTTTTAAACAACATGAGAGAGAGATATTTCTCCAATGAAGGTCCCCACGGACCACTTTCCAATATATGACACACATTCTCAATCCCTCTTTCTAATGTTCCTGGATTAATGAAAATTGCCCTCATTCTTGAATGCTTGGCATCAGCAAATGGAAGAATCCTTCAGAGATGATTTGAGAAACAGGGGGCTGGTCGGCTAGAGCAAGATATTTCAATACGCGCAGCCTTATTCTTTTGTGAGGATTTGTTCAGGCGGTTCAATAACAAAGTTTTTCATGCGGCGGCTCTGAAACAGGGGGCTGGTCGGCTGGAGCAAGAGTCAGTGAGGGAGCCTGGAGAAGTATGGTCGGCGTATGATTAACAATTTGAAGAGACATACATATTTAGTAAAGCATACTCGTATTTAGGGGTCTCTGCTGTTATAAGGCGAAAAGTTATGGACTTTTTGTGCAGTTCACTCATGGACTAATTATGAATTATAATAAAGTTATGATTTAATTGGATGATTGGAAAGTCGCTAGACAAGAAATCAAGTTATTCTATAAATGCAAATTTTAGCAAAATAAAATCGCTTATACAAAATACAGAGTTTTTCCTATCAAAATTCCATAAACGAAATCCCAATCTAGTCCGGCGATGGAGAGCGGCGGCGATGTAGAAGCCGGCTTCGCCAAGCTTCAAGGCGAAGATTTCGAATACTTCATGCAAACGTACTCCATCATCCTCGGCCGCAATTCGAAGAATTCCGCCGTCGACGTCGACCTCTCCTCCCTCGGCGGCGGGATGAACATAAGTCGCCGCCACGCCCGCATCTTCTACGACTTCCAACGCCGTCGTTTCGCGCTCGAGGTCCTCGGCCGGAACGGATGCTACGTCGAGGGAGTCCTCCACGTCCCCGGCCACCCTCCGATCAAGCTCGATTCGCAGGATCGTCTCGAGATCGGCGACAAGGAATTCTACTTTTTGCTACCCGGTAGAAGCATATTGGGCGGGCCAATTGGCCCGAGAAACCACGGGAACATTTATCAAACAGGTTATGTGCAGCAGCAGAATTTGGGGAATCAGCCGCCGCCGCCGCTGCCTAGCGGAGGGGGAGGGTGGGGTGAGTATGATGGGGAAGGTAGTGAGCAGGGGGAGGAGGAAGAAGAAGAAGAAGAGGATGAGGAGGAGGATTGTGGGGAGGATGCTTCTTCGAGTGGGAAGAGAATGAGAGGTGATGGAGGCGGTGGTTATAGGTATGGTTCAGGTGAGCTAATTTTAGGGTTTGGTTTGATTGAATTGGAGTTTTGTTTGTTGATGATTGTTGTTGATGATTGTTGTTGATGTTTGTTTCTTTGAATTTTATTAATGGGCTCCTAATTATGAGTTCGTGAGTGTTGCTTCTGCTTACTGAGGTAGTAATGTTTCGATTTTGTTATAAACTGTTGCTGGTGATTTGAAGCTCAATTTCTATACATTCATCTGTAGACATTGGTGAAAGTAGGATTTGATTTTGACAGTTAAAGAGATGTTAATTGAAAAAACTGACGGCTGTTTTGTTCGGGGGTCGATTCTATCGGCTTCGTTTAGTGAATTTTCTGAATAGTATGGCATTTGTTGTTGAGACTGTTTAATAGTTAGGCTTATTAGCTTAGTTGCATATGACGGATTTTCAGCAGTACCTTGTCCAGTATTGCCCAATTTAGCTGTGTTTTCGTGAAGTATGATGACCTTTGCTCATCTCCATTATTTTTGTATGTTTAGGATGGCATCGATAGTTTTTTGAATTGGAGTTTGTTTGTTGAGGGCTTTTTGTTGATGTCTGTTTCTTTGAATGTTGGTGTATTTTATTTTGTTAATTCAGCTCCTAATCCAAAATATGTGAGTGTAGTTTTGCCTGCTGAGATAGAAATGTTTTGATTTTGTTATATCTTCTTGCTAATAATTTGAAGCTTTGTTTGCAACACATTCATCATCTTGAGTACAGGTAGACACTGGTAAATTAAGCTTTGATTTTGGCAGTTAAACCCATTTTAATTGAAAAACTGACAGCAGTTTGGTTTGAGGGGCAAGTCTATCAGCTTCCTATGGCGAATTTACTGAATAGTAGGGCATTCTGATACCATTTTTTATGTAGTGTTTCGTTGTTGAGGCTCTTTGGTACTTGAACTGACTAGATTACAGAGCATAGGAAGAATTTTCAGTTATATCTTTATTGAGGTAGTAAAGCTTTGATTTTGCAATATGTTCTTGCTAATAGTTTGAATCTCAGTTTGCAATACATTCATCTTCTTGATCAGATGTAGACACTGGTGAAAGTAAGCTTTATAACTAAAAAAACTGATAGCAGTTTGGTTTGAGGGTTGATTCTATCTGTTTCCTTTTGTGAATTCGTTGTATGGTCTTCTGATACTGTTTTTGGTGTAGTGGTTCGTTGTTGAGGCTGTTTGGTACTTGGACTGACTCGTTTAGTTGTAGAGGATGAATTTTCAGTTATATCCTCGTCCTGTATTGCCCAATTTAGCTAGCATGATGACCTTTGCTCGTCTCTACTATTTTTGCATGTTTAGGATAGCATCTATAGGTGTTTGTGAGATCAGAATTAGGCGAGTCGTGGAACTGCGTTTATGATGAGTGAACATTGCTTACACGGGACGTCCTATATGAAAACCTTCCTACAATATGATTTTATAGCTCGGTTAATTCATTTGCATCATAGGTAATCCTTAATACCGTATATGGATGCTCTTGCAGATAAGCAGGCTGATGTGAGAACACGTGTTGATAGAGAAGCTGATAACCAACAGCTTCTTCAGTTAGAAGAAAACGACGTCGTGTCTTCAGTAGCCTCATTGCTGTCTGATTTATGTGGTCCTGGAGACTGGATGCCGATGGAGAAACTACATTCCGAGGTGAATTGTTTTTCTTACATAGCTGTTTGTTTTATGCAAGCCGGCTATAGTTCTAATATTTCACTATCAGCTCTCATGATTTCATGCTAGGATTCCTAGTGTAATACAATCTTGTGGATAATGGAGATTTTAGCATGTGCCGTTTTGTCCATTTGTTAAGACGAACTTATATTAAGGCACTAAACCCGACCCTTAAGATGGCATTGTCTGAATTGTAGATTCCAACTGCTAGGATGATCATGATTTCGTGCAAACGGGATCAAGGGTAGTCGATGCATAAGTTAATTCTATTCGAGGGCATCTTGGTGCAAGTTTAATGATGGATTAG
Organism: Salvia splendens; assembly: GCF_004379255.2. Lineage (NCBI taxonomy): Eukaryota > Viridiplantae > Streptophyta > Magnoliopsida > Lamiales > Lamiaceae > Salvia > Salvia splendens. The sequence continues at coordinate 1,254,654 of NC_056038.1, forward strand.
GATTAGTCATATACTGTTCTTTTTTCTACATTTGGTCCTTTCACATTATGCATTGTCCATGTTTTGTTCCAAAACTTGACATTGTTCTTAATCACGGGGTGGGTCATCACCAACCTTTGCCGTGACTCTGTCTGCAGCTCGTGGAGCAATTCAGCGACGTCTGGCATCACAGCCGTGTAAGGAAGTATCTCACGCCCGAGGATCATTCTGGTCAAGAATCCCAAGGAAAGCCGTGGTTTGGATTGCTGGTTCTGCTGAAGAAATATCCCGAACACTTTGTCGTCAACACGAGATCCAAGGGGCGAGTTGTGCTGGAATTCGTCTCGCTAATCTCCTGAGTAGCTGAGAAGCGACGGCGTCCTCCAGTCTACGCAGGAACACCAGAGGATTATATACACACAAGCAGATGTCTGAACTCCTATTACTTGGTTCAGGTTCAACCCAAAATAATATTAATGGATTTTAGTTTTTTTATATGGAAATCCCATATAGAAAGAGTGGATCTTTTCTTATATATTGGTCAATTGATTGCATTGAACGATGCCAAAGATTTACTGTAAATAAGTGACTTGGATCTTGATGAAATAAAACTTTACTTTTCTCTCTTTCCTTAATAAATCGAATTCCGGAAGGGATCATCTCATGCATTGCATACTGCATTTTTTTTTACACCACTAAAAAATTGATAAATGGCTCTTATTTTATAGAAATAAAAGCTATTTCCAATATAATCTCTTCCCTACGCTTACCCTCTATTATATTTAATTGAAATAATTTTGTTAACTTTGTTAAAAAAAATTATTTTATTTCACAAGATTTTTACTCCATATAAGAAGGTTAAATTTTACATATTCTAGAAAATATAAAAAGTCAAAAGAATTTTATTTTTTTATTTTATTAAAATAATTTGGTTTCAAAATTTGTAGACATTTAATCTAAAAATGTTACTAATATTTATCTAAATTAATGCAGAATAATAGTGATATGTACTATGTAGTACTCCATTAGATTAGTTTGAATGAATAAAATTCACAAATCGATTTCAAATTTAAAAAACATAAATATTCACTTGCTGTTTTAAGGAGTATTTTATTTTGATTCAGATAATAGAGTCCAGTGCAGTTAAAAGTAGACTCCATTAATCTTTGTTTCAAATTAAAATCAATTAACAACAAATCTATTTCTTTGCCAACTAACTCACCCAGAAATATAAGTATATAGGTAGAAATACGCAGAATCTTAAATAAGGATATGGTATGTGATGATTGGGCGAATTTTTGATGGTAGTAAATGCTGGTAAAAGAAAATATAGATCACGACACAAGGAATTACGTGGTTCGATTTACTGAGGTAAATCTACGTCCACGGGAAGAAAGGAGGGCAAGATTGTATTGCTTGATCTGGTTTACAGCTTACAAATACAGACTTGCTATATGATCTTTGATGTCTAGAGAGCTCTCTCCCCTTTCCTCTCTGATCTAAGTTCTATTTATACATTGAACTAAGATCGTGGCTTGCATCACCACTAACTAGGTCGTGGCTTACATCATCACTAATTAGGTCGTGGCTTACATCATCACTAATTAGGTCGTGGATGTCGTGGAGGTCATGAGATCCTGCATGGGTCCACTATCTCTTTGTTTGGTCCGCTATTCTGCATGAGTCCACTATCTCCCAGTTCGGTTGAATACTGAGACCGAACTGCTGAACTATTGCCGATCTGAGAGTAGAGCTTGATTGGTCGGCTTTTACCGAGCTGTAGGCTGGGGCCGAACTCTTTGGTAATGCCGAACTGATACTCTTCCTTGGGCTTTGGGCTGATGGGCCGTCACTGCTATTGGGCTTGTTTAGTACGTACCCCATCAGTATGCAATAACTTTTATTTCCATAATCTCCTCTAGTCGATTACCTAATCAATTTCTGATTTTGAAATATAGAAAAGCTTAGTTGTTATTTAAATTAGGTTTTCATTTTATTTTTATATAAGTATGCCACACTCCCAATATATATCTCTTTGTTTTTTGAGGTTTATTTTTTAGGAGCAAAATTAATTCCATTACTCCATACAATTTGGCAATAATATGTCATGAAATAATAACTCCTATTTACAGCAAGTCGTAAATCTTATAAAGAGTCGAAATAGGAGAGTCCAAATTGTAGGTATTGTGAATTTGTGGTGAGAATTAGGCCATTAGCAATGGGGCACCCTAACGCGCGCCCTATGACGCGCCACGTCATCAGTTTTATCCTCCTACCCCCACCTGCAATGGGGCGTCATAAGGCGCCTTCTATGCATTTTCATTTGTTTGAATATTTAAATAAGTACAAAAATTGGGAAAAAACTTCATTTCATTTATAAAAATTAATACATTACAATACGAATTAAAAAAACTTAGCAAACTCAGCGATGGCGGTTACGGGCCCACACTTCTTCTATCATGTCGTTCATGAGTTGAGCATGGTCTTGTTGGTTGCGCATTGAGGCCTGTCTAGATAGAACCTCATTGAAGCCCGGCGGTAATCCTCTAGCGGGGGGCTCGGTCGCCATGCTGGACGAACTAGATGCACCGTCATCATCGTTCCAGTCGGTGATGCTCCCACCTTCATGCTCGACTATCATGTTGTGCATGATTATACACGCATACATGACATCGGCGATGACTTCCTTGAACCAGAGACGCCCCGGCCCTTTCACAATTGCCCACCGTGCTTGGAGCACACCAAATGCCCGCTCGACATCCTTCCGCGCCGACTCCTGCTTTTGCGCAAATAAAACCCTCTTCTCACCAATTGGGCAGTTGATTGTCTTCACAAAAACAGGCCACCGTGGGTATATGTCATCGGCCAAGTAGTACCCCATGTGGTATTGGCGTCTGTTGGCAGTGAACTCGATGGCCGGGCCGTTGCCATTGCATTGCTCGGTGAAGATGGTGGATGAGTTGAGGACATTAATGTCGTTGTTCGACCCGGCTACGCCGAAGTAAGCATGCCAGATCCAGAGCTGATGGTCAGCGACGACTTTGAGGATCATCGTCGGGTGGCTGCCCTTGAATCCACTAGTGAATTGGCCTCTCCACGCCGCCGGACAATTCTTCCACTGCCAGTGCATACAGTCGATGCTCCCTAGCATCCCAGGAAAGCCGTGTGCCGTCTCGTGTATCTTCATCAGCCCCAGGCAATCAGTGGCAGTCGGCCTATTGTCTCCCCGACGTGGAGGTACTCGTCGAAAATATCCGTCGTGGTGCCGTAGGCCAACTGACGGAGTGCAGCCGTGCACTTATGCAACGGTGTGAGGCCGGGTTTGCCGATGCCGTCTTCCCGATACGTGAAGTACTCATCACGTGATGACAACGTCCGGACAATGCTGAGAAAAAGGTAACGCGACATTCTAAACCGACGGCGGAAAACAGTCGGTCCCCACCGTGGTTGATCGGCAAAATAGTCTGCAACCAGACGGTGGTGAGCAGCCGCTTGGTCGCGTCGGACAGACCTCCGACGTCGAATAGGCCTGTGGATCGGCTCCGCCGCCGCCGCCTCCGCCTCCTCGCGCTGCATTTGGGCTAAGCATTCCGCCATGGCCTCTTCAACGGCTGCATCCAAGGCTTCCGAGGTGTCCGAGGTCGTCGAGGTCGAACGACCCGACTCCTAGAAGCTAGAACTAGTGGCGTCATCGTCGTAGTTCATTTTGATATGTGAGAGAGGTAGAAATGTGAGAGATGAGCGAAATGAGAGAGGCGAGATGTTCGTATGAACAAGTGAATGAGAAACGAGGTTTAACTAGACAAAATAAAATAAAAAAACGCGTGTCATCGTCCGCGCCCATCGTCCGTGCCATTGCCATCGTCCGCGCTTCTTCCGCGGACGATGCATCGGGCGTGGGCGTAGGGCGCGGACGATGGCGGGCACCCACAATGGAGGCATCGTCCGCGCCCGAGGACGATGGCCGCCATCGGGCGCCCCATTGCGGGTGCCCTTAGAGAGTCCAGTGTGAATTTGTGTGATCTCTCAATCCATCCAAGAATGAAGCAAGATTTGTTCATATACTTACCATCAGAAATCTTCACCGATATCCTATTGAGACTCTCTCTCGAAGACATTGCAATTTGCAAACTGCGTTTGCAAATCATGGCTCAATCTCATTGAGAGTCATTATTTTCTCGAGTCCCATATTTCTAAATCCGCCCCCGTCCTAGTAGTCTCGATTCCCGATACTAATTCAAATTGGTTCAATCTTTTCAATTTAGAAGACAAGCGCAAGGGCAAGCCCAAGAACAATGCAATCACCAAGTTTGATTTCCCCCAAGCCACAACGACACAGGGTTGCTTCTTCTCAAAAACCGTTCTATCGATGATCTTCTTTACATATGCAATCCGATCACCCGTGAATTTGTTGAGCTTCGTGGCCCTCGAGAAGGTTGTTATGGAATTGGAGTGAGCAGAATAAGCGGACATCATAAGGTTGTCCATCTTAACCTTAACGGATGTCATGTATTCACTCTTGAGTCTGGATCTTCGTGGAGACCCGTTAAATCTTCTACCCCCTCGTTTGATTGCTATTTGAGCTCCGTTGGTGCATTTGTTAGTAACAATCTGCATTGGTTAGTTTCTAAAAAGGGGATGGAGTTTCCTTATGTTTGTTGCTTTGATCTTGAAATGAAATGTTTTAGCACGTTTTCTCCGCCCCTTGAATGTTATATATTTTCTCAAGGAGATGTTGTATGCTTCGGGGGATTGTCTGTGTTTTTGTGATGAAGCCGAACCAAGAATTGGTACTTTTGAGAGAATGATCTGGTTGTTGAAGAAATACGAACAAGTTGAGAAACGTTGGTACAAGGCATGTGTCATCATCCTTTTTATGGTCGAGATTATCACCACGCACGTCTTCAACCTATCAAAGTTTACAAAAATGGTAACATGTTGATGTGTTATTGAATGAGAAGATGTTTGTATACTACTCCATCAGGAGCAGAAGTCTTGTAAAAATTGGTTCGTATGGCAAATTGAAGTATGATAGTTACTATATCAATTCTATTCTTCTCATTCCAAATTTTCTCTCACTCAAAAGAAATTTAGGTATGCTGAATGTAATATCATTTTACTTTGTACATTTTTTTATCCACTTGTAATTTTTTTTATGTTAACTGTTTTTATTGACTTAAAAAATATTTGGATTTTAGTTTTTGGAGATGACACAAACCCCATATAGAAAGAGAGTTCTTTTCTTAAATTTTGGTTGAAATAAATGATTGGACAATGCAGTATTCTGCTAAAGATTTATTGTAAGGAGAGGGTCTTGATGAAATAAAAATTTACTTATTCAGATTTGATCAGTTTGTTTCTTTGTATTGGTTTCATGAAATGATTTTATACTTTTTAACTGAAATAAATGCGTATAGATTGTTGGGCTGTAACTTGGGTTTCAATTTTATATTAACACATGAGTTAAATTCAGTTAAAACATTGAGCTAGATATAAGGCTACAACCTTAAATTTAAATGAGCTGTTTAATCAATAACCTAGATTCTAGATTTGAGTTGAGTTGAGTAACTTACGGAATAATAAATACAATAAATTAAATTATGATAAGTACTCCTATAATTTTATTAATCAGAACAATAATTTTTATTTGTTAGCATTTTATTCATCATTACCTGTTTTAAAAAAATATATCAAATTTTTGTATTTTCTAATTTTTCTCCTAAATTTTTTTCGAATTTAAATAGAGATTTTCTGATTTTTCTCCGATAAATAGTTTCAATCCAAATAAATATTTTTTTTTGTGAATTGATCTAATTTAGCTCTTTTCTAAATTTTACTACTTATTTAGTTTTCTAGAATCTAGATAACAACTGATCTTTTTTTGATTATATAATTTCCTTATTTAAGTTATTATTTTTGTTAATTTCATTCTCTCTTAAAGGTATATTTAAATTTTAAACAGATGATTTCAGATAAACCTTATTGCTAGAAAATCTCAACAAAGTACCAAAAAGGTAATCAAGTTACCTTTCAAACTACTTCGGATTATGAATATATGAGTTTGAATATTAATTTATATATTTATTTTTAGTCAGATGCCATACTCCCAATATCTATCGAGGTTAATCTTTTGTGAGCAATATTAATTAGTAATAAATTTAACTTAATTAAATTGGACGAAATGGGTTAGGAATCTCTTGTGAAGTCATAATACCTATTTATATGAGTATAAGGCGAAGTCATAAATCTTATAAATAGGACACCAATTCCATAAGAGAGTCCAAATTCGAGGTAGTGTGCATTTGCTAGAGAAGAATGAAGCAAGATTTGTTCACATACCTACCATTGGATATCTTCAACGATATCCTATTAAGACTCCCTCTCCAAAATATTGCAATTTGCAAATATGTATGCAAACCATGGCTCGATCTTATTGAGAGCGATTATTTTTTCAAGTGTCATCTTTCTAAATCCGCCCCTGCACTAGTGGTCTCGATGCCAAATGCAAATTCGAATTGGTTCAATGTTTTCGAATTGGAAGACGAACCCAACCACAAGCCCAAGCAGGATCCAATCATTAGGTTTGATTTCCCTCAAGCATCAACAATACAAGGTTCTTCCAACGGTTTGCTTCTTCTGAAAAATCCTTTTATGGATCATCTTTACGTATGTAATCCTATCACCCGTGAGGGTATCATGCTCCGTGGGCGTCTTACTTGCCGTAAACAAGATTGTTATGGAATTGGAGTGAGCAGAATAAGCGGACAACACAAAGTTGTCTATCTTAACCCTTACTACGGATGTCATGTATACACTCTTGAATCTGGATCTTCGTGGAGACATGTTGAAGCTGCTGCTACCCCCTTGTTTGACCGTTGTTTGAACTCCGTTGGTGCCTTGGTTAGTGGCAATCTCCATTGGTTGGTTTCAAATAAGAACGAGATTCCTTATATTTGTTGCTTTGATCTCGAAGCAGAATGTTTTAGCACCCTTTCTCCACCCCTTAAATGTTATTACAAAGGAATGTTGTATACTTTGGGGGATTGCTTGTGTTTTTGTAATGACGAACCCGACGATAGTGCGATCTGGTTGTTAAAGGAATATGAACAAGTCGAGAAATATTGGAGCAAGGTACATGTCATCCCCGTGGAAGAACCTAAATTAAGATTCAGCAAAAAACTTTATTTTTGTCGAGATTCCCACAAACGTCTTCAACCTATCAAAGTTTACAAAAATGGTGACATGTTGATATTATGGAAGACGCAGCTCTTTCTATACTACTCCAACGAGAAGAGAAGTTTTGAAACAATTGATATGTATGGCAAAATGAAGGGTAATAGTTACTATATCAACTCCATTCTTGTTACTCCAAATTTTCTCTCACTCAAAAGAAATTTGGGTATGCACAACGTATTATCATTTTAGTTTGTACATTTTTTTTATCCTCAATGTTGACTATTTTTATTTACTCAACTTTTATCAATTGATTGTTCAGCTAAACAAACTGTTTTTTTATGTAGGTTATATAGGGGTTGAAATCTAGTTTATATAGTACTATTTAGTTTTCTTTAATCTCATTTTAGTTTGTAGTATATTTCTTTTCTTTCTTATTATACATAGGGTTGTAATTTAATTATCTGTATTCATTTACCTATTATTAATTAATTGTGCTAGCTAGTCTATGGAGTACAAATTAATTAGCAAAAATGTGAATTGCTTCTTTCAACATTACTGTTTCTCAGCTCACATTTAGAGATTTTTCTCACCTAATTTTGATCGAAAAAGCATAACTTGTTTTTGGGAATGTTGTTTTGTATATGTCGGGTCGGAGGGTCCGCGCTTGTATAAATATAATCATAGGAAATATCATTGTTTCACAATCTATTGATTTAATTAAATTGGGTGATTTTGAAAAATCTTATATACTTATATGGCAAGTCATAAATCGGTGGTGTGAATTTGGTGTAGAGAATTGATACAAGCTTTATTAGTTAGATAAATTAGGATTTGCATATCTTTTCCATATCTTTGTTTTCTTGTTCATTAAGTTATTATTAGCATTATAAATAGGAGTTATTGTATTCATTTGAGAAATCAATCAATGAATGAAATAGTATTTGCCCACAAAATTATGAATTATTCTCTCAACCCTAATTTAGCCGCTGCCCGACGTAGGAGTTTTGTGCACAGCACGAAACTAGAATCACCGCCGATCCTATCTTAGGACGCCGGAAGTTTGTCTGGATCGCCGAGCAACCCGACGCCGATCACCGTTAAGGAATTGAGTCCTTAACAAGAATAAAGAGAGAGTCGAAATTTGTTGGAGAGAAAGAAAAAGGGAGAGTCGAAATTTCATATGTGTAGTGTCACAACTACTCCATTTAATTATTATTAATTTTGCTATTCTATAAAAATTAATTACCAAAAATGACAATAAGTTACAATTTGAATTTATAAATTAATTCGGTTGGGCCATCATCTTGAGGTCCAGACCATCAGAATTCATAAACAAGATGATCCAATGATCTTTAGAGTTCATATGCATTTATTTGGAGTTCTTTGATTTTGTTGTTTATGAATTTCTGGTTGATGAAAAACCATCTTCTAAGTTTGTGAACTTTAATGTTATAATTGAAGCTGTAGATGGTATGTTTCCAAAGTATTGAGTTATTGTTTGAGTTCAGATTGCATAAATAATTCATGTAGATTGATTCTTGCTCCCAAAAATGACTTTTTTAGATTGATCTGCATGTGTTAGATTCTAATTCTATGAATAATGAATTATTAGATGTTACAAAATGTAGCTTTGCTTTTAAAGAGAGACAAAATTGCAATGAGAATGTGATCCTTTTAATATCTAGCCAATCATGAGCAAAGAAGGTTTTTAATTGGGGGTTTTGGAGCTAACATATCATCTATTTAGATATTCTTTGATCTAAAGTGTAAAATGTGCATAAATAAAGATTGTTTTTACTAGTATTTATAGCCATAATTCACTTAGGTGTGACATTTTTTCTATATGTGTTGAGAGTTGACAATGTAGGAAAATTATAACTAGAGTTACTATACCAAACTTAGGAGAGTCCCTGGTTATAAGTTAGGAGTATGTAGTAAATATAGTTTGATCAGGGTAAGACTATTAAGATTAACAACAAAGATATGAAAAAAAAAATACTAACTACTACTTGCCATAAACAATTCAGATTGTATGTAATCAAGATCATGAACATATATTGTACTACGTGTTCATGCTGCCTTAAATTGTGCAATAAAACTAATAGTAATTCTTAGACAAGAAAGATGAGAAACAATGATGTTACAGCAAAATGTTGTATCTTTTCCTTGTGGAATCTGCCCTAATAGGGGCGATTATATACCAAGAACCGAATAAACTCTTTAGCCTTAAGCCAAAATATATGTATATATATGAGAGAGAGCAAAAAAAAAGTGGCAAAGAAGGTGATCGATCAATGGGGGGTTATGGAGCTAACATATCATCTTCAGAAGCCGATGGACCACTTCGTCCTTGCTCCTCGCCCTCCCAGTCGTTGTCTAGAAGCTTCCTCCGCGGCCCAGTCCCGCTACGTCTCTGGCTTTCTGGCGATTCATGGGTTCGAATCAGAGGCGTGTTTTATGTGGTGAGTGGCGTGAGGTATCAAGAATTCGGGAAAAAACTTACTCTTGTTGGTGATGGCGGAGCGTGTGATGGCTAAGAATTCGTCCCAGTTGAATTTCCTGAGCTCCTGCTTTTCCTCCTCGGACAGTTCAAAGTTGGGCTCTCTTCCACACATGAACGCGGCCCTGCGCGTGTTTTAGAATCTAATGAAATGTCGAACAATATTGCCACTAGGGAACACAAATCTAAACCAAACATGATTTATATATTCATGAGTTGAATGTGTTATCTTTGCTCATCAATCTAACTTGAGAAAGTACGCAACTACCTAAAACGAGCATGAGGTTGGACCGTTTCTCTAAGGTTTAATGACCAAGGGAAATCTAGTTGATACAAGAATCATAATGGAGACGACGGGGAGATGTTTATGATACCTGTCATAAAGTCGAGCGGCCTCTTCCTGGGAGCCTACAGTTCCTAAATGGATCTGTTTCTTGTCAACTTTAATGGCAGCTTGCCATTTCAAATTCTTGAAATAGACGCCTCTCATGATGCATGGTTCTTGGTTTTCGACATGCTTCCTTCTGTGTCTCTTTCTTCGTTTAACCTCTGCTAGAATGAAACCGGTAAGCAACAAAGAATCGAAGAAACTCACTACTGAATCAGTCAGAACAACATACTATATGGGTGAATTCATCAGAAAAAACAAAGTTCAAATTGAGTAGACAATATGTTACTATATAGGACGAAACCAACTCAATACTAATTCAATCGAACATATTTAGGCGAATTCATTGGAAAAGCAAAGTCCAAATCGGGGTGACATATGTTACTATAGATCTTCAAATCAACTAAGTCCAAGGAGCTTTGCTGCTACATTTGATACGATGTGTATACACGTGATAGCCATTATAATGCACGACTCAGTCATAATTTGAGATAATTTCATCTTTTCTGGAGCTACTCCTATTCACCTTGGGCTATGAACGGGCCGATGAAAAACTTATGAGGAAACTAAGCATGTTCAATTACTGTTTATTCGTGAACTGACACATCCGAATGAAGGTATGCTGTTGATTTAAGTATATAATACAATCATCTACAGCTGTATTAATTAGCTACAAAACGAATATAATTTGCATAAATGGAAGCCAACGATAAACTCTGCAAAAATAGAGATAAATCTACTCGAACAAAAGCTGATAGGAGTACTCGATCAGACCAAGAAGGGACCTATAAAGAATGAGAACAGACCGGGAAAATGCTGAAGTGATGCACTCGAAACAGCAGACATGTTTGACGAACCAGGGCCGCCTTCCAAGCTGGTTTCCTAGACAATGACAGAAATCGATGTCAACAAACATACATAAGAATGAATTTGAAACGACAAAAACAATGAGATAATCGAGAATTTATATTCCAGCATTCATCCATTCACTTCAAACACAATATGTTAGCTACTCATTTTCTCTATGCAGATGTTAACAAGTACGAATCAGTAGTAACAGAGATGCCAACGACAAGGGTAGGATCACAAGAACCATTCAAAAATGTTATCATATACACACACAATCAACTAACATTATGTGAAGATTAGAACGGCCCTCTGTCTGTGGATGATGATTCTAAACTTTAGAATTCAAGGGGTTCATCATCTTCTTATCAGACAGTTATGCAGAACATTGGTCCTAACTTTAGAGGGTAATTTGAAGCCAAACAACTAACAGTGTAAAAGACGAGCATTGAGAGCCCCACGAACATAATCAAAGATGCATATGAATGTTGGTAATGAGAAGCTTACTTCTTTTGGTTTGGGACTAGCATTCAAAGGCAGAGGATGAACACTCACTGGTTTAGTGTTTTCAGCATTCTCAGGATCCTGTCCTTGCTCAAAAATCGGTGAAATTGGAGCCAAAAAAGAATTGAATCCTATATACATTAGTATTGAGTCAGAACTCGAAGGAAGTGATCATGACCAGCCAAATTACCATGGATGAACAAATCAGAATAAGTTAATCATTCATGATTGCATAAAATAGGCATGCATTGATTGTCGAATACAAGCATACAAAGAACATCATCTAACGGATATAGGAAATACCAGAGCACAATCCCAAGAGCTTGCGCCTACGAAGGCTCACCATTGCAGGTCCTACAAGACAAGCCACAACGTTAGTCAACTACACGTATGCATAGCTCAAAACGCCACCATCGTGCAATTTCACACCAGATATCTCAACATAATGCATAGCACCTCAGATCTCACACACGAAACCAGAAGTCATTAACATAAATACACAAACAACTCCGCGAAATTCTTGAACTCAGAGAGGCAAGTTACTGATTCTCATGCCAATACAGAGCTGCCTATGTTCTGCACCTGAGTTCTTGACATCACATTACTATGAGCACATAAATATCCAAGAAACTAAGTATCAACACACACACTTTGACCAAAACACTTCAATCTCTCACCCCAAGTAATCATCCACATCCTCAATACCAACACAAACAAGAAACACAGAAATTTGGAACATCTATCTGAACAAAGACACATCCTCCATTAACACCTAATTTCAAGAAAACTACAAACACACATAAAAGCTTCAAGAAAATCGTCTCAGCCTGAAAAGCCCAAAGGTGACCAAGAAAAAATCAAGAACCCTAACCAGCCCTACCCAAAAGATTAAAAAGGTGGTGAGAAACAACACCCAACATATCCAAAATTGCCATAAAAATAGACCAGCACCCAATACCACCAACCCATCACCCTAAACAGAAAAAGAATTTCATCGAATCTACATAATTACCCAAAAATTCCCCAAGTCAACCCCACCAACCTACCACCTTTCATGGAGGCAAGAAAAGGATAAACCCAACATAAAAATACAATCTTTAACCTCCCACAACCCACAAATCGAGAAGCTAAACACCTCTGGAGAAAAAAAAGACACAAACTTGTCATCATTCAGGGTGAGCCAATGCCAAAGCCCATGTGACGAAGAGAAATTAGTGCAAGACTCCAAGTCAACCGATGCAGACAAAACAGTCTAGAAACATAAATATGTGTGGGCATCAAGACAAGAAGCCATTGTGGGAAGCTATTGTACCTTGAAGAAGCAAAGGTGAGGGGGGGAAAGGGAGGTGGCGGTGCGGGGAAACCGAGGAGGATAGGGGGAGGGGGAGGGGGAGGGGGAGGGGTTGGTTTTGGTTTGTGTGGATTACAAAAGGAAGATGGTAAGAATAGAGAGAGAAAGAGGTTGTAGTTTACAACACAAGTAGGTTGGTGTTTTACTCATGCATCTACCACCTTTTGTTTTATTTTTACCATCATAATGTTTTTGTAATTGGGGAGGGTGGTGTGGTTGTGTTGGGTGGAGAGAGAGAGAGAGAGAGAGAGAGAGAGAGAGGTTGATGGTTGAATAGGAGAAGCTATGATTCTGCAAATTGCAATGAATTTTAAGCCAGGGAAAATAATCAAAAAATATTATGTGGATGACGAAAGTGCCCTTGGAGGGCTAGCGGAGTTTATGGAATCTAGGTTTGATTGGGTGAAAGGAAATTGACCAAAATGGCCTTCTTGTTTTAATTTCGATAATAAATTAAGTGTTATTTGAGTCTAATTACAATTTAGATATTCTTTTCCATCCACTATTAGTCGGATCACACACTCATGGTCCAATATTCATGGACCCGGTATTTTATTTATTATTATATATTTTAATTAATTATGTGGTTTACTTAAAATATGAAATTAAATTCATTGAAATTTAAAAATACATTATCAAAATTATTAAAAATGAAATTTAAAAAAAAATTAAAAATTGAATGATAATAAAATCTTTAAAAAGTCAAATATTACTTATTTAGAAATATAAATATATATGGAATTTTACAATCATCTTTGAGTGTACTTCCATATATTGTGAGATAATGTTACTCATGTTTGCATACAAAGCATTATACATATCGTCTCTATTTGTATCCTGAATGTTTGACAGCACCAGAGTCACACAGTTCTCGAGTGAGTTGCACGGCGATTTTTAATTGGACGAGAAGCGAGGGCGTGTGGCAGGATATAACGCCACCCTTCGCTCCATCCGGTGATGCTTCTCCCATCCCATCACCCACAACGCATCTCACGTTGGTCCCATCTTGTCGGCGGGACGTGATGCATTGATGATCTTATATGCGTCCACCATCTTATATAATGGTGGATGCGTATAGAAGTTAAGAGGATTTTAAGCTCGCACCAAACTACAAAAATCATTTATTTAACATCAAAAATTTTATATTTTGAGTAATACTATAAAATTTCATATTCACGGGACATGGAAAAAATTATTGCCTTCAATTGACAAATTTAGAATTTAGTAGAATTTAGAACACATAGTTCATATCAAAACAAATACATATCCGTCCCAACCCATGTTTAAAATATTATACACAAAATGTCCACTAAAAATAACAGCCACATATATCTAACAAAGGAAATTACCAAACGCCTTCATTAAATCCTACTATACCTATATTCATGACTTTAATCTCGTGGCTTAGGGCGTAGTTATTTACCATTGCCGTGCTATAACTTAGTATAATCTATTTAATTTTTAGTAGAGTGGGGTTTAATTTTAATAGTGTTTGGTATAAATAGTTGTTCAACCATTATTTTTATTGTGCAATGGAGCTTTTGAACTTTTTGAAGTAATGTGGGTATAATGTTTTCGAAACTTGATAGTATGCAACAATAGTTTAAATGTAAATTTATAACATAGAAAATAGAGATTTTACTTGAATTACCAAATAAGAAAGTGATGAATTATGCTACCAAAACTAGAACGGCATTAATTTTTGTTAATATTTCAAAATTGAAGAACGGGATTATTGATTGACATAAAATGTGTATATATTTGGTCAAAATTACTTTCCTGAGTTATTAACTTTTTATTGTGCTTTTTTTCAAAACGTACGAATTGATAAATTTCAATCGTTGAATGGAGTAATATTTGACATCTCAACAACAAATATTCAAAGAGAATAGTTATGTAGCAACGTTTAATTGACATTAACTTTATCGTTAAAACATAATTACTTTTTTTCATGTGTATTTACACTTTGTTTCTCGATTTATGAAATTAAACAAACTGTTTTTATTTTCATATACTAGTATCTAATTGGGTTCGTATTTTTGTAGACTCACTTTAGTCTCTTTTTAAAGAATCCATTATTTCACCTACTTTTGGTCACCTTTCATTTAGAATTGCAGATATTCAATAAAGAAAAAGTATGGGTATATTAGTTCGATAAAGGTCTCCCCAAAAAAAACTAGGATAATATATTTTTTTAGTAAAATAAAATTCAGACCAGTCTTACAATGTTTCCAGATTTATTTAATTGGGAAACATACTAAATTTTAATACTCCAATGTTTTAGTATAAAAAAAATACCGAGTCTTAGTATTAAAATTCTCCATAAATTAAAATTCGGTGAAAAAGCGGCGCCTTCTCCCCCTTTCCCTCTCAACCGGCGGAACTTGCCTTCTTGCATCAGCCTCCACGCCCACCGCCCTTCCTCGGCGCTCCACCTCCGGCAACCTCTCCAGCGAAATTCACGAAGAAACTTGTTATCCCCTTTTTTTGCAGTGCATTATGTGATAAACTGGAAAGAGAAGGTAATATTTCTTCTAATTTTCGTTTTGTGGTGAAATAACGTAGTTACATTCTTTCTTTGAAGATTTTGAATTGCGTTGGTGTTTTCCTACTTGATTTGGCTTTTGCAATTTGGAATTTATGTGGAAACTTTAATTATGGTGTTGCTATAATGCGCATTGCAAATGGAATCGAGAAATGAATAATTTGATAGCTGAATTTGCTAAGCTTGTAAATAATGTGTTTTCAATATCATAGTGCTAGTAAGATTGGATCTTTTCAATCTTGTTGAAATCGGAATTGACTAGTTTTGCTAATAGGAAGCCACACTTACGCACACCACAAGCTAGCTAGGAATTCGTCACGTTACCTTCGAAATGTTTACAAAATAGATGCTTAGGTAAGGGCATCAGCAGTGGTGCGCCCTAAGGCGCGTCACGTCATCAGTTTTATCCTCCTACCTCCCCACCTGCAGTGGGGCGCCCTAAGGCGCGCCTTAAGGCGCGCCACATCATCATTTTTTATTATCTACAAAATCCATACGAATTTAAAAAAACTAATAAATTAAAATATGAATTTCAAAAACTTCATTTCATTTAATAAAAATTAATACATTACAATGCGAATTTAAAAAAACGGCTGCATCTAATGCTTCTGACGTCGAACTACCGGACTCAGACGAACTAGAACTATTGGTGTCGTCGCCGAGATTCATTTTGGTTGGATGTTGAGAGAGAATATGTAAAGAGATAGTCGATATGTTCGTATGAACAAATGAATGAGAAACGAGATTTAAATAGAAAATCAAAAACGCGTGTCATCGTCCGCGTAGCCCACAGTGGGGCGGACGATGGCGCGGCCGATGGCCTATCGTCCGCGGCCATCGTCCGCGTAGGCCGCAATGGGGCGGACGATGGCGCGGACGATGGACATCGTCCGCGCTATACTCCGCGCCCTTAGTATAGGGCGCGACGATCGTCCGCGGTCTATGTCACGCACCCGCAATGGGGCGGACGATGGCGGGCGCGGACGATGCGCGCCATCGGGCGTGCCATCGTCCGCCCCATTGCGGATGGCCTAAAATGTTCATATGAAACCATGAAACATGGTTGTTGTTATATAGCTAGTGAATTTACATTGTGGTTTTGCTGTGATTTTTGGTTATGAATATGTTCACATTGATAGTAGTATATAGGCACTTCAATATCTGAGGAAATGATTAATGTATAGTCTGTATTTTGGAACATTGGCTAGCTAAACAATATTTTATCTTGTCATTGTAAGTTTAATATTGAAATTGTGGTAATTTCATAATTTTGATGTTTGTTCATAGATTAGTTAATTAACTTGGTGATAATAGTGATTTTGTTGTTGTGGCATTATTGCTAAGACAAAAATCGGTGGCATTTATCCCTTTCAAATGCAAAGAAGCTGGATGGTGTATCGTTTTTCTCTGGGAATAATTTCTTTTGTGCTTCAATCTTCCTAATAACTCTATTTATTATTTTTTAGGTGGGTATAAAATAAAAACGAAAAAATCTGGATCGTTGTATTTTATGGATTAATATTTTGTAGTTCTATTGAATTTACCTTAAAAATAAATAAAAAAAACTCGAGGTTGGCATCGCAAAAATGCTAAGTACGGAGTACTTATTATATAAGATAAATAAATAAATAAAAGTATTCAATTGATTTTAGGAAAAAGAAAGACCCACATAAAATGTGGATAATAAAGTGGACCTTCACGCTTGCCGATATACATATGGAGCCGCATAAATTTAATTGTTTTTTACTCGATTTAGATGGGGAGATATATTTGAATTTATTCAGTTCTATATTACTTATAGGAAATGGAAATAAAATAAACACACTTATATCTCGTGTTCCACAACATTCTCCGTACTAATTTGTGACATATAATAGCACTATGTTTGACTTCTTTTTCTTCTAAAAAAATACATATAAAGTCTGAATCAATAACTTACTATTTAAATAGAGAGTACTAAATCAAATAAATGTGAGTACTAAAATATTTGCAAGACTGCGAGGGCAATACCGTCATTCAATCATATCAAAAGATATATGCCACCGCCATTATGCTGTCACACATTAAATAAAGAGGAGGAGAAAAGAGTAATTTGAAGAGAAACATAAAAAAGAAAGGAATTTAGGGAAATGAATCAATAATTGAAAAATGGTTGGTGGTGTAGCGACGACGAATAATAAAAACTTCACCGACGAAACCATTGATTGGATAGCCCGCCTGCCAATTCCACCGGATAACGCCATGTCACTTTTATTTTTTTATTTTTGGATAAATATTTGATTTTATCTTGCAATTTTTTACGTTTCAATTGTCATAAATAATTAAAATATATTTCAAACTCGAACACTTATAGCATGATAAGAATGATAACGAAGTTGATGAAGCAAAAACGACAAAATTTAACTAAATTAGGATTTTGCAATTTAAATACTCCATTTACTTGTAAGCACCCATTTTTTTATGGTATAGAATGGTGACATTGCATGATTTTATAAATTTAAGGCGTCGTGTTTAGTTAAGTAGTATAATTAAAAAAAACTATTGCTATCACCACTATGTTAATACGTATAATGATGGGTAGTTTAAATTTTAGTCCATTATCCTATATTTTGCAATTTTCCCAATAACACACACTCCGAAAATAGTTAGATGTTGGATGCAATTAAAGAAACACGTGTTGGACATTTTGAAATCAATAATTATAATAATAGTTAAAATTAATAGTCTTATTTAATGTTCAAAAATTTTCATCATAATTATCGCTCTCAAATTATTGTACAGATGCCGACCCTAATGAAGGGTACTAAAATATAAATAGTCATGAGAAAATTTATGTTTTTTTAAATAAAATAAATGTTATAGGTTCGGAATTTACGTGGCCATCAAAATAAATACGTCGTGGAATTATTTTGATGGTTTAGGTATATATTCAAAGACTTGGACAAGTTTGTATATTTATTTTTATTTTTATTTTTATTTTTATTTTTATTTTTATTTTTATTTTTTTAGACGACTTCATTTTTAAGTCTTTTTTCTCCATGGTCATGGCAACGACAAGTATGAAAAGTTGATCAAGTCATAGAAAGACTTCCTCAAGACTTTATAATTCATAATTGGTATTTATCTCAAAATATACAATTATTGAATTATAAGAGCATCTCCAATAGCGGACGTCCGGTCGGACGTGCGCGACGGGCGACCGGTACGTCCGCCATTATGGCAGGGGAGGTCGGATACGGACGTCCCGTGAGGACGTCGGGTGTCCTCGGACGTCGGCGCGACGGGCGGGCGGACGTCCGGGTCGGACGTCCGATTTTTATTTTTTTTTTATTTTTTTAAACTCTATATATACGGCTCGTTGAATTTTATCGAAGATGTTTGGACGCGGAAGGGTTGACGTTGATGTTAGTACTTTTTTTGTTTTATTACTATGTAATTTTTTTTTCAAATCATGTATGTTTTTTTTAAATGAAGTTGTTAATTTTTCCCGTTCGTATTCGTGTTGAAATTTTATTTCCGTAAACGTAAATTGTTTTATTTGTGAATTTGTGATTTTTTTTATTGCGGGAAGTCCTAGTGGGAAGGGCGGATTGTGAAGGGGATGTCCTAGTGACGTGGCAGTGGGATGAGAAGTTCTAGTGACGTGGCGGGAGGTGCTTTCGGGATGTCCTAGTGGATGTCCGAATGGGACATCCGCCCACTGGAGATGCTCTAAGATGGTTAGGTTTTAAACTAAGTTTCTAATTTCTGTCTTCTTTTTACTTGATTTTTTTGTAAACAAATATTTTTTCTGGACATATTTTCATTTTGATGGAATCATCGAAGCATGAAGAAGAACCTTTATTCGATCTGATTCAAATTTAATGAGATTCAAGTTTTAACGATTCATGAGGAAAATTCGGATTTATTGTGTTACGTTGCTTCTTCAATTTGAATAGAGTAATCAATTAGAGCATCAGCAGTGGCGGACGTCACCACGGAATTTCCATCGGCGTGCGCAAATTCTGTGGCGGACGTCCGCCATTGTGCGTAGCATGCACGGATACCGAATTCCGTCGAGGAATTCGCAGTTCCGCGGCGTTCCGCAGAATTCTGTGGGGAATTCCGTGCGGACATCCGCCATTGTGTTGATTCCCACGGAATTCTCGTTTATTGTATTATTGTGGGAAGTCCGTCGGGAATTCCGCGGGGAATTCCGCCACTGTGCAGTGGGAAGTCCTTATGACGTGGCAGGAGGTGTTTTTGGGAATTCCGCATGGAGCTCCGCGCCACTACTGATGCTCTTAGGAAAAAAAGATCTTGTAACAGCTCTTATTTATTAGGCCAACTAATACATAGTAATTGATTGAACACCATTTGAAAATGATTTTTTTTGCTGATGGAAATTCTTGATCAATCAACATTTTTTTCTTGAATAAATTTATCAAAATTTGGTCAAATGATCTAAACTGTTGGGCTTAGGCCCAGTATAAAGTTTTAATAGGGTTATAATATTCAGACCCTAATTGAATAAAGGAGCTCTTCAGCTAATCGAAGTTTCCCAAAACACTGGAATTTGAGAGATTAGGGTTTTTCTTGCGCCGTTGAATTGATCTGTGAAAATGATTTACGACGTGAATTCCCCACTTTTCCGTTCGTTCCTCAGCCAGAAGGGCGGCGCCTCCGACAAGAGGTACATCTCTACTCGAATTTGTTCTTTAGGTTTTGATTTTTGTCAATTTTCGTTGCACAAAACTGTTTTCGGCAGGATTTGTTGCTTGTTAGTTGCTTCCTTGAATGTATAATGAATCTGTGATTTTGTGGTTTTTTTATATATATAAATTACAAGAAATTTCACGAACCCTATGCTGGCAGTTTTTTAGTGTTACACAAAAAGTTCGAAGATTGATTGTTATGTTGATGTTTTTTCTTTGTTCATTGATTATTACTTTATTTGGAGTAATCTAATGTTGCTCGATTAATTGATTTTGCAATAAACTATGCTAACTCGAGCTTCTTGTGATATTTTGCATATTTATAGAATTCCATTGATTGAATGAGTTAGACCATCTCCAACCATTTACACCAAACTTAAACCCATTTTTGATTATACGTCATACCAAAAAGTAGTTTTACTCCAACCATTTATACCAAATTCAAAATTTACACCATTTTTGGGTTTTTGTCTCACAAATTTTTTGGGGTAACAACATATTTGGTGTTGTTTCACAAAAAACACCAAAAATGCCTTTGAGTTTGGTGTATGATTAGAGAAAATTTCTACACCAAAACTCGTTTTTGGTTTTTGGAATATGGTTGGAGATGGTCTTAAAATTGTATTTCGGTACAAAATGTAAACTTCTTTTTTCTTTCTTTGCATATTCTTGTTTAATTAATTATTGTAGCTCGCCAGCCGGTTTAGAATATAATCATATAGCATAGTGTGTTCATTTATTTTGCTATAGTTCTAACCTGAGATGTTTTGCATAAGTGTATAGTTTCCCCAATTTATCACTATAGAAATGCAATTTCATATATAGATTGAGTGATTTTGTTCTACGAGTTCTGTTTAGACCAGAGTTGAGAGGGGTAATTGGAGTGCAAGTTGTACTTTATTTCTGCTTAATTTTGGATTTCTCCATGGTTATCATTGTTTGGCTTCACTTTATGTAACTTGCTTACTCATTTGCAGTTGATATATGTCCTGTGTTTTATAAGGAATCTAGCTATTAGTTTAGCACTTGTTTACTTTATGCTCTCATTTAAAGATAATATACATCCAGTGCTTGTTTTTGTAAGGAATCTATCAACATATATATGTATTTTCTGTGCCCACATGTATTATCTTTTTCTATGTGTTTTCTCTTGAAACTCGTTGGTAAAAAAACTGTATATGACCTTTTTAGTAGAACAAGAACAGTGAGTTTGATTCAATGATTTAATTTCCCTGACATTGGTGCTGGCTCATTTCAAAAGGAAAACTGAAGAGCAGAAGCCGAAGGAACATAGGCCAAAGGCAAATGAGAACAAACCTGTTATGAACGAGTAAGCGTGCATTATGCAAGCACTAGTTTGGATGGAGTTTCCTAGTGTCTAGATGTGCACTTTATAAGTGCAACTCTCTAAACTTGAATATCGAGTTTGTTTCTCTAGACTATGTGTAACAAGATATTGGTTTTTATTTAGTGAAGCTTTTTTCTGATAAATCTACTTGTCTCAAGTTCTCCGCTTCTGTTATATGATGCGGCATATATCTATATGTAATGCTGGCTCATATTTCGTGGTTAATTCCTCGTCCCTTCTGGATATTATGGTAAATACTCCATGTTATATGTCTTCCAGAGGGATTCTGAATTATTTCCCTCTTACTCTGTTTCTGCCTTTAGATGATAGAAGAATTACTTTATGGTTCGTGGTTAATTCCTCCCCCCTTCTGGGTGTTATGGTATCTATGATATATATTTTCCAGAGGGATTCTGAATTATTTCCCCCTTTACTTTGTCTACTTTATATTCATGAAAATCTTGCATTGTTGCTGCCTTTAGATGATAGAAGAATTACTTTATGCTTTTCACTTGTGAAAGCTTTGACTTGCCTGGTGAAGTTTGATGTGGGATTTACAGAGTGAATGCTCTCACAAGATTGACACTGTAAAAATTGTGAAAATGGTCACAGCAGACAATTAGGGGTCCACTGATCAGAAAAAAAAGGCTAGGTGGTGGTTGTGAAAAAAGTTGGTGTGTGCAATGGAGAGTAGTAATTGAGTGTCTTCCCATGTGAAGTTGAAGACTTTGAACTTCTTTTTTCCAAACCAGAAAAACCCTTTAGAATTTACCATCAATTAACCCCCTTTATCTTATGTACCTCCCCCATTATTGATGCTTGCCTTTAATCACTACCACATTAATTTGATCTTGATCCATTCTTTGGTTATGGTTGATCTTGGTTGAACAATCTGTAGGGTCTGATCAAGAAAGTGTGGATTGTCATGATCTATTTCAACTACTAGGTTACTATTCATTTGTGCATTTAAAAGATGGATTGATGCTTTAATTATTTGCAAGATGCTTCGATGCATATTCTCTGCCATATAGAACTCGGATTAGTCAAATTTGTCTTTATATGTCATTATTTCTTTGTTACAATTTTTGCCTTTTTGTATTGTGGAGAATGTCGAGGCAGAGAGTATAGTGCTAAAGTGTGTTACTATTATTTGACTTTGCTTCAGCTCTAAATTTAACTATTCTCTCTCTCCCATGTGATGTATGCCTACGTTGGTTCTTTGCCGACTACTTTAGGTGCATTAATTAGTAGGATTAACTTAATTATTTCCCATTACAGTGCATGATCTATATTAGTCCTTATATAAGAGTGTTCATGTGAGTATGTTATGTGTAGCAATCGATTTATTTAAAGCCTAATTCAAGATGATGCAAAAAAGATAGCCAGTGCAAAACTAGAATATAATGCAATAATCCAAAAAAATATCATGGGCATGGTTATATTTTTTTCTTGTATTTCTTGTACATATGACAAAAATATCGAATAAATTTGGGTTTGTTATAACTCAGCCTCCAAGATGGTTTGTATTGATTTGTTTCTGAACTGTGATATGTGGTTGTATACCCATGTACGTGTAACATTTAATTTATTCCACTCCACGTGATACTCGCAAAATCATTTATTTACATAATTATTAGGTCATTCATTGTAATTCTCTATTTGAAGACATGTTTATCATATCTGATCCCACATAAGTTTATAAGCACATTCCTCAAATAGAGCTTAAAACACTACACTCCATCCTTTTATTAACATAGACTAATAGAAAAGTTCATAATTTCGGTTGTTCAATGGAATCAAGAAATGCAAAAAGTTCTCTTTCCAAAGCAAATCACCTTTTTTTTCCATTGCATTGTCTCTCTCTCTCTCTTACTTAACTAATTTCTTCTCCCTTTATTCACGCCGCATTCACTACTTCCACAACTAAACTTCCCAATCACCAATATTCCTTCTAATTCTTCTTCCCCATTTCTTCACCATCTCCCATTTTTCTATTATTCCAAGAAATGTCTGAGCTGTGCAGCTCCAAATCTCATTTTTCTAGTCTCCTCATCTCCGACTTCTTCATTTTCCTCTACTCCTCCATTCTCTCTCATCCCCTCTACTTCTCATACCTCATCTTCTTCTCCCCTTACCTCCTCAAGCTCCTCTCCTTCCTCTCCCCTCTCTTCCTCACCACTTCCCTCATCTCCCTCGCCTTCCTACAGAGACTGCAGCTCAACAAAGATCACCATCCCAATGAAGAGCTCCAAAGCTGTGAACTTTACGAAATCTTCTTCGGCCCTCCATCAATGGCAGAGGTGAGAGAAGAGTTACACCAGAGCCCCCAAAAAGATCCCATTTTGGAGCCGATTCCGCTGCCGGGTCTCGCCGGAGAAGCTCCGATAATGGAGGAGGAGAAGAGGTTTGATGATTCAGTGATCATGAATGGATCGAATGGGGTGGTGTCGAGATCAAACTCGCTCTCTAGCTGCGGGTCGATGAGGCGGGAGAGGGAGTGGAGGAGGACGCTGGCCGGAAAACTATTCGAGGAGAGGCACAGCGGAGGAGGAGAGGGGATGGACTCGCTGTGGGAGGCGCACGAGATGGATTCGAACAAGAGTGGTGGGAGGAGGAAGAAAGTAGAGGTGGAGGAGGAAGAGGATGGTGAGGATGAGATACAGCTGTGTTGTTTGCAGGCGTTGAAGATGTCGGCGGGGAAGATGAATCTTGGAGTGGGAAGGCCGAGTCTTGTGAAGATTTCAAAGGCGATTAAGGGGATTGGGTGGTTGCATTTGCATAAGAGTAGCAAGAAGGTTCATAACAATGCTCATCATAGATAGATATTAGCTTTTCTTCTTCATCATCTTATTCAATAATCTTACTTTGATTTGATTTGTGGTAAATACTAGTCTAGTAGTAGCATGTTTTAGTTGTTGGTGTTAGTGTTTTCTTGAGCTTCTTTTTTATATGGTTTAACTCTCGATCTCGTCTACTTTTTAGTAGTATAAATATTTGCTATGTCCGTGACAGTTCTTTTATAGATTAATTTAGAAAATAATGTTTAGTAAATTAGATTATAAAATAGGAAAGGAAATAGAAATTTGTTTTTGGAAGGAGAAAATGTGTAACTTGGTTTGGGATGTCATACCAATACTTATTTTATGACGGACGGAATAATTATTGTCATAGGAGATTAATACTATGATCTAATTGTTAGCTACTTCTTCCGTTTTATTATAATTGTGTGTTTCTTTTGATTCGGGAAATTGATATTAATTGAATTAAACAGAACTAAAATTAAAGTAATAGAGATTAAACAAGTTGTTTTTTGCAATAAAGGGGAAAATGACTCGATATATGACTCGCGATAAAATGGAAGGAGTATTAGGCCGAATTCGAAATTGGTGTGATTTTAGGAAAAAAACATTCTTGAGTGAGAGCCTTTTCTCATATTCAGGATAACACATCAGTGTTATTGGGATGTTAAAATTTTATTGCCAAGAAATAGTAATATTGACATGTTATTCTTTCACATAATGCAAATAAAATTCACCCCAAATGCGGAGTACTATTATATAGTATAGTAGTAGAGTAGTTGTATTCTTGCAATTTCATAATTTTCAACTACTCAAAATATAATTTTTTTTTAAATATTGTGAGAAAAAGTCACGAGTATCAACAAATTGATAGTATCGTTTTGTTATTTCAAAATGAAACACAGTGAAAAAATTTACATTATACGATTAAACCACCATGGTGATAGGCAACAAATAAAATGGGAAACTGAATTTCATTCCAATAAATGAGCCCAGTACAAAATATTTTAAAGTTTTTTCATCAGCCAATATACTAATTCAAAAAAAAAAGAACTACTTAACCTCATCCTACTCAAAAAACTGTACCCAAGAATGGGAAAATTGTGAACAAAAGCGGCAATAGGGACCTAAGCAGTTCGACAAAACTAATTTTGATTTTTGACCATGTAAAAATTCCCTACAGTTTTAAATAAAAACTAAAATAAATCCACCTAGTTGAAGCCACACACTGACTACCTACCTTCATCGCTCAAGCAGTAGCAGAAACCCGAGGAGCGACAGCGACACTATTTGTGCTGCCGTTTGGGAAGCCACCAGTGCGGTTCATGCGACTGCCACCATTGTTCCTCATGTTTTCAGACCTCTGATATCCATCTCGATTTGAGAACCTGCCACCCCTTCCATTGAAATCACCCCTCCCGTATCCGTAGTTCCAACGTCCTCTTACTCCTTCATTTCTGAATCCACCAGAACCTCTTCCTGGTTGAAACCTCCCCTTGGAATTTCCTCGAGTGTTAGTAGACTTCTTCTCCTCAACAAATGCATGGCGTGCACCAATTGTCACGGGAGAAGCCTGAAATACGGAGTTCATGTGAAAACCAAGAATCAAACTCAGAGATTAGCCCCCAGCTTCATGTTGAGAGAGCTTCATATTCATAAAAACTGATTCTTGCATAGATTCTACGTATTGGACTTATTTTAGTGTATAAGGTGTTATACTATGTGTAAAGCCTAAAGAAGTATTATACGGAAATGAATAAGCTCTACGTATGAACTTGGTCGGAAAACACAAAGGAAGCTTCGTCAATCGTATAAGCCATGTATCCACGATGACGCAGTTAAGACAAAATATGCAGAAAATTACTATACATAAAAGTAAAAAACATAAGTTAAGCTTAAAACATCCAATTCTAAGACTTGAATAGCTTGCTTCTAACAAACATAAACTGCATACATGATTTAGATTAGACACGGATGTTTTAAGAGCTTCATGTTGCATGTGAGCATAAAATACATACCTCGAGAGCTTTTTCTACAGAACTTGCATCCTCAAATTCCACAAAGCCAAAACAAAAGGCTTGATACTGCAGAAAATATTAGTTAGGAGTGTTAATTTGTATCTATAAAGATTGACACCCATAGTAAGGATCCCTTGCATATGCTGTGCCACAATTAATCGAAAACATTAGTCAGAAATAAACATACTCTGTTGCTCCTAACTTGAATTCCATCGGGCTTGATAGTACCGAATTTCTTGAATACTTCCTCAAGTAAGCTCTCGGTAGCATTCATAGGGAGACCCTTTATGTATATTGAGTAACCATCAGCTGCATAAATAAAGGAGGGTGTATTAGAAAAATAGAAGAAAATATGATTCAAGCCTAGACAACCAGTTCTCTTAATCGAAACTGAAAGTTAAAATATCATGCCTTCACCATCTGGGTTGTTTCCATTATCAACAACTTCCGAACCAGAAACAGGTCCATCAGTTGCTGGGGCAGAAGGTGGATGCACTGGCTCTACAATCTTTGGTGGAGCTTTTAGAGGAGTCACTTGTGAAGGTGGGGAAGATGCAACATTTCCCTTTAGATGCATCACCTGAACATTATGTATATTTATGGATATCAAACATTTGAAACGAGAAAGAGTTTTATAAAGTCTAAACAAACCATGCGCACAGTTCAGTCATCAGTTCGTTCATAATAATCACAAAACTATGAGACAAATGATAAATATCTCATCATTACTTGTGTCCTACTTACAATAGAGGCATAAGATTTCTTTGGCAATTCCTCAATTTTGGCACTAGATTCAACAATCTTTTGTGCATCATCGACCTCAGCCACCGGGGATTCTTCTTTAAGAACAATTGCCACATCATTACTCTCAGATGGACTGCGAACTTCTCCTGCCACAGCTTCTTCCACAGGAGGTACGCTATCCTCGTTGACAGGGACATGATTCTCCACAATTGTTGCTGGGACGGCAGATACTAAAAAGAGTACAATTTTATCAATTCACATTCAGGAATCAATAGGACAAGTATAAAAGTAGTAAGGTATATATAGGTTACCTAGCTCAGGAGAGGCAGGCACCACAATATCATTGGCCACGGCTGGGTTCGCAGGGACACTATCCAAATACCGAAACGTATCATTCAAAACAAAGTAACCCTTCTCCTGCGGGGCAAGGAAAAATGACTGCGCAAAATTGTAGCATGAGTTGTCCCTCGCTCTCATACAACCAGTCACAAGAACATGAACTCCACCACTAAAGGACTCTTGAGAATCTACTGATTTAATCTCTGCTTTCAACTTATCAGTGTTCAGGGAAAGAATCTTCGCATTAATGGCCTGTGCAATCACATCATATCAGCACAACAGAACATTTTATCAAAATAATCAACTTTCACTTATTGATCTAAAAATACACCTCAAATCACAATTATTTCGAGAATTCAAAAACAAAATTGAGTGAACTGCATCGAAAAACATACACAAACATCAGATAAGACCTTTTGTTTGCCTAATGGTTTGAACAATCAATACAAAAAGTTCTAAAAAATCAAACTTCAAAATCATGTATCCTATTGCAAAATAGATAGTCACAACGACTAATTCCTCATATCAAGAACAAATTCATGAGATCAATCACAAACATTAAGCAGTAGAGGGAGTGGAATTACTTCCATAGTGGTGGTGATGGTCATGGTGCCATCCTCCTCTTGACGACCAAGGATACTTATGTCCTGATAAAATCGATGAACATCCCCCGGCGATAGATGCAGAATGTGATAATACTGCGTCACAAATGCGTTCCCAACCTAGCTCAAGACCAAAGAGATGAATTAGCAATAACAACAACAACAAAAATAATAATAAAAAATCCTCAATAAAAAAACTCACAACACTAGCAGTAACAAGTTGCTGAGCTACTAACGCCGCTGCCATCCGCAATCTTACCTACAAAAGCCCTAAACACATTAACATCGAATCAAGCTCGCCGCAGTTAATTAAAAAAACTAACTTGACGGATTTTTTTTCCGCACCAATCAAATCACATCAAAATTCGTAGAAATACGCGGATAAAGTGTAATAGATTGTCGCCGTACCTGGAGCAAATCGATTAGCCGCAAAGAGCAACGAGAATGAATCGGTTGAGAATCTCTAAGAGGCGCGAGCGCGGGGAGTTTAGAGAGAAGCAGAAGAAGGGTTTCTGAGATTTATATATTATTATGAATCATAATTAAAATATGATTTTTAATAAAGATAAATACAAAATAATTATTAAAATAAAATTCGGTCAGATTTTGTGGAATCGTAGTAGGATTTGAATTTGAAATTCCTTCTGAGATGTTCGAATATAAAACGAAGACTTCAAAAGGAAAAAAATAAAAAGAATAAACAATATAACAAATTATACTACGATTTGAAACGTATGATAACTTTAATTTTTTCTATTTACAATTAAATTATCAATCCTTTTTTTTTATTTCAGTTGATCAATATTGAGAAAAATGGGCCATTAATGGACTACTTTCGTGGGATGTTCACTGAGAAATGATAATATAAAATTTTAATATTAAATATATTTAATCGATTCGTTTAATTATTTAGTAGTAATAGAATATAATAAAAGTATTCTTTGCTAATAAACGGGCCTCAAACATAGTAATGGGCCACACTAATTATAATAGAAACACCCTTTTAAGTGGCACTAATGAAAGCCCATTTAGTGAACTATATTTGTATGTGCCATTGTGGGTTTGGAAAATAAAGGTAACAAATTAACTTTTCAACAATCTATCTAATTATGAACTAATTAAAATGAAAATAAATTTAGAAATGCTTAATATTCGGATGTTGAAAGCATGATATTTGACACGTTGCATTCATGGGATCAAAAAGAGTACAAGCACCTTAATTGGCATGAAAATGGAATAAAAATATACTAGTAGTATCTAATATCAAGGAATTAACATATAGCATGTGTTCATATTAATAAAGTACCATTGCCCTTCTACTTTTGAATATTTATAAAGTAACCATTATTTCATAACTTTCTTGCAATATTTTATTTAGGACTGGGTCGATACGGTATATTGTACCAAAACTTTTATATCGTTATCGTATTGAAAATATCTATATTAAAGAATTTCATATCGTTACCGTATCGAAAGTTGGGAAATAATCGGAACTTGGGAAAATGCAGAGGTTGGGGCTATTTTTAGCCAATTCTCATTATTCTAGAAAATTATATTTTTAACTATCTATTCAAATTTTTAGAATTTCTATAACTATATAGAACTAGATAGAACACAAAAACTATCCACCTGAATTTCGGCCCTACTCTTTCTAAAACAAAATATTATTATTTTATTTGAAAATTACCATTGTCCTTCTACTTTTGAATATTTATAAAGTAGCCATTATTTTATAACTTTCTTGCACTATTTTATTTATGATTGGGTCGATACGGTATATTGTATCAAAACTTTTGTATCGTTATTGTATTGAAAATATCGATATTAAAGAATTTCAAATCATCACTTTTACATGTTTTTATTCAGACAAAAGTCGAAAAACTGATAATCTTGTTGATGTTGAGGAGGAATCTTGATTCTCAACTTTATTGCTATTCAAAATTGCCTTGTTGTTTCTCCTTCTTCGCTTGCTTAGCTTGAATTTAGGCTTAGTCTTGGCATCAAGATGGTGTTTTGAAGTATTACTTAGTTAACTAGTCTAACTAAGTTTACAACAATACAAATTGCAGCAACTTAACGTCATTTTTGGTAATAAATTTATAATATATAAACCAATACAATTAATAATGGAGCCTTAAAGCTGGTATAGTAATCTTGTCTCAAGTCTAAGAACTTTGCCAAACTGACAAAGACCTTCGTAGACTAAGATCGTATCTTTGCCTCTGAATAAAAGCCGAGCTCCACTTTCCTTTTCATCTCCTCCTCATCACTCAGCAGGTGGAGGGAATGAACAGTCAGGTGTCCCCTTCGAAATATGATTTTTAATAAAGATAAATACGAAATATATATTAGTGTTAATCATAATTAAAATATGATTTTTAATAAAGATAAATACGAAATAATTATTAAAATAAAATTCGGTCAGATTTTGCGGAATCATAGTAGGATTACGATTTGGATTTGAAATTCGTTCTGAGATGTTCGAATATAAAACGAAGACTTCAAAAGGAAAAAAACTAAAAGAATAAACAACATACCAAATTATACTACGTTTTGAAACGTATGATAACTTGTAATTTTTTCTATTTACAATTAAATTACCAACTCTTTTTTATTTATTCTATTTCGGTATATTGTACCAAACTTCGGTATACCGTTCTGAACTTCGGTATATTGTACCAAACCGTATATTGAAATTAAATGGATATCTATTTATGATTTTAGGGTTTCCAATAAATATTTTTTGAATATATAAATAAATTAAATGGATATCTATTTATGATTTTAAACATAATCTTAAAAAAATATAGATACAAATGGTATGTATCGATAATTCAATACATATTATTTTCGATATATTTCGGTATACCGATAATATCGATATATATAGTATATTCGATATAAAACGGTATACCGCGGTATAAGAAAATCCATATCATTATTGTATCAAAAACTTACGTTATGGTATTTTATCGTACCGAAAATTTTGGTATACCGAAAATTCGATATTTTTTAATATTTTTCAGTACAATACGATCGATAAGCGAGCCTTAATTTTATTTCC
The DNA here is from genome assembly GCF_004379255.2 of Salvia splendens. Taxonomy (NCBI): domain Eukaryota; kingdom Viridiplantae; phylum Streptophyta; class Magnoliopsida; order Lamiales; family Lamiaceae; genus Salvia; species Salvia splendens. The sequence goes on from NC_056038.1 coordinate 1,285,550, forward strand.
TTATCCTTTAATCCCATATATAACATTTATGAGCGTATACTCCTATTATTTATTTCTATTTTAATAACAAATTACTTTTGTAAACCATGCCTAATAGCTTATTCAAGCGATTTTAAAAAAAAAGTTCTACTTAGTTACCAAAAATTCTTTTCATATTCTAGCTCTCATTTTATACTTTTCTTAACTTCTTAACTTTGTATATAGTTTTACTGAATCATACTAATATTAATAAATTCCATGCATGATTTCTAAGAATTTTGCTCTTGAGTAACATTTTCCCACCAAATTTGGAAATTGATATGGACTATGGAGTGGCACAGAGTTTAACACAAAAAACCTTGAGT